>NC_041333.1:34232098-34847098 GCF_004354835.1 Perca flavescens | reverse complement strand
AGTCAGTGCATCCATATCAAGTACAGGATATATGTTGTCACAATGTCCAGACAAAACAAATCCCAATATGACACAATTTCAAATGATTACCTATAAAAACCTAGAGGACATTATACAACATCTAAAAACCTCCTCCTGTTGTCTGGATATTCTACCGACGGACTTCTTCAAAACGGTTTCAATCTGTTTGGCTCCTGATCTTCTACAGATTGTAAACACGTCCCTTTTCTCGGGTATCTTCATCAAGCCAAATATTAAAAAATAACAACCTAGACACGTCACTAATGGACAATTATAGGCCAATATCGAACCTTCCATTTTTAAGCAAAATTATTGAGAAAGCTGTTCAACAACTCAACCTTTTTCTATACCTAAACAATATTTTGGATGCCTTCCTATCGGGATTTCGACCTCACCACAGCACTGAGACGGCTCTTGTCAAAGTTTTTAATGACATCCACTTGAACTCAGATGGTGGTAAATCTACAGTCCTAGTATTACTTGATCTTAGTGCTGCATTCGTTCCAATCCCATTTAAAGAATAGGAACTACTTTGTGTCCATAGGTAATTGTGTTTCAGAGCACAACGACATGACGTGTGGAGTTCCCCAGGGCTCTGTCCTGGGGCCTCTTCTGTTTAATATCTATATGCTCCCACTGGCCCAGATAATGAAAAACAATAGCATAAGTTATCATAGTTATGCTGATGACACACAAATTTACATAACGCTGTCGCCTGGAGACTACAGTCCAATACAAAAACTGGCTAGGTGCATTGAACAAATTAATGATTGGATGTGCCACAACTTTTTTAAATTGAATGAAGGAAAAACTGAGGTCATCATTTTTGGAGCAAAAGAGGAACGACTAAGAACCAGCGCCCAGCTTCAAACTATAATGTTAAAAACAGACAAAGCCAGTCAATCTCGGTGTAATCATGGACTCTGATCTGAATTTTAACAGTCACGTTAAGACGATAACAAAGTCAGCCTTTTACCACCTTAAAAGTATATCAAGGGTAAAAGGACTAATGTGTCAACGGCATTTGGAAAAGCTCGTACACGCCTTTATTTTCAGTATACTAGACTACTGTAACGGTGTCCTTACAGGTCTTCCTAAAAATAAAAATCAGTCAGACAGCTGCAGCTGATTCAGAACGCAGCTGCTCGAGTCCTCAACACAAGGAAAGCGGATCACATCGCTCCAATTTTAAAGTCTCTACACTGGCTTCCTATGCCCCAAAGAATAGATTTCAGAGGAGTGGAGTCAGGCATGTAAAAAAAATGTTCTGTTATGTAAAGTCCCCCTAATGGCAGAAATATGCGTGGAAACTATTGGTTAACCCCTAAAAATTGGTAAATATACAAACCAAATACAATACTGTTGGAGAGAGTGTGGTGAATGTAAAGTTGACCTGGTTCACATCCTCTGTACATGCTCAAAAATCCAGTTATATTGGGTTAATGTGTTGGAATTAATGAAGCAAATCTGTGGTCAAAATATTACTTATGAACAATTACATGTCATGCTTGGCATACAGCCGAAAGGTTTAAATAAAAAGAATTATTATATCTTCTGGGTGTTTAGAATTACTGCTATTAAACAAATAACTCGAAGTTGGGAAAAAAACTGATCCACCCAGGTCAGATAAATGGATTGAGGTTGTAGAAAACTTGTATGAAAATGAAATAACGCATAAGATGATAGGTAAAATGAAGTTATTCAAGAAGAGATGGTTCGCATATGCTAACCAAATACATTGAAAAACAAAAACCAAGCATGGATTTGGACCTGTGTAATTAGATGGACGTAATTTCTGTGACATATGATGCACCCATATGGAAATTTGTATGTCTGTATGTAAACATGTATAGGGATGTAAGTAGGCATGCATAAGCGTGGGTACATATGAATATATGGGTGCATATATGATGCACGTCTGGGAGTGTATGTATTATATATATATGTAAGTAGGTATGTATGAGTGGGTATAGACATACATATACTTCTATTAATTATTTATTTTTATGTTTCTTCTTTTTTTAACTTTATTGAAAATGTTTTTTTTTTTATTTCTCCACCACTGGGTGTGAAGGAGGGGGAATTATATATATATATATATATATATATATATATATATATATATATATATATATATATATATATATATATATATAGTGTCAATTCTGATATGTTAATTGTATGATTGTAATATGAACAATGTCACAATAAAAAAACGAAACAAAAAACAATAGATTTCAAAATTCTTCTGCTGGTTTATAAGTCGCTAAATGGTTTAGGGCCAAATTACCTTTCGGATCTACTTGTGAACTATGAACCGAGGGACTCTAAGATCATCAGATCATCTAATTCTTTGCACTGCACTGTATTGGGAATAGTATTCTTTTATTTCTGTATTTAATCTATTTTTAATTCTGTATGAATTGTTTTAATTTCGTATTAACTATTTTTAATTTTGTCCATCCATCCATGCCTTGCCTTTGACTTTTGACAGTTTGACACAATGCTATTCTTAACTTCACCACCAGATGTCCTCATAGAGTTCTGAAGCTTTGAGTATTGAAACTTTTTTCGATACAGTTGGATTAAAAGCATCACCGGTTCAGAAAGCTTCAGCTCGCCATCACTACTAGATGCTTTACATGTAATCCAGCATCTTCTAGCAAAGCTTCGTCTGATTATTCTGATGTGTATATTATCATTTAACACGTTATCAGGGAGAGCGCGAACGCAGTCCCCACTATCACAAATTATGCAGTCGAGATTCCCACATTTGAGGAATTCGCAGAGGTCAGCTCAGCCGGAGTGCAATGGCCAAGCCTCGCCCTGGGTGAACCACCTTCTTGATCATGGTATCTCCCCTGCCAGGTAAGTATGAGTTGTACACGGCACAGTCAGGAGAGTCTTTCACAGAAACACCACGCTGACTAATGGTGCCGACAATATACAAATGACCAACATCAGAGACTACAGAAGGCATGAACATCTACAGGATTTAAATAAATATAGGACAAACATGTTTGTACTAAGGCTGACAAAGATTTACACTTCACTTGAGAACGTATTTATATTTCCCATAATGCAATGCTGTATCTTCAAATAAAAAGCCAACTCAAAAGTCAGTTTTATGTATTTAACTCCAACAAACTAGTAACAGCCCAACAGAGTTTAAATAGGAACAAGCTAAATCATACTGCAACAAAAACTAGTTTGATCCACATTTTAAATTCAGAGAAAAATAACAAAACACACTTCTGTTTCTCACATTAAAACTACTTCCTGTCTTTGTTCGTTTCTGGGGGGCAACTGACCCACCACCACCTATTGGTCTGGAGTGTGAACAACACTTTAGTAAACATTCATCTCTGTGCTTGTGTCTATGCAACGTTTACAGCAAGAAGAAATAAGTTAGATAACAGAAAATGAAGTCCATATGCTTTTAACTCTTTGATTCCTAATGTTTTTATTAAGATTCAGAGCTATGAACTGAAATTATCTTTTTCGTATCTTTTTGCATTAACAAACGTTCCATTGTTGTTTTATTCTATGTTACATTATTTAAATTCTACCTTTGCCTAACTATATTCATGGTACCTTGCACATGTGATTATGTATCTTTAAGGCATACTGTTTCTGCCTTCCCTGTTCTACCTGTAAAGCACTTTGGATCAACTGTTCGTTATCAGACTGAACAGACCGTTCATTTCAAAACTATAGCCTCCTGTCTCCACTTTGAAACCTCCTGCTCTTAAAACAACAATAACAGCACCAGAGCACTAATATTACACTTAAAATGTACCCAGCCCAACAACAGCGTGAGGATGTGAATAAGATTGACGTTAAACATTGAGAGGGGGGTGCACCGTTCCTGGAGGTACTGCAATACCAGGTCGATGCGTGGAGTGGACGGAGCAAGCCCCTATTCCATCTCCCAGTTCCAAAAATCAATTTAATATATGGTCCCCGGGTAGGGGACGTATCAGATATTAAACTGATAAGAACAGATACTACACTTGATCTTAGCCAAAAGGCCGAGAAGCGATACTGAGAAAGGGTCGGCAGAGAGGACCACATTCTCCGCACGCTACGTCTCACCTATGGGTCGGTAATTAACTACAACCAAACTACTGTTTTGGTCACCGTATAAAACAGTAACAATGAACATTTGAGTTCATGTACAACTGGTGATGGTTTATGGCAATATTTATAACAAACTTATGCTTGTGTTTGTACTAAGACTGACAATTATTTACATGTAACTTGAGAATAATGAGCACATATCCCATCATGCAATGCTGTATCCCCAAATCAGAAGCTAAAGTCACTAGTTGAATGTATTTGACTCCAACAAATGAGTTCAGCAAGTTCAAATAAGACTAAACTGAATCATACTGCTACCAAAAGTAGTTTGATCCACGGTTGAAGTTCACAGAAAAGAATGAAAACACACTTTTATTTCTCACATTACCACTACTTCCTGTCTTTGTTTTCTGCTGGTGGACAACTGACCCACCGCCACCTATTGGTCTGGAGAGTGAACAACACGTTAATCAACAGTTACATACACTGTTCAGCATAAGTGAATGACAAAATAAATAAATCCTCTTTTGGAAACTGATCTTAATGCCTTAATTAAAAGAAAAGAGGAAAAATCCAACCTTTAAAGGACCCCAATTTTGTTTGTGAATGAATAATGTATCGTAAATAAATAAATGTTCTTCCTTAAAATACAGGAGGCATAAGTAAGTACACCCCTATGCAGGGCTCAACCCCTGGGGCCAGTAGATCAGCGTTTTACTGGCCCCTTCTACATTTTTACTGGCCCTGAAAGAAATATATGTGCGATTGATAGGCCAAAAAGCAGTAAAATATACACCGCACCTACCATGAAGCTTCAGGAAATGGTTCTAACCCAGCTAGCAACTAGCACTGGATGTTAGCAGCAAAGCTAGACCAGGGGTCATCAACTACATTTTTCCAAGGGCCAGAACTTTTTTAAGCAGACACTCTGGACTTTCAAATTAAGAAAATAAAATTATACCTAATCGCATCTTCTTGTTTGATATATTCACTTTCTTACTAAATTAATGCTATATTTTTTTTTTTACATGTATTAGTGTAAGCAAACTCCTAAAAACATGGAAAATCCATAATGATAACTAGATAAGCTACTTAACTAGAAAATGATCTCAGATTAGGGGGCAGTTCACTGAGGAGTGATGGTTAAAGTCTTGATTACTGAAACATAATCAGTGTCCTGATTGGTGGAAAATGCTTACAGAAAGAAAGGCCTGTTGTCAGGTAAAAATGTCACGGTAAAAAGAACCTGAAGTGAAAAGTTGTGGAAAACAGCAGCTGTAATGATGAATGGACTGATAAGCAGGCTAGCATTCGTCTTGTATGCCTCATTTGAAATAAGACAATGTTGTTGCTAAATAATACAACCGGCAACATCATCAAGAATTAAGAACGCGGCATCATTCACGTGCATATTAAGTAGCCACATGTATTTGTTTTGGTCTTAAAATATGTGTCCAAAGTTCAAGATTGGTTGCAAATTAAGATAAACCGACTACAAACTGACATCTTTCATTTTATCTCTTTTGTAAAGTCGCTATTTGCAGAGTAGAGCTGTGTTTGCACAGCGCGGTGGACAAGAGTGGACAGCGCAGACAGATATCGGTTTCTACATGTTTATGTCTGTAGACAGGTAGGTGGGTATTGATAAGTATTGACTCTTTAATCATGGAGGTTTTATTGTAGGCTACTTACAGTAACAAGTGTAGCGTTAGTTTATCTGCGCCATCGGTGTAAATAATCCTCTGTAACGTTTCCAGTCAGTTACATGCGCTGCATGAAGTAACGCACACACCTCGGCACTACTGTGTGTGCGCCGCCGCCGGCATCGCTGTTCAGAATCCCATCTATCTTCCAAAATGCAACGCTTGTATCCAAATGAATTGGTTATAAATTACCCGAGGTGAAAATGTGAAATGTTAGCTAACATTCACACGCTTTGTGCCACTCTGTATGACGTTTGCTGATGCAGCAGACAGAGCCACAATCAACTAGCCCGACATATGTTTTTACTGGCCCCGGGCCATTGCTTATGTCGAGCCCTGATTTGGACCCATTTTTCTGTTTTTCCAAATGTCCGTTTTTTGCTTAGAAAATTGAACTGATAAGTTACACTGACCCATTCACTGCTAGCTACAAAGTTAGCAATTAAACACAAAGGCTGTCACTTGAATGGCGTTTTGAGCTAACATTAGCAATCATAGATGGCTAAAATGTTTGCCGGATCCGGATCCCTAAACAGTTTAAATCCGAGCATGCGCAACACACACCTGCACTCCACTCACATTGGCTAGTGACACACACCAACAGCGCGCCAGGTGGATAAGCCAGTTTGTGATTGGTCCCTGCAGATTTGTAACAGAAGCAGGATATAAAAAAAAAAGTTTCCAGATTTCCAGCCTGAGCTGCAGGGCAAAATCAAATCCCCAGTAATGTGTGAGGATATATTAATAACATTACAGAAAGTTATTTTGCTGCAATAATAGTGTCAGACATTCATCTGATTATTCTGATATATGTATTTACATTTCACAAGTTATCAGGGAGAGCACGAACGCAGTCCTCCACTATCACAAATTATACAGAAAAACGTATTACCGCCCAACCCTATCTTCGACTTAAAGACATTCATGGATAATATCTGTGAAACAGTTTGTGACACAATGCTATCCTTAACTTCCCCACCAGATGTCCTCAGAGTTCGGAAGCTTTGAGTATTGAACCTTTTTTCGATACAGTTGGATTAAAAGCCTCACCGGTTCAGAAAGCTTCAGCTCGCCATCACTACTAGATGCTTTACATGTAATCCAGCATCTTCTAGCAAAGCTTCATCTGATTATTCTGATGTGTATATTATCATTTAACACGTTATCAGGGGAGAGCGCGAACGCAGTCCCCCACTATCACAAATTATGCAGTCGAGATTCCCACATTTGAGGAATTCGCAGAGGTCAGCTCAGCCGGAGTGCAATGGCCAAGCCTCGCCCTGGGTGAACCACCTTCTTGATCATGGTATCTCCCCTGCCAGGTAAGTATGAGTTGTACACGGCACAGTCAGGAGAGTCTTTCACAGAAACACCACGCTGACTAATGGTGCCGACAATATACAAATGACCAACATCAGAGACTACAGAAGGCATGAACATCTACAGGATTTAAATAAATATAGGACAAACATGTTTGTACTAAGGCTGACAAAGATTTACACTTCACTTGAGAACGTATTTATATTTCCCATAATGCAATGCTGTATCTTCAAATAAAAAGCCAACTCAAAAGTCAGTTTTATGTATTTAACTCCAACAAACTAGTAACAGCCCAACAGAGTTTAAATAGGAACAAGCTAAATCATACTGCAACAAAAACTAGTTTGATCCACATTTTAAATTCAGAGAAAAATAACAAAACACACTTCTGTTTCTCACATTAAAACTACTTCCTGTCTTTGTTCGTTTCTGGGGGGCAACTGACCCACCACCACCTATTGGTCTGGAGTGTGAACAACACTTTAGTAAACATTCATCTCTGTGCTTGTGTCTATGCAACGTTTACAGCAAGAAGAAATAAGTTAGATAACAGAAAATGAAGTCCATATGCTTTTAACTCTTTGATTCCTAATGTTTTTATTAAGATTCAGAGCTATGAACTGAAATTATCTTTTTCGTATCTTTTTGCATTAACAAACGTTCCATTGTTGTTTTATTCTATGTTACATTATTTAAATTCTACCTTTGCCTAACTATATTCATGGTACCTTGCACATGTGATTATGTATCTTTAAGGCATACTGTTTCTGCCTTCCTGTTCTACCTGTAAAGCACTTTGGATCAACTGTTCGTTATCAGACTGAACAGACCGTTCATTTCAAAACTATAGCCTCCTGTCTCCACTTTGAAACCTCCTGCTCTTAAAACAACAATAACAGCACCAGAGCACTAATATTACACTTAAAATGTACCCAGCCCAACAACAGCGTGAGGATGTGAATAAGATTGACGTTAAACATTGAGAGGGGGGTGCACCGTTCCTGGAGGTACTGCAATACCAGGTCGATGCGTGGAGTGGACGGAGCAAGCCCCTATTCCATCTCCCAGTTCCAAAAATCAATTTAATATATGGTCCCCGGGTAGGGGACGTATCAGATATTAAACTGATAAGAACAGATACTACACTTGATCTTAGCCAAAGGCCGAGAAGCGATACTGAGAAAGGGTCGGCAGAGAGGACCACATTCTCCGCACGCTACGTCTCACCTATGGGTCGGTAATTAACTACAACCAAACTACTGTTTTGGTCACCGTATAAAACAGTAACAATGAACATTTGAGTTCATGTACAACTGGTGATGGTTTATGGCAATATTTATAACAAACTTATGCTTGTGTTTGTACTAAGACTGACAATTATTTACATGTAACTTGAGAATAATGAGCACATATCCCATCATGCAATGCTGTATCCCCAAATCAGAAGCTAAAGTCACTAGTTGAATGTATTTGACTCCAACAAATGAGTTCAGCAAGTTCAAATAAGACTAAACTGAATCATACTGCTACCAAAAGTAGTTTGATCCACGGTTGAAGTTCACAGAAAAGAATGAAAACACACTTTTATTTCTCACATTACCACTACTTCCTGTCTTTGTTTTCTGCTGGTGGACAACTGACCCACCGCCACCTATTGGTCTGGAGAGTGAACAACACGTTAATCAACAGTTACATACACTGTTCAGCATAAGTGAATGACAAAATAAATAAATCCTCTTTTGGAAACTGATCTTAATGCCTTAATTAAAAGAAAAGAGGAAAAATCCAACCTTTAAAGGACCCCAATTTTGTTTGTGAATGAATAATGTATCGTAAATAAATAAATGTTCTTCCTTAAAATACAGGAGGCATAAGTAAGTACACCCCTATGCAGGGCTCAACCCCTGGGGCCAGTAGATCAGCGTTTTACTGGCCCCTTCTACATTTTTACTGGCCCTGAAAGAAATATATGTGCGATTGATAGGCCAAAAAAGCAGTAAAATATACACCGCACCTACCATGAAGCTTCAGGAAATGGTTCTAACCCAGCTAGCAACTAGCACTGGATGTTAGCAGCAAAGCTAGACCAGGGGTCATCAACTACATTTTTCCAAGGGCCAGAACTTTTTTAAGCAGACACTCTGGACTTTCAAATTAAGAAAATAAAATTATACCTAATACGCATCTTCTTGTTTGATATATTCACTTTCTTACTAAATTAATGCTATATTTTTTTTTTACATGTATTAGTGTAAGCAAACTCCTAAAAACATGGAAAATCCATAATGATAACTAGATAAGCTACTTAACTAGAAAATGATCTCAGATTAGGGGGCAGTTCACTGAGGAGTGATGGTTAAAGTCTTGATTACTGAAACATAATCAGTGTCCTGATTGGTGGAAAATGCTTACAGAAAGAAAGGCCTGTTGTCAGGTAAAAATGTCACGGTAAAAAGAACCTGAAGTGAAAAGTTGTGGAAAACAGCAGCTGTAATGATGAATGGACTGATAAGCAGGCTAGCATTCGTCTTGTATGCCTCATTTGAAATAAGACAATGTTGTTGCTAAATAATACAACCGGCAACATCATCAAGAATTAAGAACGCGGCATCATTCACGTGCATATTAAGTAGCCACATGTATTTGTTTTGGTCTTAAAATATGTGTCCAAAGTTCAAGATTGGTTGCAAATTAAGATAAACCGACTACAAACTGACATCTTTCATTTTATCTCTTTTGTAAAGTCGCTATTTGCAGAGTAGAGCTGTGTTTGCACAGCGCGGTGGACAAGAGTGGACAGCGCAGACAGATATCGGTTTCTACATGTTTATGTCTGTAGACAGGTAGGTGGGTATTGATAAGTATTGACTCTTTAATCATGGAGGTTTTATTGTAGGCTACTTACAGTAACAAGTGTAGCGTTAGTTTATCTGCGCCATCGGCGGTAAATAATCCTCTGTAACGTTTCCAGTCAGTTACATGCGCTGCATGAAGTAACGCACACACCTCGGCACTACTGTGTGTGCGCGAAGCGCGGGCATCGCTGTTCAGAATCCCATCTATCTTCCAAAATGCAACGCTTGTATCCAAATGAATTGGTTATAAATTACCCGAGGTGAAAATGTGAAATGTTAGCTAACATTCACACGCTTTGTGCCACTCTGTATGACGTTTGCTGATGCAGCAGACAGAGCCACAATCAACTAGCCCGACATATGTTTTTACTGGCCCCGGGCCATTGCTTATGTCGAGCCCTGATTTGGACCCATTTTTCTGTTTTTCCAAATGTCCGTTTTTTGCTTAGAAAATTGAACTGATAAGTTACACTGACCCATTCACTGCTAGCTACAAAGTTAGCAATTAAACACAAAGGCTGTCACTTGAATGGCGTTTTGAGCTAACATTAGCAATCATAGATGGCTAAAATGTTTGCGGATCCGGATCCCTAAACAGTTTAAATCCGAGCATGCGCAACACACACCTGCACTCCACTCACATTGGCTAGTGACACACACCAACAGCGCGCCAGGTGGATAAGCCAGTTTGTGATTGGTCCCTGCAGATTTGTAACAGAAGCAGGATATAAAAAAAAAAGTTTCCAGATTTCCAGCCTGAGCTGCAGGGCAAAATCAAATCCCCAGTAATGTGTGAGGATATATTAATAACATTACAGAAAGTTATTTTGCTGCAATAATAGTGTCAGACATTCATCTGATTATTCTGATATATGTATTTACATTTCACAAGTTATCAGGGGAGAGCACGAACGCAGTCCTCCACTATCACAAATTATACAGAAAAACGTATTACCGCCCAACCCTATCTTCGACTTAAAGACATTCATGGATAATATCTGTGAAACAGTTTGTGACACAATGCTATCCTTAACTTCCCCACCAGATGTCCTCAGAGTTCGGAAGCTTTGAGTATTGAACCTTTTTTCGATACAGTTGGATTAAAAGCCTCACCGGTTCAGAAAGCTTCAGCTCGCCATCACTACTAGATGCTTTACATGTAATCCAGCATCTTCTAGCAAAGCTTCATCTGATTATTCTGATGTGTATATTATCATTTAACACGTTATCAGGGGAGAGCGCGAACGCAGTCCCCCACTATCACAAATTATGCAGTCGAGATTCCCACATTTGGGGAATTCGCAGAGGTCAGCTCAGCCGGAGTGCAATGGCCAAGCCTCGCCCTGGGTGAACCACCTTCTTGATCATGGTATCTCCCCTGCCAGGTAAGTATGAGTTGTACACGGCACAGTCAGGAGAGTCTTTCACAGAAACACCACGCTGACTAATGGTGCCGACAATATACAAATGACCAACATCAGAGACTATAGAAGGCATGAACACCTACAGGATTTAATACAGAAGAAACATGTTTGTACTAAGGCTAGCAAAGATTATTTACACTTCATTTGAGAAATAACTTATCTATATTTCCCATAATGCAATGCTATATCTTCTAATCAAAAGCAAACTCAAAAGTCACCCGTTTTATGCATTTAACTCCAACAAACTAGTAACAGCCCAACAGAGAGTTTAAATAGGAACAAGCTAAATCATACTGCAACAAAAACTAGTTTGATCCACGTTTGAAATTCAGAGAAATAACAAAACACACTTCTATTTCTCACATTACAACCACTTCCTGTCTTTGTTCGTTTCTGGGGGGCAACTGACCCACCACCACCTATTGGTCTGGAGTGTGAACAACACTTTAGTAAACATTCATCTCTTTGCTTGTGTCTATGCAACGAATACAGCAAGAAGAAATAACTTAGATAACAGAAAATGAAGTGCATATGCCTTTTAATGTCAGCAGAAAGCCGACTGGGAAACAGCAGCAGAAATTATGCAGAAAGGATTCTCACTTTTGGGGAATGAGCTAAGCTAATTATCAGACTGAACAGACAGTTCATTTAAAAACTACAACAACTAACCAACTACATCAAGAACAAGAATCTACAAGTAGTGAGTGCAAAGAACAGCACATTTATTTTACAGTAGCTATGTTTCCATCGACCCATTTTTATCCAAATTAAGTGATTTTGAATGAAAAATGCCTTATGGAAACAGTAAAATCCGATTGAATTTCATGAATATCGACTCAAATACGTTCGGTCTCATCGAATTTTCTCTTGATCGATATACGGCTTATGCGATAAACGCTGATGGAAACGTTATTTGCCAAATAAATAATGAATTGTGATTAAGTTTTAGGTCATTTTATGATTGCAACGCGCAATAAAACGAAGAAGAAGAAGTTTCAGTTCATTTCCGCCCAGTATTTTCGCTCTGTTTGCACACATGACAGGTGTCAACAAAAACAGATGTAAGTGGACAAACGAGGAGACGAGATACTTTTTTTTAATTTACCAGAAAAATATAACAGCTATTTTAGATAACAAAAATCTAAGAAACGCCATCATTTATCAGGAGCTCGCGAAGGAAATGACCAACAAAGGTTACGACAGGGACAGTCTAAAACGCTTAACGTGGTTTAATGTACCTAAACAATGATCAATCATCACCAGATTTATGGTCATATCTTGTCATGAACACTTAAGCCTGTCAAAAAAACTAAATCGAAATCTAACGATTATAGAAGTTATCTCACGTTAATGTTTTCTTCATCAGTGGCCGTATGGTGAGGAAAAAGCTTAACGTGGTTTAATGTACCTAAACAACGATCAATCATCACCAAATTTCTCTCTCATATTACCCGTCATAACCACGGAAAACTGTCAAATAATCTAACCCAATGTCCAATTATTATGGAAGTTATCTGACATAAAGCGTTTCTGCTTCAGGGCAGTGGACTCTCCACGGTTCTCATTGGCTTTATAAGTCCTAATGTGAAAAAGCTTAACGTGGTTTAATGTACCTAAACAACGATCAATCATCACCAAAAAAACCCTCTTCTATATTGCTCATCATAACCACTTAAACTGGTCAAATCTAACCCAATGTCCAAAAATTAGACGTTATCTGACACCTTAACGTGAGATAACTTCGATTCGATTTAGTTTTTTTTGACAGGCTTAAGTGTTCATGACAGGATATGACCATGATGCATCTGGTGATGACTGATCGTTGTTTAGATACATTAAACCACGTTAAGCTTTTTCACGTTAAGCGTTTTAGAAAGTCCCTTACGACAAGCCGCGGGACGTCCCGCGGAGTAAATGGAAGGCGCTCAAACAGCAATACACGGCTCAAAAAAAGAGAGTTGTCTCGCGGCGGTGCCGGAGGGGAAATATAAGGCAAGTTCCACCTTTTTGATGAGCTGGATCAGATCCTCAGCCAAAGGCCCATCGGAGCTTAGCTTGGCTTCTAATATTAACAACAACTACTTCTGTCTAGCAAAACTTTGTTCGCAAAAGTTCGCTTGAATCTTGTGCGATTTAGTGCAAAAATGAACGGAAACACCTTAAAATGTCTCAATTCAATTCAATATACCAATTTAATCGCAAAACAGCATGTGACGTCATTACGCACAGGTTTTTATTTGCTTTAAAGCTGTTGGATGGAAACACACTTTCACACTCAGCATTATTCACATGATTTTTTTTACCTAACTTCAGATAATTCGATTGACAAGTGGATGGAAACTTAGCTAGTGACAGGCATTAAAATCATGTCTCCACTTTGCAACCTCCTGTTCTTAAAACAACAATAACAGCACCAGAGCACTTACATTACACTTATATAATAAAATGTACCCACCACCACCACAACAGCGTGAGGATGTGAATAAGATTGATGTTAAACATTGAGAGGGGGGTGCACCGTTCCTGGAGGTACTGCAATACCAGGTCGATGCGTGGAGTGGACGGAGCAAGCCCCTATTCCATCTCCCAGTTCCAAAAATCAATTTAATATATGGTCCCCGGGTAGGGGATGTATCAGATATTAAACTGATAAGAACAGATACTACACTTGATCTTAGCCAAAAGGCCGAGAAGCGATACTGAGAAAGGGTCGGCAGAGAGGACCACATTCTCCGCACGCTACGTCTCACCTATGGGTCGGTAATTAACTACAACCAAACCACTGTTTTGGTCACCGTATAAAACAGGAACAATGAACGTTTGAGTTCATGTACAACTGGTGATGGGTAGTGGCGATATTTATAACAAGCTTATGCTTGTGTTTGTACTAAGACTGAAAACAATTATTTAAATGTTACTTGAGAAAACACATTTCCCATCATGCAATGCTGTACCCCCAAATCAGAAGCTAAAGTCACCAGTTGAAAGTATATGACTCCAACAAATGAGTAACAGCCCAACAGCAAGTTTAAATAAGACTAAACTAAATCAAACACTTTTATTTCTCACATTACCACCACTTCCTGTCTTTGTTTTCTGCCGGTGGACAACTGACCCACCGCCACCTAATGGTCTGGAGAGTGAACAACACTTTAGTAAACAATTACCTATGTGCTTCTCTTTGTGAAAACAGGAAGAATAGTCAGATTCTTGTTTTCTTCACTGATTGACAGTTTACTTCCACATTAACAACAGAGATGTTATGACTGATTTCACATTCATTAGAGGATGATTCACTGAATCTGGATTAATTTAAAGGGGTGATAGAATGCAAAACCGATTTTGCCCTGTCATAGTTGAATAACGACAGTTCGGTGGGTAAATAGGACATACATAGAAGCTCAAAGTCCCACTGACACCCCTTTACTATGAAAATCTCATATTTTGAAACTGCCGCTGAAAACGGGCAAATCTCAACAAAGCTGGAAGTTGACGTCAACCTCCCAAAAACCGTAACCTTTGTCAGCCCACGGGTGTATTAAGAGAACGGTCACGCCCCAACATTTACATAGGCTACACAACTGACCTGAGATCAGGTAGTCTTCTGAATCTAGGTCGCGCAGATTTCTGCTATTCCATTACAAAATTCACTTCTGAAACTTTTTTATGCGAGAAATCAACTATGTAAAGCTCAAATATGGGCCGTTTTACGAAAATGGATGGCTAATTGCAAATTTTGTCCGACTGTGTGTCGGAGTTCAGCGCCGGTGCTGCCTGTGTTGTTGCCTCGCCGCCTGGCCTGCCTTCCTTCCTTCACAGACCCCGGCCTGCTCTGAGCTCGATTGAGCTCCGTTACGGCTTGCAGCCCACAGCACTCCATACCCGCTCAAAGTCACCGGTTTTAGGATAATGGACTACTAAACGCCGGTGCTCTGACAGAGCTCCAGGGCCTGCAGCTCCCCTCTTCCTAATGCCAGGTGTCAGAGAGCTTGTTACACCAGCAATCTGTTACCACAGGTTCCAGTTAATCTTATAATGTGTGTAATTATAATGTGTTGAGTTATTTAAACAAACGATCGGTGAAATACACGCCTCTTGTCCGCGAGTCTCATTGATAGAGCCTGCGGCTGGATGGAGCTATAGCTAGAAGAGGCTAGCTATAGCTAGCCTCTTCTAGCTATAGCTAGCCTCTTCTTAGAATTCCTCTGGAATTCACAAAAATTCATTAACTTGAAATCGGACACCGTTTTTAGCTTTATAAGACATTTAGTTAGATGTTGTATAACTGGCGTGACAAAATTCAAACTGTAAATACAGTATACTCTAATTACGACCAAAAATGAAGCTGACTATCTGTGATTTGTAGCTACACCTAGATAGGATTGAAGGGCAGTCGCAGCTAACGAAACACCTAGCTAAACTTCACAAATATTAATTAACTTGAAATCGGACACCGTTGTAAGCTTTATAAGACATTTAGGTATATGTTGTATACAGTGGGGGAAATAAGTATTTGACCCCTTGCTGATTTTGCAGGTTTGCCCACTTACAAAGAATGCAAAAATCTACAATTTTAATCATATGTACATTCTAACAGTGAAAGACAGAATCCCAAAGAAAATTCCAGAAAATCACATCATATGAATTTATTAAAATTGATAACCATCTGATGAGGAAAAACAAGTATTTGACCCCCTGGACAAACAGCAAGTATTCTGGCTCCTACAAGCCAGTTAGTCTTGGGATGGGCTACAAGAGAATCGGAAAGCAACTTGGAGAGAAAAGATCAACTGTCGGTGCAGTTATCAGGAAATGGAAGAAGCACCACACCACCGCCAACCTCCCTCGGTCTGGGCCTCCACACAAGATCTTGCCTCGTGGGGTGTCCCTGATCATGCGAACGGTGAGGAATCATCCCAAAACCACAAGGGGGGGAACTGATGAATCAACTGAAGGCAGCTGGGACCACAGTTACAAAAGAAACGGTTGGTAACACACTACGCCGTCATGGATTGAAATCCTGCAGCGCACGCAAGGTCCCCCTGCTCAAGAAGAAACATGTACAGGCCCGCATGAAGTTCGCCATTCACCACCTGGACGACTCAGAAGAGGCCTGGAAGAAGGTGATGTGGTCAGATGAGACCAAAATAGAACTTTTTGGCCTCAACTCAACTCGTCGTGTTTGGAGGGCAAAGAACACAGAGTACAACCCAAAGAACACCATCCCCACCGTCAAGCATGGTGGTGGCAACATCATGCTTTGGGGGTGCTTTTCAGCCAAGGGGACAGGACAACTCCATCGTATTGAGGGGAGGATGGACGGGGCCATTTATCGTGGAATTCTGGACCGACATCTCCTTCCCTCAGTGAGAGAGCTGAAGATGGGTCGAGGATGGGTGTTTCAGCACGACAACGACCCTAAGCACACCGCCAAAGCAACAAAAGAGTGGCTGAAGAAGAAGCACATCAAGGTTCTGGAGTGGCCTAGCCAGTCTCCAGACCTGAATCCGATTGAAAATCTTTGGAGGGAGCTTAAAATTCGAGTTGCCAGGCGACAACCTCGGAACCTGAATGATTTGGAGGCTGTCTGCAGGGAGGAGTGGGCCAACATCCCTGCCGAAATGTGCACAAACCTTGTCACCAACTATAAAAACCATTTGACATCTGTCCTGGCCAATAATGGCTTTTCTACAAAATATTAACATGCTGTTTGTCCAGGGGGTCAAATACTTGTTTTTCCTCATCAGATGGTTATCAATTTTAATAAATTCATATGATGTGATTTTCTGGAATTTTCTTTGGGATTCTGTCTTTCACTGTTAGAATGTACATATGATAAAAATTGTAGATTTTTGCATTCTTTGTAAGTGGGCAAACCTGCAAAATCAGCAAGGGGTCAAATACTTATTTCCCCCACTGTAGCTAAGTGGCGTTACATTGTGTGTAACATGTGGTAAGAGATTGCTGGTGTAACAAGCTCGCTGACCGCGCTCTCACTCAACGGGCCATTTAGCTAGCAGGAAGAGGGGAGCTACAGGCCCTGGAGCTCTGTCAGGGCTGCCAGCCTAACGGAGCTCACAGCAGGCCGGGGTCTGTGAAGGAAGGCTGGCCGGGCGGCGAGCCAGCAGCACCGCCGCTGAAGTCCGACACACAGTCTTACCATATTTGCAATTAGCCATCAATTTTCGTAAAACGGGCCATATTTGAGCTTTATATAGTTGATTTCTCACATAAAAAAGTCTCAGAAGTGAATTTGGTAATGAAACATTGCAGTGTCTGGAATATTAGATTCTGTCGGTTCTCTAATGAGTGTGTATTGGGGATTCGCTCAACCAATCAGCGCGCATCTCTAATGTCTGCCTATGGCAATTCGCTCATCCAATCAGCGTGCAGCTCATCTAAATATTCACGAGGATACCATATTTGGAAGAAAAGCTCCTGTTTACAAATCGGGCCAAAACACAGGGATGCATAAGGGCCAATAAAATATCAACCAGGCCATTTTCAGCCCAACCAATGTTACATACCCCATTAGGAGATCATAAGGAACAGTGTGAAATACTCTATATACTCATTCTATCACCCCTTTAAAGTAATATGTGAAGGTATATTAACGTTACAGGAGCTTATTTTACTGTGTTAATAGTGTCAGACGTTACATGTCATGTTTCCTACTTTTGATAAATAAACCCTTTGAGCCACTGTTCTCCAGATCCTTTTCATGTAATCCAGCATCTTCTAGCAAAGCTTCATCTGATTATTCTGATGTGTATATTATCATTTAACACGTTATCAGGGGAGAGCGCGAACGCAGTCCCCCACTATCACAAATTATGCAGTCGAGATTCCCACATTTGAGGAATTCGCAGAGGTCAGCTCAGCCGGAGTGCAATGGCCAAGCCTCGCCCTGGGTGAACCACCTTCTTGATCATGGTATCTCCCCTGCCAGGTAAGTATGAGTTGTACACGGCACAGTCAGGAGAGTCTTTCACAGAAACACCACGCTGACTAATGGTGCCGACAATATACAAATGACCAACATCAGAGACTACAGAAGGCATGAACATCTACAGGATTTAATATAGAACATGTTTACACTGAGGCTAACAAAGGTTATTTACACTTCACTTGAGAAATAACGCATATATATTTCCCATAACGCAATGCTGTATCTTCAAGTCAAAAGCAAACTCCAAAGTCACCCGTTTAATGTATTTAACTCCAACAAACTAGTAACAGCCCAACAGAGAGTTTAAATAGGAACAAGCTAAATCATACTGCAACAAAAACTAGTTTGATCCACGTTTGAAATTCAGAGAAACATAAAAACACACTTCTGTTTCTCACATTAAAACTACTTCCTGTCTTTGTTCGTTTCTGGGGGGCAACTGACCCACCACCACCTATTGGTCTGGAGTGTGAACAACACTTTAGTAAACATTCATCTCTGTGCTTGTGTCTATGCAACGAATACAGCAAGAAGAAATAACTTAGATAACAGAAAATGAAGTGCATATGCCTTTTAATGTCAGCAGAAAGCCGACTGGGAAACAGCGGCAGAAATAATGCAGAAAGGATTCTCACTTTTGGGGAATGAGCTAACCTAATTATCAGACTGAACCAACAGTTCATTTCAAAACTACAGTGAAATAAAACTAACAAACATCAAGTTTGAGGATCTACCAAGATCAAGAATCTACAAGCAGTGAGTGCAAAGAACAGCACATTTCTTTTAACAATCTCCTCTCTCTCTACAGTTACTGGTTTGATTCATTTTACAGTGACAGGCATTTAAATCATGTCTCCACTTTGAAACCTCCTGCTCTTAAAACAACAATAACAGCACCAGAGCACTTATATTACACTTATATAATAAAATGTACCCACCACCACAACAACAGCGTGAGGATGTGAATAAGATTGATGTTAAACATTGAGAGGGGGGTGCACCGTTCCTGGAGGTACTGCAATACCAGGTCGATGCGTGGAGTGGACGGAGCAAGCCCCTATTCCATCTCCCAGTTCCAAAAATCAATTTAATATATGGTCCCCGGGTAGGGGACGTATCAGATATTAAACTGATAAGAACAGATACTACACTTGATCTTAGCCAAAAGGCCGAGAAGCGATACTGAGAAAGGGTCGGCAGAGAGGACCACATTCTCCGCACGCTACGTCTCACCTATGGGTCGGTAATTAACTACAACCAAACTACTGTTTTGGTCACCGTATAAAACAGGAACAATGAACGTTTGAGTTCATGTACAACTGGTGATGGATTGTGGCGATATTTATAACAAGCTTATGCTTGTGTTTGTACTAAGACTGAAAACAATTATTTAAAATGTTACTTGAGAAAACATTTCCCATCATGCAATGCTGTACCCCCAAATCAGAAGCTAAAGTCACCAGTTGAAAGTATATGACTCCAACAAATGAGTAACAGCCCAACAG
Organism: Perca flavescens; assembly: GCF_004354835.1. Lineage (NCBI taxonomy): Eukaryota > Metazoa > Chordata > Actinopteri > Perciformes > Percidae > Perca > Perca flavescens. The sequence continues at coordinate 34,827,241 of NC_041333.1, read as the reverse complement.
CAAGTTCAAATAAGACTAAACTAAATCAAACACACTTTTATTTCTCACATTACCACTACTTCCTGTCTTTGTTTTCTGCCGGTGGACAACTGACCCACCGCCACCTATTGGTCTGGAGAGTGAACAACACTTTAGTAAACAATTACCTATGTGCTTCTCTTTGTGAAAACAGGAAGAATAGTCAGATTCTTGTTTTCTTCACTGATTGACAGTTTACTTCCACATTAACAACAGAGACGTTATGACTGATGTCACATTCATTAAAGCTGTGGTTCTCAAACTTTTTCGGTCATTCCCCACTTTGGACAAGGTGGAATTTTAAAGCCCCACCTGCCCCCATCGGCCCAACACAATGCTAATGAAATACACAACAAGCTTAAAGGTGCAATATGTAATATTGTATGTAATACTGGCAGCTAGCGGTTAAAATAGTTACTGCACTACCAATTCAAAATACTGGAGAGTCGTCTCCCCCGCCCCCTCCTGCCCAGACTCGAAGTTCACGGGGGTTGCCAGGCTGAGACCGCAGCATTCACAAAAATGTTGCTAGACGCTTTTCTCACATAGCCAGTTATTACTCCACAGCACAGCGGAGTAGCTAATGCTAGTCTCACATGCCAGTCTCACATAGCCAGACATTCTCACATAGCCAGACCACAGCACAGCAGAGTAGCTAACGTTAGATGCTAGTCTCACATAGCCAGACATTACTCCACAGCACAGCAGAGTAGCTAACGTTAGATGCTAGTCTCACATAGCCAGACATTACTCCACAGCACAGCAGAGTAGCTAACGTTAGATGCTAGTCTCACATAGCCAGACATTACTCCACAGCACAGCGGAGTAGCTAACGTTAGATGCTGGCTATATTGACAGTCATAAAAGCCCGTGCTCACGTGGAGTTCTGTAACCAACTGACAGACACACTTTTTCGGCTTAAAATGACAGTATGAACCGCTAAAAACACAACAACCTCACTGTTCTCTCCACACGCCAGTCAGGCACACTTCCTCGGCTTAGAATTACAATACAAAACGCTAAAAATACCACTACCTTGCCGACTGAACACACTTCATTGGCTTAGAATTACGGCAACAATCGCTAAACACACTGCAAACTCATAGTCCCCTCTTTCCGATTTACAGCCCCCCTGTCGTGGCTTAAAATAACTCACCGTGGTCGGCTCCAGCCGCTGAAGAGGCTACACGCTGTAAACAGCCATGGGCTGCTTGCCTGGTCCTCCCGGTAACGTTAACAGTTAGCAGGGTTAGCATGGCGGCGTTAGCCAGGACCAGTCGGGATCACTTTACTGGCTATGTCTCAATTGTTTTTGCGAGTAACCAACTCGGTTACTCTAGCTATATAATTCAATGTGAGTACACAAATGTTGAAAGGACAAAAAATGCCCATCCCTAGTAGCTGTGATAAATTAGCGTGGAGCTAATGCTTACCGGTTCAGGAGAAAATAAGCCAACTCTGCGTCCTTTTGGGCTCTAAGCTGTCTCCATCTTTCAAATACATCTCCAATATTTACCAGGGGTTGTTACGTCTCTGGTCCCAAACGCGGTTAGAAACATGCTGTTTTCATTTTTTTTTATGTCATGTAGAATCTATCTCCGTTGATCCTGTTGGTTTGTGTGCTGCTTTCATGACTGTACTAACGTTACAGCTGTAGCGCGCTGGGTTTACGTTTTTACAGGTCTATCTGGCAACCCGGCCTGGCTGTCAAACTGGGCCGTTGATAACAACACACACACACACACACACACACACACACACACACACACACACACACACACACACACACACACACACACACAAAACACAAACACAAATTCACACACACACAATGTAAATTTCAAAATGAAATAATACTGAAATTAGCATTGTTGTCAGAAAAGATAGTATTTCAGTTTAACATGTTTCCTTAATATCTGATGAGGCATTGGTGTCATTTTTGGATTTATTACAGTACAAATATTACATATTGGACCTTTAAACTGTTCCAATTTATTGAACTACTAGTATCAGTATAGTAACAAGTTGTATCTAAATACAAACTAACAATTTACATCCAATAACAGCGAGTTCAAAAATAAATCAAACCTGGCAAACAGCAGCAGAAATTATGCAGAAAGGATTCTCACTTTTGGGGAATGAGCTAACCTAATTATCAGACTGAACAGACAGTTCATTTAAAAACTACAGTGAAATAAAACTAACAAACATCAAGTTTGAGGATCTACCAAGATCAAGAATCTACAAGCAGTGAGTGCAAAGAACAGCATATTTCTTTTAACAATCTCCTCTCTCTCTACAGTTACTGGTTTGATTCATTTTACAGTGACAGGCATTAAAATCATGTCTCCACTTTGCAACCTCCTGCTCTTAAAACAACAATAACAGCACCAGAGCACTTATATTACACTTAAAATGTACCCACCACCACAACAACAGCGTGAGGATGTGAATAAGATTGATGTTAAACATTGAGAGGGGGGTGCACCGTTCCTGGAGGTACTGCAATACCAGGTCGATGCGTGGAGTGGACGGAGCAAGCCCCTATTCCATCTCCCAGTGCCAAAAATCAATTTAATATATGGTCCCCGGGTAGGGGACGTATCAGATATTAAACTGATAAGAACAGATACTACACTTGATCTTAGCCAAAAGGCCGAGAAGCGATACTGAGAAAGGGTCGGCAGAGAGGACCACATTCTCCATGACGCTTCGCCTCACCTATGGGTCGGTAATTAACTACAACCAAACTACTGTTTTGGTCACCGTATAAAACAGGAACAATGAACGTTTGAGTTCATGTACAACTGGTGATGGATTGTGGCGATATTTATAACAAGCTTATGCTTGTGTTTGTACTAAGACTGAAAACAATTATTTAAAATGTTACTTGAGAAAACATTTCCCATCATGCAATGCTGTACCCCCAAATCAGAAGCTAAAGTCACCAGTTGAAAGTATATGACTCCAACAAATGAGTAACAGCCCAACAGCAAGTTCAAATAAGACTAAACTAAATCAAACACACTTTTATTTCTCACATTACCACTACTTCCTGTCTTTGTTTTCTGCCGGTGGACAACTGACCCACCGCCACCTATTGGTCTGGAGAGTGAACAACACTTTAGTAAACAATTACCTATGTGCTTCTCTTTGTGAAAACAGGAAGAATAGTCAGATTCTTGTTTTCTTCACTGATTGACAGTTTACTTCCACATTAACAACAGATGTTATGACTGATTTCACATTCATTAGAGGATGAATCTGGATTAATTTAAAGTAATATGTGAGGGTATAGTAACGTTAAAGGAGCTTATTTTACTGTGTTAATAGTGTCAGACGTTACATGTCATGTTTCCTACTTTTAATAAATAAACCCTTTGAGCCACTGTTCTCCAGATCCTTTACATGTAATCCAGCATCTTCTAGCAAAGCTTCATCTGATTATTCTGATGTGTATATTATCATTTAACACGTTATCAGGGGAGAGCGCGAACGCAGTCCCCCACTATCACAAATTATGCAGTCGAGATTCCCACATTTGGGGAATTCGCAGAGGTCAGCTCAGCCGGAGTGCAATGGCCAAGCCTCGCCCTGGGTGAACCACCTTCTTGATCATGGTATCTCCCCTGCCAGGTAAGTATGAGTTGTACACGGCACAGTCAGGAGAGTCTTTCACAGAAACACCACGCTGACTAATGGTGCCGACAATATACAAATGACCAACATCAGAGACTACAGAAGGCATGAACATCTACAGGATTTAATACAGAAGAAACATTTTTACACTAAGTCTGACAAATATTATTTACACTTCACTTGAGAAATAACGCATATATTTCCCATCATGCAATGCTGTATCTTCAAGTCAAAAGCAAACTCAAAAGTCACCCGTTTTATGCATTTAACTCCAACAAACTAGTAACAGCCCAACAGAGAGTTTAATTAGGAACAAGCTAAATCATACTGCAACAAAAACTAGTTTGATCCACGTTTGAAATTCAGAGAAATATAAAAACACACTTCTGTTTCTCAAATTAAAACTACTTCCTGTCTTTGTTCGTTTCTGGGGGGCAACTGACCCACCACCACCTATTGGTCTGGAGTGTGAACAACACTTTAGTAAACATTCATCCCTGTGCTTGTGTCTATGCAACGTATACAGCAACAAGAAATAACTTGGATAACAGAAAATGAAGTGCATGTGCCTTTTAATGTCAGCAGAAAGCCGACTGGGAAACAGCAGCAGAAATTATGCAGAAAGGATTCTCACTTTTGGGGAATGAGCTAAGCTAATTATCAGACTTAACAGACAGTTCATTTCAAAACTACAGTGAAATAAAACTAACAAACATCAAGTTTGAGGATCTATCAAGATCAAGAATCTACAAGCAGTGAGTGCAAAGAACAGCACATTTCTTTTAACAATCTCGTCTCTCTCTACAGTTACTGGTTTGATTCATTTTAATTTTAAAATCATGTCTCCACTTTGAAACCTCCTGCTCTTAAAACAACAATAACAGCACCAGAGCACTTATATTACACTTAAAATGTACCCACCACCACAACAACAGCGTGAGGATGTGAATAAGATTGATGTTAAACATTGAGAGGGGGGTGCACCGTTCCTGGAGGTACTGCAATACCAGGTCGATGCGTGGAGTGGACGGAGCAAGCCCCTATTCCATCTCCCAGTTCCAAAAATCAATTTAATATATGGTCCCCGGGTAGGGGACGTATCAGATATTAAACTGATAAGAACAGATACTACACTTGATCTTAGCCAAAAGGCCGAGAAGCGATGCTGAGAAAGGGTCGGCAGAGAGGACCACATTCTCCGCACGCAACGTCTCACCTATGGGTCGGTAATTAACTACAACCAAACTACTGTTTTGGTCACCGTATAAAACAGGAACAATGAACATTTGAGTTCGTGTACAACTGGTGCCGGTTTGTGGCGATATTTTTGAGAAACCCGTGTTAAAAAAATGCGACTTCTGGTGTCTTCCGGGACACGTGGTATGCTTTAGTCCAATAGGGTGTAAGAAACTTCAAACTAATGCTTCTAATTTCCTTTTACAGACATGTTAGCATATGTATATATATATATATATATATTCATTCATTCAACTCAACTTATTGGCGTTAAACCACCCTGTGCAGTTAAGGAAAATAATGTTTTCGCACTTCAAAACTCACTTCCCAACAACAAACACAGAGCTCCTCCACGAGTTTCTAGTGGCGAAGAGCGCTAACTGCACACTTCACAGCCTTCAGACTCCCATAAAATGATGAAACCCCGGCAAAGCAATCATTTACCAATTTACCGCGGACGCCATGCTCCGCTACTCATCCAGAACAGGAAAAAAAATAACCATTATTGTGACACAGGTGTCACAATCATAATGAATGCCAGCATGTCAAACAGTTGCAGGCAAAGACAACGAGCCAATCAGAGGGAGAAGAGGGCGGGTTATGTCTTCGCCATCCGAGGGAGAACAAAAATGGTCCACCATTAAATTTAACCCAAGTGTTGACTTTGGGTAAAATTGACCCGTTTTCAATTTTTGTTTTATATCAGAAAATATGGGACGTAGAAATAAGCGCTGAAAATGTGTAGAAGAAAAAGTTTAACAATTTAAAACGTTGGAAAAAAGCAAAAACAAACTGGAAAAAAAAGGCGTCAAAAACGTCGAAAAAAAATGTTAATGCAATAAACTGTCACTCTTTCTAAAAAAAATAAAAATAAAAAAAACTATATGTTACTGCAGTGTCTTGTTGGTTAAATACGCAGATTAAACTCGTGTAACGTTAATGTTACGGTGACAAAAAACGGCCCTGAGGCGTTAAGTAGGCCTATCGTGATTATCGGACATGAAGGTGAAGTAACCCGCTATTAGGGACTGGAGGTCGGTCTGAAATAAACTAAAGCGAGCAAGTCATCTTCCATTGCCACCCCGACGAAATAAGTATTGACACAACTCAGTTTTTACTACGCAAAGGGTAGCATAAAAACAAAATACTCGTTTTGGCAAGCTAACGTTAGCTTATCAAAACACGTTTAACGTGCTGGGACCGAAAAAAAGGCCGTCTTCCTCCTCAATAGCTGTTATCTAAATAGTTAACGTTATATTCTTTCTATACAGCGATAAGAAATGTTACCTTATTTCGTTAAAATTAACTTACCTTGACGATAAAGTTGTCCTCGACCGCGGCCGAAGTATTCCCGTGACAAACAGCAGCAGCTCTTCTCTTTTTTTTGGCAGCAACAGAGTAACGTGACCCACTGCGCTTGACCGTGTGCAAAATTACGTATGTTTAGCTCAACCAACCAATTAGCGTTAGCGACGGGGCGACCTCTAGCCCACCCGGAAGAGCGTGCGCCATATCAATGCGCCATGTAGGCAATAATACATAAGCAATAATATCGTTAACATAGATAATAAATAATAATAATTGCATTTTAGTAAAGCAACAATTTTCGAGCTTTCGGATTGCTCCTTCTTTTCAGGGCGTTTGAAAATAAATGTACACAAGTATTCAGAAGGAGGGGGGTTGCGGGTCAATGTCACCAAACATGACATCTCCTTCAAAGAAAAAGCTTATTTTATATTATTGTCTCGAGCAGAAAAAATAAAAGCTTAAAACGCAACTTGCTAGTGCAAAGTTAGCACCAACAAGGCAGTAGTTAAGAAATAGATTGTTTAGCCTATTTTTCTTTTACAATGCACAAAGTTTTTTAAAGCATTTTTAATTTGTTTTAATAATATTGTTTTTAAATGTTTAGCTGTCAAAATCCTTTCCATCAGTTAACGGTTAAATGGATAACTGTTGACATCCCCAAGCCATTAAGTGGAATATCGTATTCCATTACTATCAACAGTTAAGTAATCAGAGGGCCACATGTGCAATTTTATATAAAAATGTCTATTTTTGAGTGTCTGGCTGAAACACCACGACCCCTTTGGTAGTTTAAAATTATTTAAAATTATTTATTTACTGCGATAAGTCAAATTAATTTCTCTGATCCCAAGCAAGATGTCTATAAAAAGAGATCAAGATTATTTAAAAAAGAAATCAGAAATTAAAATAACACACACAAGCAAGAAGCTTATTCATGTCTCACAAATTGAAATGTCAGTTCACTGTGTGTGTTGCTTTGTGCATACGTGTGAACACACACTTCCTGTTTGACATGTTTTACCAGGTGTGTCACAGCATGAATTTACTGGGTGAATTCAAACCTGTCCCGGTTTCATTTTGCGATAGTGTGTCTATACAGGTGAGTGTTTGTTGGGTAGGGTGGGGGTGGTGTGGTGGTGGTAGTAAGTAAATTGAGAAGGATTTGTGTGTGTGTGTGTGTGTGTGTGTGTGTGTGTGTGTGTGTGTGTGTGTGTGTGTGTGTGTGTGTGTGAGAGTGAGTGAGATATCACATAACGTTGAGTACATGTTTACTCAGTCATTTCTGGCTGAACCTGCCTGATAGGTGTGGGCTGGCTGGCACTGACTTGCGCAGGTATGAAGAGGAATCCAGCACAGTCCTGAGAGAGGAGGGAAACTACAGCACTTCTGTGACGGGAACTCTACCCTGGGAACGAGGAAAGGCTGTTTTGGAAGGAGAAACACAGGAGAATACTTGAGAATGTGAAATAAACCGGAGGAGATTCTTCAACTGAGGTTCGACCAATGGGTCTGGGATTCCAATGTGGCATTTCAGGCTCTGGGACGTACAAGATGTTGCTGTGTTTCTCAGCATCACATTATATATGTGTCACCTAGGTAAGCATTCCAACACATGCTTATAATGTGGTTTTCTCTGTAGCATGCCTATGTGGCAATCTTATATTTGCTCAGGGCTAAATACATAGGATGAGGATCCGGTACTTTCAAAGAGAACTTAGTGGAAATTCTGGCAGGGGTGAAAACTAGAGACAGAACTGTAAACATCAGATTGCCCAAGCTCCCAGTGCACGGGAATCTGAATTGCAAGGAAAAAAGCATTTTTTTTCCACACCGTCTTGTTACGTTTAGTCTGCCTTGGTAATCTCAGGTAGAATTAGTTACCTGTGACTCGTTAAGTAAACACCACCAGCAGAACCAGATCCCCCAGTAAAAACTTGTGAAAATATTTGATGAGGGGCGGCCAAAACAGACCAGCACTGTTGGCTACATTCAAATAGATACTTCTCAGCTTGTTTGACTAGTTTCATCCCTCCAGCTTGTAATTTGCCAAAAGAAACTAACAGAGCAGCACATTTCTGGCTGTACATGGAATTCAATGCATATGAGTCACAGTGTTGGCCAGCAACAGTGACTTACTGTGTCTTGAAATGCAAAACATATGAGGTAAAACATTTTCTATTTATGGTGCTGTATGTGTCATACTCTGAAATGTTTCCAGTCTCTCCTGCCTAGATGAAGGTTGAACAAGAGCTAAAATGGTGAAAGACAAAGGTGTGACCGTAACGATCATGCAGTGTGCAATATTGTTGTGCCTTCTGAGCAAACATCTATCTATCTATTTATCTATCTATCTATATATCTATATATCTATCTATATATCTATCTATCTATATATCTATCTATCTATCTGTCTGTCTGTCTGTCTGTCTGTCTATCTATCTATCTATCTATCTATCTATCTATCTATCTATCTATCTGTCTGTCTGTCTGTCTGTCTGTCTGTCTGTCTGTCTGTCTATCTATCTATCTATCTGTCTGTCTGTCTGTCTGTCGGTCTGTCTATCTATCTATCTATCTATCTGTCTGTCTGTCTATCTATATATCTATCTATCTATCTATCTATCTATCTATCTGTCTGTCTGTCTGTCTGTCTGTCTGTCTGTCTGTCTATCTATCTATCTATCTGTCTGTCTGTCTGTCTGTCGGTCTGTCTATCTATCTATCTATCTATCTGTCTGTCTGTCTATCTATATATCTATCTGTCTGTCTGTCTGTCTGTCTGTCTATCTATCTATCTATGTCTTTCTGTCTATCTATCTATGTCTTTCTGTCTATCTATCTATCAATCTATCTATCTATCTATCTGTCTGTCTGTCTGTCTGTCTGTCTGTCTGTCTATCTATCTATCTATCTATCTATCTATCTATCTATCTATCTATGTCTATCTATCTATCTGTCTGTCTGTCTATCTATCTATCTATCTATCTATCTATCTATCTATCTATCTATCTATCTATCTATCTATGTCTGTCTGTCTGTCTGTCTGTATGTACAGGCTCTTGCCCCATATCTTGATGTGTATCACATCTGTTTTTGAACTCCAAAATGCATTCACAGTTCATCTATAATCCATATCTTCACATATCTTCATCCTTTTCACTTTGGAAGCTGGAGCCATCTCCATTCAGTCTCCCCAGAGGAGCCTGACCAGGTCGGTGCAGGAGGATGTGTTTTTCTCAGTGGATGTTACCTGTTTTGGGATCCCCACCATACAATGGACCTTTATGTCAGGGGCAGTGAGCCGCACCATAGGGACTTGGGAGCCGGGGGTGTACACCAACATAACAGAGGATTACAGCAGCAGAGTGCAGTCCTTCAACAATGGCTCAATGGGCCTGTCAGACCTGCGGCTGCAGGATTCTGGATACTATGTGGTCACTGTCACAGACACGGCAGGAAGCAGCAAGGATGCTGGCTTTGTCCTGAAAGTGAACGGTGAGTGGGTCTGGGCTTCTGTGTATGTCATTCGATGGGAGTGCTACATTTTGGAAAACCTCATTTGACCACATTTTCTTTTGCACTAACAGCATTAAGTCAAATTAACAGAGCTTGATTTCTCACCTGCTGCCTAATACAAGCGAATTAGACTAGAATATAAAGCAAGAATGTTAAAAAAAACAAAAAACAAAAAACAGGATGTACCACAAAATACAGCTAGTGATAAAAAAAACCTCATAAAGTGAAATTTTCATGCCATGGGACCTTTAAGATCCACTTTGCCTTGCTCAACAGCATTGTGGTAACAGTTGTTGGCGTATAAGAACGGCAGTTGCCCTGCCAGCGTTTCCCAAACTTGTCTGCACTTATCCCTCCTTTATTACCACCACTAAGGTGCTCTTGAGGAAGTCGCTAAACCTTAACTACTCAGTAGCCAGTAGGTCAGACTTTGGTTGTACTGGGCAGCAGGGGCACAGCCCCATGACAAAAATTCAAATTGGGCCCCTGTGCAGCTGTTACCACCACATCTCTAGGACCTAACTGTCCCATCAAAAGCTTTACATAACTCTAATTAAAGGCTTGCAACTGTCTTGCTTCTTGTAGTTCAATACTAGTCAGCTTCCAGGTGGGAATGTGCGTAAGTGAGCTTGAGGCATTCCTACAAAAAAAGAACTGAATAAATAAAGGTAAAAAAATAACCAAATCACTGGCAAATTACAACATTTTATGGACATTTATGATGTAATCAGCTACTCCGGTATCTGTGAAGGTATTGAAAGTCTGGAGCGACATTTTGAATGTGCCGTTCAGATCTTCCGATCAAGCAGATACTTTGAGTTTATCATAGTTATTCATCAGTAGACGACACGAGCATTCATCTGATAAACATTACAGTCAGATACAGGATTTTACTGTTAAAAGGATGATACATATAGGTATACATACCAAATGATCTTGACATAAAAATTGTAATGTTATTATTTCTCAACACTTAACAGAGTAATTGTTGTGTTTGCATCTTTGGAAATAGTCTATGCCCAAGGCTATTTTGAAGTGAACATGATTTGGCTTCCTGTGTCTCTGTTCTCCAGAGGTGCTGTATGAGGATCTTCAGTACCTGTCGGTCTCTGCCTTAGCACTGGCCTTTGTGGCTGCCCTTCTCATGCTGGCCACATGGCTACTAGACAAGGCCTACAGGAAGATAGTTGCATGGAGACGCAGGAAAGAGATGCCAGGTAAACGTAAAAATTATTCTTTTCTTTTCTAAAGTGCATGCCCCTTTATGAACAATCATTTTCTATTAAAGATAAAATTTCACTTAACTACTCAATGAGTTATTACAGAAGCTTAGGGAAATAAAAATGTAGGATAGTGGCATGTACTGCTGTTTGTTTAGATGGTACTAAAATGCTTTTTTGAACAAGAATATATTTGCTGGATCTTTATTAAATGAACCCACGTTTTATATAAGCTTGTATGGATGAGTGTAGTTCAGTTTATTTTGTTGCTGCTACATCATTGTGTGTGATGTACGAATATGGCTTTGTGGGCGTGAATGTGGGTTTAAGTTATTTATTGTGCGTAAGTATGGGTGTGTTTGAGTACAAAGGTCCATTATAGCTTTGTTACATCGGCGCATTGTGTTAAGTTGAATTCTCCTTTTATGCAGAAAATGACGCAACAGAGCTGCAGCCCCTCTGAAGGACGTCTGGCTGTGCTTTATACCCGGCCGGGAAACACCAGAGACTGTTCATCTAACAGAAGGACTGCTTTTTAAACAACATTTTTTTAAGTTAGATGTGTACATAAAATAACGGAGTTACTGTCCAAGCAAATTAATTGTGATTTACTTTGATTTATGGGTTCTTCACAACAATTATCAAAGTTGAATCAGGCTTTGAAAAAAGGTTTTATAGCAGGTAGTCTGTATCAGACCTTTGATGCAGTAACAATAGATGGAATGAACAATAAGTCTACTTTTCTCATCACTTACGTACATTACTCATTTTAAAAAGGTGAACTAAAACCTAACACATGGTTCTTTCTTACAGTAGAACTGATGAATCAGACTCTAAAACGCTATGGCTTAAATCAGACAAATTATAAAGATTAAGCAAAACTGCAGAAACACATTCCTCACAATAAAAAGACAATAACCAGAAGTCCTTAGAAAACCTAATAGCTTTATGATATGACAAATCAGCACAAATACATATAGACAGACTTAACGTTTTATTTTGTATCAGATTGTTTGAATTACACACAAACATAAAAAACAGAGCATGCTGCAGACACTACTGGAGGTGGAAAGGAAGAGAAAAGTCAGATTTTCATGAAAATCTCTCTAGAAAAAGTGGGTTCTGTGGGTTTGGTTGTCCAGTTCACCGCCATGTAACTGCATATAAACCATGGCTTTGTATACGGGAAAGGAGTCTGCCGACTGACTGTATCTAAGGACAAGGAGTCAGTGCAGCCATGAGGAGCTCCATCTTGTAGACAAAGTTTCTTCCTTCCATCTTGCTCCAGTGGACCTCTTTGCTCGGCCCTCTGAGGTGGCTCCACTTGGCGTCTTGGATGACGTCACTCTTCGGCAGCTCTTTGGTCTGGGTGCGGGGGAACTGGACCAAAACTTTGCACCCGCTCTCTGGGCCGTTACGCACTGAATAGACCAACAGATACACACAGACAATAAACAGTATTAGTGACTAAAATCTGCTTATAATAATACATCCATGCCAAATTCCTAGTCATTAGAGGTTATGCGGCTATTCAGTGTTCATTCATTGTCTTAGGATACTCTTATCATGTTAGATAACATTAATTCATGATGTTGATGTGATGCATTCAAGGGGGTTATTTTGTGGTGAAGTGTTTTGATTCACTTTCTCAATGACCCCTCGACTTGAATAAACTGTCTGAGTGATTTTAGACAGGCTGTGTGTGGCCTAGGTGCATTCAGTGAGAGCAACGCTCGAGTTGCTACCCTTGTTTGGGAAAAAGGGAAAAAGTTGGGCCATTTAAATCAAAATGCAACAGGTCTCATCTGCTGCATTGTATTCTGGTCAATTAGGCCTAATGTTGGTAAATATCATTTTATGTCTGTTGAATCTCCCTGTTTGATATCCAGATACTGACACAAAAACCTGATAAAACCGATAGGTCAACATTATTTAGCTATGTAGCTGGTTATTGCACTGAATATTTTTTATTTCTTGGACTAAGAAAAACACATACTAGCAACAACAAGTAGCTGATTCTTTTTAACATGCTTCAAAGTTGAATTTGTATAAGTTTTCTTAAGATTAAGGAGAACTTCGTATCTGGATCTTTACCACACTCATCTCACCTGAGATGGCGTACTCTCCATTGGGAGATGCAACAGTGATAGCTGAGGCATTTCCAATGCTCTCCACTGGGCCCAGGCCTACATGGTTACTGAAGCTTAGGACATGCCAGCCCATCACTTTGGCCAGCTGCTGAACTGCATGCACCTGATGCTGCGACATCTGTAGAAGTAGAAATACCATACTTAAAACACTCAAGTAAATAAATAAAGTAAAAGTATGAAAAGTAAAAGCATTGCTTGTGCAGTGAAATGTTCCCTGTCAGCGTTTGATGTTTCTGGATTAATATTCCTGCTGCATTAATGTGTATGCTGCATTTTGCTGCTGTAGATGTTTAAGGTTGTGCTCATTTATATACTGTTGGGTAGTTTAATCTACAGCAGTGCATGTTATTCTATAAGATCATCATTATGTTTGTAGCGTCGCTGTCCTGTGAGAACCACGTATCTCTAAAAAGCTTTAAAACTTTTCATGGTGTCAGAAAAACAGCCCCGTTTTCAGCTTTGTGACGATGCAATTTACCAGCTGATCCAAGAACACATAAAGGAACACGTCATCCTTCAGTTTATCACAAAAGTTCAACATCAACACATCTGGAGATTCATGGTTTTCAGTGGACAGGAAAATCAACTAAAGCTGTCAGACAAATGAAGTGGATTAAAAATTACAATATGTCCCTCTGAGATGTAGTGGAGTAAAATATAATGTTCAGTTCAATCAGGACACTGTGATACCTGCGAGAGGAGGAAGTCCTGCAGTTCCTGTTCCTGGTGGGACAGTGTGACGACACGCCCATCTCTGTGCACCACTCTGATTTGCTCGACGCCGATGTTCAGCTGCAGCTGGATGGACCTAAACACACAGAACATGTTACGCCTTATCTAGGATCGTATGCGTCAGTCAAGTAGAAGGAGACCAACCACGTGCAAGCAAGGAAATACAGGAGGGACTAAAAAATGCATTTCATAAAAGCAGAAACTCATAGCATTTTGCGGCCTGTATTTCACAGCCACGTAAGACTCACTTCTATTTCTAAATTCATAATGAGAGTATAACATGCTGAAAAACAACCGGCATAGCTTCCAATTTACATAATTTGAAAGGTTACTAAAGAGCCTTCACATAATAACAGCAGCTCTTCAAAACATTAGCAGGTCCCCCTCCTTGTATTTCCCACACTGTGTCCCCTTTTCTGATCTGGTTCTTCCTTTGGCTTAATCTACACTACTAAGTTTTAATCTATAAGCAGCATTTTGAGACTTAGACAATCTCCATCCACACAAGAGTTTTCGTTACAATAGCAGAACTAATCTCCGTCCATATTAACACATCTGACAACGCATATCAAATGACCGTTCATGCACACTGGGCATGTGCGTGAACGGTGTAAACGGGAAGCAGATTGTCTGACGTTACTCTGCGGTTGAACATCATGGATGTAAAAGTTAAAAATACAGAAAAATACACCGGAGGAAGAACAACAACAATGGCGAAAAGTAAGAGCAGGGATTTATTAGCTTCGACCGACGACGAAAGGTATACCTAAAAACGATAAGACTGACTGATGTGCATCGTCGTTATCAAAGGTCTCCGTTTGTGCCCTTCCAGACTACAAAGCACGGCCGTAGTACTTGAGTCCGGACTCGAGACGCTTTTCTGTTGTCTCGGACTTGTTGGTATTCGGACTCTGACTTGTCTCGGACTCGCCAAATTTTCTAGTTGGTCTCGACCGAGTCCAGCACCAAATGCTTTTGTTCTAAAGTAACTTTCTCCTTCAAAACAAAACCATAGATGAAGCGTGCTTGTTCAGAAAACAGGTATTAGTTTAATTCAAAATCCATCCAGAACAGCCATCGTGATTGGTCGCCTGGTATACACCTGGCTGCGTCATATTCCTCAATCATCAGGTATAAATTATTATCATTTTGGCCACAGACACAATGTCAGCGAGTAATAATAGTAAGAGTAATAAGTTCAAGAATGGGAACACTTCCATTTTATATTTTAAGTAAATAATATGGCTTAATTTGATCCTATAGTGTTTTATTGCACTTGCTTTTTGATTATTACAAATAAGCAAAATGATCATCTTAATAGAAGATATACTGTCTCTCACATCACATAAATTATGAACAGGTAAGTAAATTGTCTTGAAGAGGATTCTTTTTTTTCTGTCTCGATATTGACTTGTCTCTCATTTGGACTCGGTCTTGCCTTGGACTTGAACCTCTTTGGATTCGATCTCAACTAGTCCTGGTCTTGGACTTGTCTTGGACTCGACAAAGGTGGACTTGACTACAGCCCTGCTACAAAGCAACCCCGGATTCTTCAAACTAAAAACGGGGAAAGCAGTGTTCCCAGATCCTCAGTTTTAGGGGCTCGGAAATGCTGGAGTGGTGTGCCCTTGAGGCGTAAACGTAGCAAAAGACTTTAAAGTTTTAATCCAAAAGGTAGTAGTGCAAATGTAGCCTCTCTTTCCCTCTTCTCCTCCACTTACTTGCAGATCTGCTCGTAGCCCTGAGAGGTGATGAGCACCTTGACGCTGGACTCATACACATCATTGATATTAGACCAGTGAGCCTGGATCTGGGGGTCTTCTATGCGGATTGCCAGGCTGTCAATGGTCCGTGCCGTCCTGGTGATTACAAACAACAATACTGCTGAATTCTGAATTATTATTAAGCAGGTGGCTAAAAATGAAACCGAATACCTACTGCCTTTACTCATCATTATATACTCAACACTGCTTAGAAAAACTTTAAATTTTGCTGAGCTCAAACTATGATGAGCAAAGACAAAGTACGCCATCTTTTGGCCAAATGTGGCATTGCAAACAGTTAGGGGAATGTTTGGTAGTTTCATATTATGTGGCCTGAGCAACGTTTGCTTACTTTAACTGACCTAATAGTACTTAATTGCACAACCTCCAATTATTTTCACTGCAAACCATGGCATTATATACCTGACGCTTCCACCTGGTTTTACATACCATATATATGGTGGTAATACATAGTTGAAGGTTTATTGCTCCTAACTTTACTGTAGCTTTAAATGTTGTGATACAACGCAACGGTTTTGTGAATACGTTACATTCCATTCGGTTCAAACTTCCGAACAAAGCCTCTCTCATCGGTTTTCATTTGTATCGGAAATTGTCACACTGCTTTCCTTCTTGAAGATGTATCTGTGTCAACCAACCTTAAACCAATCCTTCTGTCCTCTGGAGCCTCTCTTATATCTTTCTACTCTCACGTCATCTAAGTCTATATCCTTTTGTGTCTCATTAAAGCTTTAGAACATTGTGAACTGAACCCTGCTTCGTTTCACTTGGAGAATGGAGTTGGAATTGACAACTAGGATTGTAACTGTAGCTAGTTGGCAATAGGTGACCACTGTGGTGCATCAGTAACAATTGTGATCGGATTGTTTCCTAAACATGATCAGTCCTCAAATAAAATCATAGATGATACAACTAAAAGTTACCTGCTACGCAGGAAAATGTGTTTGGCCTGTTTGATGATCTTCTCGAGAAGCCCCTCACTCTGCTGCAAGCTGGAGATTTCAGCTTTGTCGTAGGCCATCGGCCCCGCTAGGCGCATGCGCTTATGGCCAAAGGGGGCGCTGGCAGGATGCGGCATTACCACAGAGCTCAGCTGCTGCTTGTGAAACTGAAACAGAAACGAGGCTGTTGAATGAAATGGGAACTGGTCACATGTAACCATTACGAATAAAGTGAAAAACTTGTACTGATGGTAGTTTTCAAGATATATTTGGGGAAGTATTTATTCTGGTTCAAGTGAGTTGCAGGATGTCTCCAGACAGATGAGTCTGTTTTCGCAAAAATTGTGAAATTTCCTGTGCGGGACAACACACATACACAGTACAGGCCAAAAGTTTGGACACACCTTCTCATTCAATGTGTTTCTTTATTTTCATGACTATTTACATTGTAGATTCTCACTGAAGGCATCAAGACTATGAATGAACACATATGGAATTATGTACTTAACAAAAAAGTGTGAAATAACTGAAAACATGTCTTATATTTTAGATTCTTCAAAGTAGCCACCCTTTGATTTTTTTGATAACTCTGCAAACCCTTGGTATTCTATCAATGAGCTTCATGAGGTAGTCACCTGAAATGGTTTTACCTTCACAGGTGTGCTTTGTCAGGGTTCATTAGTGGAAGTATTTCCCTTATTAATAAAAAATCAAAGGGTGGCTACTTTGAGGAATCTAAAATATGAGACATGTTTTCAGTTATTTCACATTTTTTTGTTAAGTACATAATTCCATATGTGTTCATTCATAGTTTTGATGCCTTCAGTGAGAATCTACAATGTAAATAGTCATGAAAATAAAGAAAACGCATTGAATGAGAAGGTGTGTCCAAACTTTTGGCCTGTACTGTATATAAAAACATAAATATTATTAATGGTGCCAAATCATTACATTAGTTATTTCAACCAGAATCATTGAGTGCAGCCACAGTCTAAGGTCAACTGGCAGCACTAGTGTCAGTGTTCAGTTTTTTAGCAGTGAAAAGTACAGTATACTGTATAAGTTACTTTATTCAGATTCTAATTCTATCTATTCTCCAGACCAGCGAGGGAGGGAGAGCAAATTAGAAAAGAAATTTCCAGATTAGAGCAATAGCCCCTCCAAATGTCTGTGCACGTCCCTGCTGTAATTCAATAGATTACTAGTTATATTACTTAATAATAATAATAATAGCACAAAAATGTCAACTGACATTATACTGACAATTTGTATTTTAAATTTATTCTGATTGTATCCCTGTGATTGTTATTTCTTCCTGTAAACAAGACTCAACCTGGTTGTCAAAAGCCTACAGCTGTAAAAACAGACTGCATTTCTGAACGATAAAGGGTGTATAAGGCAACAAAATATTTGAAATAATGAAATTGATAATGAATTTTTACACAACCCATAAAATAAATCAACATTTTTGATAAGGTTCCCTTAAAAAAAGATTTTTTCGGTTACTACTCTCTGTTGTTAAAACCTTGTTCAAAAATATATCTTTGGCATTTCCGTATGTCACTTTCTTGTAATTCATCGACAAAACTACGTATACGCAGATACAGTGTGTCTGCAAAGAGCTGATGTCTCTACTAGACAGCAGCTTCAGATGAGATGCAGAGTGACTTCCCACCTCTCTCATCATTTGATGCAGATTGTGTTCCAGTACGTAAAGGTGGTCATCTGGTTTGGGTTTCTCTGGAGACGCCCGGTGGTTCTTCTTCTCTCCCGTAAAGTGGCACAGTGAGATGGACAGCTGCAGACCTATAAAAAGGAACAAGGCACGAGTATGGTTTGTTTTATGCCTCTCTACAGAAAAGAAAAATCAAAGCCAACTCCAGAGACAGATGTTTCTACGTTACTCAAATGCAAATATTAGGAATGATGTCTGTACCAGCAGAGCAACTGAACTTTGGATAAAATACTGCTGTAAATTAGTTCTTCCAAGAAGTTGTTTTATCTTTTTCTTTTGTGTTTTGGAATATTTTTGTTCATACCATCTCTCTTCTATGTTTATAGCATAGACATGTCAGTTGTCCATTTTTAAAATACAGTACCAATGTACTACTATTATATATACACTATATACTGTATATAATTAGAATTGAACACAGGCCTATAATGATGCATTTTAATGTTTAATATGAAACGTAGGAAAGCTTTTTTGGACACCTCTTTTGTCGGGCAGGTGCGTAGGATATGATCAAAAGTAGCAGATCACACTACTGACCACTACGCAAGCAATAATTGATTTAGAAAAATACAGCGTTTCGGTCTCAGACCTTCATCAGGTGAAAATGTTTAATATGCAACAAACATAGATAACGTCTAACAAAACATGTCATGAGCGTTCTGACCTGGGAAGGGCTGCGAGATGATCTGATTCTTCACGACAATGTGAGGGATCTGGGATTTAATCTGGACCGCTTCCCTGGACAGCTGGGCAAAGATCTCCTTACACAGCAAGACGTTCTGAGCTACCTCCAGCTTTACGTGCCACAGCTGGGTACCTGGGCGGAGATGGCCGCGGGATGAAGAGCGATCCGGTGAGGAGAGCGGGAAGACATCACAGATGACGTGTGAGGATGTGGAGGGAAAGAGAGTTGGGCCATTTTCGAGATGACATCCATTTCAGACTGATCTCAATAAGTGGTGTATAGGTATGTATGACACGCCAATTTCTATGCCATTTTGGCGTATTATCAAGACGCATACTCGCTTTTTAGCGTGCTTATCAATGCCGTTTGGCCTCCATTGACTTACATTACCTTGCGATTGCATGTCAATTTACGCCGCAGCGAGGAGTATGAAAGCCCGAAAATCCGCATAGGGAGGCTGGTCAGGGGGGTGGACGGGTCTGACAACACAGGACTCTCAACCAGGAGACCGGGCATCGTGTCCCGCGTGTCACGTTTCCTAAACCCAACCGTTTCCTTCATTTCCTAAACCCAACCCGTCCAAAAAGCGGTTATGTCTGCGTCTTTTAGGAACTGTGACACGCGGGTTGGGTTTAGGAAAAGACGAACGGGGTTGTGTTTAGGAAAACAACAAACGTGGAAAGGAAATGTCACACGCAGGACACAAAGTAAACGCCACGCATGGGATGCGATCCCCACTTTCCTCTGTGAAAGTCCTGTGTTTTACCCATCCACCACTCCGACCAACCTTGCTATGTGGCTTTTCGCCCTTTCATACTACTAAGGCGTCAATTCACACGCAATTGCAAGGTAATGTAAGTCATGCTGTATTTTCTTTACCCAATGTATGTTTGTATGTACCTTGTAAAGCGCTTTGTTGGTTTCTTATCTGTGAAATGCGCTCTATAAATAAAATTGGATTGGATTGGAATGGAGGCCAAACAGCGTTGATAAACATGCTAAAAAGCGAGTATGTGTCTTGATAACACGCCAAAATGGCATACAAATTGGCGTGTCATACATACTTATACGCCACTTATTGAGATCAGTCTGATACGGCGTAGACATAGGTCAAATAGCGTACAGATAACACAGAAAGTGGCGTGTACGTTTACGCCAAGTCATGATGTCATGTTGTCCATTTACTGTACTACAGACAGAGATTCAGGCAATTACTAAATCAGTCCTTAAAGTGTACGGCCTGTTGGAAGACGTGCAATGCCATGTTGTCTCTTTCTTTCTTGTTTATTGGTATTTTAAAAAGCCTTTTTTAACATCGAGGCCAGGGGAATACAGATGAAAAATAGCCTTTTGGCTAATTCTGGCACTTTCAACCCATGTATAATTGAGTGTTGGTTAAATTTGCATTGTCCCCTTCCTAAATGAACAGAATTTTAACTCTGGCTTTTGAACCATACCGGCTTTGGTTTTTGGCGGTCTTCTGAACAGGTTGACGGTTCCCAGATCACCGATGTCTGGAGCTTGTTTCTGGATGGACACCTGAAGACATAAACAGTTCTTGACTTTTACAGCTACACCTTTCTGAAATCTTAAAAAAAGGGTATATTATAGGTAAACAGATAAAAAGAGCTATAGGTGTTGTGCGTTTTCCCTGTCTACCAAAGTGGCAGATGGCTTGATGATTTTACACACAACTGAGAACAAATGACCAGCATTTGGCGGGTGCTAATTTCAGACCCTGTTACGCCGAATAGAAAAAGACTGTATTTAAATCAAATGTGCCAATTGTGGAGAGACATGTTGATCCGTGTTTTGTCTTCTTCTCACCTTGATGTAAGCAGATCCCTCCAAGTCACTGGGGATCTGCACATCAAGCGGGCAGTAGTCCTCGGGGATCTTTTTGTCCAGATCAATGTCTGTGTTCTTGATCACCTCAAACGTGCCATGGTGAGGAAAAAGGGAACCTGCATGGGTAGATAGTCAAAACATGTTACACTGGGATTAGTGTATACAAGTTCAAAGTGTTCTCACGTTACTTTGTAGAACACAACAGGACAACTGTGTTTTGTAAAAAGCCTTTCACAGATTTGAGTTTACATTAGAGGCCTTATCACCTGCGCTCCGGTAGCTGAGGTCTCCCAGGATCTTGTCTCCCACTTTGCGTAGTTTCCACTGAGAGCGGAGTCGCAGCAGCTCAGAGTTGAAGTCCCTCTGCCTCCTGTTCTCCAGGTTTTCTGCTACTGACTTGCTGAGCTTCTCTGCTCCCTTCAGGAGGAGCTGCGCTGCTGTGCCCAATGATTTCTTTTTACTTATCAGCTGGAACACCTGGGGGGTCTGCACGAAGGGCGAGAAAAACAAAGAAACAGAAGGTGCAAAGATCTCCTTGAGAAATATAAACCACAGAAAGTCATCATTTTTGTTTCACGTTTCATTAGTGTTGCATTCACCACTCTGGTATTATCTGTAGGATCCTTACTCACCCTCATATAGATGTTAAGTGATGGTAGTTAAAGTGATATTCTTTAGCAGTTTACCTTGCCAGCTGTTGGATCCTGAGACACTGGGTCTAAGGCCATGTACTTCTTCTCCTTCACCACGCTGAGGACATCATGGAGCACACACATCTCTGTCAGGGCACTGCGCAGGTTGTTACGCACCGAGTCCCAGGGCCAAAGAGATGGCTGAAACTTCACTGTGCCTGTGTAAGAATACTGTTAATTAGATTGGTATGTTACGCAAAGTCTCTTTACCTTATTGTGTTTTTATTATTTAACTAAATGTTCTTACTTGAACTTGACGTAAAAAGACCTTAACTTCCTGGTTGTTACTTATTTTAATGAATTAAACTATCAACTTAATGTACCACCTTTAAGACAAAGGGCCATGCAGCTGAAAAAGCCGTTTGTTGGTCGAAGGTTGTGCAACTTATTTTTCAATTTGAAAAATTAATAAACTTGCGTTAGAAAAGAATAATAGAAAATATAAGAAAAAGCTGAATTACCAACGTCTCAATTTTAATATCCTACTTTTCTTTAAATGTATGGAATTCCCTCACATTGTGTGTGGGTGTTCCCCTAGCAAGCAATCAAATCTTTTTTCTATCTGAAATCCATTTCTCAAAAATAGTTAATCAGTGATGGATCAAACAGAATCTAGCTCTGGCTCTAAATGTCCCTGCTTTCTCTAGAGCATGTTACCTTCTTCTTCCTCTGGCTCCTGCTTGCTCCACTCGCGGTCCCTGGGTTCGCCCTCCGTCCCATCCTCCTCGGAGTCAGATCCCTGGCTGAAGTCAATTCTTTGGGCCAACTTTGCCAAGTTCTGCGACATGGACAGAGGGGGGACGTATGTTTCTGTTCCATCCAGGGCCACTTCCTGCACCTGCTTCTCACAGGAAGACTCAATGCTGACCCTTACTGCTGGACCACCAGACATGATGACAAGGCTGATAGGAGGAACACAAGCACAGTCTGAAACACGGTGGAGCACAAAGCAAAGTGGATCTCTAAATGTTCTTTGACATCTTTTAAAGCCAGTTTGAATAAGTAGACCAAAGACAAATTCCCTTCACAAAATGTTTACAATAAATAGAAGATGCACAAACCACAAAACAGATCTGCATAAGTGGACTTGGTATCTAATCAGGGAGAAAATAAACTGTATTTTACCACCTCCAAAATCTAAAACTTAAGTGGTCACGTTTAGTCATCTACTTTAACTTTAGACTAAGATCTTTTAAGTCTTTAAGAACTTTTCGGGACCTGTTCAGGAAGTGCTCTATACTTTTTGCCTGTACTTCACTATATCTCAGAGGTAAATATTGTAGGGCTGTGCTCGATTGAAGAAATTCTTAGTCGACTAACACTCATTCAATTGTATCAACTAATTGATTAGTTGATTTAATCGACAGATCTGTAAATCTGAGTTTCTCGGCAAAGAGTCGTGTAAAAGCACCACTTTAATTCTTGTGTTTACCAGAGATGTGCTCGTACGTTTATGGAAATAAGTCATTCAGCACGAAAAAAAGCATAAAACATGACTAATGGAATAAAGAAATCTAAGTTGACTAAGACCAAAACGACTGATTAGTCGACTAATCGACTAAGAGGGAGCAGCCCTACAATATTGTAGTTTTTACTCCTCTACATTTGTCTGACTGCTTTAGTTACTTATCAGATGACAGCTTTCCCTTTCTTCCTGTCCAGTGAAAATCACGTATCTCCAGATGTGTTGATGTTGAATGTTTGTGATAAACTGAAGGATGAAGTCTTCCTTTATGTGTTGAGTAAATTCTCCTACTTCTTAATCTAAATAAAGTCTTTAAAAATCCTCTCGGATCAGATGGAAAATGCATCGTCACAAAGCTGAAAACAGGGCTGTTTTTCTGACACTATTAAAAGTTGTAAACCTTTTTAGAGATGCGTGCTTCTCACAGGACAGCGATGCTACAAACATATGATGATCTTATAGAATATGATGCACTGCTGTAGTTTAAACTACCCAACAGTAGCTATATAAAAGGAGTTAAAATGAGCACAACCTTAAACATCTACAGCAGTAAAATGCAGCATACACATTAATGCAGCAGGAATATTAATCCAGAAACATCAAACGCTGACAGGGAATATTTTACTGCACAAGCAATGCTTTTACTTTGTACTTTTTATTTTGCAGAGAATACTTTACGTTACATACTTTAAGTGAAGTTTGAATCCAGAGTTTTACTGGTAACGCTGTGGTATTACATTACTTTACATACTTTAAATGAACTCTGACATCTCTCCATTAGTGCATGTATAGGTACTGAGCATGTGTGTGTAATTCAAGCCTGTGTGTAATAACAACAGAGTGAAACCATTGTAATTTCCCCTTGCGGGATTAATACAGTATACATTATTATTATTAAGTTTGAATGCATGAGTTTTACTGGTAACGCTGTGGTATTAGTACTTCACTTAAATGATCTAAATACTTCTTCCACCACTGCTGGGTTGTCTTTAACCCTTAAAGAGGTTTTCTAAATAACTGCATCAATAAATATTACTAAATAGTGGCTGCACTAGCTAGCTAACTGCATTTGATTGTGTATTTCTGCGTCTGGCTAGCGTGACAAGCTAGCGTTAGCTCCTCGCTAATCTCACAGGACAAAATAAAACCACGGCGCTGGAAATAAATGGCCAAATGAGAACGTGTTTTATTCGTGTTCATCTTACCTCTAGTATGCACTAGCTAGTCACAAGTATAAAGGTTATTCACTTCAATTGAGGAGTATTTTCCAGCAGGGAAGTAAATGATTCATTATTCGCTTTCTACACAGTCAGGAACAACAGCACTCTACCGCCCCCTAGCGTCAGGCTCCTTCTTCTTCTTCTTCCTCTTCTTTTTCTTTTTCTTCTTCTTCTTCTTCTTCTTCTTCTTCTTCTTCTTCTTCTTCTTCTTCTTCTTCTTCTTCTTCTTCTTCCTCTTCTTCTTCTTCTTCCTCTTCTTTTTCTTTTTCTTCTTCTTCTTCTTCTTCTTCTTCTTCTTCTTCTTCTTCTTCTTCTTCTTTGGGTTTTAACGGCAGCTTGCCTCCTTAATGTCGCACTACTGCCACCGTCTGGAGCATTGACATATATAAAAGGTCTGGAGTTAGTTAACTCCTACAGTCTCCGGAATATTTGGTGTTTACTTAAATACCAATTATAACCAAATATATATTTTAAGTATTTCATTCATTAGCATGATAGTCGACGCAAAAACGTATATATTTTTAAGTATTTTATTCATTAGCATGATAGTCGACCATAAACTGTTAATAATAATAATAATATAGAGTCTATGTAGTCGACGCAAAAACGTATTTTTAATATGTATTTTATTTCGGGCGGCACCAGGCGGGATGGCATGAGACGCGAGCTTTTATTTTGAAAAGTAGAAGGTCGGGGGTGGCCCCAGGCGGGACAGCATGACATGGGACGCTCCAGGCTGCAGCCATACAGTCTTGGGAATATCAGCCTATGGATTTCACTCAAGTCCTGTCCACGCCATAGACCAGGGATCTTCAACAGGGGGTCCGGGACCCCTAGGGGGTCCTCAGAGTCAATGCAGGGGAGCCTCCAAATTATTGTTCATTTTTGAAAGTCTTTTTCAAAAAATTAAAAAGTCTTGACATTAATCCAACCTATTATTAGCAAATCCCCTCTGCTTACTGGATAGACAGTTCATTCTAAGGATTCACTGTGCCACATGTATGTTTAACTTTAAAACTTTCATTCATAAAATCAAGCCACAATTATTAGGCTATTTTAATAGCTTAGTATTCTATGCAAAAAGAAATTATGTATAAAGGCTTTAGGCCGCCCTGCACGTTATTGTAGGCCCAGTTTAATATGCAACTTCATTTTATACAATATATGTAGTAGAGGTTCCCTGCTCCGTCTCTCTTTATGTTAAGGGGTCCTTAAAAAAACGTTGAAAACCACTGCCATAGAAAGACCACACGAAGGTCCGCACACTGTAAATAATCCTGTCTCATTAGGAAGCTGACCAAGCATCTTGTGCCTTGTCCACTGTCACCACACTGCACTGTGTTCTTTACTCCTACTCCTGTTATCCCAAATCGGTTTATTTTTGCCACTATATGTCCTTTCTCTCTGATAGGCCTACATAGTTTGTATGGATTTTACCTCCAGAAGTTATAACCCCATTGATTGTATAAATGTCTTGCACCAGCTGTTTACCGACGTAACCACAATGGCATTTCAGCTGCTTTAACTTGAAGCGCACGGCCTACCGGGGAGTTTAGCATATGTAGGCGCTCAATTTGACTTTTATTGAATATCTTTTTATTTCTTAATGAAAACTGTTTTTGTTTAATTTAAAGTAGGTATGGTAATTTATTTTCGACGCACATATTGGGGATATAGGAACTAGGACCCATGTTTATTTTATTTTATTTTTAACATACAAAACTCTCGTTGGAGAAAAACAATTTACATGCGTATATACAATACAAATGGTGTCCATGCACAAGAAATAATCACCTAAGCAAAAAAAAAAAAAAAAGCAAAGAACAAACCAATAAGGGGGAGCTACTTAAAAATACACAAGTCAAAAGCAAAAAGGCTAAATAAACATTTAGAGCGGCACACAATTAAGGGGAGATCAATCAAACTGTAGTTTCCTAAATATGTCACTACACATTTTTCTTGCAATTTTACTAGATCTGATCTTTTTCAGTGAGGAAAAAGACTATTTAAAATCATTTATAAACCAAACAAAGGAACTTACTGCAATGAATATGATATTTACCCATAAGAATAATCATATTGATTAAGTCTGATACTGATGAATCTATATTATCCATATAAAAGAGGATGTGTGGCAAGGTGTATATTATCCATCTTAAGTGACAGACAATTGTGTATCTCGGACCAGAAGCTGTTGGACACGGGGCAAAAAGAGTATCCTCAGCCACCTCACAAAAAACAAAAGGGTCTACATTAAATTTGAATCTTTTTCTAAGAAAGTCAACAACCGGATATATCTTATAGATTATTTTAAAGTGAGTCTCTTTGACTTTTGGGGGAAATGGGCAATTTAATGAATTTAAAATGTGTTTTTTCTAATGCAACCATATCTGGAACCTGCACACACAATCCTCTGTTATAATCAAAAAATAATTTAGATTTCAAAGCATCACTAATATATTTATTATTACATTTATTGTCAAAATAAAGAACAATCATTAATAACTCGATTTGGTAAAGTTGGTAAGGGTCTTATTCTTGCATATATAACAATGTGCTTTGAATTAACTGTAATAATGGTACAGGCATTGCTTTACAGATCTTGTTGTATTCTGTATAAGTACAGTTTAAATTATATTTGTCAAAGAAAGCTATAGCTATAGGAACCATGTTTAGCATCTGGTCGGAACCAATGTTACAGATTTTAGCGCGGAATGGAGACGTACGGCGGGCAGTTTAAACTACCGGAAGTGATGTTTAGGACAAAAGCGTCCACTGTTTTTTTCAGGTTGGCAGGCGATAAACAAAACATAGTGTTGATTTAGCTAGTATTCTTTCGCTACCTTTTCCTAAAATTATTGGTATTTATTTTACTTTTTAAACTTTTCCGATGGCTGTCAGAGTCGTAATGGTTGTAAATGTCTGCAACACAATGAAGCTAATATAAACTAACGTTAGCTAATATCAACTAGCACGGCTAACGTAGCTAACGCCAGTTGTTAGCTAGCTACCTTGCTTTTTGGGAAATGTCCACCTACATATTTGAGGAAAATGAAGAGAAAAGTGGCCAAATTAAGACTGAGTCCTAACGAAGAGGCTCGGGTAATACGAGAGGAGCATGAAAGGAGGAGAAAACTTCGAATACAGCAGGTAAGCTAATGTCAGATGATAATAACATAAGTTCATTTCAGCGATTTTTCTGCTTCACTTTTTCTCAAAATAACAAGTTAGTACCGTTAACGTTATCCTAAAATAATGAGTTAGTATCTTAAATTAGTTAGTATCTCAAAATATGCAGTGTTTTTAAACGTTTTTTAAGCTACCTTTTATGAAAACGCCTCTCTGAATAGTTTTCAAAAGCGTCTGTTATTTTGAGACTGACTATGCATGTATCTTTTGCATTGAACTCCAGGTGCGGGAGCAGCAGCGGTACATCGCTCTGCAGATCCGCCGAGAGGTTGAGCAGAGACGGCAGCGTGAGCTGGAGCAGCTGGAGGAGGAGCTGAGGAAGGACTGGGAGCGACAGCAGAGGGAGAAACTCGACACGCTGCAGAATCTATACCAGGAGAGCCTCCAGCTTCTCGGTCAGGGACACAGGAGTGCACAAGAACATGTAAGATAACATTTATGTTGCTGGTTGAACACAATACACCTGTGGAAGCTGTCACTACCCTTTGGAACATTTTAGTCCACTGTTGAGTTAGTTGCTCAGTGCAAACAATAGGTAAGATGAATTTGGAGACACTGAAACTGACATTATCAAAGACCAAACCAAGGAGAACATCTGAAATGAAAACCATCACATTATAACAACTTTACTAAGAGATGAACAAAGTGTCCCAATCATTTAATTTTTGTGTTGTGATTTTGATTTCTTTGCACAAGGAACCCGACTTGGCTGCCATAGCTCAGAGGGAGGAGGAAAATCATGTCAAAGCAGAGGAGCGTTATCGAGAAGCCTTGAAGGATCTCAAATCACAAAGGCTTAAAGATAATGAGAGACAAAGCCGGTAAGCAGCGTCACCAACATTTGCTTAAAAGACGTTTTACTTGTTTGAATTTGCTCAGAATTAACTGAACATTAAGTATATTCCTTTGTATATTCCTTTGTAGATCCATCAATGCCAGGAAAAAGGCACTACAGGCAGAAAAGGAAAGATCAGCAAAAGTGGCCAGCCTCCCACCGCCTCTTCCAAACCCCATTCAGGTGATTTGCCCAATCAGTGATATAATTTAAACTTTTTTTCTGTTGACCTAGATTTAGCTGACTTTTCACTTTATGGTAAGAATCAGTCCGGCAATTTATAGTTGCCGAAGCGCCTGAGGCTATGTGAATGCAGCCTTAAGCCCGATCTCTCTATTTATCCTTCCAACACGCAACTAAGCATTGCTACCGCTCTGTTTTGTCTTATCCTGTTTACAAAGCTTTCCAAGTTACAAAGTTTAGGTTCAGGGTGTAGTCAAGGTAACATTGTCTTGTTTCTCGTTCAATCAGAGCATTGATTCCAAGAAGCCACATGTAGTAAAGAAATCTGATGTAAGTGCCTTTGCTGCCACGCATTATCACATGCCTGAGAGCACAGTGGACAGAGAGGAAGACACAAAGCAGGTAATCCTCTGATTTATTGTGTGCACTTAACCCCATGGTTTGTTTGTCTCCCTTTTTTTTTATCAGAGTTGTCTAATCTGCCCATGTGTCTACAGCCTAATGCCCATGAGGGAGCTGAGCTGGAGGCGAGGAGACTGCAGGACTTACAGAGGGAGGACAAGAAGAGGAGAGAAGAGCAGCTTGAGAAGGCTCGTCTCAGAGGGAAAGAAGCTCTGAGGAGGGAACATCTCGTGCAGGTACAATTGTAATATGTGATGAACAGATAGACACCAAAATGGAGCTTGTGTATCTGACAGAAGATTTGCTCTGATTTACTTGCCATCACTGTTGCAAACACTGTTGACTGACAGCAAGACTACACCATTCACCAAAGTAAGAAGACTGACCTTTTAATGCAAAGATTGTAGTGGTTTGTATTGTATTATTAAGACTCTGTTTACACTTGGTTTAAAAATGTGTTTGGGTGATCTGAGAACAAGTGACGCATTTTAAAACCAGGTGTAAACAGGGTTTAATTGTTGAATTTGTGTCATAGCAACAGAACACCAGTTCTCCAAAATCCTAGTGCAGTCCTTCATAGGAAAATGAGTTGGTACAAGAATAAAACGTTTTCCCCTAAGCATGTAGTCTTGTAGCAGAGTGCCAAGAGAGATAACAAATGTTTAGGATGAATACACAATCTGTTTTTATTCTCTTTTAGGATCGTGAACGCTTGCTTGTTGAACTGGAGCACATGCAGCAGACAGACCTGCTGAGGAGGAGACAGCAGGTATCACAAATGCCTCCTCAGATTTTCCAGCCTCTCTATAAACGACAGGAGACACGGGAGGACTTCCAGAGGGAAATAGAGTTTGCCTTTGAGGACATGTACACTGGAGAGAGGAGTAAGGACTGTTCAGGAGCGAAGTATTCACCTATGAATGTGTTTTTTTAACAAATAATCAGAAAAACAAGTATGTGTCATCGGATTTTAGTACTTTTATCTTTTCTTAAAATCATGCAAATCATTTTGAAGTAGCCGGATATAGCATACATGTATAGTTGTAGAGGAGCCTTATTAAACCTTGGCTGTGTCTGATGCCAGGGGTTAAAGGAGATCTGGTGGTCCAGCTGGTACCCGAGCCTCTGCCAGCTCTGTCCACAGGCAGCCAGGACCAAGAGCTGGACGTCACACTGGATGAAATCGCCACACAAGATACAAGAAACGCACAACATGACACCGATCAGGATGCTGGAGGCACCGAGCAGGAAACATCTGCTCAAGGTGAAGAGAAGCACCACATACACATTAAACCTGAATGTATTTGTCTTTAAGGGTTGTAACAAGATTTATTTTTAAAAGTAAAGTGCCAGTTACTTTCTGGCATTGACACAAAAACCAATACAGAAATTGTCGTTTACTGTTCTATATAAATTAAGTAAGTTCAAGCCTCTTACATTTACCAACCCTGAATGCAATCTGACTGTCCTGTGTGATATGCTTGATGTCATTTTTCTTGAAACTCATCTTTACTAAGCCAGAACTGCATTCAGCGTTTTTCTTGACTTGCAGTGGATCCCTCCAAACCTGCTCCAAGACGGGCGTTGAAGAAACTCCTGGATCGTATCCGGAGCCAGAGGAATCAGTGGACTGACCACAGCCGCCACGCGCCTGCGGCCGATTCACCGACGGCCATCACCGATCAGATCCCAGAGCGGGACACGACCATCGACACAGGCTCTCTGACCGGCGAGGAGAAAGACACGCTGCCCCCCGTCGAGCTTGCTGAGCCTGGCCACTCCCCCCCGGGTAAGTCATTCACTGTCAACCGCTGTAATCCAATTGGTCTAGAAGGTCGTGCACAATGTGATACAGTTTCTATTTTCTTATTTCATTATTTTCACATTTTCCCCCTCCCTATTTACACAAATGTATCTGGGCTTTGGCAAGCTCTATATTAATAGTGATTATTAATGCTATAAAAATATGTTCTAAATGTGTTTTTATTTATATCTTCATCTATTTCTAAAATATAATTGTATGGTCAAAGTGATTCAGACTAGAGCCCGACTGATATATCGGCGGGCCGATATTATCGGCGGATATTGGGTCATTTTCCAAACTATCGGTTTCAACATTTATAACGGCAGATAAATTAATATTTAAAAAATAAAATAAAAACGGAGATAAAACACCCTTCAACCATGTTCTGAGTGTTGGCGTTGCGTAGTTTGTCCACCAGGGGGCGCTCTACAACACACACACACACACACACACACACACACACACACACACACACACACACACACACACACACACACACACACATCGCTCTACAACACACACACACACACACACACACACATCGCTCTACAAAGGCCTTGTTGGCAAGACTCCTTGATTTTTGTTGTCGCTGTGTTTTTGTTCAAGGGGACTTTATGTTTCATATCTTAAGTTTGTATTTTTATACACTTTATTTATCAGAACTTTAATATATTTTGATGTTCTGTTGTGACAATAAAACAAACCTATTCATTCAAATCACATTATTTTAGTGAGGACTCATAAATAACTACAAATAACTAATGTTAGGGAAATCTGTTGATCTTTCTTACGCGTTTTTGGATTTATTTTTTTTAATGTATATCGGCCGATATATCAGATTTTTAAATCCCTAAATATTTGTATCGATATCGGCCTTAAAAATCCTTTATCGGTCGGGCTCTAATTCAGACTACTTCTAGGCTACTGAGTTATCCCAATTGTTTCTTTCTTTGGGCTTTAAATTCATTCTTCTGAAATTTGAGATCTATTCCCGTTTTTGTTTTCCAAACATGAGGCAAAACGTTACAATACTTAGTTGTTATGAGATAATTATTATTTTGTGTTTTTCTTGGACCAGTGTCGGAGACAACCGAACATTCAACTGCAGCAGATACTCTACCTCCTGATGTACTCGCCAACAGAATCCAGGAGTTTGAAGAACGAAAAAAAAGGGTACATGTTGATTCCCATTTATAGGACACAGAGCAGGAACTATTTTTGTACATGTACACATAGGCAGGAGCAGGTAATCAGACAGGTTGAAATGCTTGTACTGTATATCCAGTGACAGTTGTTAGACCACGTTAACATGGAGAAACATGCAGTGTTCTGTTACGCCTGCTAAAATTGTAAATCACTCTTGTTTTCTCGTTTGTGAAGGCACAGCCGTTAATTTGATTGCTGCTTGTCTTTCTGCATTCCACGCACAAATTACATCAAAAAATTAAGTTATAAGAAGCAGAAAGTTGCTAATTGAGTGCTGAGTTTTACACTACACCAAGGTACTGTAATTTGACGCATTGTCAGAGAGGTTATTCTGTATGTGTCTGGTTCTATTGTTATCCCAAAAGCTTCATGCGTTTTTTTTTTTTTAATTGTTTGTGATTGGTCGGCATTCATGGATCCAGGTGTTCCTCATAACTTAATTAGTCTAGCCTCTATCTGAAGCTTTAGCGGGTTTAGCAGGGTGCATCTCCCTCTGCGTTACAGTTTGTTCCTGCTGTGAACATGTTGTTTGATTTGTTTGGGCTTTCACTTTTCAGTCCAGCCGCAATGTCTCAACTTTTGTTATTGTTAAGACAACTGATGCCTCAAATGTTTTTTGTCTTTTCTCATTTTTTTTTTTTTTTTTTGTTTGTTCAGGAAGAGGAGCTCGAAAGGCAGAAGCAGCAGCAGGTGGTTTTGCTCCAGGAGCTGGAAGAGCAGAAAGACAAATTGGAGCAGATGCTGCTTGAGGCCCAGCAGGAGAGAGAAGATTTGAAGGCGGTTGTGACACAGCGACTTCCTATTAACCGAATAGGACTATCTGTCCATGACCAGGGAGCCACCTCTGTCACTCCTGGTCTAGTCACTGAGGTAGTCTCTTTGATACAATATCAAAGGTCTCCTAAGTTAACCTGTTCTCATATTTCCTTTTTAATATTTAATATTGCTGTGTCATCCTTTAAGACAGGGGTGTCAAACTCAATTTCACTAAGGGCCACACTGGAAATGACGGATCACAATAAGGGCCAGACATGTTGAGTTTATTGACATTCTTTTATTTAACAAAAAAAAAGTCTATTAATTTTGTATTGTTGCATGTCACTTATAGCTTTCTCCCATACAGTTTGGTTGCCATAAAAACCTAAAAAAAGTCAGCAGAAAAGTGTCTTAGCCATCGTAGAATTTAGCTAGTCATGAAAAGCAAACAACAACCTGTTTCACAGCCTGAATATTGAAAAACTCTCTGCTTCTGTGGTGAAATCTGAGTCTCAAAGTCGGTAAATCGGTCAAATCATGCACGGCAGAGTCATGATTTGTCAATAATTACATTATTTTTTGGTGTGGTGCAGAACTAGTCGGCCCAAAATTAGATGTGAGCCTAAATTGAAATGAAGGGCCGGATCAAATTTGCAAGGGGCTGGATTTGGCCCCCGGGCCTTGAGTTTGACACATGTGCTTTAAGATATCATCATAAAGTGAGGTCTGTATAGTACAATTAGTTCAGTGATGGATAATTGCTACTTCTGCACTCTACAGCTGGTGCCTGCTGCAGGTGAAGATGACCACAGCAGAAGGATTAGAGAATATCAACAGCGGTTGCTGGAACAAAACAGGTGTGTTTAAAGCCGGAAAATGAACTACTTTTTTTTTTTTTTTTTGTTAACAATTCACATTTATCCTTTTTGTCATGCACTACTTTAAAGTAGTAGCTCAACATGTGACATAATAATCAACCCTTCATATGTACTTAATCACTTTTACTGTCACTATATTTTTCACAACCATTCCTTAAGTAATACAGCTTTAGAGGATCTTAGTATAGGGGGTGCTGATGCTGTACAGATTGTAAAGCCCTTTTAAGGCAGATTTGTGTTACTGGGCTGTTTAAATAAAAGTAGTATTCCTTTGGACCACTTTTTTATTTCAGAATTCACCAGAGGTCAGTGGAGGTGGCTCGTCAGCGCCTGGAGGAACACCAGCGAGCACTACGAATTCGTCACAACATGTCCGCCACATCGTTGCTATCTGCTGTTGTGCCGTCAGTCCCAATTCGCCCACGTCTGCACAGTGCTCAGTCTGTGCATCTTCCAGCTCCTCTGCAACTCCCTACATCTCCTGCAGTGCAAGAATACACCCACACCAAATCACAAACCTCTGTGGAAGTTCCTACAAGAGAGTCTGACACGTTGGCTTCTCCTTCACGACTTCCCAGCTCCCCTGTAAGCGTTGGCTCCAAGTCGCTGCCCGATGAAGTTGAATCTATTGCGAGCAGTCAGAGTAACCAGAGACCAGATGTCACTGCCTGGCTGACTGACAACATAATGGAGAGAGTAACGGAGCACCTTAAAGAGAGATTGAGACCCTCCTCAGAGTCGCTGCCTTACAATCTGTTCCCAACACATCGTTCAACTGGCATCCCACTCCAGCCAACTTCTGAACCCATCCGCGCCATTAGCCCGAACGTCACAGATGGTGCAACTCTGGTTCCAGGACATGCGCCGGTTATGCCTGGGACCTTGCTGCATGGCTCCCTGTGGACTGGGTCTCTGAACTCCAGAGAGAACGACGACATGGAGAGGCAGAGACGAGAGCTGCAGGATGTCCAGAGAAGGCTACTGGAGCGGAGGGAGTCAATGGCGCTGCAGCAGAGACAGCAAGAGGAGGAGAGGCAGAGACGAGAGCTGCAGGATGTCCAGAGAAGGCTACTGGAGCGGAGGGAGTCAATGGCGCTGCAGCAGAGGCAGCAAGAGGAGGAGAGGCAGAGACAGGAAGAGCAGCGACAGAGACAGGAAGTGGAGATGGAGCAGATCAGGAGGCAAAAGGAGACACTGCAAGCTCTGATTCCTACTGATAAACATGTAAGTGAGGGGACTATTACGGCCCTGGTGTTTCTGTTGTAGTACAGTAGACAAAGTATGGTTTCTACACAAAACAAAGATAAAACAAGAGTAGTAAGTGGAAAGATCCCCTCCAGCTGGTTTGAGCCTCCTTTGATTGCAAAAGTAAACTCTGCTCAAGAGCCCTTTTTAAATATATTGCGGGGCGACCTCTAGCTCACCCAGCAAGAGCGCCCCATGTAGGCGGAGTCCTTTGCAACGGCCCGGGTTCGAGTCCGACCTGCGGCCCTTCCCCATCTCTCTCCCACCATTCCTGTCTATTCACTGTCACTATCTCATAAGGGAAAAAGCCCCAAAACATCTTAAAAAAATAATATTGCAATAGAACCACAGCATATGTGTTTATTTGTGTGTGTGTGTTGAGCGATGATGTAAAATTACCAAACCTGAAATGTATTTAATTAAAAATACGTTCCATGATGGTTTCTACACTTGAACTGAGCTCAGAGTGTGTGTCCGTGTGTGTCCGTCCGTGTGTGTCCGTGTGTGTGTGTGTCCACTGAGCGATGATGTGAAATTACCTGACCTGAAGTGTTATTTAATTACAAATACATTCCATGATGGTTTCTACACTTGAACTGAGCTCAGTCAGTACGTTTACATGCACACCAATATTCCACTATTATTCAGAATATTGTCATATTCTGAATTTGATACAGGTCATATATGTACGAATAAGGCCTTTTCCCCGAATATAGCATTTTCCGATTAAGACGTGGGATATTCCGGTATTATTCAGTTTTTAGAGGCATTGTTTGGACACGTATACAGCGTTTGGACAGCGTGTTCAGAATATGTGTCAGTGCGTTGCTCTGGTTTCTGTACACAAACCAACGAGCCAACAGTTTGCAAGTTGGGAGACCCGATAAGAAAGAGAAACGCAGCTACTTTTAAACATTATCAAAGACTTGGATATCAACAGGTTTTTGGATATACACAAACATCGCTACGCCGACGTTTTCAACAAGCTGGTTCAAGGAATGAAAGAGGGACGCTGTGTCCGCACGGTCCAACAAGTTTGCCACCGCTGGTAAACTTTGAAAAAAATCCTGTTTTGCACAGTTTATATGTAAACGGAAATATTAGTGGAATATATACTTTCATTAGCCATGTAAACAGCTTAGTCAGAATATTGTCTTTTTCGGAATGAGGGCAAAAAACAGGAATATTATGTATGTAAACGTACTGAGTGAGTCTGTGTTCATGTATGGGAAAATAACTTTTCTGATGCATTTTCTTACCCAAAGCCAGTTCCAGAGGCTGCCAGTGAAG
The DNA here is from genome assembly GCF_004354835.1 of Perca flavescens. Classification (NCBI taxonomy): domain Eukaryota; kingdom Metazoa; phylum Chordata; class Actinopteri; order Perciformes; family Percidae; genus Perca; species Perca flavescens. The sequence continues at coordinate 34,791,264 of NC_041333.1, read as the reverse complement.
TATTAGTTTCAGAGAACATCAGTCAGACCCGCCTGAAATTACTTGCGTCCCTGCTGAGAGCTATAGAGGAGTCTAACGGAGGAACTTTATCACACCTAGAAGACCCTCAGGAGAGAGATGGATCCTCTCCGCAACCGCCATCTGACGGTGGTGAGACAGGTAACTGACATGTCAGATTGCTCTTCTTTTTTTTTTTTTTTTTCACACAATTTCCATTTAACTTCAGAATGGAAAACCTTTTCCATTTAATTTATTTACTCCTTTTGATTTTCGTGATCTTACCAAAAAGTGCCATCTTGTCCCTTGCTGTTTTATTAGGTACTGGTTATTAAAATTAAGTAAATGGATTTACACATTTCCGATTAAACTAACTAATAAAACATTGTTTTAATGCTAGTAGCATTTAAATACAAAACTGTACTTCTGAATAATTGATTGTGTTGCACTTCCATCACAAATTAAATGGCATGCACTTAAAGTAACCGTAAAAACACTGCAGTATCATCAGAATTGTAGAGTTAATGTTTTATTTTCCATTTAGATCTCATATCTCGGAGCAATGTTCCTGCTGGACCTGCCCCGGTGTCAGTCCTCGCCTCAGAACTCCTCCCTCCTCCTCCTCGAGCAGCAAAGCCCCCGGTGACCCGCGTCAGGCTGGGCGTCATGGACATGATGACTGAACAACATGAGCTTAGTGCCATTCAAGAGGTGGAAACACCAGCCGACACCAGCCAAGTCACAGGTCCGTGTAATAACCATGCTTTTCCACTGGGCACGTCTGTGCTGCGTTGTGATTTGTTCCGTCCTCTGCCACGCGCCACACTACACCGGGAGCATCTTCCGAAGCGCAGTACAAGTACTTTACAGAACAATTACAAGTTTATTAGGCTAGTATCTACCTTCCATTCCAAGCACTCCTGTAATTAAACTCCATGCCTTCTCTTTTCTGGCGTTGTCTTTATACAAAATATTTGTAATGTCTATTATGTTTTTCGAACTCAAAGATGAATCTCTCGTCGTCCGTGGTGTTGTAGAGGAGACCTATACGATATTGGGGGGGTCTTTTAGTAAATACACTCGCTGTTTCACGTCCTACCCGGTTGTTGGAGCGGCGTGCGTCTCGTGTGAAAATAGTCTGCTCCGTATCTTGAGCGGTGAGATGCTTCTGGGACGCTCCGTGACGCGGCTGGTGGAATATCTAGCGTTGACTTGAATGGCAGCGATTGCTCGCGGGGGTCACAGCGCCTCCGGGAACGCGGCACAGACGCTCCCGGTGGAAAATAGGGTTAACGGATTGTTTTCACCACACACGTGTGATGAGCTATGGACAGGATTAATCAGTTGATTGGGTCGTTCGTGTGTCCTATCTTCAGGTCCAGAGGATAGTGTGAAGGTCCCTCCACACACTGTGGACCGGGATCTGCAAGAGGAATCAGAGTCGTCTGTGGCCTCTGACTCGTCCCAGCAGACACCCTCTTGGTCCAGCAGTGGGCAGCGGACTGCTGAACAATCAACCAGCTCTGGAACGAGCTCCGGGAGATCCAGCAGTGTCATCTGGAGAGAGAGGCAGCTGATGGGGGCAGGAACATCTCCAGAATCCTCACAGTCTGGTATGTAGATGGCAGCTGAAGAGATGAAGAATACAGATGAGAGAAAAAATGCTAGCATTTGATACATAATGGGGCAAAAATTAAGATATTTCCACTTGGTTGGAATATTGTTTTCCAGATTTTATCCGGAGGATAATCTCACCACCTTCCTCTGACTCTGGGAGAGGAGCTGACTACTCTGGTCCTGCAATCCCAAGTTACAGATCCCCTACAGAGGTAACCAGAACAACTGAAGATGTACTAAACTTAGTCCTTTCTTTTCTTTTAAGTCCTCAACGTTGTGGCTAACTTTTGCAGCAGATGCTGATAAGAAAGTTACAAGGGAACGAACCGTTTTAGTCCATATGCAGTGATAGAGCATCTGGCTGCTCTCTGTTGGAGATAATCTTTCTGTTTAATGTCATGTTGCAAATTGTCAACTTTAATGTAAGTGTTTTCCCTCTGTGAATTGCAGTTTGAGTGATGATTTTGCATTGATTATACACATATTTTGCCAGCATTCGACAGACACCAGTGATAATAGTACTGATTAGAAAATGAAAAATGTCATTGCGTATTGGCATAGAGCTTTAATACTCTGAGGTTCATATTGTAGATTAGTGATAAAACCAGCAAAATCTGAGCGCCTGGGCAATATCTGCCTCTGGTTTTGATTATGTTTGTGAAGCTTTTATCTTGTCTCTGTCGTATGGTGTGGGGGTGGTGTTTGGTTTCTTTACACTTGAGCGATGATGTGAAATTACTGGACCTGACGTGTGTCTAATTAAAGATACATTTCATGAGGGTTTCTACACTTGAACTGAGCTCAGTGAGTCTGTGTGCATGTGCATGTCTTATTCCAAATGCAAATGTACGTAATTTCAATACAGTAAGTAAGCCAAACATTTAAATTGTGGTGTGTGTGTGTGTGTGTGTGTGTGTGTTTCTGAGCGATGATGTGAAATTACCCCACCTGAAGTGTATTTAATTAAAAATACATTTCATGAAGGTTTCTACACTTGAACTGAGCTCATTAAGTGTACATGAATGGGTTCTCTAATCTGTTACGTTTCTCTCCTTTACACATTTATTGTGTGTGTGTGTGTGTGTGTGTCTCTCTCAGTCTGTACATAGGCCTCCTGATTCGGACGGCCTCTCCTCCACCACCATCTCCACCGGCAGCTACATCACCTCCGATCCTGAGCAAAACGTAAACACTGGTAAGGGACCGCAGGGTCGTATCTTGTATCACGCGGTTCTTGTGTTGTTGTTTTTCTGATTTTTGACCATGTGGTTGATTGTGCTTTTGAATCTTGTGTGAAATCTTGGAAAATGTAACAGAAGTATGAGAATTTCACAGTAGGATAACCGTCTAAGAATATATCACTATATATATATATATATATATATATATATATATATATATATATATATATATATATATATATATATATATATATATACATACAGTATTACACAATTATTATCAGTTACAATTACCTTTTTAAAGGAATGAAAACAGAAGTTTTTTTTTTTGGTTAAACAAACTCTTTATTATAATTGAAACTTAAAGCCATTTTCTGTGGGAGTCATGAAAAAAAAAAAATTACAAATGTCAATACCGTAGATAAGCTGTCAAATTTTCATACCACAGTATTCCATGAAACTGGTATACTGCTGCAACCCTAGCTGAAACCACGAAATACCGTATTTAAATCCCCTTACCAACATGACTTGGCTCTTCATTGTTCACCAGAGAATCTGAGTGTGTGCTTCCAGTTATTGAGCATTATTGTGTGACCTGTTGGAATATGCTTCATTCTGCAGTCTGAGTGCTGCTGTGCATTCAAGTGGTTTTGTTATATTCATCCTTTTTTTAAGGTGACAATATGTACACATGACCTTTTTAATGTGTGTATATACACCAGACAGCATGCTGATTGCATATCTAACTTTATTATAGCCTTAATCTAATCTGTTATTTTCTTTTTCTCCAACTTCTTCATTAGATAAATCCCCATCTCTAAGACGTTTAGAACAAGGAGCAGATTCCCCTGGCGTTTCCTCTCCATCCGGTCAAAGCTTCGGTATTAAGGAAAGCTCGACTGAAGCTCATCCTGGTTTGGCTGTAGACTCTCTCTTTAATGACAGCAGCATCCAGCACATTATTGACAGATACACAAGGGAGCTAAACATCTCGCTCAGCACTGCCGGCAAAACCACAGGTATGCATACACTGCACACATTTACAAGAGTATCGTTTCGGTCTTCAGCTTGATAGATTGATGGCAGTTGCCACATCTGTGTTAGTTTACTGCAATTATTTAAAACCCCTCAGTAAGTGTGATGGTACAAGTTAAGATCGGTAAGCTTTGAGCAAACTACTACTACTTTTTACAGTGTTTCTTCCAACCACGTCTGAAAATGTTTGTATATGTTCATACCGGCTACACTCAAAGGCAAAAAGAGCTGCATTCAAATCGAGCGGCGAGATGCGATAACCATACCACCGTACGTCTCTCATCTAGGGCATTCAAGCTGTTTCACTTAGTTGTACACACAAAAAGTGACACACAGCGGTTGTTCCAGGTGTGCACAGGTGTGATTCCAACGTCTGAAATGTGTTTGTTAATGTTAGGCTGCATCATGTTAGTACCGTGTTTTGTTTCTTCTTCTTTGTTGGCCGGCAGACAGTGAATCCTCTTATATGGAAGAAACTGGCTCTTCAGTCTCCCAGCAGTCTTTGGTTCGAGTCTTGGAGAGGAGAGGGGAGGATGAAAGCTCTACGCCTCATCAGTCTCTTCCCTCAGACACCGCAGGAGCACGGAGGAGTGGCCTGGTCAGTGATTCGCAATTGTTATTTCTTTTTTTTAACCCTAATGTTTTTTGTGGCCACTTATATTTTAACTTGTTAACAATTAAAAACCATAAACTTGTACTTTAAAGCGCCCATATTATGCTCATTTTCAGGTTCATAATTGTATTTTCAGGTTGTACCAGAATAGGTTTACATGGTTTCATTTTCAGCAAACCATATTTATTTATGTTTTACTGCACATTGCTGCAGCTCCTCTTTTCACCCTGTGTGTTGAGCTCTCTGTTTTAGCTACAGAGTGAGACATCTCACTTCTGTCCCATCTTTGGTGGGAGTCGCACATGCTCAGTAGCTAGGTAAGGCTCTCAGCTCATCCGGAGACTGTAGGCAGGATAAATTCAGAAACCTGTATCTCACTCAAAACAGCATGGATGTTTTTTTTTTCCAAGTTTTTATTCGTGTGGAAGCACCAAAGACAAAAAATAACACCCCAAATCCCAGAAAAAAGTATTATTTATATATATATATTTTTTTTTTTTCATAATATGGGCACTTTAAAGGATCTGCAAAAAGTATTATATGGTGTGCTGGTTTGTTACTGCACTTTGCAGCTTTAAACAGTTTGACTTTGATGCTGCATATTTTCCATTTTCTTTCAGAACTTATATCATAAATGGAGATCAGTTATAAATATTTTTGCTGTTAAATACCCAACATTCAATCAGTGTTTTTGTTTTTGCTACAGGAACGGGACAATACAGTCAATCCGATCCTGGAGCACTTCTCAGGCGAGGACACGTCACTGGCTGTGGACCAAGAGCAGGACTCTTTCAGACCTCTGATTGGCCAGCTGGCGGACCAGTCATCCTGTTTCGCTGTTGACCAGAGGGACTCAGCCATGGAGCGCCTGGTCGGTCACCCATCGGCTAGCTCGTCCATGATTGGTCAGCTGACAGGTCGGCCTGTCTCAGTGAGCTTTGATCAAGGTGGATGGGATTCCACTCTGAGTCGAATGATTGGTCGACTCTCCCATCAGTCCAGCTCCCATTGGCTGAGTGGTGGGCAGGACTTTTATGCCGGTCAGCTGATGGGTCAGATGCCATTGGAGCGGTCGACCACATGGTTGGATGAGAGCAGAATGAGACCCCTGGTTGGGGAGCTGGATGAGTCTGCGGGGCAGCACAGTGGACACTCAGGTAAAGAGAGGTGTATGAGGACTCCACCCTAGTGGTTAACTTAAATAAGTTCATCATCGCCATTTCCCATTGTTAAATCAAATGGACTGTTAGTTGCATTTGTAGTTGAAACATTATCCATTGGTAACACATCTATTGATGCTATTTGTTATGATTAGTTAGGCAGTGAACCCTCAATTCACACAGCTCTTTATGAATGAATACAGTTGAGTTAAAAGTGAATTGCTCTGAGTCAGTTTATATCAGCATATTTAATGTGAGCGTTATCACAAATACACTGCTGTTCAAAAGTTTGTAATAACTATTTTAACAGAGATAAAGACAGTTTAATTCAGACAGTAAACATATTATGTGAAATAGTTTTGGCACCAAAAGAAGAACTAAATGATTCAAACTTTCATTTAGTGTATGTCCCATAGTGTTGCAAGTCATGGAGAATACTGCTGGAACTTGAACTTTGAATTTTTTTTCCAGTCCAGAAAAGCATCAGTGACCCTTTTTAACTTTATTGAAACACAACGGTGCAACGTGCTCTAAATATTGAGTTGTGTTTTTCTTTGGGCCCTCTGCCGACTTGTCAATGGTTAGATTGAAGAGGATTAAACTGTGATTTGTCAGCCCATAGTATGTTCAGCTCATATTATTTGTTACAGGCTGCATTATTAAACACTTGACACTGAAACAGTAAACTGTTCGTATTTAAATCTGCACACATGTTGATGCTAAGCTTCCAGTTTCTTTGCTGCTGATTTCTGCTCTTCTTATTCAACTGTTGCTCAGAGGGATCTTTGTCGTCAGTCTGGTTGAACCATTGTACAGCGTTTTGTTCTCCATGTACAAAACTAAATAACCTCTCTTCTTAAAGAGGACTTTCTACAACCTAAAAGCATCAAAGACAATTTGAACATATAAGAGTTGTCCTCTCAGACATCCAACTGGACCCAATCAAGCTTTGTGGCAAAAGATTACAAACATCCCTGCTCTACTTCTTCAACGTAGGAAAAAAAAGTTTGAGTTTGTCATCTGATCTGCTGTTTCTAGATGAAAGAACCCACGTAGATCTTGGTGTCTCCACTGAGGCCAGTGGTCCGTCATACCCAGTGTTGCCTCCTGAAGCCTCGTCACACAGTCCTTATGTCCCGGCTGTGAATCCACATCCGCAGGACCAAACCAACGTGGACCTGGGCCCAGAGAGGACTGAAGGTGAGGCATAAAATAGTGAATTCTAAAATGACCTTGTGGTGGTTGTATCCGAGGGAGAACATGATCATGACCAAATATGTATCTGTTGTCTCAGTTTGTAGCTCAAGCCAGGTTAAAGTTGAATTCAGGAAACTTGAAGCAAAAAGAGTCAAATGTGTTCGGTTCTTTTAACTAATGTTTTAGATGTCAGCCATCTTTGCATGTATGTTTCCTACCTAGTTAGACACTTAAATGTGCTTTATGTTCATGTTTATCACCATCTTTAGTGTTTCCAGGTTCAGACTCATTCCACCCGCTTCTGGCTGAGGTCACCCACAACGAAACGGCAGACCCCTCCATGACGTTTCACCAGCCCGAACACGATGGGCGTGCCACCTCCCCTGAAGGACAGCCAGCCAGCGGGGGAAGCCGTGTTTCCACACCTTCCGAGGAGGTTGAAATCCACACTGTTGAGTCTGAACCTTCACCCGAGCGCGTCAGAACGGAGGATCTGTCCGGCTGCGTAGCAGATTCCCCCACCTCGCAGGAATCCTTCTCCCAGCTCGCCACCTCCCAGTACCAACCCAGAGACTCTGTCCTCATGCTGTCTCCCACCATGATGTCGCCAGAGGGAGCGGATGCAGACAGAAACGGCATTTCTGAAAGGCTGGGAGATGCAGTCCCATTCAGCGACCTCTGTCCTGTCTCCGATAAGATATGGGTACGACTGTGGTGTCTTCTTCACCTTGGTACAATTTGAAAAAGAGCACTGCATCGTCACGCTTCAACTGCAGGCTGTTATTTGTAGAATCTAAGGTGTCACTGGCTGAGTTGGTTGAGTGCTTGTCATCTATTCCCGTCTATCAGGAGGCCGCCAGTGAGAAGGGGATCCTGGAGCAGTCGGAGATAACACTAGTGAGCCTGACGGATACCACGCTGCAGGACCAAGAGACCACCATCGCTGAGGACGAGGGAATTTGGGAAGACCAACCTCCAGATGGAGCGAGGGAAGAGGGACAGAAAGGCCATGAGACAGAGGTGACTGTCTATACACGTTTTGGACTTTGACTTTAGCTGCGGGCGTCTTTCAGATCTCTGAACACAAACCCTGTCTTCTCTAGGGGACGGAATCCACGTTGTCACCGGATGAGACTCCAGAGGACAAGAACCAAACGCACCCAGGTAAATAAGTCACAACAGTTACAGACTCAGTATATCTAACTGAGATATAAAGCTGATGGGAGTGCTGCATATGAGATGTGGAATTGTGAAGAAACTTAAATATGGATGTGATCAGGAACAAAAAAAGCAATAATTCAATTTAATTTTGTGTGTAGTGTCAAATCATAATGGACATTCTCTCAGGACATTTTACAGATAGAGTAGGTAATGTACAGACACCTAGCAATTTTCCCCAAGAGCATGCATTTGGTGTGACAGCAACCAGGAAAACCTCACACAGAACCTAGCTCTTGGTGGTTGGCCATCCTTTTTTCTGTCAGAACATTGTAAACTTGTGAAACTTTTCCTCCCTAGATTCAGTGAAGCTCCTGGAGTTTCAGTGGGGTCCTAGCAGAGGCCTGCAGGAGGTCCACCACGAGAAGCGCAGAGCGCTGCTCCAGAGATCGTCCCGCAGGGTGGAGGAAATTAAGGCTAAAGCGACTCGTGCCAAGATTCAACCGGAGGTCCAAGCTCCATCTGTAGCCGGAGAGCAGTCTAAAGCTAAGGAATCTCAACCAGTCACCTGTAAGGAAAAGTCGAAGACAGAACCTCAACATAAGACTAGTACCAAGTCAAAGGGGGGACAGGCTGAGCTGCATCAAACTACTGAGAAATCTGGCTTTATCAAGCCGAAAAAGCCCCAGCTTCCCCCTCCAGGTATCTTAACTTTTTATACCACTGGACACTTTGAGTCATCTCACTTTAAGTACCACGAGCTAGGGGTGGGAATCACCAGAGGCCTCATGATACGATATCCTCACGATACTTATGTCACAATACGATATTATTGCGATTTTAAACATATTGCAATATTCTGCGATATATTGCAATGTATCACCTTTTTTCCAACTTCAAATGCTTTCCAATTTCAAATGAAGTCCCCAAAGGACAATTTTGTCAACATCTGTTTTATCTAAAAATCTACATTTCTCTGTCCGTTCATCTCACTTCCATTTTATTGCTGCAAAATGGGATTGTCAAGCAGACAGACTGACCAACACATATATCATAAAAGATCGATACTTGACGTCTGTGTATCGATATAGTATTGCCACGAAAAATATCGCGAGACTATGCTGTATCGATTTTTTTCCCCCACCCCTACCACGAGCCCTACATTAGTATCATGGGTGGCAAAAAGCAGACAAACCATACAGGCCCACATGTTGGAGCTGTTTGTTAGGTACCTTTTGGTCTCCTGGTGAACATTTGTACCTAAGGCACAATTTTAAAAATGTACCTTGATGAAAACTACTAGTCCCTACTCACAATTATCCCAGTCATTCACCTCCCTGAAATGTGATTATCGGATTTTACACCCAGCTGGCTCAGTGCTGTACTACGTGTTGTATGGCTTTCTTGAGGAAAATAATGACCTGTTAAGTTTAATTTGTAGGCCAGCCATAAGTCGATGCTTTGAAAAGTGGTCCGCAACAATCTGTGCAAATATTAAGTCATTTTCTGTTCCCTCAGGGAGCGATTTCAAGCTGAAAAAGGTGGACGAGGTGAAGAGCTGCACACCGGAACAAAGGAAACTGGATGTCTCTGAGATGCACCAGAGAACTCAGAGGTACTGCTACAATATTAGCTTTGACCTCTACTCTGTCTACTGTGGAGTTAACGTTGCTTCTCCGTACTACTACTACTACTACTACTACTACTACTACCTCTAATGAATAATTACTGAAGGGTAAAATCCAAAACTTGATTACTTGCATTAAAAGGGAACACCACCTAAATTAACAATTCCAACATGTGGGGTGACCTCTAGCTCACCCAGTAAGAGCGTGCGCCCCATGTAGGCCCAGTCCTTTGCAGCGTCCCGGGTTCGAGTCCCACCTGTGGCCCTATGCTGCGTGTCATCCCCCATCTCTCTTTCACCTTTCCTGTCTATCCACTGTCACTATCAAATAAAGGGAAAAGCCACAAAATTTTATTATATATTTTCATGGCCTAGGAAAGTTCAATTAATATTTGAGCATGAGCTACTCTCTCTAAGACAGAAACCAGGGAAGTAGGTCTCAAACTTGTGATATCGGATAAAAAGTCTGGTGCTCCTCCTTAGACAGTAAATGTGAGCCTGATTTTGTGGAACAACCGAATGTTTCTTTATTTTATTATTGTATTGGTGTTCTCAGTGCTGATACAGAACATGTACAATATACTCCAAACTTTCCCCTGGGTGCTCTGTCATCTTATTACATCTTTCCCAATTCATTGGAGCAGTTCTAGGGTTCATAATACACTCACAAGTTTAAGTTTTAGCAATATGGGAGAGTTGTTCACATTTCCATGTATGTGTGTTGCTGCAGACTGTATAAGCAGCTGGAGGAAGTGAAGCTTCAGCAAGCGATCAGGAACAGACAGGAAGCTTGTGCAAGAAACCGACTGAAGGCCAAGGAGTTCCACAAGGTAAAAACACTTGAATCGTGTTTTGTTTGAGAAAATGTTTTTAAAGACTATGCTTATTACCAAATTGTGAGCACCAAATGTTTTAGTTGCATGAATTCTGAGTTGAATATTTTTCTACCTTCTTTTCACAGAAAACCTTACAGAAACTTCGTGCCAAGCAAACACAGACACTGTTGTGAATGTGTTCTAGTTCCACTTTTGTAAATTTAAGTTTTTGTATAATTTAAGTTTTTATCAATAAAGCATTTTAAGTTATTTTAATCTGCCTTTTGTTAAATCATTTTAGAAAATAACCGGTAAATATGGCTATTTCAAAATCAGTCAACACCAACTTTCAGATTAGTTTCTTTAATAAGATTAAACATTCATGAAGTCGATTATAGATTTACAAAACCAGCTATTTTTTTACAGCGACAAGTTCAGAAAATCCCTCGTTTATATTACAGTTTGACGTCACCTGCGGGAAAAGGTTAACCTGAACTTACTTATTATTCCAATTTTACACATGGATGACTTATCAAAATGCTGTTTCAAAGGCTTTTCCACCAAAACAATAATACATTTCTTTGGAAACCAATCCCAAGAAGGACCATCTGTCATATTTCCAACAGTGGATTCAAGCCTCCATCTCTTAAATCTCATTACATCATCCTCAAGTGGCCACAGATTGCCAGATAGTATAGATGTGGTTCCCCTTCACACAGAAAGGCCACAATGGCAGCTTTTGTGTTTGTATATCTGGAACTTTGCGTCAGTGAGGTTTAGAGTTTGGAGAAAGCTATTGTCTTGGGACTCTTCTTCTCCATGGCTGCCTGAGCTGATTTCATCACATCTTGAGTCTGAAGCATGCTCATGTTCCAGGTAGCCTGGAAAAGGATGAACAAGGTATTTAGTGTAGCCTAATATAAAAGGCAGCTCCATGGTCACGGTGATACTGACAAAATAAACATGCTCAGAAAAATCCTCCATTGTTGTGTTTAAAAAGGTAGTGTTCTCACCATGTAGTTCAGTCCCTCTGCTACACTGTGGTCTCTGGAATAGATCAGGTTGACTTTGGTGCCCTGTACAGCTACAGGGCTGCGACTGGCGATCTCCCCAGCCATCTCCAGAGCTCCAGCCATCATGGCCTCCTTATCTGCAAACACTCGGCTGGAGAGGAAAGGTGTTGGAAAAATATAAGAATCCTTGCTTAAAAAAAGTGATTCCCATACAGTAACCTCCAAGTACTAGTCATTCATTTGAATCCTCCCCATCATGATTGTGATCCTGATGCTGTTATGTTGCAGGTGATTCTTTGAGAGACACAGCTGTAAAAGGTTTCGGGCCTGGAAGCTACACCACCTCTGGACTGGCTGAGTCGACCAGTGTACCAATAAACATCGATGCAGCTGATCACTTTTTAACTGAGGTGATGGCCCAACACGTCAGAATCAACACTGACAAAACTAAGACTGGCCAACAACTTTTTAGGTTCAGTAAAAACAATAATACTTACTTACTACAAAAGAAAACACCTGCTGTGTATATAAATGTGTATATATAAGCTCACCTGACCAGTCCGCTGCTTTTGGCTTCATCGGCATACATCTTCCTGGCGGTCAGAGCCAACTCGTTCACTAGGCTACAGAAAGAGGGAGAGTTAATCATGTAACAATATGCATACATGCATACATACATACATACATACATACACACCTTTTATTTCCTGGGTCAAACGCTGTTTTAAACCTTTTTGGCCTGCTCTGTACTTTGGTGAATCCAACCTAACCCTTTAAAACACCAAAATCACACAATTAGACAAACAAACCGATGGAGTCAGTGGTAGACCAGCACTCCTATGTTTTACCAGGTGAATTTACTGTTTTTTTTTTTTTTTTATCCGTTTTGTTAAAAGGAGTGTGGTGGCTTTTAGAGAGAGCATGGATAACAGCTTCAGTTCCCTGTTGTCTGACTGAAGGGCTGTCCGACAGCAAGGTAAAGCTGTGAACATTTTCTAAATACAGTGTACACTTAAATACTTTTTCCTGTCTTTTAGGTGGTCCTTTTTGTAGTTGTCTAAATCTATTTAACTGCTGCCCCTGTCTACAGCAGGACATTGCTTAGCTTCCGTGTGGGTACTCCTCCCCGTTTCTCCGAACTGGGGGCGTGCCGACCACCACCTACTGTAGCTTACACACTGACTATGGAGAAGTAGCTCATACAAACATACTATTTGATGCGCATACTAAATCACGTGACCTCACCCCAAGACTCTCTTCGTTTATTAAAATGGGCGGTTTACCTGCGGCTGCCGATGACTTTAGGAAGTCTCTGGAGAGTTCCAACATCTGCTGCAAGTCCAATATCGACTTCCTGTAAAGCAGACCAGAAAGCCAGAAACTGTGGTACAACTCTCATTCCCTTTTTCCCTTACCACATTTCCAAATTTTAATAATTAGATGGACGTGTACGTACCTTTACTTGGAACCAGGCGTCCTGGGTACACAGACGAATGTCACATGCTGTGATCAGATCAACACCTGCCACAGAGCACAACATCCAGTGAACATGACAGCGTGTAAACTCAGTTTTCTCCACTTTAAATAACACACCCTCCTGATTACCTGAGCACGCAGACAATCGTAACATTTTCTGAAGACTTATCTAAATAATTAAAAACAGTGTTACAGTGAGATCTGAAAGAGCAGCCATCTTTTCCATGCAAACACACAAAATGTACCATCCTGGGGCCTGTACCACGAAGTAAGTTTAACGGAGTCTGGCAACATTACTCATCCTGACCTCTCTGGATCAGGTTAGCCGTGCAGCATCTGTTACCACGGTTTTCTACTCTGGCTAAAAGTGAGCCAGCTACGTGACACCAGAAAACCAGAGTTAAAGCCCAAATCTTGCCAGCTATCCCACTAATCTTACTTTGTAATATGGGCCCCTGGTCTGAATTCATGGCTGCGCTGTGACCGTGTGATCATGATGTCCTACCTCCCCCAACACAGGCTCCGTGAACAGCTACCACAACAGGCTTTGGACACTACAAGAAGAAACTACAATCAACTTCACATAAAAATACACTGACAACCCATCATTTTAAAAATGCTGTCCAAATAATCTGTAAAAGTTCAGATCTTAAAGCTACATTGTGTAGGAATTTCTCCCATCTAGCGGTGAAATTGTATAGGACAACCAACTGAATATTACTTTCAAGCCCTTCGCGTTCCTAGCGCATTTCAACTCCTACGGTGGCCGAACACAAAATTAGCTCTTAGTACCTCCATTGTTTACACGCAGCTGTTCTAGCCACTCCAATATTAACTTTGGTCTTGTTGCTTTGCCCGTCTCATTAATTCTCTTTTTCGCTTCCCAGGCGAGTGATCTCCCCCTTGCATTCGTCACGGTGCCACTGAGTGTAAAAGCGCAAAATGCGGAGGTATGTTTCTCTTTGGCTAATGTATTTTAAAGATGGAGGCGCTACATGGCTGCCGTCATTCGAGCGACTCGCTCGTATGTATTCTGAATGATTCTACGTTTACGAGAATACTTTGATTAGTTGGTGGAAGTAATTACACATGAATGAGCACATATTAGTGAAAGAAAGTTTTTTCTTTTTGCTAAGAATCAACTAAAAAAAATTACACAATGGAGGTTTAAAATTCCTCAGTATGATAATAAAAAAATAAAAACACTCCTCGACCTTCTCTATGACAGAGAACGTCTCTTGATACTTGGTGATTATTTTTCTCATGTTCCAGGAAATTCTGGCCGTGTCGTCGCCCTCTGGTTGGAGTACGTCGCTGGCCATGTCCATCAGGTCAATACCTGGACGGTGACACAGCACAGAGAATAAATACAACTTTACTACGAAGCTGGCGCCATTAAATGCAAACAGACTGATACCTACCAGCTGTGAAGATCTTCCCGGCTCCAGAAACCACAACCACTCGGCATTCTGGGTCGCCAGCTATCTCATTGAAGCAATCCACCATCTCACTGGGAGAAGAAAGAAATGAATTTCCTGTCAGTGTTGGATAAACTTAAAGAAATACTTTTGTATACGTAAGTGCTTGAATCACATATTCCAGTGGTTTACTTTTAAATATTAGTTTACATTTTTTATTTATATTATTAATGTTAAAAAGTTTGTTGTAATTCGGAACATTTGCTCACTAAGTCAACACAGTCTGTTATGTTATTTAATATCTTTCAATATCTATTTAAAGTCATTTGGGGGGCTAGTTGCTTTGTAAATCTCCACCAAGGCCATGCCCTTTCTTGTTAACAGCAGTAAAAAATTATTTGTGCATCTGCTCCAAACGTTTATGGGTTCTTCTTTGCTGGATCCTTTCACAAAGTTTCGTGAAAATTGGGCCAGTAGTTTTTCCTTAATCCTGCCGACAGACAAACAAATCCTTGGCGGAGGTAAATATGTAATACAATAAACTAGCAAATTTAAATGAATAACTTTGCCAACAAGCAAAGGCATTGTGATCCTTTAACACTGGCCTGACATGTACTTGTAAATAGAGCTGGGCAATATATCAATATTATATCGATATTGTGATAGGAGACTAGATATCGTCTTAGATTTTGAATATCGTAATATGACAGAAGTGTTGTCTATTCCTGGTTTTAAAGGCTGCGTTACAGTAAAGTGAAGTCATTTTCTGAACTTACCAGACTGTTGTAACTGTTCTATTATTTGCCTTTACCCAATTAGTCATTATATCCACATTAATGATGATTATTTATCAAAAATCTAATTGAGTAAATATTTTTTGAAAGCACCAATAGTCAACAATCCCATATCGCCCAGCCCTACTTGTAATTTTTAGCAACTCAACTGCGGGACATTGCTCAAAAGGATTTAAATAAAACAGATTAATACATTAAACGTGTCATATGTAAAAACATAATAGTTAATTTAAATAGTTTGTTTTCTGTGTTTTTGGTGTCTTTGCATATTCATTTAAACAGATTCCTGCCTCCAGAAAGCTCTGTTCATGGCGTTACGTTTCTCCGGGCGGTGCAGCTCTACGTGTGTGATGGACTCTGCTGGGTGACTGATGGCGAGGGTGGTGTAAGGGGAGGGGGCACCGCCTGAGGACGACATGGCCCTGACCACAGCCTGACTGGGCAGCCAGCACCTCCTGTCTGAGAGGAAAGAGACAGAACAACACAAACAGCACAACAAGTTCATCTAAAACAACTGCAACAGGATGAGACTAAAATCTTTGTAGCCAATAAACGCTTACAGGAACTTAGATTAAGAGATCGATACAGAGAGCAGTGGAAGCTAAATGGCTGCAATGGTAAAAATGACCTATTTTTCTAATTCATTTAAATCAGTTTTTTCATTAAAAAAAACCCCACAAATATTCTGATTCCAGCTTTTCTAATTATGAGAATTTAGGGATGGACCGTGTTTGTGTGCTTTAGTTAGATAAAACAAGACCTTTAAAGAACGTGATGGAGGTTCACGCCATTTTGTGGTGTTTCTATTGATTTAAAACAGGTATTTAAATAGATAATAGACAGATTAATTATTGAAAATAATCTTTATTTCTAGCCCTGATTCAGGGTATTTTTCTTTCCACTGCAATGCAAACAGAATAGCCTAAAAACAGAATCTAAAAATACATTAAATCAACATAAGTGAAGTACAAAGTGCCACGCAGGAGAAATAGGAGCAGAAGAGATAGGAACTATTTGGAAGGTCAAATGTGTGGCAAAGTGGAGTTCAGTTTGTTTCTGTCTATGTTGCAGATACAAAACACCTCTTTAAGGAACTTACTATCCTGGTCTGTGGATAATACATAGATGTAATCTGTGACGTAATGCAGGTAGCATTATTACCTAAATAAGATCTGCAATGTTACACTGCTATAGACTCATAAATGTGTAGTGCACAGCTATTTGCACAATGCACAAACAATATGGCCTAGAATATGTAATGCAAACAAATACAGCTTTTTAATTCAATTATTTAATTTCATATTTAGTAGTTGTATATCGTATTTATCAATATTTTCTGACATTAGACTTGACTAATCAAAAAAATAATCAGCACGTAAACGATTGATGAAAAATAATTATTAATTGAATAGTAGTATATAAAAAATACATATTAGAGCCCAAGAGATGAGCTCTACAATACAACCTTGCATGCTGCAACAACAACAAATGCTGGTGACTTTTCACCTACAAAGCCCTTCAAAGTTTTTTTAACGCAGTTTTTTTAATCCTATAGTCTACAAACTAGTGCGAGCTAACAGACCTGTATCGCTAACAGCTGGTGCACTTTGAATTTTATAAACATGACATCACGTTTTCATTAATAATAAAGACGACAATAAACAGCAAACGACCAAATAAACAATTGTCACTTACATTTCGTGAGAGCTGACCTGGCAACTGACAACATCGCCCTTCGGACCTCGCACACTATTTAGAGGTCAATATAACCGCAGCAAACAGAGATAACACGTTAATGAAGTCACTTCACCTGCTTCGCCTGTCTCTGTAGCTCAGTGTGCTGTTAACCAACGTTAGCGTGGAGCCACACTGACGCTAGCTAATGTTAACTAGTTATTAACAGCTGCCTCTTTGTGGTAACGTTGTCTGCACGCCAAGAAGAACAGTGGCGCTGCGACTGCTGTGTGCACCAAAAGGGAATTTGCAGCCCAGTAAATGTAATAGTGTACTAACTTTCATGAAGCCTTCCTTCCTACTAACGTTAGCTCAACCTCTAATAAACAGCCTGCTACGGTGGCCGACGAGGCAAACTCGAGAACCAAAGATGATGTGAATATCACATGCAATAGACTGGGGAAAAAAATAGGTATATGCCTGTGTTCACATGGGGCCTACAGTTCTTAAACATAAGGTGTAAACAACAAGATACAAAACAGGTACAGAACACGATACAAGACAATTGGTAACAAATATATCGGTGTGGAAATAAATAAAAATATAAACACAATAAATAAATGTAAACAATTGCAAAGTGAAGAAGTGTAATAAACAACAGAAAAGCAATTATTGGGTCCCTGAGATATTACTATTAAGGATGTCAGAATCATCTAGTAATCTGCTTCGTCAAATCCTACATTCCAATTGGTAGTCTACGGTCAAATGGACCGATTTCATTGGGAGTCTACGGTCAAATGGACCCATTTCATTGGGAGTCTACGGTCAAATGGACCGATTTCATTGGGAGTCTACGGTCAAATGGACCGATTTCATTGGGAGTCTACGGTCAAATGGACCCATTTCATTGGGAGTCTACGGTCAAATGGACCGATTTCATTGGGAGTCTACGGTCAAATGGACCCATTTCATTGGGAGTCTACGGTCAAATGGACCGATTTCATTGGGAGTCTACGGTCAAATGGACCGATTTCATTGGGAGTCTACGGTCAAATGGACCCATTTCATTGGGAGTCTACGGTCAAATGGACCCATTTCATTGGGAGTCTACGGTCAAACGCGGTCAAATGGACCCATTTCTCTCCCTGATAATATGTGAAATGATAAAACTAATCCATAGCTGTATATTAATCTCCCTCTCTGGTATACAAAGTCATTTAGGTGCACAAATATCGGTTTGATATTGGTTTCTGTTTTAGTTTCAATGAAAGTAGGTACCATATATGATGTAGTGAATGGGAGTTACAGCTTTACATTTTAGTTTGAAAAAGAAATGATTAAAATCTTCTGGATATCTTTTGGAGGGCGAAACAAACTGCTGAAAAAAACTGCGAACAAATCCATTTTGTAGTACAGAGTAATAAGGGGATTTCTAGAAACAGCTGAATAAGTGACAATTTTAAAGCATTTTGAAAATTAAAATCCTAGGTTGTTTTTATAACATACTATGACTTTTTAATTATAACTTTGGATGATTCAGGCCTCCCCGTCGTCCATCCTGATCATGGACACAACGTCGAGCATTAACCCTTACATAAAGAACATATTTGCAACTCCTGTAGCATCTATTAAGGGGAAAACCATGAGAAATGTATAACTCGTAAAATAAAGTATTTATATAATTTATATCGTCTGTCTTGCAGTTAACTGATCAAACGTTACTTTTTTAAATCTGTAACTCAGATGGCATTTTGTTTATTTAAACTAGAAGTTACAGCTTGATCTCTGACAGTAAATATATGATAGTGTCTGTCCGTTGACTGTAGACAGTGTCGCGTTATAAACTGTTGTTGAACTATGACTACACTACGTCACCAGGAAGCGCTGGCTTCCGCCACCAGATGGTGCCGTTCCATCTGTCTAACGGGAAGGGCGGTTCTCAACGTGGGTGGAGTCAAACATCCATGTGGATCACCGCCCCGAATTATACACGCAGTGAGGGCTACTTTCTGTAACTTTACATGCGACAACACAACTTTATAAAGCAAATTACACATTTTGTTACCATTTACAGCACTTTTCACTCATTTGCTGGGTGGAGTGTAGTACGTTGAATCCCACCGTGTTTAGTTGTGACTGAACCAGATATTTGAACCGTGAGTGACGATGACCGCGCGGAGAATGTGGTCCTCTCTGCCGACCCTTTCTCAGTATCGCTTCTCGGCCTTTTGGCTAAGATCAAGTGTAGTATCTGTTCTTATCAGTTTAATATCTGATATGTCCCCTACCCGGGGACCATATATTAAATTGATTTTTGGAACTGGGAGATGGAATAGGGGCTTGCTCCGTCCACTCCACGCATCGACCTGGTATTGCAGTACCTCCAGGAACGGTGCACCCCCCTCTCAATGTTTAACATCAATCTTATTCACATCTTCACCCTGTCGTGGGTAAATTCCGTCATAAGTTCTCTGTTGCTGTTATTGTTGTTTTAAGAGCAGGAGGTTGCCAAGTGAAGAAATGTTTTCAATTCCTGTCACTGTAAAATAAATCAAACCCGTAGCCTAACTGTTGCGACAGAGAAGATTGTTAAAGAAATGTGCTGTTCTTTGCACTCACTGCTTGTAGATTCTTAGATCCTCAAACTTGATGTTGTTGCTTAGTTTTATTTCACTGTAGTTTTGGACGGTCGGGTCAGTCAGGTTAGCTCATTCCCCAAAAGTGAGAATCCCGTCTCCTCTCAGTAGCCTATATGTGCGCCTGCTCTACCACTGAGCCAACCCGGCCACATCAACATTTATTCTTATCTTTTGCAGAAAGGTAATTTTCAGAAGAACCTGTAGAGAGCAGCTATTTCAATATTGTTGGCTGTAATATGTTGTAATATGAGTAATATAATGAAAGGCTTTGCACAATATAAAAAAGTCTGCTAAAGTAACTTGGCTTGAATGCAGTCCACATTCGGGACAGCTGGGGTACATCCAAACGGCGTCCAGGCACAGTACGGGTCCCGGGCCAGAACACAATCTGCACAGGACTTATTCTCCTGACATTTCTGGAGATCCATGATAGAAATCTTCTCCGAAAAACCCACCATTAGTCTTTTCTGAGCAAAGGTAGACAGAAACATACCCTTGGGTGCAGTGCAGAAAGCTGTGAACACAACACTGACATACAGTATTATGACCATATAAAGTTGCTATGGGGAACATGCTAGAAAATAATCGGCAATATACACACCCAGCATATAAGATTCACGAAATCACTTGGAGTTATGTTTCTGATGCACCGGTATGTAAGTCCCATATTTCTTTTACCTTTTAGCTCTGTTTTGTTCTCAACCAGCTAATAAGAGAAATTCTTGTCTCTCTCTGCTGATAAATGCTCCACTTATGGCTCATTTTGCCTGTCTGCTGTTAGGTGCTGGGCAGGAGCATACGGTTGGTTTTTTAGAGCTTTTATGCTGAAAATAGCTGCCTGTTGCGGCTGGAAATGAGGTTGATGAGAGCTGTAAGACTGAACTAAAACAGTGAAGCTGCGGGACGTCACGACAGATACTAAAACTCTCTCTCTATATATATATATCTGCAAAGTCAGGTAATAATTCTCTGTGGATTTGTTACTACCAGCGACCCCTTTCACATTGCACTTGTCATTTAATATAAAAAAATGATTAGTGCCGTTTTAAAATATAACATAAAATTTTCATGTAAAAATTATTTTTGACCTAAGGGCAGTGGCTGACAAAAACACAACTGACAACACTGCGCTGCACAATGCATGGCATTTTAACTGTCATTTTAAATACCTTTTTGGAGTCCAGCTACATTGATTGTATAGCCAGAAGCGTAATGTTATACATGTGCTGGTCTGCCGCCTGGCCTCGGTCCACAGCTATCTTGGTGTAGTTGTGGCTGCTTATATAAAATGGAGCTCTATGATGCACAGAGTGAACCCAGTCAGTCCTCTCTGGGTAATCCTTCACCACATTAACAGTGACCAGTGGCAGGGTCCTGCTGTTTTTAACACACTGAAAAATACATAGGCACAAAGTTTTATTGTTTTTTTTTTTATTATCTAAAAGTAGTTTGTATACTGGAGGAAATGGAAACATAAACTGAATGTTTGTCTACACTCAGGATACACAATTCTAACATCTTCAGGTACACAAAACTGAAGGCGTTTAAAGTTGTAAGTAAAAACAAACCAGATAAACATTTCCTAAAAGCTATAAGCTGCATAGATGAAAGGCACAGGACGTGTTGCTATGTGTTTACAAGACACAGCAACAGGACAAGTAGAGGAAATTCTAGAGTGATGCCAATACATTGGTTGGACATAAAAACAAAACCCTTCAAGGAACTATACAGTCTCAACACAGCAACATGGCAACAAAACAAATGTTACCGTTCCTGGCCTTGGTTTGGGAATGACTTCGTTGTAGCCCTTGAAAGTTGAGTTCTCAAATATTTCTTCAATCATTCCAACTGAATAGATGCGGATGGACGGATCTTGTCCACTGTTAGTTTACTGTAAAACTGTTAGTTTTTATACAAAGTAAAATAGATATGCAAATACAGCATACAATCTTTCGGTCTTACAGTAATTTACAACAATACAATTATATAAAACAATACCTTTAAATTACAAATTCCAATCCTATGTTTTAGTTTATTCTTTTCTGTATTGATCTAGTAATGATGTCTTTAATCTATTTTTGAACTGCATGATATTATGGCTCTGTTTGATATCATTGTTCAGTCCATTCCATAAGGTCACCCCACAAACTGAAACACACATGCTATTAACGGTAGTTTGTACAAGAGGTTGCTTAAACATACAATGACCTCTTAGACGATATCCCCTATTTGTTTCATTAAACATATCTATCAGAGTGGCACCATTGCATGTTATTCTGGTGGGTTTTGTGATTGTTGGAAAAAGACTCAAACTACACAGTGATTCAATAAACTCTTCCATTGATTTGTGTTTGTTGGGATTTAGTAGGTCAATGTTGAAATCCCCACATATATAGTTGACTTTATGCTTTACTTTATTAAACATTTTTTTCCATTATTTCTGTGAATATTTCAACATTGGATCCTGGTTTCCTATATACACAACTTACTATGACTATCTATATTTTTTTCATACATAATTCAATTGAGATACACTCCATTATTTCATCCATGACTACTGTCATGTTTTCAACAACCTTGTAAATTAGCCCTTTATAAATAAAAAGCGCCACCACTCCTTCACAACCGTTTACTCTGTTCACATACTTAAATTCATATCCCTGTAACTCAAAATCCACGCCCCTAACGGCATTAATCCATTTTTCTGAAATAGCTATAATATTAAAGGGTTGCTTGAACTGTCCTAAATATTCCTTTATTCTGGAAGTTTGAATACAGACTTCTGCTGTTAAAATGAATGATAGATAAGCCGTAATAAATTTTAATATTATTATTGAACTTTTGCTCTGTGTAATAGCTGCAGTTATTATTATTTATGTTAACATAAAAGTTATTTTCTGGATCAATGTTCTGTTCAAAATCAGGCGCACTCTGGTCATTGTCACAACAACTGGAAAAATGAAAACTAGTCATATTATTAGACATAACAAAAAACTAAAGCTTTAACAATGGAAAAATAAAATAATATAAAAGTTACATGAACCAACTCACAGGAATTTAGCTACTTCCAAACTTGTCGAGCTGCTCACTGCTTCTGATACGCATAATTCTAGCCAGCTCTGGTGGGCCATTCAATTTAACAAACACCTTGCAGTTAGAGGACCAGGTAGCTTGGTTTCTTCAATAACCTTGCCTTTCTTGAAATATCTGCATTCATTTTGGTTAGATGCTCAGTGATGTAAACATTTGTGCCCTTCAATTTGCGGCCCTGTCTGAGCAGGTCAATTTTATGCTTTCTGTTAGGAAAGGCGTACAATGACAATGTGATTGTCACTCTGGTTTTCTTGATGGAATAATGTGACATGCCTCAATATTGTGTCTGTTTATGGATATGTTTTTGTCATGAAGAAAGGCTGTTACCTGAGCCTCAGTTGAATCATCATGGTCTACGCTCTCAACTCGCACATCCCCCTTCCGAGCATGAGCATAAGACCGAGGCTTAATCTTCAATCCAGTTATCAAGTCAATATAAACCGAGTGACCCTCTCCAAGTCAGAAACACGAGCTTCCAAAGAGTTAATCTTGAGCTGCTGTTTCTCGTTCGACTTTTTTAGATCAGAGATTTCATTCATAAGATTAATTATAGTAAGCTGTTGTATAGCTATGGTCGCCAATTCCTCACCCATCATGTTCATGGCGGTTTTTAGCTCTTCAATGTCTTTTTTCACCTGTGGTGTGGGGCTCCCTTTTGTCTCACGATTTAAGATGGCCGTCAAACCCTCATAGAGCTCTGTGTTCTCAATGTTGGGCTGATAGGTAGTTGTGACAGTAGGGGCCTCACAGTCCAGTTTGGGAATCGCTGTAACCATTGTGCCCTTCAGGTGTTCAGGGGCATCACATAAAATGTAATGTGGATCGGGGACAGAAATCTTGGCTGTCGTGATCCAATCCCTCAACCACTCCAGGCTGCAGGAGCATTTGAAGGGGTTTTTAAAAATCTGAAGGTGGGACATGGAGGAGAGAGCACTGAAGGTACCCTGCACAATGGTGGTGAACTTGTTGTTGTTGATGCGCAGCGACCTCAGGTCTTTCAGGGTGGAAAAGGCGTCCTTTGGAAGGCTCACCATCTCATTGTTGTTCATTTTCAGGAGCTGCAGGGCTGTGAGGTTGTGCAGATCCTCCCATGGAAAGTTCTCAATTTTGTTGTAGCTGATGTCCAGGTTGCGGAGCTGGATCAGACCAGCCAAGGTGTCTGCTTCTATAGTTACTATTTCATTGTGGGCCAGCCAGAGAGAGGAGACCTGTGTGATATTGATGAAGCTTTCACTTTTCAGAAATGTGATCTTATTGGCTGAAAGGCTCACGGTGGTAACATTGGAGGGGAGACCCACAGGTACTACCAGCAGGTCTTTGTAAGCACAATCAGCAAACTGGCGGGCAAATTTATCCAGGCAGCTGCAGAGCTCTGGACAGCACTGCACAATGCCGACCACAGTAGTCCACAGGGCAAGGAGCTGCAGGAGCTGTCTCGCCATTTTCTGCACCTGCAAGCATCAATTACCGGACATCAGCCCAAGGTCCAATTTTTATCAGACATTCACATAACATTATGTCCATTATACCAGCGGAAATGCACTGTGGAAGCTTTGACATCTTACATCCATTTAGACATGTTTTACTGGGTAGGCTATGCTTTTCAAGGGGAATCAAAGCTCTTTAATGCATTTTACAATTGCATGACAAACTTACAAAAACAAAAAACTTCCCAGATGAATACTGCTGCTGCTGCTGTCATTCCATCTGGTTTAAAGAATCAGCAAATTTTCCTTTTGTTTCGTGTGGCACCATAAACATATGCTATACACAAAAACGACATCGATTTTTTTGAAGGAGTTTTAGACAGCCTACAAATAAATAAAAGCAAATATGCACATAGCCTATGCTGTGTCATATTTTCAGTCATTTCAGGGTCAGGTGGTCTCCTGCTCTGAGCGGGTTTCCACAATCCGATGAGGAATAACTTTGATTTTTGCAGCTAATTAAAAACATACTTTTAGCAAGAGTTAAATTGCAATATTGCCATTATCAGTTTATATAGAGACTATAGCTTTTTGCACTCATGAACAGATGCCCTTGTGATTCATCGGAGTTGCCTAGAGGGCGATGCTTTTTCACCTTATCTTAGATCTGGATGCTTCTTTTGTCATCTTTTACGTCTATAGCAGGGGCGGATCTACGGGGGCAAGGGCGGGCAGCTGACCCCCACTGTAGGGCCTTGCCCCCAGCTGCCCCCCTAACTTTGGTGTTCAAAAAACTTTGCTTGTAAAAACAAACTGCCACTATGTGCACAGGCTTCTTAAAACATTGAAACAAACAATTAATTTATATTAATTCATAATAAATAATAATTGTAGATGTAACCTTAGCCCCCTGCCCCTCAAATACTTAGCTACGTCCCTGCATCAAACGTGCAGAGCGGAGTTCGCCCATTCTGGCTCACACACACACACACACACAGCGAGTCTGCTGCGGGGCGGTGGCCCTGCATCCCGGCAAAGACTGGAGCGACCGAGCCGAGCCTCGGAAAGTGAAGTCAGTTTCCCCAGGTGAAGTTAAAACACACGTTTCATCTAAAGTTACATTTGTAATAAATGTAATGTCTGCTAAAAGCGAGTCAGCATCAACAACAGCGCGTCCATTACGTTAGCCAAAAGTCAAATCGCTCCCTCCTGGTTTGTAAGCGCATTCTGCTGTTTGATTAGTTTGATTTCAGTAAAGACAAGAAGAGCATAATACAAAATATTACAAACTGGCATGTTGAATTCATAACGTTTACAGAGGGTCGCCGTTTCGGTGGCGTACAACGGGATTAAGAAGGCTAGTCTAAACATAACTGATGTGTGCATGTAATAAATCTCGTCTGATTTTATGTTTTTTAGGCTACTTATATTAGCTACAGGGCCATACAGTGTAATGTAATAGAAGAATAACAAGAGCTTTTAACATCTTGACTTTTGCAGGCCAGAGTAGCTGGAGATATTAGCTGAAGCCTTAAAGTGGGGATATTGCCAGCCAAGAAAATCCTGAGATGTGCACAGGAGGAAGAGGAGGAGGGAAATGAAGAAGGAGAAGACAGTAAACTGGAGAGACCAGGCAGGTCAGAGCAGGAGAAGACCACAGAAGGAGATGCAGAAATGAGTGAAAGAGAAGAGGGAAAGGAAGAATTGACAGTGAGGGATGAAGAGGAGGCTGCAGGTTCAGAGAGAAGGACAGAGGCAGAGAGTGATCAGGAGGAGGCAGATGAAGATGACAGAGAGGAAGAGGAGGCTGCAGTTACCCCTGGACCATATGGTTGGTTTATATTCTCCTTACATAGAAATTGCACAGTAACATAACATGTCGTGACATGACCTTTTTTTTTGGGGCTATTTCCATTCTGTTGTATATGTTATAGGGTTAGATATGTAAATATTTACATATACAACAACAGTTCACTCTTCTCACGACACTTTACAGATAGAGTAGGTCTAGACCACACTCTTTAAGTTACAAAGACCCAACAATTCTCCAAAGAGCAAGCATTTGGTGCAACAGTGGCGAGGAAAAACTTCCTTCTGGGCAGAAACATCAGACAGATCCAGGGTCTTGGTGGCCGCTGCCAGTTAGATACAGATGGATACAGATATAGAGAATTATGATTCATAATAATGGTAATTATAATAACAAAAAAGATAATGGAACTATGACTAGAAATAATAGTTGTAGCAGTTTAGGGCATAGCAGGGCGTCGCTGGGCGTAGTAGGGCATAGCAGTTTACATATTGGGGTTTCCATGTACCGTCTTCCCCTGCCACCCTACCAAGATCTCTCGCTACCCCTTTTACCCCCCCCCATGTAACATTTTCTAGATCCGCCACTGGTCTATAGTAACTGCCCCATTAACTACTGAATCGTCTTACCTGTCAAATGTTAACTTCAATTCCTGTGTGTTATTAATCACTTCCTGAAGTTTCCGATCCTCTGAAACAAGTTTAATGGTCGAAAAAAACTCTTAGGTTGCGGATCCTTTCACATGACTCCAGCGAGTGTGGGATCCACTGCGCGTTCCCAACGAAAAGGAACCGTGAACGCGCAGCCTCTCCCATCTCTCTCATCACTATTACCAAGAGCCTGGGTCTGTCCGAGCTTTCTTCCTAAAAAGGAAGTTTTTTCTCGCCACTGTCGCTCTGCTTGCTTTTGGGGGAATTATTAGAATTGTTGGCGCTTTGTCAATTACAGAGCGTGGTCTACTACTCTACTCTATCTGTAAAGTGTCTAGAGATAACTCTTGTTATTATTTGATATTATAAATAAAATTGAATTGAAAATTTTAATTATTAAAGATACAGACGCTCCGGGTCCTCCACTCTCAAAGACAATTCATAATTTAGGACCTGATGTTTAACTTATTACCCCGACCCAATCCTAATCTTTGACCTCATTCGGTTTAGCTGCAGCCTATTGTCTTTAATTAAAGGACTTCAGACAAGAGTCTCCAAACGCACTTAGATTTGTCCTGCGACTAACAGCCTACACACACAATTTTCAGCACTGCTGCATTAAGAAATTGCCTTTAATATAAAAAAAAACAATAATAACAACTGTCCGTTATAAACTGTTGTTGAACTATGACTACACTACGTCACCAGGAAGCGCTGGCTTCCGCCACCAGATGGTGCCGTTCCATCTGTCTAACGGGAAGGGCGGTTCTCAACGTGGGTGGAGTCAAACATCCATGTGGATCACCGCCCCGAATTATACACGCAGTGAGGGCTACTTTCTGTAACTTTACATGCGACAACACAACTTTAAAAAAAAAAAAAAAAAAAAAGACACATTTTGTTACCATTTACAGCACTTTTCACTCATTTGCTGGGTGGAGTGTAGTACGTTGAATCCCACCGTGTTTAGTTGTGACTGAACCAGATATTTGAACCGTGAGTGACGATGACCGCGCGGAGAATGTGGTCCTCTCTGCCGACCCTTTCTCAGTATCGCTTCTCGGCCTTTTGGCTAAGATCAAGTGTAGTATCTGTTCTTATCAGTTTAATATCTGATACGTCCCCTACCCGGGGACCATATATTAAATTGATTTTTGGAACTGGGAGATGGAATAGGGGCTTGCTCCGTCCACTCCACGCATCGACCTGGTATTGCAGTACCTCCAGGAACGGTGCACCCCCCTCTCAATGTTTAACATCAATCTTATACACATGTGACTATTGTGGTTGTGGGTAAAACATTCCTCTAACATTATGTTTTAGCGTGTTCCTATTTAAACTCTGTTGGGCTGTTACTAGTTTGTTGGAGTGAAAAACATAAAACGTGTGGCTTTTGATTTGAAGATACAGCATTGCATTATGGGAAATATAGATGCGTTATTTCCAAGGGGGTTGTCAGTACCCGATCCGTTCCACCCATAGACAGTATATAATGGACCAATAGACCCCGTTGCTCTGGACGGAGACCAGTGAAGGATATTAGAAGCACTTTTCCGGTGATGGCCAGCTTTACTGCGCAGCCTCCAACTGAGAGAATGTGACGTGAGCAACGTGTCTGAAAGTTGTAAGTCTTCTGGTAGCTGTGCCAAGAGAAATCTCAATCATTCCCAATCTTACAGAGATGGAGAGTGTAGGTGTATGTAAGGAGATAACATTGGCACAGGCTAATTACGTTGCTCACGTCACATTTACGTTGTCTCTGTCAGTTGGAGGCTGCGCAGTAAAGCAAGAGATCACCGGAAAAGTGCTTC
Organism: Perca flavescens; assembly: GCF_004354835.1. NCBI lineage: Eukaryota > Metazoa > Chordata > Actinopteri > Perciformes > Percidae > Perca > Perca flavescens. The sequence goes on along the minus strand of NC_041333.1, from coordinate 34,763,059 downwards.
TAATATCCTTCACTGGTCTCCGTCCAGAGCAACGTGCTCTGTTGGTCCATTATATATATGTCAATGGTTATTTCTCAAGTGAAGTGTAAATAATCTTTGTTAGCCTTAGATCTGATATGATGATGAATAAAATCATAGATTGTTTTTATGACATACTAAACTATGACTTTTTTTTATTATAACTTTGGATGATTTAGGCCTCCCAGTTGTCCATTAATTCCTGGCATTGCCTTTATATAAAGAATGTATATTGCAACTCCTGTAGCATCTTTTAAGGGAAATACCATGAGAAATGTGTATTTATAGCTAAAGGTTTAAAGGTTATTTATCTTAATGATAGGAGTCTTCTGTTTCAAAAATGTATTTTCGTAGAGTCTGGGTTACTCTTTACTCGTCTATATCCTTTATGTTCCACTTCTGGTATTCCTCCGGTGCTGCAGAATATTCCGCCGGATGCATGTATCTTCGCCAATGTCCGATTCCTTCAGCTTTCTCTATGTTTGCATTTTAAACTCTGGTGGATTTGTGAGGACTATGGTTAACTGCTCCTCAGATCTCTGCAAGGTAAATCCAGACAGCTAGCTAGACTATCTGTCCAATCTGAGTTTTCTTGCACAATTATTTTACAGTGGCTTTGTGCGGAGTTTAGCACCACCCAAGGCGATTGTGATTGGTTTAAAGAAATGCCAATAAACCAGAGACCCTACTCCGCTCCGCAGCGTTTACAATCCCAATATTATTAATATCTCTGAAACATGGCTACATAGTAAAATCACTGATGATGAAATTAAAATTGACAATTTTGTACCGTTTAGAGCTGATAGGGCTTCTAGAGGAGGTGGAGTGGCCTACAAAAATTGTCACGGAGTTCATTTTTTTAATATCTTTTTCAACATTTATAGACCTCCCTCTGCTCCGACTGACTCTACAAAGTGTAATTGATCAACTATTAATTCTCTTGGAAAGCATGATGAAATTATTGTTTTGGGTGACTTTAACAGAAACTGGCTACTCCAGTTTGAATTAGTTTGATAGTGTAAATCTCACCCAGTTAATCGGTCTTCATCATTATTAGATTGGATACTTCATAGGATAGGATCATTCATTCTGGTGTTATGTCTGATTTTTTAAGTGATCACACAGTTACATTTTGTGTCTGGAAAATTAAAATTAGTATAGCATGTCGGAAAAAGTCATAAAAAAGTCATAGTATAGTATGTCGAAAAAAGTCATAAAAAGTCATAGTATAGTATGTCGAAAAAAGTCATAAAAAGTCATAGTATAGTATGTCGAAAAAAGTCATAAAAAGTCATAATATAGAAAAAAGTCATAAAAAGTCATAATATAGTATGTCGAAAAAAGTCATAAAAAGTCATAATATAGTATGTCGAAAAAAGTCATAATATAGTATGTCGAAAAAAGTCATAAAAAGTCATGGTATAGTATGTTGAAAAAAAGTCCAAGTATATTATTTAAAAAAAAAAAAGTCATAAAAAGTCATAGGACAGTATGTCGAAAAGAAATTATAAAAAAGTCATAGTATAGTATGTCGAAAAAAAGTTATAAAAAAGTCATAGTATAGTATGTTGAAAAAAGTTATAAAAAAGTCATAGTATAGCATGTTGAAAAAAGTTATAAAAAAGTCATAGTATAGTATGTCGAAAAAGTGATCAAAATGTCATAGTATAGTATTTTACACTGCTTAAGAGCTGCTGAACAGATTGACATGGTAATTTGAGCAAAATGATATGTCTGTCAGCCCTGTTGTCAAGGTGGCAAAGGGTAACACACTTTGGATTTAAGAGCCAAACAAAGATAAATGGGTTCTTGTCAAAGTTACTACAGTAACTTATGGGGTTGAGACAATTGCCACAATTATGCAAGTAAACAGAAATACTTGAACGTGTAATTTACTGCAACATTCCAAGTCGACAGCAGGAATGCATGGTTCACATTGTTTGTTGGTAAAGTAATTTACAGCACTGTGTGGGGAAATAATCACAGCCCCCCTCATTCACTTCTATTAAGAGTTTGGATCTTCTGCAGCACAAAGGCTCACGACCAGGGGTCGAGCTTAAGGACTTCTAAAAACGAGCTAGAGTCCAGTCCCGAGCCATCCTCACCGAGGAACAGAAGCTAATTCACCGCGACTGGATGTCGTCAGTACCAGGCGTTGTTTGGATGCCAAGTTGACAGAACAGTCTTCTTTAGTAAATACTTCTTAAAAACACAGATAGCCAATTCTGTTTACAAGTTCAATAGCTCTTTATGGTCTAGCAGTTAAACTGTGTCCCAAAAATCAATACTACTTACACCATTTTATTTATTTTAATACGGACCAACAGTCAGAGAACCACAGGAAAACAACTTAGCAAAGTATAAAATAGCTAAGTTGAGCATATGTGAAACAAAACAATGCGATTCAGACGTCAAATGTCACCGCTAGTTAAACTTCCCAGAAGAAAACAAAATGTCCAAGACTGTTGAACTGGTGCTTTAAGAAATCTTTCTGGAGCCACTTCTTTGAGTTGTTAGCAGCTTCTTCATGTAGGGTTAGGGTCACTGGGGGAGATCAGGAGCCATCAACAGCCACCAGCTAGTTGGGAGTATACTTTGTGTAAATATAGCAGTGTTTAAAATGAGTATGTAGTATGGATTTGAGACTTATTACAATTTAGGCCTTCATAGCTCACGATTAAATACATTGGCTCATTTGTCATACCTAAAAAAACACATTCGACCGAACAGACAGGAAACACTTCAAAAAGATTGTAGAAAAACCCAAACTTTGAAATTTTATTTTTTATTTTTCTTACAACAAAACAATTCTCCATCTGCATATCAGACACGGAGACGCAGAACTGAATAGGTAGCAATTAAAACAAAAACGAAAAGTGAGCTATAATAATAAAAGTTTCAAAAGCGACTCTTTTACAAAACCATGTTGTCCACTGCCACTAACCGTAGGATTAGCATAAAACCAATTATTTCAAAACGCGCTCTCACATTTCAGGTTACTGTTTTAAGCATAATACAAAAAGTAAAAAGGACAACTTAATTGTGAAGACACACAGGTACTGATACTCTATAAACCACATCTGGGGCATAAATATCCAAACTTTTAAATGCCTGTTAGCATTTGTTAGATCTGCTTAATTTATCAAATAGGAGGAGTTTGCACTTGAGGGATCAATTGCATTGTGAAAGTGTATTATTTCACAGTATTTTAGGCATATTTTTTTTTGAAAAATCTATCTCCAGGCGTGTTGCAAGCAGTCATGGTCTAAATACATGTGTACATGGGAATGGTGGACCAGTCTTCATCTTACTGGCTACGAGGGAGCATTCAGTTGGCGTGCTGAACGGTGGAGAAGCACAGTTTGAGGGTGTAAGGGTAAGGACCAGCTGTAAAGAAAGACAGGAGAGTAAAAATTAGACAACAAGAAACATGAGATCATCAAGCCATTTCACCTCTGGGACACTTCACCATTAATTGAGTTTACACCTCTGTATAAATGTGCTCTTGTCAAAGTTACTCCAGTAACCAGTTTTGGGGTTGAGGAAGGGGTCATAACTATGCAAGTAAACAAACTTTTTCAAAAAGAAAGACGATCTCACACACACACACACACACACACACACACACTTTATTTGGTCGGTCGACTTCTCATGCGTCTTGGTGATTTGTGGGTGGAAATTTTCTATGGAAATGGCCCTTTGGGGGAATTAATTTTCTGCACCACAAAGGAGACAAAGCAAGTAGTGTTGCTTTCTACTCAAGTAAACACCAACCTAAAAAAAGTGAACATGTAATTACTGCAACATTGCTCCCAGCTCAACTGCATGCATCATTTACAAACTTGTTGGTAAGGTAATTTCCCCTTCTTGCTATGGCTTCTTAGGCCGTGTTACAGACAACAGCACTGTGTGTGGGGAAAGAAGCGCATTCATTTGAATTAGGCAATTAAGCGCGTTTTCACACCTATTGTTTGTTTGCTCTGGTCCGAATCGGTTGACGAGTTTGTGAACTTGGGAGAGATTTCCCCTCGTTTCACACCTGGAAAAAGCGAATTTGTCAAGCCAGACAGGTAATCACATACAGGAAGACCACAGGGCAGCCAAATATTTGACATAAACATTCAAAATAAAAAACACCTGTCTTGTATTCCCACAGTGAGACACGTGATCAGCCAACTTCCTCTTAAAAAGGACAGGACAGTGGTAGCCAACTTTGTGGTGGGACTGATTTCCCCATGATTATTCTTACTAATGTGTAGAAAATAAAGACTTTAAGAGCCCTAGTTAAAAGGGAAATGAGTTTAGTGGCTTACCCATACCTGCATTTTTCATCTGGTAGTGGTTCATCATGGCCAGGGCCTCCATGGCATCGTTGATGGACTCCCACTCCAGGAGCCCTGAAGCACTGCGGTCGCTGGGAGCCGCACCACCTGGTGGTTACAAGGGTCCAAATTACACATCACACACACTCCACATACAGAAATACCTCTACATGCAGTGTAAAGAGTATGGGCGATATGGACCAAAAGTCATATCCCAATATATTTTGACTGAATATCGATATACGATATATATCCCGATATTTTTTCCGCAAAGTGAGAGCAAATGTTCAAAGTCAAAGCCAAATATGACACCATGTCACATGTAGTTTCATAGAAACCGGCTATTTCAGTGAACAGTTGCAAAAATCAAATGAATAAATAATAAACAGGTTTCTTCACCTGGTTCAATGCTCAGCTGTTCAAATAATAAAATGTAAACATAAATACTGTATAACAGGAGTACCTTTTTTGAAATCAAAGTTCCATAAGATTTGTTTTAGTTTTTTTCCAACGTTTTAAATTGTTAAATTTTTCTTCTACACATTTTCAGCGCTTATTTCTACGTCCCATATTTTCTAATATAGGGCTGGGCGATATAGAGAAAATCATGATATTCTTGACCAAATACCTCGATATCGAGGAGATATATTCTAGAGTTGACAGTTGGTGCTCTCGCAAAATATCTTCACACTTAGATTTTAGATGAATAATCATTAATAATAGAACAGCTAGAACAGGCTGGTAAGTTCAGAAAAGTAAATCACTTCACTGTAACACAGCCTTTCAAACCAGGAAAAGACACATGTCATATCACGATATCCAAAAGCTACGACGATATCTAGTCGATATCTTTTGATGTTTTAAATGTTTGTCTACAATGAGCTTGGTTCTTGAGGCATTCCTTTTGTAACGGCAGCCACATTTGAAGTAATGTTTCTATACTTACTCTTTCCTGTGAACATTTTGACGTTGACGGGGCTTTTGACACCGATCTCGTCACAAATCTGTAAAAGGGAACAACATTTATTATTTAGGACTGCATGCACAACACTTCATTTGATTTTGTTCTGACAGTCAAAGCTTGTATGGTAGAAAACACAAGGATATATAGGAAGGCCTTTGCTTAATATAAATGTTCATTAATTCCCCCATCCTTTGTGTTAACTATTGTAACCTGATTATTGTATAACAGTAAGTCTGAAACCCAAGTATTTTCCAAGACTTTCCAGATTGGTCATACCAAAGAAAAATGCAACAACAGGATTCCAGATTGTCAAAGTGACCTGAACAGCTAAAAACGTTACAAAAACGTTCGCTGTCCATGAAATAAAGATTTTTATAACTGCACCACCACCTCCTGATGAATACAACGATCATCCTCGGCAAGTCTTTAAACACAATAACTTTTCATTTTCACTTCTTTTGTGTCATTTTTAGTACATTTCTTTTTCCTCTCTTCATGAATACTTTGACACCAACCTGATTGAAAATCTCTGGCGTGACGTCTGGCTGGGCGTTGAAGAAGTGCAACACGTTGCTCGGGTGCTGGATGCGGTTTTTGGCCGCCTGTTCTGGCGACGTGAAGCGGTTGTTCCTGGAGCCGTGGAAGTCTTTGAAACTGGTCGAGCCATCCTCCAGGTCATAGCACTGGCCGGGGACGATGGCCTGCTGCTTGGAAACGCTGCACGGGAGGGAGGATTACAACTTTTAAAAACTGCATTTTCACTTACAAGTTAGGAGAGACACCAAGGGGTCTTAACATTAGGGGTTGCAAAGTTTGTTTTTTTTTTAACCTAAATTGTCAAAGAATTGCCAGGACACTAATTTGTACTTCTTTGTTTGTTTGAACTGACACCAACAGAATGTGTCCATTTGTACGAGGCTTCAGTAGTTTTAATATCCTCGAGGAGTCGTACTGCACATCACAGCTTACTCATGTGGACAACCGAAAGGTTTTGGGAACGGGACGGGATGAACTCACCACACATTGAGTCTCTGTCCAAAGAGAAAGTTGTTGTTGAGGTGAGTGATGGCACGATCCACTGCATAGCAGTCTCCCATTTCCACCATGGCTGCCCCAGGCTTACTCTTCATGAACTTCACCTGTGCAAAAGGGACAGGAAAAAGAAAAGTTAACCAGTGCCCTTAAGAGTCATAAAAAGATTAATTTGGAGACACAAATAGTTGGGTTTGAGATGATGGCTTGGGGCAAGGGTGTGTTTGGTTATAGATGGCTAATCAAAGTAAAATGTCCCAGTTACGCAGCAAAGCTCTGCCCACAGCAGTATAAATGAGATTTAAATGAGGGCTTTGACATTGGTTTTTATTTTTAGTGTCATTTCCTTACTTGCCCTGGTACCAAGACCATTTGGATCTCTCTGTACACCGGTTGTTATTTTGTATCATGCGATTGCAGGAGGGGACTTGGTTTTGTCTGTACAGTATATTACATGTCATTTAACTGACGCTTTTATCCAAAGCGACTTACAATTAAGTGCCTTCAACTGTGAAGGTTCAAACTCCAGACAAGTAGTAAGTGCAAGCTTTAAATAAGCATGCGTCTTCGGCGGAAGATGTGGAGGCTTTTGGCCATCCTGGTATACAACATGTAGCCTGTTTTTCCACACGGATGACTGCCTGAAACGTTACACTAATAAAAATGTGGGGCGCAAATCTTCGTGTGGACTAGGGCTGCCACCTCTTAGTCGATTAGTCGACTAATCGGTCATTTTGGTCTTAGTCGACTAAGATTTCTTTAGTCAATTAGTCATTTTTTTTATGCTTATTCATGCTTAATTACTTATTTCCAAGAAACTTCTGAGCACATTTATGGTAAACACAAGATTTAAAGTGGTGCTTTTGCAGGATTAATTGTGGAGAAACTCAGTTTTAACAGATGGTTAATTAACTACATTTATATTGTGCTTTTCTAGTCTTAACCACCTCTCAAAGCTCACAGCTCTGTCAATTAAATCAACTAATCGATTAGTCGACTAAATCGTATAAGGGTTAGTCAACTAAGAAGTTCTTTAGTCGAGGACAGCCCTAGTGTGGACAGTGTCCCCATTCCCTTCAGAGCAAAGACACATCTGTCAGGTCGGTCAGTGAGGAAGAAGGTACAGGGCGATGAGGACAAGGACCTCACGCCACCTCAATGGCTTTTTTCCTAGAGCTATTTCCCTTTTGAATAGCTGATCAGGTCTCTCCCCCCAAGTTATTATTTTATCTTTGGACTATTTATTATTGATTGTTTTTAAGCATGTCCATGCAAATATGCGCATATACGGTTTGTTAAGCTCTGTGTTACTGATTGCCATGTCAAATTCCTGTGTGTCTGCTGATGCATTTGGCGAATAAAGTGATTCTGAGGTACTGACCCTCTCCACGTTGCCATAGAGACAAAAGATATTGAAGACACGGTCGGCGTTCATCTTGACTGGCTCCAATCCGTACAACATGACGACAGGCGACTCCGCGTGGCCACCGTACTCGCCGGGGGGAGGTGGGGGAGGTCCGTAGCTCGGCCCGTAGCTTCTCCCGCCACGCCCTCTCATTGGCGGACCCATGCGGCGACCCTCGTAGGGCGGGGAGCCGTAGCTCTCGTCATAGCCATGGTAACCACCGCCTGAAGAATGAAGCGAGCGAGACGACAGAAAATAATACTCATCAAGCAAGGGGAGATCGACTCAAGGGAGAACCATTTTTGTAGAAATAGTCACTGCTTTGAGTAAAAGATTTGGTCCCAATATCATAAATCTGTTGAGTCATAAAAAAAAAAAAAACACAGCATCACTTAACTGTTAGTGTGTTGAGGAGCCATTTATAAACTCAGATTAACTCATAAAATCAACTTTAATATTCCCAACCGTCTACACAGAATGTATTTCAGTTAATACACAGAGTATAGAAGAGAAAAGTAAAGCAGTAATTTGTGTACACGTAGTTTTCTTGTTCCTCAGGGGAGTGCGAGCCTTACCGTAGTCTGGAGGGTGGTCGCCCAGCAGAGCAGGCTGTCTCTGCCGCTTGTTGGGGTTGGCATTTACATCCTCTATATGAGCAGGACAAGAACGGGACAGATGTGAGCATTTTTGGTATGACATTTTGACTCCGATCGCACACCATTAGGTAGATAAATAGTTGGTCATGGGTTACTTTATCAAGGACTAGTACTTGAGACCGATGCATGCATTTCAAGACCGATTCATCTTGCCAGTAAAGAGTCCTAGCAGCACAGACATAACCCGATATTAAATGGGAGCCTTAAGACCAAAGAACGCGATCCAGCTATTGTGGGTTGTGTGGCGGTGGGAGTGTCACTTAAATGGCCCATTTATGGGACTTGCTGTTATGTAACATAAGTAGATTTATATTTCACAATTATAGTTCTAACCGGCTGACAAGCCTGTAATCGGCGGTTACAGGATTCTCCAAAAAGTTGAGTCGGTCTCAACTTTTTGCTGCGTTTTTTTTTTTTTTTCCCAGGCTCCCCCACTGCGGACCCTACCCTACTACCAAAGCCTAAACACACCACCCCTGTTCAAGATGAAAAGCAAGACCCGCGTCTTCACTGGACTGTCTGAGTAAGATCACAACAATCAAACCAAGTAGCTGAAATCTCTGAGCAATTGACCTTGGTCTGTATTAAAAAAATGGAAAGGGAGGTGTGGGGATGTAGCAATACTGATGGGAATTTCTATAGAAATAACCCTAAAACAGACAAATCCACAATGATAAACTTTCAGCATATGAAGTGCAACAGGGGGAAATGAGACAAATAAGTAGGTTACATTTAAGAAAAATTTGTACGCTCACACACCTGAATTGCTCCCATTGCCATCTGCATCACCATCTGTACAGATACACAATAATCATTCACAATCAGAATTGAACCCGGGTTAATCAAAAAAGGGTACATTTTTTTTCCGGGCAAATGTGAAATCACCCCAGTAAAACCACTTAATGACAAAGCTGCCTGTCCTCATTTAGGAAGTATTTCAGGGTAAAAATTGATAATGGTATGTTGATGGCTTGGTACCAACAGATTCTAAAAGCAATTTGGCAACTAAAATTAAAATGCAGCTTGTAAATTTTTGTACAAATACATGATTTAATTCCCAAAGAAACACTGTAGATAAGACTCCTGGGACAAGACATAGTGAACAGACACACAGTAGGTTTGAGTTACATTAGAAACGCAGGTTCCGACAGAAACCCAACCAACACTCTTCCAGAAAGAGAAAGATTAAGCCTGTATGAGAGGGTTGGGGGGGGGGGGGGAATGGAGTCATGTCAGTCTTGTGTGGCGATGTTGGGTGCTGGGCTTTGGGGGTGATGTGGTGCTGTGCAGTTATGTTCCCCCGAGGAGGGTCTTGATTTACTTACTGCATGCCTCCACCACTCTCCACTCAATTCATTTCATCCCACACTCTTATCCATTTCCTCTTTTGGGGAAACAACTCTCCACCCTCAGGATCGATTCCTGGTTTTATCAAGTTGAAAACGCCCATTGGTGTGTTGGTTGGCCGTTTGGCTGGCGTTTCCATCCTGTTTGTTCCTTTTTGGGAATAGTCCGCTTAGCACCCACTGGTAGGCCTTGAGGCTGCCATAGAGCACATTTCAGTTGGGAAGCTGGCTCCTCTTAGCCCCAAATTGCCAAACCTGCATCACATGGAAGGCGTTACACAGGTGCTAGACTTTAAAATATCAAGAAAAAAAATCTGCACTCAAAAAAAAAAAAAAAAAAAAAAAAAAAAAAAAAGGGGGCTAGCTTAACAGAGATGCATGTAGTAAGAATAACAGAGGGAGGAAAAGATGGAGAGATGAGAAAGAGCAAAAGCTGAACTCCATGTGGGAGCAAACACATAAAACCAAAAATGGGCCTGAGTGTGCTTGATGGTGTTGTCAGCAGTGTCTTGTCTTCATCAGTTGTCTCCAATGTGGCTGGCTACAGCTCGATTCAGGGGGAGGGGGGGGATGTGAATCATCTATTGGATCAGTTGGTACAGCGAGTGTGCTGCTTGAATGTTTTGTTTTCGTGTCAGCAAGCGTGACGAGCAACGCGGCCCAAAACAGTACAGGAAGGGCCGAGGCTTGTGCAAATGTGATCTTGGGTCGACTGGTCAGTATCAGTATGCATCGGCTGTTGTACTGAGATGTCTGTCGCTACCTTCTGTTTGGGTGGATGCTGTGTCTCCTCTGGTATCAGTCTCCGTTTGGTGTCGACAGTGGGAGGCTGTAGATGCAAGCTTTGGCCTGCTTCAATGTGTCATTCGCTTGTGTCTCAAAATGGGTAACAAAAAAAAAAACAAGGGAGGAAGGGCCCAAGTGTAGCTCAGTGCCCCCAAACTCCCCACCCTCTAGACGTGTGCGTTGTCTTCGTGGCTCTTGTGCAGGAATGCGGAGATGAGGAATGGTATATCAGTCCTACATCGTCATGTTGAATGGGTGGTGTCTTGTAGTTTTATCCCCTTGTATCTCAGGGGGACATTTGGCCCTCTGTATGAAAGTGGTTGTGTCCTCACTGAAGAAGTGGAAACTTGAGGTGGTGGTTGCAGAGTGGAGATGTTGTCAGCATGTATCTGCCTCTCCCCCGTGTGCATGTTTTTTTTTGTGGACTTGCAGAGATCACAGATTTATCAGGGAGGAGATAAGAGTTACATGATGCTGCAGATAGAGCCTGTTAACTGATGCTGGTCCTCGCCTCTGTTCTCACTTCTCAGACATACAGCCTTATTTTGAATTCTGATTTGTCCGAGTTCAACAAACTCGTCTTTTCTCGTAACCACTTTCGGTTTTATATTAAACTCATTTGGGCTCTACTGAGTGCCGTAAGTGCTAGACTTTAGTAGGTTGTTGGTGAAGTTAAACTAAATGAGAGAATTTAAATGTAGAAGTTAGACAGGGGAAAAAGACTAGGATCAGTCTTGGTGGCAAAAAGATTTGTTACCGTTGATTGCCTTTAAAGTCAAAGTTGAAATCCATGTTGCCTGAACTGTTAAAAAATTAGTAATGGTGCTTTCATTTTGAACATTAAGTTTCAATGCAATATTTACAGCTGTGCTTTAAGGAAGGCAGGAACAGCAAATGCTGGCAAAAAAAAAAAAAAAAAAAAAGTGTAACACTTTACACACAACATGGTTGTGTCTTCATGACTGAAATATGTAAACAGGATTCTTAAGAGTTAGTTTGTTGTCCCCGTGGGGAAAGAGTTAAGGAAAACATCCCGTCACTCAGCAGCGTGCCCCTCCAGACAACAGCACTTATGTCTGCTTCATGACTGCTTTTATAACCGGCAAACGCACTAGAAGCTCATGTTATCAAAGTATCACAAATATTGATCCAATCTTGTTTAACCTTTTGCAGAGATGAATGAGATTTGACCGTTGCCTACTACGGTTACAACTGGTTTAAAGTAAAATAACATTTTGATATTTTTAATGAACCCATGCCATTTTCAAAAATCAATAATCCGTAAACTTCTAGTTATTTTGTAGTGTCTGGCTAGGTTGTTGTCTTTCTTCCTCTCTGCTATACTTCAGATTATCTGATTAAATAAAAAAAGGTTTTTCCTTCTAAAATGAATTTTGTTTTGCAATTGGGCATTGTTCTCTAGCCTGAAGGATAAAATAAAAAAAATCTACCACCGACAGACTTCTATTTAGTGAAACAGATTTAGCAGCTGTGATGCTGCAAACCCTTATCACAAACCTTTTAAAGTTTGGTTCTTAAAAAAAATAAACATTGAAGACTAAGAACATGAACAATGGATGAATTCATCTTTAAAAAGGATTTCAAACTTTACTGGAGTACTAAATGTTTAGTTACTAGTTTAGTTATTACCGTAAACAATGTCAAAAGGGTATGACTGGACCAAGGTTTTATAAAGGAGGAAATTAGTTTCTGCAATAATTATAGCTCAGATGCTGAAAGTGGTCTAATATTTTTTTTGCATATAGTTTCATCAAGTACCCAGTAAACAGAGACGGAGGGCTACACCCAGTAAATATAGACAACTTATCAGGTGAGGTAAACCACAACAACTACATGCCACCAAGAACAAGAACGCTAGCCTGGAGATCTAGAGAAGAGAATACTGCACATGACTAATTGTACAACTGGAAAAATATAGTTGGATAACGTCAGCGAGTAACATTATCTTTCTATACGCAAATGTGTTCCTGCCGTTCCTGACACCGCAGAGGTCTTTATATTTATCTGGAATTGTGGGTATTAATTTCATATTTCTGATCTTGTGCTAAAATTATTGATGACAACTGTTGTGACTTGTTGAGAGTTATCCAACATGATCATTCACATAGTCATCACATACTCCCAAACTTTTCACCCCAGCATATGTACCCTGACCATAGTGTGTATTGAAAAGTGTTAAGAGTAGGACCCAAAGCAACACTTCAGTCATAATGCCACACAATTTAAAGCTATTCAGTAGCATTATCAATGAAGGGTCTTGCCACAGTGGTGGCGAAGATGCTTGACAGTATTAGGCTTCTTGGCTAAAAAGCTTGTGTGGCACTCAGCAAATGCGTGGGAATGTGTTTTGGTGTTTGAAGTTTACCTGGGCCTCCCAGATTGGGGTTTGTGTAGTCCCAGGTGTCTTGGTCATTCTTGAACACATTCAGGCGAGTGGGCTGAGGAAATACGGCATACATGAATAGAAGCACGAATAGACTAAATTTTAACACCACTGTTTTTCAAGACAAAAGCAGGTTCATCCTTTACCATAATGTCAGGCTGCATACAGTGCGGATGAAAAAAAAAATTGCATTCTCATCTACACAAACAAATTCAGAAGGGGACATTTTATGTTAAACTAATTGACAATTTTACTTTTAAAAGATTGTATATGAAAACAGTGTTTGGAAACAAGCTGCAAATTGTCCCGCCTTTGTAAAACTTGTGGTAATTTAGCTGAGAGTGTAATGATGCGTTCCATCAACTACGATTCCTAGCAGAGCGGCTGGCTGGCAGGTGTTGCTCTGTGCCCACCACACTCATTTTGTCTGAACATTGGCTTGTTATTGGTGTTTCGCAGCAGTACCTTGGCGTACTCGATCTTCAGCGTGCAGCAACCAGAGTAGATGTCTGCGCCGTTGAGCGATGCCTTGGCACGCTGGGCGCTTTGCACAGAGTCAAATGTAACGACAGAGTTAAGGACAAGACAGGGAAGTACCGGGTTATCTTGGACAGGAGCGAGAATGCAGACTTCCAGAAAAGAAAAGAAAAAGAAAACCTTGCTGCACATAAGTTATGTTGTTCATAGTTCCTCTTAAATTCTACAGGGATATGACCATGCTTCGTTTTCGTGCAAAAACATTACGCAAGTGCATATGCCTTCTGATGATTTACAGACGCCACAAGCCAATCACCAGTTAAACTTGACTAGCAGGATTTTAGCATTTGCATTTGTGAAATACGCCTACATGTTTTAGAACAGGTTTGTGCGATTGTACCAGGGACAGGCATTCCTGTTCCTACCCCAGCCACTTTTTGTTAGAACTTCAGCAGTCCATGTTATTTTTGTAACGTGGCAAAACTGGCAGTCAACAATCAGACTGGATCCCCCGTCAGATCGCACCCATGGCAAAAAGGATATTCAACCATCGCTTGGACGCCGTTCTTCCTGAAGATGACGATCCTCTGGACAGGCCCACAGTTGTTGCAGATGGTGTAGAGGACATCCTGTGAAAACGCACCAGGTTAAAAATAAATAAAAAACTATAAACATACTACACAGAGGCAAATGCTAAATCAAAGTGAGCACAACAGCAGTGCAGCACGTGCAAGTCTGAACTTGGTTTAACATGCAAACTATAACAGACTCACAAAGAAGGCGTCGACATTTACTTTGCAGACGTTTGGTTTGCTGAGAATACTTCCAAAGTACAGTTAGGAATTTATACGCATTGCACAATATTGTAGTATTTAGTTGTTTTTCCCCCCACAGATTTGACAGATGAGACATTTCACGTCCCCACATTATTGTAAATTAAATCTGTTTTGGGCTGTTGATCGTACATTATAAGACCTCACCTCAGACTGGACATTTCACTATTTGACATTTTATAGACTAAATGCTTAATTGGGAAAATAAGTTGATTAATCAATAATGAAAACAATTGTTTTCGGTCCATGTTCCATGATGGCAGCCCCGTTTAAGTTTCCGTTTCTTCAAGCGGTGAACAGTCACTATCCTGCTTACATTTAAACTACGCAGCATGTTTCAAACAAAACACCTGAGAATCAAACTGCAGAGGAGCAGCAGATGAGTACAGTAAGAAATTAAAAAAAAAGGTTAAAAAAAAAACATTAGCAAGCTGAATTTTGCACACAGACTTCTGTTTACTACTAACAAAGCTGACATTTCAACAGCACCACTGCCAAATGCAGCCACTAGTCTTTGAATTAAAACCCTAACGTCACAAAGTGAGACAACTATGTTAAAGACACATTGGCCAAAATCTTTGCATTTACCGAGGTGATGGGGTAGATTGGGTTCATGATGGTGAGCAGAAGAACATTGTTAACACTTCGAGAGTCATCAGAGTCTCCCGGCCTCGAGATCTTCTGGCTGGTGGAGTAGTTGATAAAGGCTGGGTGGCCGGCGATGTACACTTGGTTGTCTGCAGCGTAGGTTACGGCTGTGGATGCCCCGTTCATGTCTTCGTACTCCACCAGTGCCTGGCGCTTCTTGGGCATCACCACCACATAGCTAGAAACAGCAATAAAAACAAAATGGGGTTAGATAAAAAAAAAAGGCAGATGTTGTGAACTCAACTGGGTCACATTTGCAGCTAGTTCATCAAAACTTTTATTTTATTTATTAAAATCTAGGTAATGACCAACACGCTGTGGAAAGGTTGTATTTCTTTTCAACTTATTTTTAGGGCTGTTCTCGATTGAAGAAATTCTTAGTCGTCTAACACTCATTCAATTGCATCGACTAATCAATTAGTTGATTTAATCGACAGGTCTGTAAATCTGAGTTTCTCGGCAAAGAGTCATGCAAAAGCACCACTTTAATTCTTGTGTTTACCAGAGATGTGCTCGTACGTTTCTTGGAAAAAGCATAAAAACATGGCTAACCAACTAAAGAAATCTAGGTTGACTAAGACCAAAACGACCGATTAGTCGACTAAGAGGGAGCAGCCCTACTTATTTTCCACACAAATCAAGCCATTCCATTCCTCTACCTGATTGCGCCAAATTCTTGCAAGGCCTCCACCAGATCAGCCTCCGTAACACCGTCCACTAGACCCCGGACATGCACCACGACAGACGGAAGGGTCTTGTGCGGATCTTCGTATCCCTGCGTTAAAGAAAACAGAAAATTAGCAAACACGATCATCATGATCATTTACTCGTATTTAGTGCTGGGCGATATGGAGAAAATCAATTATCTCGATAGGGTGACAATATTGTAGAGCTGACAATTGGTGCTTAAAAAAAAAAAAATTTAACAATAAGATTTTTTATTAAATAATCATCCGTAGTGTAGATATAATGACTAAGTGGGTAAAGGCAAATAATAAAACCGCTAGAACAGTCTGATTAGTTTAGAAATGAGATCACTTTACTGTAATGCAGCCTTTAAAAACAGGAAAAGACAACACTAGTGTCATATCACGATGTCCAAAATTTAAGACAATATATAGTCTCATATAGATATAATGCTCAGCCCTACTCGTCTTATCTAAAGTGCACACGTGTGGGAGTTTTCTCTGCTGCAATCTTGTTGACTGTCTTTTGCCATTTAAAAACTGGAGGATTCAGTGTTTTTCTGAGTAGTAGTAGTTAAAATTGGCTCATCCTTAAACACCTACAGTGGTAAAATGCAAAATACAGGGCTGGGTATGGGCACAAGATGCCTTTTAGGGGTATCAAATGAAGTAAAAGAAGGTATCAAATGAAGTAGTCTGTTGATAGCACTTTATTTTAATTAAATGATACCCAGCTCTAATACACATGGACAACAACGCTACAAACCTATGATGATCTTATAGAATAAACGAGTAAAAAAACATTTTACTGCACAATGAGTAATTCCTTTTGAAACTACAAGTACATTTAGAGTATTTCAATAAATAAGTTTGTGGAAGACTCAGGTGCAGGTTTTTGGCGAGGGAGTGCAATTTCACATCATTTTCGACTAAGTCTAGGTGATCGGTCCCTATTTTAAACAATAAAGAGAGTAAGACCTATTTTTCTTGTACATAGTTTAGTCTTGTTCTTTCCGGAAGAATGTATCGTTATGATCAACTTAATTAGTTTCTGGATTTTGTATCACCATAGTCTCTAAACTTAAGTAGAAAATGCAGTCAATGGTATTCAAATAGAAAATATTTCTCTGGCGGAGGACCCCCCCCATTTCTCAAACCAAAGCTACACCCTTGAACAATGTGTCTAAAATTTTGGAATAGCTTAAAACAAATAAATAAATGTATAACATTAAAAAAAGCTTAAAGACTAAACTTGCTAAAGAAATTACAGAAGTCAGTTGCGAAAAGTAATTAAAGTTAGTTTTAACGCTCACATTGATTTTTACATTTGGCTTAGGTGGTGCCCAAAATGGCTTGGGTGCTGCACCTAAACCTTTTAATTGTAGGGAACACACTGATTTAGCTGATAAGGGTTACATAATTTTACTTAAAGTTTTGAATGCAGAACTTGTAGTGGCGCATATATATATATATATATATATATATATATATATATATATATATATATATATATATATATATATATATATATATATATTTTTTTTTTTTTTAAAAAAAAAAAAAAAAAAGGGTATCTCAATAAGTCTGCCTTTACATGAACGCAACATATTTTGCTCGGGTAACTTTCAGAAATAGATAGAAGAGCCAGTCGATGCTGTTGCTCAGTCTTTGTTCTGTATTCGTCTCAAAACACACCTTTAATTATCTCAGGTTGCATACGCAGGGTTTTCGCTACCATTAGTTGCCAGCACCCACGCCGTTTTGGGGGTCATCTAAGCCGAATTAATGTAAAAATCAAGACTCTTCTCCGATCTAATGGTTGTAACGTTAATTTTAGTCTGCTCTTGCTTCCCAATGTTTAAACACAATATAAGGTAAATGGTCTAAATGATGTGATATTGCAATTTTTTTAATTGAAAAACGTAACATTTTCATGAGAGAGGACCTCTAAACCCGCCACTAAATGCGTGCACCTAAATCCTCCACAAACATAGGGAAAACCCAGACAGGGGTGAAAGGGGTAGCTAATTTCCGTGAGTTATTTTATCGTTTAATAAATAATTGGATTACACTTGCATGTACGACAACACTAAAAATGTGGCCGCACATGAAATAACGGCTTCTCTGATGCTGCCCAGTCGGATTACCAGTGTGTAGCTAACGGCTAACGTTAGCACAATGCTAACCGGTAACGCTGCAAGAACAAAGCCAGGCTCAGGCGAGGCCTGGCGACCTCAAACAATCCCAACCGGACAGCACAGGTATACGTAGATACGGTTTATGTTTCGGGATGTGTCCTTGAGAGCCCCACGAGTATAATACACGCGACAAAGCTGATAAAAAAAAATAAGATTTATGCATCAACACTTAACACAAACATAGACTGAGCAACCTGTCACGCGTCGTGACATTTTTTTCTTCTTCCAAACGCGCATTTGAATGAATCAGATTGAACCACGAACACTGTAACCGAGCGGAGCGTGTTCGTTACGCACGTTAAACTAATCTCCCACTGCGAGCAAACAGTCCCAACTCACCGTGGCCATTCCGTCGGTTTTCTGTCGTTTCGTTGCCCTACCGTCTTCGCTGTAGTAACGGCTCGCCGCAGTAGCCATGTTGTCCCGGTTAAAAAGGATGGTGGTAGTGACGAAGAACTGAAATGGACGGAAAAGTCAAGAAAAACGAGGCTCGTGTATTCACGCCCAGTACAATAGCACCGCGGACTGTGATAGGCTCAGGCGGCTGTCAATCTATCTGTGGCTTCAGTAACAACCAATAGGGGAGCAGTAAGCGTTAACACGCTTGACCTCAAGTAGTTGTCTCTCACAAAGCATGTTTTATATACAGTCTATGAATGCATCTGAAGCCACCGGTTTAATCTGATAAATCACTCGGTATATTAATACCTGTTGTTAGGGGCCCATCGGTCCCTGGCACTCAAAGTGCGAGTAACTTATTTTTTTTGTAAGGATTTTTATTATTTTTCTGCTGCGCAATCACATTTTGAGGGGCTTAGGATACTCGTAAACTCACCAAAATTAGCACACATATCTAAGTTCTGCGGTGACTGGGCTCGTGCGTGGCCATTGTGCACCCCATGTTTCAGATAATGTTCCTTTGATCTTAACGAAATTTGGTGAGATTATTCTCATCTTGGAATATCATATTTTTTGTTGCTCTTTTAATTCACCCAACAGGAATTCAGCCATCTTGGATTTGTTTGTGCGTTAAAAATACATCCATGGTTAATTTTCATTTTACGAACACGTTTGAGGACTTTAGCATGCACAAAAACTCGTAACATTTTACAGCCATGTTCAAAATATTAAATACTTTGATTTAATATCTCGCTTGGGCATGGCAGCCCGCATTTTTGATGCCCTTAATCTCCTCAAAAAATATATTTGCCACACAAATCAAAACTTTTAAGCATTTGGTTCATTCGAATTTAGCGGTTCCGTAGTGCCCCCTAATGCGTGCAAGGGCTTATTTGGAAAGTAGCTGCAATATTCCCCAAATTCAGTACACCCACTACTCTCATTATTTTGGACAATTTACTTTCATTAGCTCCCCCCAACCGGAAGTCGGCCATTTTGAATTGTCATCTGTACCTAAAGTTTTTTGTCCAGCTTTGTTGTCCTAATTTTAGCCGTATGTTTATTTCTGTGCATGTACATTGACAGCAACAATAAACCAAATTCCTTGTATGTGTACACATTCTACATACAAATATCTGAAGTTTGTGATGACATTATGCCTGTAGTTTGAAAGACTTAATACAATTGTATAAAAGTACAGCAACAAACTGCCATATGTATATAGTACACCACTAATTAAACATATGTAATGAAAACTGCAGATATCTTGACATCTTTTTAAGTACCATAGCAAAACAAACGGGTGAAATAAAACCACTGAGGTACATTGAAGGGATTTATTCAAAACTGAAACTGCCACTGTCTTACAGTATAAGCAAAGAACAGAACAAAACTGTTAAAGCAGCCCTTACAGAAATCAAACTTCAGCACTGTATATATTTTAAAATTAAGTCATAAACAAAATCAGAGATTCAACACATGGGGAAAATTCATTCAGCACAAAGTAAAGCTGATCAGGTTCATTTAAGGGGGCAGTGCAGCACAGAAACAACAAACAGGAATGTGACTACATATTCAAAAGGCATGCGGGCCAGCAACTACCTCCTTATGCCATCATGAGTGGAAACATTAAACAGCATTTTAACCTAAAAATTCAAATTGGAGAGCAATAAAAAAAAAAAAAAAAAAAAAAAAAAAATTGTTTGCCGATTCTCAATGGGGAAAATGTTTTGATGGTTTAGAAATTTTAGGGAATAAAAGCAGTTTACACTCTCAAACGCTGCATCAACTGGGCTATCTTCCACAGAAAGTGTACTGTACAAGCTACTCATATCACTGCTAAAAGCCAATGGCAACATTCAGTATCACCTTAACACAGGTGTTGCTTCTTACACTTGCTACAGCACGCGTCTTCAGAGAAGAAAGAGGACCTATGCAGCAGCAGTACACTTATATCAAATGGAAACTGATTTTTGTCTGCTAAACTGACTAAATCTTCAACAATCTGAGGCTGCACGAAGACTACTAGTCCTGGGGAGAAAAATAATCTTAAAAAAGACTGGGACTAAACAGACAAAGTACAAAAAAACAGCTGCTGTAGGGCTGTGAAAGCAGACGGGGTGCAGAGTAGTTAAGGAACTAATAAGTCTTCTTCACTCAGTCGTCTGCCGGCGTGGGGCTTCGGTGTGGACTTGCTGTACGGGAACGACTGAAACAGAAATGAAGAGGAGTTAGCTCGCGACAGGGGAGGATGGAAGAATGATCAGACACAAAATCCCACATTACTCAACATCTTAACACGGTGTACATCTTTTTGAGAAATGACTGGATAGGCGCGAATACTGGTTAACTACCTCCATACCTCTTTGACCTCTCAGACCAAGGACCAGATTATTTTATTCTTCTTTTAGTGTTTAATATGTCTAAGGCAACTTCATATTTGTATTTCAAAGAAATACATGTCATGTCAAAAGCTAAATACACAATTGAACCCCCCAGGGCAAAAAACACCCATTTAAAATCCTGACTGTTAGCCACTTGAATTTTGAACACCGTAACTGAGGGAGATCAGTAGGATTCATATTTATTTTTCATATATTAATGTTCACACCTGGCAGGTTATTCTATATTCAGATTTTAAGTTTAGTCATGATTGTTATATTACAAGGTTTAAAGTTACAAGTCATAATATTCTACCGTGATTGCATCAATTCATCTTGTTTCCTCACAACACGTAGGCCTGGCCTACATGAAAGCAGTTTATGTTGACTGTATGTTGTGTTGGTCATACTATAGAATGATTTATAGCTTGTGTATAGGTAATACAGAAGATAACTTTTTTTTTTTAAATCACAATCGCAATTTAAGTGTAAAAAAAGCAATTAAATTATTTCCCCATATCGTTAAGCCCTAATGGAAACTGTTCTATACCATGACCAGAGAAGGAACTGCACATCTGAAAGCCACAACTATTATTGTACTGTCCTAAAATGATAAAGCTGCTTAAAAATGGTAATGATGTTGCAACAGCTACGGCACAAGAAGAAAAACACGTCTGACAAACCCTCCTCAGAGCTCAACCCATTAAAATTCACCTTGCCTTCCTCTCTTGCACTCACTCAATCACCCACGCACGCGCATTCGCATGCAAACACACATTTGTACTCTGAGCATGCTTGTTAAAGCCTCAACTTTAGCTCTACAATCACCAGTTTTCCAGACTACATCAGACCTGTGCATTTTCTTTCACCATGAACATGAGCTTGTCAGGGGGTTTGATTTTTGGTTACCTTTGGAGACAGTGGCAGAAACAACAAGTACAGAGAAGCGAAGGATGAAAGGACTGTAGGACGGACGACTACAACTCGGAGAGACACTGCGCTGGGAGGCTCTTGAAGACTGATCTCTCGTCAGCTCTCTTTCAGAAGCTAAGACAGAGGCCGAAGAACTCTGGTAGGTAGGGGGGTCTGGTAGGTAGGTAATGGATTTAAAAAGGTAGCGGTCGAACTCTGATCTGTGTGGGTCAGCCCTCTGGTACATCTGAAGGCTGGCTGGCTGGGTGACTCTAGTAGAACTCTAGTAGAACAACTGTATGTGTGCACGGGCTGATCTCGTCTTAGCGTGTGCGTCGGTTGAACAGACGGTCACCCATTCACTGTGGGGAGGGTTCGGTCGGTAGGTCGACCTCTTTCTCGCTGTCTAACACCAGATGCAGACGAAGGCTGATCTCAGGTCAGCGCTTAGTCACCCTCCCGCAGGACGTACACACCGCCAGCTGGCAGACCCTGGGCCTGGGATCAGCTGTGGTGTCAGTGCGGTGCTCAGCTCCCACCACACGCTTTAAAGAAAATATGAAAAATAAACAAAACTGTGCTGCAAAGATGCTTAACTTAAGTCACACCAATGGTGTCGTTTTGTCTGATATCAGCTAATGTTTTTCTGGAGAGTTCTCTTGCTCTAGCCAAATTCAGGATAGGGAATTTTTTTTATTTTTTTTAACAGTTACAATACTACCTCTGACCATCTTTACTTTGCACTTGTCAATCCAATAAATACAATTTTTCTGTAGAATCAAGCTACATCTAGGGTGGGTGAGGTTAAAGAAAAGAAAGAGTACAGAGGATATTGGTGCATCTCACTGGTTTTAACGTTTAGAGTCTGAAAATTTTACATGCTATATCTTTCGTGTGCTCTATTATCAAGATCAAGTGAGACTGATTAAGAGCTACACTGAGATTAAACAGTGCACAGCTATCAAGAGTTGGAAAAGAGCACAAGAGAGAGAGAGGTCTAATCTTTCATCTAAGTATACTTCTCTACACCAGACAGAGCGCCCAAGTCACTGTCCTCTACCCCACTCCACTGCTGGCCAACAGCAGAGGCAGAAGATGCAGATCTCTCTGTGTCGAGGAGGTGGATGGGTCTTGGCGGTCGTCCATCTCACCGTCAAGTGGGGGTTGTTTGGAGGCAGCATGACGCTCCGCGTAGAAGGAGGGTCTATTTAATAGGACCTAGGATCCCTGCCTAGGATGGAGCACCTAGTTCTAGCTAACGTGAAGAACATCTGACTGTCTTGGAACGCAAGATAGTTGTGGTCTCAACTGCGATATCTATATCAATAATTGTTAATATAGACCTTACTTGGCGCTTCTTCCTACTGAGGTGTTAAGTCTAAAATGTCTTGGTAAAACACTGACAACTGGCAGGACTAAACACTAGACATTTATTTAACAGCCTACACCCTGTTTTAGTGAATGAGAGACATCTAGACTGAGGGTTTACCTGTTCCTCTTGTGATTGGCTGCTGGAGATCGTGAGCGAGATCGGGAGGGAGAGCGTCGTCTGGGCGCAGAGCCGGACCGAGATCTGGAACGACTGGAGAAGAGAGAGAGAGAAAAACACACATTTACGTGGTCCACTATCGAATTCTAAAGCTGGAATTATGCTTCTGCAGAGATGCACACAAACATCTTTGCAAACCCACGCAGAGAAGGGCATAATGGGTAGGTTGCAGACACTCGCAGATTTTCTGATCTATTCTGCATTTTCTTGACATTTGCTAAACTTGGCTTTTTGTAAAATGGTGCAGACACCACGAGGATTGACTAAATAAATTAAAATGCAAGCCAACACACCAGCAGCAATCATTGTGTGTGTGTAAACATCAACAAAGACGTGGTATGTCTTACTCCACAATCATTTCACCAGGACGGAAGGCTTGCATTGACAACAATAGTGTGTTTTAGAGACAAGCTTGTGTAATTATGGTGTGAAAACCTGCAGCTTACACAACCTACCTTCTCACTGGAGTCCTGGACTTGGAACGGGCTGGAGAGCCAGACCTAATGTTACAGGAAGCAAAGTGGATTTAATTACAGCTATGGTGGGAAGTACATAATTGATCCCTGAGGGATACACTACTCATCTGTTCTGCCTCGGTCACATTATGCTGCAGAGCTGGGTTAACACAACACTGATGAGGAGCGGCTACATTTGTTTCATATATTGCTAACGATACAAAAAGCAAAGAAATGAATGTGCAAGCTGTATTCTTACCTGCTCCTGCGTCTGGAATAGGATGGAGATCGACGACGGCTCCTGAGGAAGTACAACATAAGTCACAAAAAGGATAGACGAAAGGTTCATCCGTTATGAATCAACACAACAAAGCGTAACTCTTTATTATTCAAGATAAAAACAACTGTGCGTGTAAATAACTTGTGAGGACAGTGTGCAAACTCTTATTTGTAAAGTGAATTATGAATTTAGATATTAATTTGTGTTAATCTGATCGGTGTGATTTGCTGAGGCTCAAATGCATTTGGTTTGATAAGCAGTAATAAAAAAAAAAAAAAAAAAAAAAAAAAAAATGTTGACGTACCGGCTGTGGCTACGGCTACGGCTGTGGGAGCGAGAGCGGTAACGGCGCCCGCGGGACCTGGACCTAGACCTGGAGTGAGATCGAGACCTGAAAAGGGAAACAAGTTTATCAACCGCTGTCCTTGACGGAACAAGATGGCAAATACGGTTTAAAGCAGAGCAAGAAATTATGAGCTGCACGAGTGTCAATGTGCACTGAAAACGTGCATCACATCAGCCATAACCACACGCCAAACGGACTGTATTCCTTCACCTGCTGCGACGGCCTCCGCGCTTGCTAAAGCGGTAGCAGTCGTAGGCGTAGTGGCCCCGGTCCCCACACTGGTAACACCGATCATTGGGGTCGAACTGGCGTCGGCTGGGGCGCCCTCGGCCCTTCCTGGAGAGGCCCGTTGACAGCTCCACGCGAACACGGGAACCACAAAGGACCCTGAGGAGAAGAAAGGTCAGAAAGAGGCCAGAGAGTCTTAATCCCTGAAATTGTTCTTCATGCCCGGCTGCGAGGACTAGAAACCTAGATTAGATTACACGTTCGTTTTCTGGAGTCCTCAATATTTGACAATACAAGGGCAACACGCAGGATTTAAGGGCTAAACACTGTTGTATTTGGGATTTGTAATTTACACAGTAGAGGCTCATTTTTGTTGAAGCTTTTATTTTTCTGCGCTTCACCTTTTTAAAAATTGAGAACAAATCAGAGGACTACTGAAATATAACACAAAAGTTTTACACAACACGTATAATTACATATTTAGAATATAAAAAAATCACTACTTACTTTCCATCCATGCCTTTCACAGCATCTTCTGCATCTCTGGCATCCTCAAATTCCACAAAGGCAAAGCCAGGTGGGTTTCTGGCCACCCAGACAGTTCTCAGTGGGCCATAATAACTGAATGCTCGCTCCAGCTCCCCCTTGGCAGCACCGTTACCCAAGTCACCCACGTACACTTTACAGTCGGTCGCCCGAGACGAACTACGGGAGGACGAATAGTGCGACATCTCTCCTTGCCTGTCGGGGGAAAAAGGAGAAAATGTGCATAAATTAAAGTTGAAACAACAATTGATTGAAAATTACTCTCTACTTACTCTAATAACGGATTAATTTAGTATCTGACAAAATAATCTGTTTAATCAATTAGGAAAATAGAGTTGCAGAGAATGCAGGACTTTTACTTATAGTTGAGTATTTTCAAAGTGTTGTATTAGCAGTGGAGGAAGGTTACTAAATAGATTTACTGCATGTACCGTACTGGAGTACAAATTTGAGTCTTTTCATGCTACTTTCTATTCATCATTCACGTCAGCCATTTCAGGGGGAATTTTGTACTTCTTACACCACTACATTCATCTGACAGCTTTAGTTACTTTCCAAATTAAGATTTTTGCACAAAAGACGTAGTTTTTAAAATACGATGTTGAAAACCCAACAAAAAATAGTCCAGCTGAAATTATTAGCCGATTACCCACAAACTGCTTTGATCATTTCCAGTTTCTAAAAAAAAAAAAAAAAAAAAAAAAAAAGGTGAGGTTTTTTTCTGCACTGAGTACTTTTACTTTTGTAACATTTTCAATGCAGGACTTTTACTTGTAACTGAGTATATTTTTACAGTGTTGTATTAGTACTTTTACTTAGGTGAAGGATCTCCTCCTTCCACCACTGCACCTGCGGAAGAGGGGTCTGAAAACATGTCGTTTGGTAGCTCAGCAGGTGCAACAGCGCCACACTAGTCGTCAACGTTACCGCCTGTTAGCGCGCCAAACACTGCCTCCTGAAATCATTTTACACCAAGATTAATCACGTCCTGTTCGCTGTGTTCAAGTCACAAATCAACGGTGACAACTTCATTCACAAGGAGTTACACTATTCGATTAACCGTCGTCACGAACTGATAAATACAGAACATGTATATGTATTAATATTAAGCGGGCACGTTTCATTAAGGCCAATTATAAGTCTATTTAAATTTGGTTATTGTATTATTGTACCGGATAACAGCTGTGGACACAATTTCAGATATGCGCGGATCAGTCTACGAAACGTTAGCTTAACGTTACCTAACGTAACGTTACAGTCAAGACGGTCACGGAGCCATTTCTAGCCCAATAACGGTTCAATGAATAGCGTAATGTAGATAGATCTTTTCATAGATAACTATTCCAATCCAACACACAACATATGGTTTGTGTGTGTAGTATGTAAGAGGTTATACCCATGAATTAACGGCAGCCGAAGGCCTTGCTCTCCGCCTGCTCATAAACAATGGCGACTGCCGAAGCGTTAGCTAGCTAACGTTACCTTGTTCCGCTGCTCCGATGATTTCTGATTCAGCTACAACACGCAGGTGAAATTCAACCGCCACAAACAGAAGCCCGAGGTGGCGTTGAACGAATTAAAGACAATGTTTGTTTTTTCTGCTGAATGAACTAGCTAAATAGCCACTCGTGGACATTAACAAGTCTTCCACATGTCTGTCGCACAGATTGACCAGCTAACAGCTAAACCACCACCACCACAATTTCCTGCACAGACTACAACCCCACCATCTAAAGGCGTCACTTCCGCATCTGCGCACTGTGACTCAAAAGACGCACTTCAAACTTATATACTGTCTATGACTTCAAACAACTTCAAACCTCAAACCATGGATCAAACCATAGACAGTAGGCTCAAACTGATATAATCATAAAATTAATTAACAGAAATTGGCCACCTAAAGGCTAAAGAAGTTCATATTAAAATGATGAAGAAGATTCACAAATGCCAACGACTTCTTTACAGCAAAAGTTTAACTTAGATTTGAATATTTGTACTTTCTGTAATTTAGACATTGAAACCACGGAACACCTTTTTTCGCTTGTAGATTTACCTAGGACCTTTTGGGAGGCCTTTCAAAAGATAATGATCAAAGTTTTCCGATTTGAACATATGAAAACATACAATATGGTCAAGAAAACACACATGATTCATATTCCTGCATTTCTAAACGATATAAAACTACACAAAAATAAGTCAAATTTGAAAAGTCCTATATCCATTATGAATATCTATGTACCTTAATTCCGGATTGACCACTTATGTTTTTTGTTTTGTAATTTCCATTTTTATATAAAAAAATGTATATATAAATAAAGAATAACATAAATTCAATTAAAACCAACACAGCTGTGTAGAAATTGTATTATTGAATTCTAATTATAAATGCATGCATTTATGTGTAGATTAATGTTGCTGTAAAGGTGTGGCTAATATCTATATTGTTTATATGTTGTGGGTAGCTTAATACATAATAACATATCATAATTTATTGGTTGATTTACATTTTGTATTATTAATCTGAATCTGCCAATTAACATATGTTGCAAAATAAAAGTGTGCCTATAGTGGAATAGGCCTACAAAGTACAATATTGGTTTCCTAAATGTAGTGGAGTAGAAGCAGAAAGTTTCATAAAATGGATAGTATCTCAAAAGTCGTACCTGAGTAAATGTACTTAGTTACATTCCACCAGTGGAAACACTAACCCATATTCCTCAGCGAGAATAACACCAAGTAAGACACTCATACTGATTCTTTATATTACATATTTGTTATCAAACAATATTAATCTCTGGCCAGCACCTTTCAATGCAGAAGTAGCGCTGTCTGACGGTCTCTTATAATACATCCGTGTGTGGAGATAGGTCTGACAATGCAAGGCTAAAGTAGGCTAGTGCTGAAGTAATCAGTGGCCACTGGAGGGCAGTAAACACATTTATACAGACTTTCAGAATGAGTACCTGTATTACTTTTTATTATACAATTGATAAATACTATAATAATATGTACTAAGTACTGTATATGTGTCCCATTGAAGAATACAATGGGAATTCTAAATCTGACAACCACAAAATTGTTAAAATTATGATTAAGTCATGATTATTTCTAACTCATTTCGGATTGTCTATTTTGGTCACTGTATCTTGGTATCCCTTACAAGGCGTTTCCTAAAGGCTCCCTTTGGGTTATAGTTTTGTAACCTTTAAAGAATGTTTTAGGAACGTTTTCATTAAATGTTATCACATACAATGGATTCAAGGATCTATTTTATTTCTACGAGTAAAATGGTTTTAGGGACATTCTTAGAACGACTGAGAACTTAAGATTGACAGGCAAATTTACAAAATGTATTTCAATTTATTATACACTATTGGCGAGGATATTACAAATTAGGATGTACGTATAATATTTAGATATTTATATATCAATAGGGTGTTGGTAAATTTGTAGAAGTGGTGATTTTGTCACCTGCCCAGGGACTGTAGACATTAGCCATAAGTAGTACAAAGCATCCTTTTGTCTTTTTTGAGATTAATGTATGTTGTACATGGTCCCTGATGCAAATAAATTAAATAAACTAAAACACAACTTTAGAGTTATGGTTAACCTGTAAAATGTCTCTAACCGTGCAGGTGCTGCATACCCATACAGTCTCATACTCTGTCCATGTTGGTTTGACTGCTGCTGTATGCTCATTTAGTGCAAAAATAATGACTCAGACACGTTACGCCTTGAAAATAAATAAACTATATTCAAATAAGGTCAATTTCACGTAATTAAAGACCTTAATTTTCTTTCGGTAACACATTACACCTCATGCCATGTTCTCAAAAACAAGTTGTCATTTTTTTTTTTTTAAAAGATTCTTTTTCTGCATTTCATAAAAAAACTTAAATATCATCTTCAGTTAATAATTTATTACAGTATTGAATAAATGTCTTATGTCTATCACATGATATTGTAGTAACTCAGTCATTATTTCCCTACAAAGGTTCAGGCAGAGAGAGACATTTTCATCATCACAGGAAAAAACTTCACAGAGAGACACATTGAAGAGCAAGACCTGGGAGGGAGCGAATGGGAGAACAAGAGAAGGAGAAGAAGAAGGGGGGGATCACTAACACAGACACAGAAATATCGTACACCAACAAACAAAAAAAGATGACCTGGGATGTTGCTCGTTGCAGACGTAGTCTTGACACAACAGAGCACGCTCTCTTTTTCACAGCTTCTAAAAGATAACTAAACAAATAAGCAGTAGACACGGAGTCCCTAGATGCCATCTCTCTCTGTGTGTGTGGGTGTGGGTGTGTGTGGGTGTGTGTGTGTGCATCTCTTCAGTTTTATCTGTACCGAGTTGTGGTTGTGTCTGTGTGTGCTACTGGCTCATTTTATTTCACAAAGAGCCTCTGGTGTTTGGGATTCAAACTGTTGGGGGGGGGGGGGGGGGGGGGGGGGGTTAAAATATGCCTATAGGCGTCCATCACAGTAAGACCATGCTGCTAACACACGTACACGGGGCTTCATCATGCATCTGGGGGAGGAGCACAGGGGGGAAGCAAACACAGACACACACTGGGGAGGGCTGGGTTGAGGAGGAGAGGCTGGATGGGGGAGGCATCACATCTAGCTACAGAACAGCAAAGGCCGAAACCAGAGAGTTTAGTACAGAAGTTCATGGACACGTGGAACATTGTCCGGACATTGTAGACAGTTCTGTTTTTGGGGGGGCTCTGAGCCACACCTGGGTCACACCTTCTGGGACAACGCTCAGCACGTAATCCGATGCAATCCTGTTCCCGCTGGTGCTGATCATTCTTCAACCGGTCATAGATTACACATGAGTTCAGCAGACCTGTTTGTGTGTGTGTGTGTGTGTGTGTGTGTGTGTGTGTGTGTGTGAAATATGCATCAGAGTCTGTGGTATGCATGAGTGTGCGTTCTCACACAGCGTGGGAGAGGGGCGTGAGAGGATGACCTATGGATATCTGTGTGTGTGTGTGTGTAATGTGTAATTGTGGTCCCTCATGGTGGTTTAGTGAGGAGACTAGAGTTAGACTACTGTTACAACCTCACGCACCACCGACATGCCCCACAGCCTCCATTAATATCTACAAAAAAAGTTCTTCTTTATAGCTCAAGACGACCCAAGACTGACAATTATACTGGCAAATGTTCCATACTGTTTCTTCATGTAAACATGCTACTTACACTCAAAAACTCCTCCTCCAAGAGAACTGAATGAAGAAATGTACATTGGCGGAGGGTTACAACAAACACTGGCACAGTAAAAGATGTCAACGGACCTCTAGTCAAAGCTACGAACGAAACAAGATGTGTTTTTAATAGCTTTTGCTCCTTGAACTAAACGCCAAACTTTATCTCAACATAAATAATCTTGTAAATAAATAAATATCTAAATAAATAATCTTATGCAGTAAGTTACATAGACACGAACGTCCTTATTTAAATCAGATGGGATAGTGTTTGGTTATGATACACTACACCGTTTGGAGCAGTTCAAAGGGGAGCTTCTTCGCTGTGGAAAGTAAATCTAAATCTAAATCCACTTAAATTCAGTAACCATATAATCTACACTACCAATTGTATATATTTGATACTATTCTAAACGTCGATTAGAAGTAAAAAAAAATCGACCGTGGCTATATATGCAAGGAAAAGATACAAAATTTTAGAAAGTTTACAAAGTATAGTTAGTCAATGGTAAACTAATCGATTCTTTCTGATATTATCGCATGTAATAACGGTAATAACAAATTCCACTGGTATAGCACTTATTATTTGTGGGTGGAATGTTTGCTATGCACCTGCAGCACAAAGTGCAATGTATTTAATGTGACTAAGATTAGGCGGTGAATATTACAGTGATTCTAACGCTGACTGGGATGATGAATCAACTCTTCCTCCTTTAGAAAAGGAAAGCTGGACTCTTGAAGCTTCTAGTCTAAGCTCATGGTTAACTGCTTTATCATCGTACTGTGGTGTGGCACACTGCTCGCTACATTCGCTGTGACATGTTTTTCATGCACTGACTTCTAACCTTTATGTAGCTCAATGTTAAAAGTAATAAACCTGAAACGTCCACAGCAGTTTACACTGGTGTGTACTGTTTTTAGTTGTGCGTTCTGGTTGTTTTTTCTGTCTATTAAGCAGCCAGTAGTTTCTGTAGCGTGTGAACACTTTAACTGTATGTTACAACTCTGCCATGCAATACTAAGCCAACGCATACATGCCTTGAACGGCAGCGTTTCCCACTGAAAACTGCCTATGCTATGGTACGAAGACTATAGAAACTGTCTTTGATTTGCACCTCTGATGAGGCCGACTGTCAGCTGTCTGCTGTTGAGCTACAGACTGTAAACAAACTCTGAAGAACGTTAGATGACAGACCTTAGTTAGTTCGTTCTTCTTAACAGTGTGCAGACTTCCAATACAACGGAGAGTATTTCCTTTAAAATGTCTGCTGCTCGTATTGTGCTCTAAGCACAGGTGGATGGGCAGGGATGGAATTACAACAATCCCTTTCCACAGGACAAGAAAGAGAGAGTTTGTCGACTAAAAGAAAAAGAAAAACACAGCATGTTTTAGTTACGTTAAATAAAGTGCAGCTTTGTACAGCCGGGAGCTTGAATACTAGATTTTTACTTGAGAGTTTTCCTTAAGGCATTGTATAGGTGCCATCTTGAAGCATCAGTGTAATACGGACTAGCACCCTGCATCCTAATTAAAGTTCGGATTAGGATCTTGTGTCCTCATCAATATGCTGTAGAGTGAACGTTGATGATCGGAATCCGTTGTTTCAGTTTTTAAAAGGACTCATTGTAATTCACTGGCTTTACTCTTGATAGTAAACTAACACTGTTAAGTCTTGTTCGATGACCCATGCATGTTTGTCTGACCGTGCTGCTGTCGCTAAAAGGTAAAGGATTAGTCTGTCAGGATACATGCCACAGTAATGGATTACTCTGTTACTACCCACGATGCCACGGTGATGACTGACTGCAGTTCAGCGTCTCAGATCTCAGTCCATCTGGATGGAGAAAAAAGCTTTGAACAACGTTTCCACGTGTGTTTTGATTACACTCCACACAGCGAATGTGTGTTTGTGTGTGTGTGTGAACATATTTGGTCCTTCTGAGGAGGAAAATGTCCTTTTTGTTCCTCTCAGATCAAACACCTCACCTCTTCCCCGTCGGCCTACACAAACTCAGGGATGTCATTTACAGGCGGATTCTGATTATTCCATTTCACAAAGTATATTTGTGACTCACTGGGTGAAGATGTTCAATATCTGGCTATGCATGCATGCAAAAAAATAAATAAAAATCTCTCAATTTGATATACTGTCAGAGAGAGCCTATGGGTACCATGGAAACCTTCTGGTAAAAAGACACATCTGACGGGAACGCAGGATAATAGGGACGTATGGCTTTTCATAAACTTTTATCTCACCAGTTTATCATTCGTTTGGTCAGCTAAGACATTCTAATAGTTTGTAGCCAAAAATCGACCCACGCTCGTTGAGCTGTCTTCACTAATGTTTGTGATCTGTGGGCAGCGTTCCAGTCTGCGCGTGGATTTTTTAAAAACATCGAAGCAGAGATGTAATTTGACTCTCTATACAGAATGGTAGCTACGTATTGCCACCCTCTCTAACTTCGTCAGTGGTAGGCATTGTCTGCCTACTGAAAACACTACACTCTATGTACAGTACACTGGTTTTAACTATTTATTCCTGTAGTAAACAAACGTAATGATATTGTTATTGTAAACATTCCACTCCTTTTTTTTTTTTCCTTCACACAACGCTCCACCCCCTCACACCGGTACAGTGTAGCTGTACCAGTAAAGACAGTAATACAGAGGAGAGGTGTTCAGCACAGGTTTTTGTTGTAGGAAACTAAAGTTTCTTCAGTGATATACATTTAGTCTGGTGTGCACAGGTTTCTGTTCCTCTTCTCTATTCCTAGGCTCCAACCTAAACCCATCTGGCTTTACGATTAATAAGACTGCACTCCAGTGGCTGGACCTGACTTTCTTTATACCTCTAAAATATCCAACCTCACAATCACTCTCTTTTTCTCTCCGTCTTCTCTCTGCCAACTTTGCTGTGGTAACCTTTCGCATTCACATCTCTCGCCCCTCGCTAACACTTCTTCTTGCCCTTCATCGTGCCTGTAAATGTTTGTTATGATCTGTTTACACATGCGTACATAGAGAGTGTGTGTGTGTGTGTGTGTGTGTGAACATTTATCTGAAGTGTTTTAGTGTCCCTGCATCAAAGACCAGGACCCTTCCAAGCTCTATCAAAACAGATGAATCTTACACTTGTTTCATGTCAAACTGTGAACTGTATGGACTGGGTGTTAAAGTATATGTGTGTCTGTGTGTCTGTGTGTGTGTGTGTGTGTGTGTGTGTGTGTGTGTGTGTGTGTGTGTGTGTGTGTGTGTGTGTGTGTGTTGCTGTGGAATATTCTTCCAGAGCTTTCTCCATCTCCTGTTTAAAAGCCGCTGATGTGGCAGTAAGCCTCCAGGCTGGAGAAGAGGATGTAGAGGAACCACAGGCCCAGGAACAGCAGGCTGGTGACGAGGCGGGCCCCCCTCGGGCCGCCGAGCTCTCCGCCGATGGAGGGCCGGCGCCTGAACATCAGCACGCCCATGCAGATGAAAGCGAAGATGGTGAAGAGTGTGACGGAGAAGGCCAGCGACCCCGGGTCCACCTTGAACTCCTTCCCTTTGATTTTCCAGTAGATGGAGGCCACCGACCACGCCACGCCGATCCCGAGGAAAACGTTGACAGCGTTGCTACCGGTGACGTTACCAATGGACGCATCGGCGTGCTGGTCCTGCATGGCGGCCACTTTGCTAGCAAAGGTGTCTGAGAAGAGAGAAAGAGGTGGAGCACACAGACAGAAGAAGCAACACTGATGAACTCCGATACAAACCCTGCAGTGCCCTGCTACACCATGAACTACTACAACTACTATTTTTAGTCATAGTCCCATTATCTTTATCGCCATTGTTCATCACACCCCCAACTGGCCCCGTCAGACACCTCCCACCAAGAGCCTGGGTCATTTCGATGTTTCTCCCTAAAAGAGGGAGTTCATCCTCACCACTGTCGCACTAAATGCTTGCTCTTGGGGGAATTACTAGAATTGTTGGGTCTTTGCAAATTATAGAGAGTGGTCTAGACCTACTCTATCTGTAAAGTGTCTCGAGATAACTCTTGTTATGATTTGATACTATCAATAAAATTGAATTGAATTGAATTTAGGGCTGCATACCGACCCTTTACAGAGATAACAGGGCAGATGACAAAATTACGTCATGCAAACCCTTGTGGACCCTCGCAGCCATGGATTGATTACTGAACAGACCTACATGCCACAGGTCTAGAGGCCCCCAATGACTTGGGTCCCTGGGTCTATGCCCTGTGGTCTGTTTGGGAGAGTCAACCATATGACTACAAAGAGACACAAAATAACCCCAAAGAGACACAAAACAAATAAAAATAGACACAAAATAACCACAAAGAGACACAAAATAACCACAAAGTTGTTCTCACCTTCTTAACAATGAAAGTTTGAAATTGTACACGCAGCTTTTTGTCATTCCTTTCTCTGTTTTGGTCGTCTTTTTCAATGCTTTTGTGGCTTTTTTCCCTCAAGTTTTTTGTCACTTTTCCGATTTCTTTGACGATTTTAGTTTATTTTGTTGGTTTTTTTTATAAATTTTTTGAAGCTTTTGCTGACTTTTTTGTCACTTCTTTCCAAGTTTGTCACTTTTTCTGATGTCTGTCGATTTATTTTGAAGTTATTCTTGTTTTTTTCCATGTTTTTGAAACATTTTTGTCACTTTCTTCAAGCTTCTATCAATTTTTTTTCAAATGCTATAAAATCTAATAAAATACCCAAATGAATTGAAAGTATTGAACTGATCATTTATTTTACACTAAAGAACGTTGTATGGAACCATCCACGTTATTTTTTTTAGGGCTGGGCGATACGGAGAAAATCAAATAACACGATATTTTTGACCAAATACCTCGATATGGATACTGCAACGATATTGTAGTGTTGACTTTTGGTGCTTTCACAAAATATTTACACAATGAGATTTTTGATAAATAACCATCAGTAATGTTGATATAATGACTAAGTAGGTAAAGGCAAATAATAGAACAGTTACAACAGTCTGGTAAGTTCAGAAAAGTACATCACTTTACTGTAATGCAGCCTTTAAAACCAGGAAAAGACACCACTTACAGTATGCCTTATTACGATATCCAAAATCTAAGACAATATCTAGTCTCATATCATGATATCGATATAATATCGATATATTGCCCAGCTCTATTTTTTTGGACAATTTGTTGAAAGAAACACAAATTTTTTATATAAAGACTTTTTAAAATTGGGTCAAATTTGACCCAAGGACAACAGGAGGGTTAAAAGAGCTCTGGTAATGTCTACTGGTCTGTCTCAGGTAGTCTCCCAGTGAAAGAGGATATTCACTCACCTGGAATAGAAGTTCCCAATGCCACAAACACCACGGCCGTCACGGTGTCCCGGAGCCCGACGGTGCAGCCGAAATGTGACGCCAAATCTCCGATGAATGCGGTGAGGAGGCCGATGACGCAGATGGAGACTAAGAAGCAGGCCCAGCCGTTCCAGTACTCTGTGGGCGGGACGCAGGCGAACAGAACCTTCCAGAAGACGGTGACGAAATGCATGACGTAGTCGTAACAAGATGGTAGGCGCTCTTCGCGACCCTCCTCGTCATCGTCGCCGTCGCCTGGAAGGGAGACAAACCGGAGGAACATTAGACAACATCGCGGAGAAAGGTGAGAGCCAGAACAGCTTTAAAAAACTGTAAAAGATGTACAGAAACTCTACTTCACAGTACACAGTACAGCTGGGCGATTTGTTTCCCTAAAAAAATCTTGATTTACGATTCGATTTCGCCCCCCCCTTCCTTTTAAAACAAAATAACTGCGAACTGTAAATATATTTTAAAAATATATATTTATTGTATTTAATTAAAGTGCATCAACATACAACAACAACAAAATTGCAAAGGCAAACCCTTTCTCTAAGTGAAAAGTCACTGTGCAGTGTGCAACAAAGATTGTTAAACATCCAAATTATTTGG
This sequence comes from Perca flavescens, assembly GCF_004354835.1. Lineage (NCBI taxonomy): Eukaryota > Metazoa > Chordata > Actinopteri > Perciformes > Percidae > Perca > Perca flavescens. The sequence continues at coordinate 34,727,010 of NC_041333.1, read as the reverse complement.
ATTAAAAAAAATCGATTTTTTTAAAATTTGAATCGATTTGACCTACCAACTCGATTTTTAAATCAAATCGATTTTTTTCCCAGCCCTAGTACACACTGACACAGCTGGTGCCAGATTGACACATTAGTATTAAAATACAAACACACAGAATAAATGTACAGACTTTAAAGTCCGAACATTTACCCAGTTGATACCAGAGTAGAATAATTCATCTCTGCAGTGAACTGTTCCTTCCACTAGATGATGGCCTTCAACTACAAATCCAACTCCCTCCTAATGACTTATGGTTGAATAATAACACTGACCTCTGTGTTCATGTTTCTGAACACATCAATATTTCCCAATTTTGTGACATAACGAGATCCCATTACACTAACTCAAAGGCAGGTTGAAGGTTAAAATCCTTTACATCTGCTGTTAAAGAGTTTTATGGACCCAAAGAGTAGCTCAGGTGGTCTGTTGCCCTTTAGCGAGTCATAACCTTTCCTTGTTATTTGTTAGTAATCTGCATTCAAAAGGTTTGGCTTCAGAACTACAAATCCAATGTATCACAATGTAAATAGATACATGATACTTATTCCCAACAGTTAACATAATTAATTAATTAACTGCTGCCTGTTCTTTTATTTGAGAAAGGGTCGGTGTACATTTAAAAAATATTCATGCCATCAAACTGCAACTTATTTTGTTTCAAACCGTTAAATAATTAATTTGCCATTTATTTTGATAATAACTTGGTGGGGACATCTCTGACAGTAGCTAAAGCCAGCTAACATATACATCTGTATTTGTTTGTGTATTTGCAGCGTGTTGAGCTGTCAGGGCCACCGCATAACAGACTGATTTTATTCACTATCAGTCAAGACAACAAGGCCAAGACCTCTAATAGATACATAAACAGATAGATCGATAGATAGGTAGATAGATACATGAATAAACAGTAATTAGAGAGCTTAAAGCACATTATACAGAATGATGACACGCGCGCACACACACACACACACACACACACACACACACACACACACACACACACACACACACACGCGCACACACAGCTCACCTGCGCTGACAGTTACTGCCTCCACAAACTGCTCCCTCCAGGAGTGTGTGCCAATCACCAGGGCCAAGTTGGTCTTCTTAATGAGCTTGTCAACGGTGCTCTGCCAATCAGAAGCACAACACACACTTCATTAGCAACCAATTACAGCCGAGGACAGGTGACAGGGTCACTCAGGTGAGGCCAAGCTTGTTAGCTGTGCGGGAATCAAGCACTTCCATCTTTCTTTCTTTTTTAATTTGAGTTCTAAATAAGAAACTTCAAGGACATCTGAGGATGAAATTTAAAGCTTAATTAAAATTATAATTTAAACATCATGATTTAAAGGGGCCCTCCCCCTTTTTTTTTTTTTTACACATGAAGCTCAGTTTACTCATCATGAGGAGTTCTACGATCTTATGTGGCTCACTCTGGAGGGAGCTCTTTAAAGACTTGAGAAATACAATTTTTTAAGAGAAATCTTGGCAGTTTACCCCAAAAGATGTTATTGGATTGCATTATGGAAAATGAGTGAAAAGTCGAGATATATCAGCCTCTGCTGGCTCGATTCACTTTCTGGCAGAGATTAAAACAAGGATTGATCAGTGGTGTAAGTCTACGTGATACGCAGGTATACGCAGTATACCCACTGAGAAAGCTCCAGGATTTCCATATACCCACTTAAAAATACCCAATGAGGTGTAACAACATACTTTGCATTGTAATTTTGATATCTTTTGAATTGTCTTGCAAATTGGTGCATAAACGTGTGTCAGAATGCAGGAAATGAAGTCATTGATGCTCATAACTTCCCTGGGGGAGGATAACCCAAGGCACAAGCAAAGAAATTTTCCTCTCCATGTGTTTCACCTCTATCCAGTCGTGCCGTTTTTCTGCTTTATTTGCAGAGGACTTGATTTCCCACTCGACCAAATAAAACTCCATATCTATTGGAGTAAACTGGGCAAACTAAACCTTGAAATTGCTTTTAAAGTAAAAACAGTAAGAAAAACATCTACAGTACATATGAACAGATATGCTGAGTATGTGGACACACTCTGTAAGAACTAAGTAAAAAATGTAATGTCTGATTTTTTTTGTTGCTGTGATTTTCCTTTTTAAGGAAAAAACACTTCAGTAAGTTTAACTGCAAAATACAAAAATGAGTAGACAATACAACCAACCTAGCAGACAGAGATCCCCAGTCCACTCACATTGATCTCCGGGGTACTAAATCCAAATGCCAATCATACTGAATTGCATTATTCCTCCAGTTGGTTCTCACTACCCACAAATCATAAGAGACAAGTCTAATTATATCTCTCCACAAGGGGGTCAATTGACTTCGTAATCATATGAAAGAAATTTAATTTTGGTGGAGTGTGTATTGAGTGATGATAGAACGACGGGCTCTCATCTCTTTTGTTGATGTCTGTTTGGTGCTCATTTTGTACTCTCTCTCCTTCTGTTATTAATGGTTTTGAATTGGCTCAAAGTGAAGTGGACGCTTCATTTGTTTGCTCAATTAATTTGTATGTTATTTAGGGAAAGTGTAAACGAGGACAAGAGGGCTTATAATGGCCGAGGTTTCCTTAAAAATGTAGACGCACAACAATGCAAAACACACTGCTGTTACTTACTGTATGTTTGAGGGTATTTCATGATTTTTGGACTTTTGAAACACCCACTGATTCAATTACAGAAATTAGTGCTGATGACAACAAGTTATAGTACTTGTTGAAATTGAAATAATTTATTCTGTGCGTATTACACAGACTCAGAGGCGTTAAAACAATACGATACTTCCCTCAGCGCTTCTGGTAAAACAACATTCGATTTAGATCACAAAAAGTTAAACCGAGTCCCATGGAGTGAAATAGAGCAAAAACCTCACTGGAAGTCTAAGACTGCAAGACCTCACCTTTACAGGTGTGTGTCCAAAAAAGTGTATGCTAGCCTATGGCCCTATTATCACCAACACATTGACCAACTTCAAACAGGTGGAGGAGCAACTACACTACACCAATAAGTGGCATTTGAACACCCCAATTTGGCACAACATGCACTTAATGTCTGGTAACAAACCTTTTGTTTGTAACCAGTGGAGTGACAGAGGTATTTATACTCTAGACCAGTTATTCAATGATGAAGGTATGTTAAGTTTTGAAGAACTAAGAGCTAGTTTTGTGGTCCCCAGGACATCATTCTTCCTTTATCTTCGCATTAAGATCAGCCCTAAAATGTTATGGAGTACCATGGGGAAACAGTCTTGAGATGCACCCAATCATTAAATGGCTTGTTGATTCTCCTGTGAGAGGATTAGTGTCCGGAATTTAAGCTAAACTGATGCAAGTGTCCGTAAGAGAACTCCTAATAGTAAAGAAATGGGAGCGAGATCTGAGCCCGGAGGGAAACGTAATTAATTGGGAGACAGTTTGGGTCAACATTTCCCACTGTTCCAAGAACCCAAATCATCAGCAGATCCACTTCAACATATGCCATAGGACATATTGGACTCCACAGAAGAGATACGTCTCTAAAGCCATTCCTACTCCCTATTGAACGTTCTGTCAACCTGAACAAACTGGAACTTTCCTGCACATGGTCTGGGAGTGTGAACAGGTGCATGAGTTTTGGAATAAAACAACATCAATAATATCTGATGTGATAGGATGTCAAATTCAGCAGCACAAGTATCAGTCCTAATGACCTCAGCATCACAAGAATTAGAGGAGAACGACTAGGCAAGGTGTGATTTCTGTTTTTGTTTTCCTTGAGACCGCTGAGGGTGGGGGGCGGGAGAGGGTTGTTGTTCTTTTTCAGTTGTGTGTGTCTGTTTTGTATGTTTAAAAATCAATAAAAAATTGATCTCCCATGGGCCCACCACCTGTGGGAGGAACCGCTGGGGTCGGGTGCGCTGCTGGGGTCGGGTGCGCTGCTACATGGGTGGCAGTGAAGGTCAGGGGCCTCGACGGACCAGACCCGGGCAGCAGACGCTGGCTCCGGGGACGTGGAACGTCACCTCTCTGTGGGGGAAGGAGCCGGAACTGGTGCGGGAGGTGGAGCGCTACCGGTTAGATCTGGTGGGGCTTACCTCTACGCACAGTTTTGGTTCTGGAACCATACTCCTGGATAGGGGTTGGACTCTTTTCTTGCCCAGGCTGTGAGGCGCCGGGCGGGTGTGGGGATACTCACAAGCCCCCGGCTGAGCGCCACAATGTTGGAGTTTACCCCGGTGGACGAGAGGGTCGCCTCCCTACGCCTGCGGGTTGTGGGGGGGAAAACTCTGACTGTTGTTTGTGCATATGCACCAAACAGGAGTTCGGAGTATTCGGCCTTCTTGGAGACCTTGAGTGGAGTCCTGCATGGGGCGCCAGTGGGGGACTCCATTGTTCTGCTGGGGGACTTCAACGCGCACGTGGGCAATGATGGAGAGACCTGGAGAGGCGTGATTGGGAGGAACGGCCCCCCTGATCTAAACCAGAGTGGTTGTTTGTTGTTGGACTTCTGTGCTAGTCATGGATTGTCTATAACGAACACCATGTTTGAACATAGGGATGCTCATAAGTGTACGTGGTACCAGAGCACCCTAGGCCGAAGGTCAATGATCGATTTCATAATCGTTTCATCTGATCTGAGGCCGTGTGTTTTGGACACTCGGGTGAAGAGGGGCGGAGCTGTCAACCGATCACCATCTGGTGGTGAGTTGGGTCAGGGGGTGGGGGAAGACTCTGGACAGACCTGGTAAGCCCAAACGTGTAGTGCGGGTAAATTGGGAACGTCTGGAGAAGTCCCCTGTCCGACAGACTTTCAACTCACACCTCCGGCGGAGCTTTTCGTGTATCCCTGTGGAGGCTGGGGGCATTGAACCCGAGTGGACAATGTTCAAAGTTTCCATTGCTGAAGCTGCGGCGAGGAGCTGTGGTCTTAGGGTCGTAGGTGCCTCAAGGGGCGGTAACCCACGAACACCGTGGTGGACACCGGTGGTCAGGGAAGCCGTCCGAGTGAAGAAGGAGTCTTTCCGGGATATGTTATCCCAGAGGACTCCGGAGGCAGTTGCAGGGTACCGAAGGGCCCGAAGGGCTGCAGCCTCTGCCGTGAAAGAGGCAAAGCAGCGGGTGTGGGAGAAGTTTGGAGAAGACATGGAGAAGGACTTTCGGTCGGCACCAAAGTGCTTCTGGAAAACTGTTCGCCACCTCAGGAGGGGGAAGCGGGGAACCATCCAAGCTGTGTACAGTAAGGATGGGACACTGTTGACCTAGTAGTCGGGGTGGGGAGGGGTTGCAGTTCGGTGGGCTGGGGATCTCATCGCTGCTCTTTGCAGGTGATGTGGTCCTGATGGCATCATCGGCCTGTGACCTTCAGCGCTCACTGGATCGGTTCGCAGCCAAGTGTGAAGCGGTTGGGATGAGGATCAGCACCTCTAAATCGGAGGCCATGGTTCTCAGCAGGAAACCGATGGAATGCCTTCTCCAGGTAGGGAATGAGTCCTTACCCCAAGTGAAGGAGTTCAAGTACCTTTGGGTTTTGTTCGCGAGTGAGGGGACAATGGAGCGGGAGATTGGTCGGAGAATCTATCGCACCATTGTGACGAAAAGAGAGCTGAGCCAGAAGACAAAGCTCTCGATCTACCGGTCAGTTTTCGTTCCTACCCTCACCTATGGTCATGAAGGCTGGGTTATGACCGAAAGAACGAGATCCAGGGTACAAGCGGCCGAAATGGGTTTCCTCAGGAGGGTGGCTGGCGTCTCCCTTAGAGATAGGGTGAGAAGCTCAGTCATCCGTGAGGAGCTCGAAGTAGAGCCGCTGCTCCTTCACGTCGAAAGGAGCCAGTTGAGGTGGTTCGGACATCTGGTAAGGATGCCCCCTGGGCGCCTCCCTAGGGAGGTGTTCCAGGCACGTCCAGCTGGGAGGAGGCCTCGGGGAAGACCCAGGACTAGGTGGAGGGATTATATCTCCAACCTGGCCTGGGAACACCTCGGGATCCCCCAGTCGGAGCTGGTTAATGTTGCTCGGGAAAGGGAAGTTTGGGGTCCCCTGCTGGAGCTGCTCCCCCCGCGACCCGACACCGGATAAGCGGACGAAGATGGATGGATGGATGGAAAAAATTGATCTTAAAAAAAAAGTTAAACTGCACAAGTGGGAGCTTTTTCCTTAATTAAAATTCACATTGTTTTAATTTTCTAAAGAGCAATAAATGGATTAGCAATATAACATTCTTCTGTGTGTTGGGCCTTTTGTGAATTGAGACTTATGGCTATGCCAGTAAATTGTACTAATGTTATTGCCTAGAGTGGCTGGCAGTGGGTATTTGCTTATGTGGTGGCTGCTTTTATTTACTTAAAATACACCTGAGCTCAATGCACATTTCAAATATTTGGATTGCTCGTGGTCCCCTTCCTCCGATTTTGCTCTCTGTGCGTGGGGGATCGCAGTGGAAGCCTGAGAGGCAGTGCTCTGTGCGTGCCTCAAGCTTTCTACCACATCATCCATTTAAAAAATGTAAACCCGTATCCAACTTGCTCGCTGAGAGGGTTAAGACGCGGGTTCACTAGTGTGAGAGAGAGTGTAAAGGTGTATTATATAACAAGTCCAGAAAAGCCATCAGTGCCCCAAACACCGTCTACAGCGCAAGACCACAAGGGTGAACATTATATAACAAGTCCAGAAAAGCCATCAGTGCCCCAAACACTGTCTACAGCGCAGGACCACAAGGGTGAACATTTCTGCTCTGGTTTTTGCATTTAGATTGGAACTACATACTTTATGCATACATTAAATGTTCAACTCTGCTTCTCTGCTATTAGACTTAAAGCAGGCTTCTTTGCCATTTTTCTTTTTAAATACCAAACAATGAGTTGAGTAATACACTTTAAAGCTGCTGTTAGAGCCAAATAGATTTTTTGTAAAAAATAGATGTAAAAAAAAAATTTAATTTAGTTGTATTGTTTGTATGCAAAGACATTACATGGGTATAGGTAGAGCCATATGAAAGGCATGTGCTGTTAAATTGCACCTTATATATGTGCATGTGGGTGCCTCCCATTGTGTCTGGCAGTCGAGAAAGTGAACATTTTGAAAGGTCAAACGCAGACAAATATATTTTAAAGCACCAGATTTTTAGAAGTAATTGCATTTATTTTCTTTCAATAAATGTTTTCACTTTTAGACTTTCAAGGATCACGCAGCCACCACTGGATGTCAAGTCTACAGCTGCGATGAGCTACCATCTATAAGCCATCCACACATTTATCTTAATGATATCAGAACAAGTGATGGAATAAACAGGCAACTTTTCACAGCACAAAACACAAAGAGGGTGCTGTTCTTCCAGAGGAAAACAAATACACGAACGGTGCACCTTGAATTCGTACGACTCCTCGATGACCACCTCGAGGCGGCTGTGCTCTCCCAGGATTGGCTTCCCCATCTCAGCTATCTTGCGAGCCTCCTCCTCCTCGGCACTCATCTGTCCCTCCGCCCCCTCTGTGGGAGGTAGAGGTGATGGGAAGGAAACAAGAAGGACACCAACGGTGAGCATGGATTGAAACCAAAGTGCATGTCACAGATCTTTCCAAGTTCTACCGCTATCAATAATAGATTGTGAGTCAGCATTTTATTTTAAGCTCCACTGCATCAACACGTCTGAAATATGTATCCGAGTCTGTGGTATGCGTGGATTCTCACACAGCATGGGAGAGGGACGTGAGAGGATGACAGATGGATATCTGTGTGTGTGTGTGTGTGTGTGTGTGTGTGTGTGTGGAAGCAGAAAAACAACAACAGCGACACAAAGAAAGATCAGGGAGGTGGATCTACAGAGAGTAAACACTAACTTTTGATTGGTTTGCTGCTTAGCTGAAGTTCGGAATCAAACAGAAAATAGTAAAATCTTGGTCTAAGTCTGTGGCAGACTGCACAATCCCAAAGATATCCAGTTTACAATGATATAAAGCTTAGTGATGCAATTCCTATTGTGTGTAAAGGAGGAAGCAGAGAGTCTTTTTTGCTTAATAAATGACTTAAAAATATGATGAATGGTGCCAACAAATGAAAAATGTATATTGTGGGGCCTCCTGCTGCTGGCTCAGTTTGCCAAGGTACATATGATGTAACCTCAATCCAGCTTGGATCTTAGACCTAAACGTTGCATGCCAAGGCTTCTAGTACTGTCTGCAAAAGATCAGATAATCCATTATTCATACCCAGAGGGGAAATTCAGGTGTTGCAGCACAACACAAATAAAAAAACACTTTCTGTGCTAGAAATCTGGTCTCTTCAGTAGAGCTGGGCAATACATCGATATTATATCGATATCGATATATGAGGCTAGATATTGTCTTAAATTTTGATATGAAGTGAAGTCTTTTCCTGGTTTTAAAGGCTGCGTTACAGTAGAGCTGAATACCAAAACAATTACAATTGAACAGAAATAGTCTGAGAAACTATTAAATTAAGAATAAAATAAATAGTCTACAAAACTAGCACGTTTCCTGACTATTAGAGACGGTCTGAAGACCGTTCCGGGTTTTGCAAGGTTTGCCGAAGAAAAGAACTAAGCCTTGTGGTGACGAGTGCATTGAAAAAGAAAAAGAGTATACTAAAGCTTCTGTAACTATGGGGAATGAAACCTCCATGTGAAGCATCTGGACCCATTGTTGGTGAGATGAACCAGAAATATTGACCGAACTGCTTGAGATGTCTGAAATATTGGTCCTTTCTTTAATTAACCTATTTTGTCTGCTTTTATATGTTTAACTGTTTTAACTGCTCTTTATTCGCGTATGTTATCTCTCAGTTCTTTAAATTCTTATACTGCACTGTAAAATGTATTATTGTCTTTTAAATTGTTTTAAATTGTTTTCTAACTGCTCTTTCATGTTTTATGTGAAGCACTTTGAATTGTCCTGTTGCTGAAATGTGCTATATAAATAAAGCTGCCTTGCCTTGCCTAGAGCGATGTAATTTTCTGAACACACCAGACTGTTCTAGCTGTTCTATTATTTGTCTATAGTCATTATATCAACATAACTGATGATTATTTATCAAAAATCTCATTGTGTAAATATTTTGTGAAAGCACCAATTGTCAACTAGCCTGACGTGGTCATACTCAGATTCTAGTCAGAATGTGAACTTCCCGACCTCAAATTTTGTGGGCGGGGCTTAAGTTCGGCTGGCATCCAGGCTAATTGTCAACCCTACAATATTGCCACAATATCGATGTTAAGGTATTTGGTAAAAAATATTATATTTGATTTTCTCCATATTGCCTAGCTCTACTCTTCAGCTGGTTTGAATGATATATAAAGACAGACAAGGTGAAGCTACTATCACTTTACACAAAGCTTAACCTTGTGCCTCTTGATAATATCGATCCATTTGTGAGTCTCTTCTTCTTCCCGGTCTTTCATACAGTATTTGAGAGAGAGACAGGGAGCTAACAATTTGCAAGAAGAGGGGATTAATGCTGACATGAGGTTTGTGTTATTGATGTAGCAACAGAAGAGTTCAACACACAGAAATAACTGAGAAAGTGAGCCAATCAGGGATTCAAGTCTCTTCTCTTTACCAAAGAGAGGTTGTTACAGTCGGGTGATCCACAAAGAGCTTTAGAAACACTTCTTCTAGAAAGACTCTCTGTCTAAGTGGCTTTTTCACATTCGTCCCTTCTGCTCAGGAGTGAGAGAGAAGGGAAATAAAGAGACCAGGAGGTATGGAGACGGTGTGTGTGTGTGTGTGTGTGTGTGTGTGTGTGTGTGTGTGTGTGTGTGTGTGTGTGAAGAGCAGGCAGAGATTATAGCCCTCCGCAATCTCTTCAAAGGCGCGGCGTGTTTAATAATGAAAAGACTGTAGTAGTAAAGCAGCATAAGGCAACTTTGCCTGCATCGTTTCACTATTTCAAGCTGTCATAAACACAGACACACGTTAACGCACACCTTAGCATGCACACGCTCAAACATGGCTTCGCTTCACTTTAAAGTGCTTTCGCTAGAGCAGCAACATCGTTCACCAGAAGACCGACTCTATGAAGACCACCTCCCCCGAGGTGAACGACAAATCCCCTTCAGGGCAATGATGCTGCAGGGCCTCCCGCTCTCAGTGCACTTTTAATTGATCCTTCAGCCTCTGAATTTGGCATCTAATTGTCAGTCGTTTGAGGGGAAAACTGCTCCGTTGCTTTGCGCTCCAAGTGGCAGCAAGAGGCATTTTGAATTTTGGAAAGTTCTAAGACTTCATCAGACAAAACACATGATGTCAGTTACTTGTGCACACTGGGGAAATTAATACATACATCTGCTTTACTGGGCCCTAAAAAGCGTTCTGGCTGGATTATTATTGGCAAATCTAGTTTTCTTTGGATTCAGCTGCTGCTGGTTGGAGAAAACAATTTCCATATAACCAAATCAGACCTCAAGTTTTAGAGTTCTACTCTTTCTTTTGCGTCCCACACAAGGCTCCAAATTAAAAGTTGTTTTGTCATGTAAAGTACAGCCCCAGCAGGCTTATTAGCTACTGCATTTGGCGGTCTAAGAAAGGCCACAAACACGATGATCTATCTGCATCAGCAGCACACAAACAGAGCCCAGAGTGTGGAGCGCTGACTCATTTGTAAGCATTTATTTCCAACCTGTTCAATTGTGCTGTGCTAAGATTCACAAAGGCCAGTTCTGCTGGGATCCAAACCCATCGCTCCCCCGAACAGGGTTAACATCAGAGAGATGCCAGAAATGTGAGCCAGGCCATTACAAGGTAGTACCGAGTAAGGGTGCAAGGCAGACGCTCAGCAAAATACCTGAGCAGCTGCAGCAGCAAAAAAAAAAAAAACGATTGCAGCTGCAAGAACGTGCAGGGCTTAACTTTTTGAGGCACTTGTCCTTCGAACAAGTACATTTACGTTTCACTTGTCCATGCACAAAAGTCACTTGTCCGGGTAAAGAGTCATCATTTTATAAAAAAAAATTGTTTTGCTAATGCAGAATTCGAACAAACCGTTGAAAGCATCCAAACACTATCAACATTAATAAAATTCAGTTGAAACAGTAGAAACAAAAGTGTCCCAACAATAGATTTCCCATTCAACAAGAAAAAAGGATCTCCAGACTTCATAGTACAAAGTAATATGTTGCACGCCGGTGTGCAGAAGTTAATATATTGAGATTCTAAGTCAGTAATTTAAAGTTTGTCATTACTTTCAGATTCCCAGTCAATATTCTAAGTTACTAAGTCAATATATTGAGATACTAAGTCGATACTTAGTATCTTATATTATACTTATATTATATATTATACTACTTATACTATATCTAAAATAATTTTGTAGACATAACAATGGATTTTGCCACTTTATGTTGGTGTTAACTATTTTTTTTTTTTTATACAATTTCACTAATTTCTACCCAGCAGAGGCTGATTTAGATTCCTTTAAAAGCTGTAGCTACTTTACAGTTGATTATTTAACCAGCATGTTATTTATTTGTTTCAAAAAGGAGCACAAAAAAAAACAACATTCTAGATCGGCAAAAACGACTTCTGGATGGGAAAAGGGTATTTTACAACAGCTTTGAATGCAGCACGAGTATGGCGAGGCCAATTTTAAGTGAACGCAACATCGGTGTTTTTCCGACAACAGCAGCTACAACGTCATACGTTCCTCTCTCTCTCTCAGTGAAATACAGACAGACACACTTTTACACCGTTTAGCTGTCAGCATTTTAACCGTGTTTACTCTAGCTGCTAGTTAACCGTAGGTTAACGTTACCTTCTGCCAAGTGTAGTGTTTACTAGCGTGACATGCGGCGATGTTTAGGTTCCCTCGTCCGTTTTTGGAGCATCAGAGAGAAGTGCCGGCACCGAAATCTGCGTTGCAATTCGGTCCGGTAGATAACGGTCATTAAGGCACCGGTGCCGTATTAGCACCGGGTCTCTCGTTTTCTGTCAATGATGTGGCGAGGAGATAACGTTAAGGTGACCAGATTTCCCGGAGCTCAAACCGTGACACTTTGCACGTGACCATAGTGCTCGTGCACGCACACGCTTTTTAACGTGAACATGTGCAAGCCCAGGTCAGACATATACACAGACAGTAACTTCATTATTTTGATCGTAGGCTCCTCATCTAATAATAGTGTTTTTTCCTGTAAAATTAACAAAAATGCAAAAGTGTGAGATATACAGTATGTTGAGATTTTTTCTAAAAAAAGATTCTTTGAAGTGTTATTTATTCCAATAACACCAAAATAATTAAAATTATTTATTGAAAATTTTAAGCATAACCACTTCATTTCCTGCATTCTGTGAATTTTTATGCATACATTTCTACCTTTTTCTGAATCAACGTATACTGCAACCTGCAAATATCTGTAGCCTAGGCATCATGTAGGCTACTCCTCCTTCCAGTTTGGCGTCTTTTGGTGAGGAAGTAACCTCCTTAAATGTGCATATGACAATTATTCACCTCAATGATACATTAATTCATTTTAATTTATAATAGACCCCTGGACTGTAATATTTCAGATGTGTTTGAGCAAGATTCCAAAACTTCGTGCACCTTCAAAATACAGTATATGTGTTCTCTGTGATTTGGAGGAGACGATGAATCGTGACATTGAGAAAAATAAAGTTAGGTTAGTAGAGAAGAATAAAGAATAAAGTCACTGTATTTCAGAAACTAATCTATACCTGCACCATATAGTCTGCTGTGCATTACGTGATTGCTCTGCTGATACAGCAGATCTCAGACCTCCTGACTGACACAGAGTCCCGTTTGGGTCTCTGGTCTCTGAATGAGACAAATAGTTTAGCTAGAGAAGTAACTGAACGCTGCTCTACATCGGAGGTGGAAAACGGAAACTACAGAAATAAACGGGGCACAAACGCAACACATCTACCGCAGCATGGCCACAGCTGAGCGCGTCCATAAACCTGAAGCTGCGCTGCATTTTACAGACAGAGTGGACACAAGCAGGTCTGCTTCAGAGCTCCGTGTGTCTGAGTCTGAACCGTAGACTGGAAACATCATGTCACAGGAACTTCTAACTAAATCATTAGCATTACGCTCCTAAACATTGTGCTGATGGCATCAATGTAGGCTATTACACTGATTTGGCTACGATTCCTCCCAAAACTTCACCCGGCTTTCCTCACGGAGAGACGGTTGCTAGGTGATAGCAACAAATACAGCATGGTCGGACCCCGCACGTAGCTGCCCGTTCTATTCGCCTCGGAAAAATAAACTGGACAAAGTTACATTCGGGGCTACACTCAAAACATTTGAGGCTGAAGACACGGCAAAATTGGCTGACGCCGCTCCTGGTGTAAACCGGGACATTTTAGCGTCCCGACAGGCTTTTGTCGGGACTCGGGACAAACATTTGAAAATCGGGACTGTCCCGGTCAAATCGGGACTGTCCCGGTCAAATCGGGACGTCTGGTCACCCTAGGTAACGTTAAGGCGGAGTTAGCAAGCTAACGTTAGCTAACTAACACCGGCAGGTTCACCGTGCTTTCATGCTGCATTGCTTACAGAGAATGAGCTGAACAGCGGGCTGGGTCTAACGTTAGCGGCCCGCTGGCCGACTAAAGCTGGGTCCGCTGCCCGGCATTGCGGGGTGAAAAATGTATCGTTTCAAATCGGTAACATAGACGTAATGAGTGGCACATAACGTGAACTAACATGGCATTTTATTTTGTTTGAGTTTTAACTTGTCCAGTGGGACAAGTAAATTTCTCTTCCACTTGCCCTACAAAAAATCCACTTGTGGCATTTGTTCGAACGTACTGCAAATGGAAATAAATTACTTTTTTTGGATTCAAATTTTGCTTCCTCTGAAATCAGCAAAAAATACCAAACATTTCCTTGTTTCAGCTTCTCAGTTATGAGGATTTTCTGCTTTTCTCTGTTTTATAACATTATAAACTGAATTTTGGTCAGACAAAACAAGACCACTGAAGAGAAGATCATCTTTGACTAAAGGAAATTGGGCCTTTTTCTGACATTCTATAAAACACACAATGAATTGACAAATCAAGAAAACTACCTGCAGATGAATAGATAATAAAAAATAACCTTTAGAGGCAGCCTAGTCTCGCTAGATCGAATGCTATGTGGAGTAGCCAGACCCTCCTCTAGCGCGCTTTGGAGGAGGGTCTGGCTACTCCACATAGCATTTGGGGATGGGATGAAAATGAAAATGTGCTTTGGTTTATTGGCATTTCTATAAACCAATCACAATCGTCTTTGGCGTTGCTAAGCACTGGAGAAAAGCCGCGGTGCCTCTGCAAAACAGCCTCGGTAAGGAACTTGTTTTGGTGGAACATGTGTACGTTTAAAAGTTGTTTTAGTCTGATTGGACAGATAGTCTAGCTAGCTGTCTGGATTTACCCTGCAGAGATCTGAGAAAAGGTTAACCACAGTCCTCATAAATCCACCGGAGTGGACGCCAACTCAAAGGGAAGGAATAATCAGATGGTCTTACCTTGGTTGAGCAGCAGAGCTGTGGAAAGGACAGAGAGGGAGGGTAAAGAGAGCACTGAGTATTAGCACACATTCAGCCCAACAACAACATCTGATAATACATCAAACTCAACTTGACACGGCCAGATTAAACACAAACTCACTGAATCCCTGTGAACTTTCTTTCCGTGGGCCATCAGAGCACTCAACATACCTCCAAACCACTAACTCGCCTTTATCATCCCGCAATAATATTACAATATTCATACACCGGGTGCAATATTTTCCCTGTCCCGTTTTTAGTGTTTTTTTATGTCTTAAATTATTCTTGCTTTTAGATATTTATTGTCTATCTTGTTATTATATTAGCTCTAATGCACCTTCAGTTGTGGCACTCACAATTCCATTGTATGGGTCTCTTTGCAATGACAATATAGGTTTATCTGTCTTATCTTATTTACCATCAACAAAACTCTGTCCTCTTAACCCCTTTATCTGACAGCAGACAGTAGTTTTTTAACCTCTAACACACTGTGGCGACGGCTGTCTGACTTCTAAAGAAATACAAAGAAAAAAGAAGGTGGCTCAGCCCTGGTGTTTGTGCAGTGACAGGTAATGGATGAATGCATGGATCCCTGAACGTGTGCAAGTCTTTGTGTCTAAGAGAACTTTATTGATCCCTGTGGGTGAAGCGGGTCACTGAAGCAGCTAAAAAAACAGAAGAAACAGAACAAAAAGACAAAAGGAAACGACCGGGCCTCAGCAAAACGCAGAATACGCAAACTAGAACAGCACAAAAGTTTGCAGTCGGTTGGGTTCATTTAAAACGCGCAATGTGTAATTTTCTTCCGGTAGGGGTCTCTCCATGAAAACAACAACAAAAGATGCAGTTTGGTGACTCTGTGAAGTAGCGTGGTATCAGTTGTTGTCTTCAGCACCATTTGCTGTCAGCTTCTACCGGTTAGAATTCCTTCACTGCTAATTCCTTCTTGTTTACCACTCAGGAGGTTTATTTACCAGGAGCCGAATTATCCACAGAGGCATTCTCCTCTCCAAAACAAACAGACCCTCTGATTAAAACTGGTTAAACACTGGGTAAAGCAGTCTCACGTTAAAAATCTACTTCTCTTGTGGCCGGGTTGGTTCAGTGGGTAGAGCAGGCGCACATATACTGAGAGGTTCATGCCTCGACGCAGAGGTCCAGGGTTAAAATCCAACCTGCAACAATTTCCTGCATGTCTTCCCCCTTTCTCACCTAGCTGTCCTGTCAAATTAAAGGCGGAAAAGCCCCAAAAATTTATAATAAAAAAAACCGCTTTGCGGACGGTCTAGAGCCGAGCTGCTGCTAACGTTTGCTCAGCTTGTTTCTCTGATATCTTTAAGATTCAGACGTCTGAAAACTACAAACTTCAATCTGATAAAACATATAGTTAAAATGTGGCTTAAAACTGGATAAAAAGTCAATTTTATGACAGCTTATGGCAAGACCAAATGTAAAGAACTGTTACCTTGATTGAAATTAGAGATTTCTGTGGGAAATCTTTGTCTGGAAAAATTTGGGATGATTCAAAGTATACAACTCAACAAAATATAAAAGATAGGTCTAGTCAGTTTTTTTTTTTTTTTTATCAATACTGAAAAATATTTATTTTATTTTGACAAATACAACCAAATGTTTTCTTCTTAAGAAGTTAAAGAAGTTCTCAAAAGTTAAATGTTGTCTAAATGCAAAAAAGACTATGCTGAAATGAAACATGTACAGATGTATACAGTATATGGTGCTCTAGTCCAACTCTGTGTACTTTAACTTGAGTGAAACGTAGACGCCACACATTACCTATCTCCCTGTTGTGGTTTGGGTACCACATTCTCTCCTGTTTTCTAACCGTTCATCACTATTCATGAAATATGAGCCCCGGGTGCAGGCTGGACTAATAATTCATTTTTTATTAATTATTTCTTCATGAGCTATTTGTGAAACCAGAACATGAATACATTTGCAATTTTAAATTGACTTTCTTGCCGGTAGGTTTTCAACACAGCGTCTGTGTTCCTGAGATATAAGAACTACCGATGAAACATTTTGGGCCCTTTTTTAACGATCTAAGTGCATGATGTGAAGCGCATGTTGCAGGTGCGTTTAGGGCGTGTCCAAATCCACTTTTGCTAGTTTGACGGCGGAAAAAAGGGTTGTACTTAGTGTCTTCATTAATTCATAGGTGTGTTTTGGGTGTAACATGTAATAAACCATTCAGAGATCATCTCCCATTCCCTTTAAAAGCCAGGCGCGTTTGGACCTTGGAGCATTGCTAAAATGATGGTGGATATTTTTATTTGTAATCTTTTGCGTGTGTGTGTGCTTCTGCGCGTCCCCACAAATCTAGGCGCATTTTACTAATGTGCTGTTAAAATAACAATTAAATGCTGACTTTAGACCAGGTTTTTGTTGGTCAACGGTGCAATCACTTCCCGCTGCCTCCAGATAGCAACACACCAAGAATGCACCTGAACACACCTCCCTGTGAGACCAGCACGCCCAGAATGCACCTGAACACACCTCCCTGTAAGACCAGCACGCCCAGAATGCACCTGAACACACCTCCCTGTAAGACCAGCACGCCCAGAATGCACCTGAACACACCTCCCTGTAAGACCAGCACGCCCAGAATGCACCTGAACACACCTCCCTGTAAGACCAGCACGCCCATGGGCGCACAGATGGGCAGAGGTGCATTTGCTATTTAAACGACGCGGGCGCTGGACGGGAAATTGACAACTGCATCGTTCTTAAACTAGCAAAGACACTTGCGTCGGGCTTTGCGCTGCGCTGCGCCGGGTGCAGGATAGGGACCTTTGAGTCTTAATAAAGTCAAAAAACATGATGCTCTGCATGTCGGTGTGCAGAGGACTTCTTGGTTTGTTTGTAATATTTCAAGTTTCTCTAGAAGGTGAAATAAAATCATCAGTCAAGTCCGAAAAAAAAAAAAAATATACTGTATATATACATACCTGAGATTCCTCTCTTAAGCCAGCGTGGCTCCTCCAACACAATGAAGAAGTTTTCATGTTTTTCATATTCCTCATCATCAATTATCCTGACCTGGAAAGTCTGACTGCACACACACACACACACACACACACACACACACACACACACACACACACACACACACACACACACACACAAAGTGTTTTATTAGTATTTAGTATTGTAACAAACATATGTATTGTATGTAGGGAAGCATCTGTGAAGATGATTAGTCTCCCTGCTGTTGTCTGATCAGGACCAGCTGCTGTGTAAATCACAGCAGAAGGCAGCAGGCCGCAGAGAGTCTCAATAATGCAGACAAAGGTGGGAGCAGAGGAAGAAAGTAAAGAAGGAAGAAAAAAGAAGCAGAAACTCTATGCACTGCAAACCTGAAATGTTCTAGACATTATTCCACATCAGTTGGAACGGACATTAAACGGACTTTACCCTGCCAGCTCTAAGTCCACATAATGTCCAATCGAGCCCAGGTGTCGATAGAACAGGTCATTGTCTGGAGAATTCACAGTGAGCATGTGGGCGTGTTGATGACGTTTCTAACATACGGCATGCACAAAACCGTAAGAAATGGACCCAAGGGTGAAGAAGAAATGTCATTTATACGAAGAGCCCAACAAAAATATCTAACGGAAGAGACAACGAGATTCTTTCCTCAGAAAAATTAAAGGTAAGGTAAGGTAACTTTATTAATACCTGAAGGTAGATTTGGCTTACAGTGGGGGGTTAGGTGGGTCAGCCTCCTTTTACACACACACACACACACACACACACACACACACACACACACACACACACACACAACCAACACAACCAGTAGCAGACTGTAGGATGTAACTTAACAAAGGAGACATCATTGTTCATAAAATACAATAAATCAATAATTCCACCGACACAATATAATAATAATAAAAATAAACAAAATGTAGCGGACCTGTATTGCTACTACTTATGTAATATACGTATAGCCGCTGGGACAAAGCTTTTTTTCTGTATCACTTAGTTTTACAGGCTGGTACTTTATACCTGCGTCCCGACGGTAGAAGCTGAAATTCACTATGTAAAGGGTGGGAGTGGTCTTTCAAAATAGTTCCAGCTATCCTCTGTAACTGTTTAGAATACAAGGATTCTGGGTTGAGTATGGCTTTCCTATCAGCTTACTGGATCACTTGGAAAGGAAAGGCAAGAGACTGACTCTGTTATTTATGACCAAATTATCAACCGGCTACGTGACCGCGGTGTAATCAGCGCCTTGCCCTGCCTCCTGCATGCTCTACCAAGGTAGCCTACCGCCCATTGCCTAAACCAAACAGAGTATTTTCAGTAAGTAAGAACGCATCTGACAACGACAAACTCCCTTTTGTGTGCTATGTGTGAAAGGAAAACTCCTGATTTGTCAGAAATTGTCCGGCATTTAATGCGAGAAAAACCGCTTAAGAGATTCACTGAGAAAGTAATGAGAGGACAGATTTTGTGATGAATGATAAGATATTTTTCTGTGAAAACAACACTATGAGAGTGGTGAGAGCGAACTTAAACAGTAAAGTTGCAGCCGGACAGTTAAACAATAAGCTGAAACTATAAAGCGTACAAAACATTGTCATTCATACATTATTATAAAAATACTGATTATAGCCGCTTTAAAGGGAAACTATGCAGTTTTTTTTTGCTTAATTTACCTTAACTGAACAGCTTCGGAGTCATCGGAATGGTTATATGACTTTTCGAGTTGAATGGTGGTCGTCTCGCTTCCCCCTAGCGCCTGTGAGCGGAAAAACCACTCTTGCAACTTTCGGCTGGCGAGCAGCCGGCCTCAGCGTCAGGAAGTATGGGTGATATCAGGTCTCGCCATGTTACAAATTGCTTCACGGCACTGCACACATACGCCCATTCAGGAACCGGCTAACAAGGTAGCGAAGGAGTTTTTCACACTATCGTCATGGCTGAGCCGGCAAAAAAAGAAGCAGAAAGCTAGGAGAGCATTGTCGGAGGAACAGAGGAAGAGGAAACATCAGTGTAACTGTCTGAGGGACAGTGTTATAAAGATTTGCTCTTGTGGTCTATATTTCTGATAATTTCATATTAAAATCATTAAAAATTTAATAAATAAGAGTTTAAAAAGGGGATGTTCAATTTAAAATTGTACAAAGATATTTTACTTTAAAAATAAGTTGGTTTGAATGTTGTTCTGTAGTACAAATGTCATTTTTGATGTGGAGGTCAAATGACAAGAGTTTAATGAAGGCCACACCTGTTGCATTGTGGGTCGAAGAGAGCAAACGTGGCCACAGAGACACATGTACGGCTTCAAACTAAGATTATGCACGGTTCAAGAGGCGCACACGGTAATTTTGCCCTTGTATTTCAGCCTTGTCACATTTATGTTTAATATTGTTGTACTTTCTTTACATTTAACGTATTATTGTGAAGCTAACATTGTGGGCCCGTCTAGTTGGTGAAACGTGTTTTAGAGACTGTGAAATGACTGGTGGAATTGCATTTGACTTATTGTATTTTATGTGTTTATTTTTCTTTTAGTTTTCACGGTGTCTTACGATAAAACGTGGAAATAAATGAACAAAGGACATCTGTATGATGCGTGGCCTTACTCAATTGGACCAGTGTATTTACAGTCAGACTGACCGAGCGAGGAGTTGGACACGAGTAAACATAGGAGCTGCCAAATTGCGAAACTGCTTCTATTGCGAAGCTGTAGGGGGCGCTCTATAGAGAAACCTGCGAGCAAAAAGCGAAGAAATGGCCAAAACTGCATAGCGCCCCTTTAAATACACAAACATGAGACATGATGACATGACATGGAATAAAAGGATCTTCAAAGAGAGTCTGCATTCTCAGAAACTTTACCGGAAGAATCAAAGTTACAGAAGACAAGATCAGGTGGGATAGCTTCATGAGGGCCATGGCACCGACACTGAGGGGAAAAGAAGTGAACGATTAAAAGAAAAAAATGAGTCAGAGGGATGATAGCTATAGGTATTGAAGGAGAGGATGTGAAGTGAAGATGAAGTGATGATGACAAGACCTGTTAGTCTCTCTGAGGACCAGCGGACCGAAATGGGATCCTGCTCACAGAGAATGAAGACAAACCACACTGACAGCAGACAGAGAGACAAAATTAAAGATGGAGAATAGGGTTAAAATAGACAGGGGAAGGGGAAAAAGGGATGAAGAAGAGGAGGCGAAAGATGAAGAAGGGAGGGAGACAACGGAGCGATGTAAGGGTAGAGAGAAAGAAACAGGCGGAAACAGGGGGAGAGGAGACCCACGGCAAGGGAAAACTGAAAATCAGCAAAGCAAGAAATGGATGGACAGAAAGTGAAAGAAAGTGAAAAAAAGAGAGAGACGGAGAGATGTAGTCAATCTGTCACCTTGACGGGAGGGCAATGTGTCGTAAAAATAACGGTGATGGTGGAGGGAGATGATTAAATGAGGTGAGGATGAGCGGACAGAAGGATAAGTAACAGCAATAAGGACACTGCTGAAAGCTATAAACTGTACTGACACTGACATGAAAATTAATTCTATTTAATTGACAAAACTCCTCAAAGCGTCACAGCCAAGAGACCAGACCGGCATTGCGTCATCTAGCGTCAATCACCGAGGCCCCACCCAAATTATAGATGTGGTCTAGATCGGTAAAGTGTCCCGAGATAACTTCTGTTATGATTTGACACTATAAATGAAATTGAATTGAAAACAGGAAAGCCAAGCATCCTGGTCAAGACAAATCCAGCATCCAAGCAAAACAAGGTGGACTTGTGGAGCAACAAAAAAAAAAACACAAACAAGGCCCCTGGTTTCAGGGACGGATTCAAGGACGGAGACAGATGTGAGCCAATTTCTATGTATTTCTATGATTCCACATGACAAGCTGTGGCCAAGAGGAGCCCAAACTGCTCTCCTAATAGAGCTGACTGAACTCTGAGCAGAGGGAGCCTCGTCACAAGACACGGATAGGCAAATGTATGTGGCCACAGAAGCATGAAGGACTGTGGAACTGCAGTCAGAGCGATTTTCACAGTCAAAGTTGGATCCGTAGGCTTGTAAGTGCATCAGTGATCAAGCAGTAAGGGGCGGAGAAGGCAGAAAGAGGAAGCTGTTGGCTGTAGATGAGGAAAAACAGACGACAACACTGTCAGTCCAGCAGCAGAAATGTTCCAGTATTTTTGGTTTGAGGGCGACACAGAGCCAAGGTGGTTTTCCATCGTCAAACGTGAGATCCATCCACTCAACCATCACTCATCCCCAGGCCTACCTCACCTAATCCAGGTCTCTGTCAGTCAATGAACCTGCCAGTTCACATCAGCCGAGAGCTGCTGGAATCAATAACAGATCAAATTTCTGCATGTGCTGCACAAACGTAAAACCAAAGAAACACAACAGTTTCTCAACTATTTTTATATATATAGGAAACACACCATGATAAAGATTAACAATAATATACTTTATTAACCAAATTAAAGGATTACTAAGGTATGGGATGTGGTTGCCAGTATAGTCAGTGGTGTTAAGTGTGCCTGAGTGATGGATGTGTGTGTGTGTGTGTTGTGTGTGTGTGTGAGTGTAAAGTGCAGACAGAGAATACAGAAGCAACATAACCAAACCAAACCATTGAATAAGGAGAGCTGGAACAGCAGCAATCGGCAGGCAGGCAGAGAGAGAAATCTGCGAGATTTCTGTATTATTTTGTGGCCAGAAAAAAGCTGGATTGATTTTCAGGAAGTAATTGATTAAAACTCCATTAATAGCTTTTTTTGGTGGGGGGCAGAAGAACTTCACAACATCCTAAAAAACACGGACTAACACATTTACATGGTTGTTATGCCTGATGTGTTGGCAAACAGACGAAATGTAACCCAGGGGTGTCAAACATATGGCCCATGGACGAGAATCAGCCCAATAGGGTCCAATAAGGCCCACTGGATGAATTTGCAAAGTGTGAAAATTGCAGAGAAGTAATTCATTCCAAATTTATGTCCATACTTTAATGTCCATACTTTAATATCAGAGAATATCCAAGTTATTTTTCTGTAAATTTACGACTTTAATCTTACAAATTCTGAATTTTTTTTCTCCGAATATTACCCCTCTCTCCCGGGTCCGTAACATTATTATTTTTTTCCAACAATGACCTGAGAATGCTGACATAGCAGAAGCAACTCGCATTTGCCAATATCACGCTGACAAGAAACTCTGTAGCAAATTAAGTTTCTGATCTTTCTGGAGTGGTTTACAGGTCCGGTCCACTTGAGATCAAAGACTGTCAACATAATTTTGAGCAAGGCAGTGAACGTCCCACACAGTTTGCTTTGTGACCAGCAACAGAAGATGGATGTTGTGCAGACCTCTCCGGGATGCAAATGTATAAGAATGTAAAAACATTTTTGGATACATGAAGTGTAATGATTAGTTTGACTCACGTGGTCTGATCGTTGGTGAACTCCAGCTCTCCTCTAGCCTCTTCGTAGTCCTCCCCGGCCTTGGCGGTGCCTGACTCGGTGTAGTACGGCAGGATGACGGTGCCGCGGGCACCTGAGTTGCGCACCACCGTCACCTCCATTGTGCCCACGCTCTCGCTCACCCGCACCATGCGCTCGCTGAACGTGAAGATGCCAGCGTGGTCGTCATCCAGGATGGTCACCATAGCTACCAGGGGCTCAACCAAGCGAGCTTTGGGGGCAGAACCCACTTCGTCGCTCTCGAACATGCCTTCTGCGTCGCCAATGCGCAAATTCAGCAGGCGCACAAAGAAGTGCTCGTCCTCTTCGAATATGTCGTCGTCGATTATACCGACCTGGAGACGCAGAGAGACAGAAGCGCGGTATCTTTAGGCATGAATGATCAGAAAACTGTACTTTCACACCTAAAAAGAGAGGGGGTGGTAGAGTCCAAGTGGTACTGGCGTTTTCAACAACACCTGCTGTAAAGTTGCTTAAAGGTCCCATGGCATGAACATTTCACTTTATGAGGTTTTTTAACATTAATATGAGTTCCCCCAGCCTGCCTATGGTCCCCCAGTGGCTAGAAATGGTGATAGGTGTAAACTGAGCCCCGGGTATCCTGCTCTGCCTTTGAGAAAATGAAAGCTCAGATGGGCCGATCTGGAATCTTCCCTTTATGATGTCATAAGGGGAAAGGTTACCTCTCCTTTCTCTGCTTTGCCCATGGCAAGCTGGTCAAGATCACACCCCCACCCTCCACCTTGCCCCCCCTCTCTCCTCCTCAATAGCTAAAGACACAGAAATGGCACATCCTAAGGAAAGCTCATTGTGGGACTGGCTCTAGTGGCTGTAATTCTGCCAAGTGGCTCTGCACCAAGGCTGAATTTCGGGAAAGAGACTTCAGATACAGTATTAGGGGACCACTAAGGTCTATATAAAAGAGACTTCAGATACAGTATTAGGGGACCACTAAGGTCTATATAAAAGAGACTTCAGATACAGTATTAGGGGACCACTAAGGTCTATATAAAAGAGACTTCAGATACAGTATTAGGGAACCACTAAGGTCTATATAAAAGAAACTTCAGATACAGTATTAGGGGACCACTAAGGTCTATATAAAAGAGACTTCAGATACAGTATTAGGGGACCACTAAGGCCTATATAAAAGAGACTTCAGATACAGTATTAGGGGACCACTAAGGTCTATATAAAAGAGACTTCAGATACAGTATTAGGGGACCACTAAGGTCTATATAAAAGAGACTTCAGATACAGTATTAGGGGACCACTAAGGTCTATATAAAAGAGACTTCAGATACAGTATTAGTGGACCACTAGGGTCTATATAAAACAGACTTCAGATACAGTATTAGAGGACCACTAAGGTCTATATAAAAGAGACTTCAGATACAGTATTAAGGGACCACTAAGGTCTATATAAAAGAGACTTCAGATACAGTATTAGAGGACCACTAAGGTCTATATAAAAGAGACTTCAGATACAGTATTAGGGGACCACTAAGGTCTATATAAAAGAGACTTCAGATACAGTATTAGTGGACCACTAGGGTCTATATAAAAGAGACTTCAGATACAGTATTAGAGGACCACTAGGGTCTATATAAAAAAGACTTCAGATACAGTATTAGAGGACCACTAAGGTCTATATAAAAGAGACTTCAGATACAGTATTAGAGGACCACTAAGGTCTATATAAAAGAGACTTCAGATACAGTATTAGGGGACCACTAAGGTCTATATAAAAGAGACTTCAGATACAGTATTAGGGGACCACTAAGGTCTATATAAAAGAGACTTCAGATACAGTATTAGAGGACCACTAAGGTCTATATAAAAGAAACTTCAGATACAGTATTAGGGGACCACTAAGGTCTATATAAAAGAGACTTCAGATACAGTATTAGGGGACCACTAAGGCCTATATAAAAGAGACTTCAGATACAGTATTAGGGGACCACTAAGGTCTATATAAAAGAGACTTCAGATACAGTATTAGGGGACCACTAAGGTCTATATAAAAGAGACTTCAGATACAGTATTAGGGGACCACTAAGGTCTATATAAAAGAGACTTCAGATACAGTATTAGTGGACCACTAAGGTCTATATAAAAGAGACTTCAGATACAGTATTAGGGGACCACTAAGGTCTATATAAAAGAGACTTCAGATACAGTATTAGTGGACCACTAGGGTCTATATAAAACAGACTTCAGATACAGTATTAGAGGACCACTAAGGTCTATATAAAAGAGACTTCAGATACAGTATTAAGGGACCACTAAGGTCTATATAAAAGAGACTTCAGATACAGTATTAGAGGACCACTAAGGTCTATATAAAAGAGACTTCAGATACAGTATTAGGGGACCACTAAGGTCTATATAAAAGAGACTTCAGATACAGTATTAGTGGACCACTAGGGTCTATATAAAAGAGACTTCAGATACAGTATTAGAGGACCACTAGGGTCTATATAAAAAAGACTTCAGATACAGTATTAGAGGACCACTAAGGTCTATATAAAAGAGACTTCAGATACAGTATTAGAGGACCACTAAGGTCTATATAAAAGAGACTTCAGATACAGTATTAGGGGACCACTAAGGTCTATATAAAAGAGACTTCAGATACAGTATTAGGGGACCACTAAGGTCTATATATTAGAGATACTTCAGATACAGTATCAGGGGACCACTGAGGCCTATATAAAAGCATCCAAAAAGCAGCATGTCATAGGACCTTTAAATGTTTATAACAGTTTTATACACAAGAAATGAAACAGGATGAGGCACCAGATGAGTAGCGGAGAGTCCAGTATACTTTCTATATCAGAAGTATTATTGTGCTTATACTGGCGAAAAAGAAGCGTTGTTTAAATGATTCACATCTGTTTGTAGTCAGTTTAACCCATGATTACACGTGTTTTGTAGATGGTAGAGGAAACTTTACCAAGCAGCAACTATAGATAGTACAACTTATATGGATAACTGCAATTTAGCGTGCGTTTTGAGATGGCAAACATGCACAATACACAATTTATTATGAAGAATCTGTTTAGTCAAGAAACCGATCTCTGGAGGTGGAATTTCACAGGAGCTGATATTAAATGTTTTCTCATTAAGAAGTTACCAGAAAAAAAGATCCCAGACTTGCGCGATTATTATTTGAACTGCGGTTTAATTTTATCAATTTAAAGTGTATTGACATCAATCCTGGTCTGGAGGCTTGTGCTGAATATTGAGCGGAGGCAGGGCTGAGAGCATCTCCCTCAGCAACAGAGGCTCCAGTTACATCTCTCTTCTATATGAGACTGTTACAATCCAATCACGCCGCTGCGCATTAACGAACAGGTGGAGAAACTCCCAAATAGGATTAGGTTGGCACTGTAATCTAATGAGCCAGACCACGTCCTGCCATGGGTTCCGACTTCAATGCAACATGGGGCAGTGGTGGCCTTTAGGTTAGAGAAGCGAGCTAGGGACTGTGGATTCAATCCCCCGGACCGTCAGGATAAATCTGGGTGGGGAAAGTGAAAAGCAGCGATTGCTCCTCCCTCATCACCACCACTAATGTGTCCTTGAACAAGGCCCTTAAGCCAACTGCCCCAGTGGAGCTGCCCAGTGACCAACAGATCAGACTGTGGATGTACTGGGCAGCTTCCAGGTGTGAATGCGATCAGGATGTTGCTGAAAAAGAGAGCCTTGCTCTCACTGAAAATTCCCTAAACAAATAAAAGAAGAAAAAAACATGAAGAGATGAAGAAGGCAAAAATGATCTGATTCTTTTTTGCAAGATGATAAACGTTTCCTTTCTTATATAACACACTGTCATTGTATTGCTTCTTTTGTAAAATATTTTATTCTATAGATTTCTGTTCTATTTATTTCTATTTCTCAACGGCTCTCTGAAGCTAGGCACAAAATAACTTAACTACACCTTGGACTGGGCACTCTGACAGAGAACTGTGAAATAAGAAAGACTGTACATTGGTCATATGATCAGTGTCATAATAGACATTCACACACAGATGAACAATCTGCCATTTGCATCAATATTTTTAGACTTGAATAAGTGGCAGCACTGTTATAATCTTGCTGCACTTCCATCTCATCACTGAGTTGCAAATCCGATTCATTCTGCAACTCGAAGAAGACATGTATAAAAATTGTGACTCTTTGTTACAACAGAGTACTGATAACAAGGCCTTTGATTGGCTCTGCCAACCCAATATCTTTTGTTTAATTAGCAGAGAACAGAGTCACACAGTGGAACTGACTGAGACATTCAAGTTTAATTGGTTTCCCTGCTGCTCATTTCTGGCACCGTGATCGATGAAATCCACCGGTATGCTGTGGAAATAGATGACATTGACCTTTGTAATGTACTCACTAAGCTTTTCTCCATCCATTCACTCATGGTAGATGAGCCAATTTATAGTGTGTGTTGTTTTAATTCCCAGCCCTCTCTGTGCTTCTTTTATGTAACTCCTCAGGCTCTTGCATCACTCTCCTCTCACCCAGCTCTCGCATTTCTTATCAGAGGGGAGATTACCCATCTTACTGCGTATTTACCTTGTGCAATCATACTATATGTTTTTCATTCACACAGCATAGTGCGCTTTTAAAAAGGTACATTGTAGGTTTATTAAATTCAGATTGCAGAAAAAACTGGGATTGGGAGCTTCTGTGATAAAAGACAGTGAACCTCGAAGCAGGAAATTGATGACACAATGGTAAATGAGTTGAATATATATATAGCGCTTTTCTAGTCTTACCGACCAGTCAAAGTGCTTTACAACACAAGCCAACGTTCACCCATTCACACACACATTCATACACTGACGGCAGAGTTGCTCATTAGGAATGAGGGATACACACAGTTCGGTATCTTGCCCAACAACACTTCAACATGTAAACTGCAGGGGCCAGGTTAGTAGATATTTAAAACTCTAACTTGGTAAATACCAACATACAAGTAAAACAGGCTAAAATGCATATACTTTACACAGACAGATACATAATTTAGATAAATAAAGCTCAATTAAAAACCAGACTAAAAAAGTAGGTCTTGAGTTGCTTTTAAAAGTATCAACATTCTTTGCTGCCCCTCAGTTCCTCAGGAAAGCTGTTCCAGAGGCGTGGGCCATGGTAAGAAAAGGATGTCTAATTTTTTGTTTTGACTTTAGGGATATTTAAAAGAGCACTAACAGAAGCTGCAGATATGATCATGCCTCAAAAAGCAAATCTGATAAATAGATAGGACCAAGACCATGAAAAGCTTTATGAACCAATATAAGGACCTTAAGAATCAATTCTGAAGCAAACAGGTAGTGAGTGCAGAGACTTCAAAGTTGGTGTAATGTGTGCTCTCTTTATGGTCCGGGGCAACACATCTGCAGCTGAGCTTTGCAGTATTTTAATTGAGCTATATTCTTTTTAAGGAGACCATAAAGTAAAGCATTACAAAACTTAATCCTGTCTTAATTAATATCTCTGTATAACGTTTGCACTCTGGCGATGTTCTTAAGATGATAAAATGCATTCTTAGTTATGTTTCTAATGTGAGATTTAAAACTAAGGTCAGAATCAAAGATAACTCCTCAGTTTTTAACTTGTTGACAGGGTGTAATGCTGGTGTTTTCAGTATTTTATTGAGTTAGTCTCTTTGAGCTTCAGTTTTGTCCTGGTTGAGCTGTAATATGTAATATCTAAAATGCAGTTTAAAAGGGCATCTGTTGGCCCTGAGTCATCAGGTGACACGACAATGCATTTTATTTCTTTATTTTACCTTTATTTTTTCAGGCAAGTCATTAAGAGCAGGTTCTTATTTACATTGGTGGCCTGTCTACAATGGCGGCTTGACAGTAAAGCTGTGTATCATCAACATAACTATGGAAATTTATGCCGTGCCTCCTGATGCATTTTCAAGTGGCAGCAGGTAAAGGTTAAAAAGCGTAGGACCTAAAACTAAACCCTGAGGAACACCACAAATAACTTTATAGATTGTAGATGAACATTCATTCATGCTTACAAAAAACTTTATGAATAAAGTCAATGATCTGCGTTGTAAACATTGAATTGCTTTTCAGGTAATTTACTACCTTAAATTTACCCTCTGTGTAAAAGTGTAAATAAAGTTACCTTGGGGTAATGTTTACATAAAGGATCTGGGGCAGGCAGTGAAATTTGGGCACAACGATAAACACAACAGCTCTCACCAAGTATAATTCAGTTCCCTTCATTCGTACCAAAGAGCTGTTGAAAATAGTTGGATTGTTTGCGAAAGTAACATCACTATGTCAGAGCACATCAACCATGTCTGAAAGCAGTCTAATAAGCCAATGACGTCTTTTAGGTGGTTTTAGTGCCCAGTGTTTAAATTCTTCTCTCCATCAAATCTCTCCTCACTCTGCCTTTGACTTACCTTAATGTCTCTGCGAGTGTCTCCAGGTTTGAACACCAGTGTTCCTTCACAGTACTCGTAATCCGACCCAGCGTTGGCTGAACCGTCCTCTGTCCTGTAGTCCACGTAGAAGGTGTTCTCTCCCAGACCCCCTTAACGGCAGGAATAAAACAGATAACAATTTAAATGTATCTGACAGTGTATGAAAACTTAAATAAGATGTACCTTTTACGGTTCAGTTATATGAAGAGGTTGCTCTGCATAGGGACAATTAAGAAACCCTGTTAGATTTTTACATCCTGACAAATCTCTGCTCTGATCTAAAGTAAATGGGTGGAAGTCCTGAGAGGCAAGTGAACTTAACCTTAAACTAATCAAAGATGGGTAAAAAAAAAATGTAGTAGCATTCAATTGAAGTGTAGAAACTAACTGAATTATGTGAAATCAATATTAGCTTAATTATTTCACTACCTTGGCAGACTACAGCCAGTGTCACAAAGCCACAGTTCTCCATGCACTGACTGTGGGCACTTTCAAATGAGATGCGGCTGCATATCCCCAGGTCTTCATCTTCTGGTGCTTCCTCGTCGGTTACGGCTGTGCGGCGAGCGTTGTCGGCTGCATGCTTCTTCAGGACGTTTCCAGCTCCAATCATCATACGAGTCGCCTTGATGGAGATAGACAGGAGGAGGTCTTAAAAGAAACTTTTCACTCTTTAAAATGTATAAATCAAGAAAAGGACAGGAATTTCTTAAATGTAACGTGTCAACAGTTGTGAAAGAAGTATTCAGATCATTTAATTCAGTACAAGTCCTAATACCACAATGTAAAAGTTTAGTAAAAGTATGCAAGTATAATCAGGGAAATGTACTCAAAGTATTAAAAGTATAATAATTTCCCATACATTATATAATTTGACTATTATTACTCAAGCATTAAGGTAAAAAACAGCATTATATTTTGGTTGGTTGAGTTGAAGCTCTACTAATGATTATTTTCATTATGAATTTATCTGCTGATTATTTTTTTCCATGAATCGATTGATTGATTGTTAGTTTGGTTTGTAAAAATATTGAAAATAGCGAGAAATTGCATCATAATTAGCCTAACCCAAAGTGACACCTTCTCAATTTTTTTTTTCTCCAACCAACAGTCCAAACCTCACCGTTATTACTAATACATTAACATTATTAACATTATTAAAAGGAAAAGCAGTCTGAAACCATGAAATGTTTTACATGAAAAATGACTTCAACCATCAAAACCGTTGCAGCCGATCAACTAATTGATTTATTGACTTATTGTTTCTGGTGTACTTGTATAAACTGTTGAGTTGTTCAATTTATAACAAAACATGATTTATAAGCTTTGTTTCTCTCTTAACTTCTTCTTAAGCTGTCAGATAGATGTCGTGAAGTAAAAAGCCCAATATTTCCATTGAGATGTAGTGGAGTAGAAGTAAAAAGTTGCATGAATAGAAAATTAAATTCAGTGTTAGAAGTCCTTGAACTACTTTATGTGCTATTGTCTGGAAAACCTTGTGTGTTTACAGCAGGGACTACCGTATTTTCCGGACTATAAGTCGCACTTTTTTTCCTACTTTGGCTGGTCCTGCGACCTATAGTCAGGTGCGACTTATATATCAAAATATATATAATTTAACATGTTTTTACATGTTAATTCATACTGAAAACATTGCCTACAGCCGCGAGAGGGCGAGACAACTGAGAAAGAAAAGAGATAACAAACTGCAGGTAGTAAAATATGCAGCCGAAAACGGTAATCGGGCAGCAGAAAGAGAGTTTGAAATGAGGGAGAAACTTATGAGGGAGACTGGCGAAAAGGTGACTCTTACTGCAATGAAGAAAACAAAGAAAGCTAAGACGGCCAGAGCTGGAGGAAGGAGTCTGGAGGGGCTCGTTCACGGTGCAGCTTCGTCTCCACGCCTTTTTAATACCTCCATGCTCCACGCCCTGATAGCTAGTTGTTCTGTGTACTATTGTATAGTTCAATAACTGTTAATGTGTTACGTTAACATACCGGACACCTACCGTATTCAGCGTATTGTTCTGTGTGCTATTGTGTAGTTGAAAAACTCTTGTATTTATAATCTAAATAAATGCGACTTATAGTCCGGTGCGACTTATATATGTTTTTTTCTCTTCATGACGCATTTTTTGACTGATGCGACTTATACTTCAGAGCGACTTATAGTCCGAAAAATACGGTATTTATGAATACCGCGTGCGTGTGTGTGTGTGTTACCTGTATGCGGTAGAAGGCTCTGCTTTTCTGTTGGTGCAGCAGTGCGTAGTAGTTGGCCAGCTCCACCAGCTGGTCCAGCTCTTTGTCGGGATATTTCTGTTTCAGCTCCTTTATGATACGAATCACCTGGAGGAGAGACGAGAGGACACACTCATGATAAAAAAATATCTAAAAGGCCCACACCAACAGCATGCACGGATGTTCATGTTCAAACACTGACTGTAGAACTTTCCGTCTCCGTAGCTGGGAGAAAGATTGGAGGAATGTATATTTTAGCTTGCAGCTCAACAACAACTTCCTACAATGATTGAACTTTTAAAGGGCACTTCCTATTAGCTAATTACCTCTAATCATTTTCATGTTTTAACCCCTGTTGAACGATGGCTTGGTTTTATGTGTGGGTTAAAAACAAAATCCTGTAACTTTATAAACTGTTGAATGCATTCCCAAAACTTTACGATGCAGACTGCCAACTGGATAAAAGACAGAACATTTCTGCTGCCCCACAAAAAGGTTTAGGCCAAGGTTGAACTGCATTAAAAAAACTCAAAGGCTGAGCTGAGTCAGAAAATATAAGTTCAGATATTTTGCAGATGGTCAATCAATAAAAAACAGAAAGTTTTTGCTTTAGAAAGGGTATTTTGTTCATGACTCTCCCTATCTCTAAAAACGACACTCTGTGTCTGGTTTCTCCTGGACTTCTCTGAACCTCATTATCGTATTTTCGCTTTGTCTGTCGAACCTCCCACATGTTCCTCTCTCTCTGTCATTATCTCACAAACCCTTCTTATATTCTCTCCTTCTCCTTAATGGGGAAACAACTTTATTTTCAGCAGGCTATTAACAGGTTTAAATGTGGATACCGTAATCTACCTTCACTCTGCATGCTTTAGATGGTTAAGTGTTTTCTGTGTAAATCTATCAAGTAAAGAGGAACAAAGTTTACATAAAAATTGGGATCACAAAAAACAAGAACAACATGCATCACTTCAGGAAATGTAAACTGGAGCCATTCATCGCAATTTATTAGCTACTTTTACTGACTCCTGCGGGGAAATTATCCATTATTTTGCACACCAATCATGTCATAATCACAACAGAGATTGTGTTTTTTATGTTTACAGCATTTTTCACCAACAAAAAACCTGAAATGCGATTAGAGACTGATTACAGAGCGCAAACTGCAGTAATAACAGCGTCTCTGAATGAGTTTTAAAGCTCATGTGTGAATACAAACTTTCTTTGCTGTCTTTGTGATTTCCCCCTCTGTTAGGGTGAACAGTTTACCCTCATGAGCAGTCCCTTTTTTCTTTTTGGCTGGCTAGTAGTGGGCGGGGCTTAACAGTCAACCCGGTGGCGCAGGTGTGATAGGGCTGCTGGGTAGCAGCGTCCTGTTTAGAGATTTTGGCGCTAAACAACCTTGAGAGTGA
This sequence comes from Perca flavescens, assembly GCF_004354835.1. NCBI lineage: Eukaryota > Metazoa > Chordata > Actinopteri > Perciformes > Percidae > Perca > Perca flavescens. The sequence continues at coordinate 34,693,889 of NC_041333.1, read as the reverse complement.
GCGACTCGACACCGGAGAAATTTTCGAATTTAGAGAAATGTTTGACTTTGGCCTGTAGAACTGAAGCTCTAGGTCGGAGCTAGCCATTGTTGCTGACGGAGGTAAGGCCACACACAACCCACTGCCAGCCAGCCTTCTCTTTACAACGCACACTTTATGTTACTTAACTTACCCTAGACACGCTAAGACCCGAACAGTGTCATTCTCGTTAAATCCTCTCTTTAAAGGATCTGATGTTGAAATAATGTTCTGCACAAACCAGTGGTGTCTTACAGCATTTACCAGTTGTTAATGTGAAGTAGGAAAAGACCAAACACACCATTGTGGAAGAGAGCGCAATTATGACACTGCACTGCAAAATATTTGTATTATATTTTCTTAATGGCATCCCTGTGGATGGGACCGATGGCTCGGCGAGGGCGTTGTGAATGTGGGCTTGCATGCCCACATTCCTGCTAGATTACTCTGGAACACCGCTGTGTTTCTACCATTACATATTACATACAGTACAGGCCAAAAGTTTGGACACACCTTCTCATTCAATGAGTTTCCTTTTTATTTTCATGACTATTTACATTGTAGATTCTCACTGAAGGCATCAAAACTATGAATGAACACATATGGAATTATGTACTTCACAAAAAAGTGTGAAATAACTGAAAACATGTCTTATATTTTAGATTCCTCAAAGTAGCCACCCTTTGCTTTTTTGATAACTCTGCAAACCCTTGGTGTTCTCTCAATGAGCTTCGTGAGGTAGTCACCTGAAATGGTTTTACCTTTACCTTCAGGTGTGCCTTGTCAGGGTTAATTAGTGGAATTATTTCCCTTATTAATAAAAAAGCAAAGGGTGGCTACTTTGAAGAATCTAAAATATAAGACATGTTTTCAGTTATTTCACACTTTTTTGTTAAGTAAATAATTCCATATGTGTTCATTCATAGTTTTGATGCCTTCAGTGAGAATCTACAATGTAAATAGTCATGAAAATAAAAGGAAACTCATTTGAATGAGAAGGTGTGTCCAAACTTTTGGCCTGTACGGTATCTTACAGTTGCATATCTATGTAACAGATTTCTAAAATTTGTTATAATTTCTGTCTCTCACCTCTTTGCGGCTCTCGTCCAGTTCCCTGCTGCTCTCCACGTTGACCATGGCGCTGTTGGAGTTGGGCAGGTTGGCCCCCGCACCGATGTTGTTGGATGCAGCGCCCGCTGTGCCGTCCTGAGTTACGCCCCCACAGTTCTCGGCGGGAAGCACGGTGCCCCCTCGTGTTGGGAACTTGCCGTCTATGATCATCTCCATGCCGCCCTTGTTAGGTGTCAAGTCTCCCTCAGTCTCCACGACGATGCCGTGGCGCTTGTCGGCGCGGTAGCGCTTGCCCATGTACTTGTAAAAGAGTAGGCGGCGGTCGGCGATCCAAGCCAGGATGACACACACAGGGAAGTACAGCAGGGTCACCATAGCCTCCCATACCTGAAACACACACACACACACACACACACACACACACACACACACACACACACACACACACACACACACACACACACACACACACACACACAGTGAGTGGTTTAGTTCTGGCACAAACTGAGACACATTATTAAATATTAAAATACAGTCTCCCAAACACATACAGCAGCACAGATAAGATTAAGTTCCTTTTCGAGCTAAATTTACATTTCAGCAGTGGTGAAAAGTATTCATATCATTAAAGCTTCCTTGCGTTACTTTTTAATAAATATACATACTTAATACTTAAATATTTAGCTTAAGAAGGAGGAGAACTTTCTCAGCACATAAAGACCCACACAAACATTCAACCAACACTGACCCATCTGGAGATACATGGTTTTTACTGGACAGGGAGGGGATGGAAAACGCTCATCTGAAAACTATCTAAAGCAGTCAGACAAATGTAGCGGAGTACATGTACAAAGTGGCAGACGGAAATGGAAATACTAAAGTAAAGTATAAGTAGCTCAGGTTTTTGCTTTCTGGTCGGTACAGTACTGGTACTTCTGGTCGGTTCAAGACCCCGCACAGGGCAAGTACGGAGAGAGGACTGGAGCGCCGCGCGGGACTGCTTTTTAATCCCGCTCCCGTGGATTTCTGACCATTCCAGTCCGCTCGCGCGGTGTGTTGGGTCTCGCCCGCACAGCAAACATCAGATTGAGTGTCAACAGATTGACCATTGATTGATTTTGAGTCTACTCCTGTCCCACTGGGACAGACATTATTTGACTGTGTAGTGTTAATTAAAATATGCATACCTGCCGGTGATAAGTAGCTGAATTACATTCTGCAAATTCTGCATTAACAAAGCCTACAGTTATTCTAGTTCAGTAAGGGCAAAGTGACATTGTATTCATTTATTTATTTCACTTTGTTTTTTTTTATTTTAGAACATGTGTTGTTTGCTGTGGTTTGATTTGCTTAGGTTGTTTTATTTTGTTTAGTTTTTTCAGTTTGTTAACGCACGGTTACAGATTAGATTTTATGTTAGTCCCTGTTGATTGGATCCCTCAGGCTGCCGTATGAAAAAGGGGAGAGAGTCCCTGGAAAGAAAGAGCGAGGAAGTAAGAGTGTTAATAAAGCATTTGGCTGGTGTAAAAGACAGCCTGCTCCTGTAAGATTATTGATGGGTGCTGTGGGTCCCCCCGGGATCCTAATCCCAGTGCAGTCCTCTAGTGTGGACCTCCCAACTGCTCGGGGAGACCATCCTGTGAGGCAGCCCCCCTCACTTTGACACCCATTACATACAGACTTTGGTACAACATGCCGGAGGAAATAAGGCTCGCATGATTGGTGGACTCTTTAAAATCACTTCTCAAACCAATTTTTATAAAGGTGCTATATAAATAAAGTTATTATTATTATTATTATTATTATTATTATTATTATTATTATTATTATTATGTATAGGTCCTGCATGTGTCTCCTTGCAGGATTAATAAAGTCCACCTTCTGAGTCCGTCTCACCTCCACGACGCCTGGCGTGATGACAGACAGGATGAGGTAGAGCCAGATGTAGGCGAAGATGCTCCAGAAGGCGGTGATGAAGAACACCCTGAGGTGTTTGATTTTGCGGGTCTGCCCGTTGGGGATCGTCCACACGCAGATCCCGATGATCACAAACATGTTGAAGGCGGCGCTGCCGACGATGGTTCCTGGTCCCAAGTCACCAGCATGGAAGCCGTGACCGCATACCTGTAGAGGTAAGAGTGTGTGTGTGTGTGTGTGTGTGAGGTTTGTAGTAGGAGGGAAGAGACTGAGACTGAGGAAAGGAATCCAAACAAACACTCTTTTATAACAAGGCTCGTTTTGCAAACTGAGCAATTATTTTGTTTTAAAATGTAATGCAAAATTATTGCTCTGCCTTGAAAATGATTAACCAGTCTGATGTGATGACAACATGATATTAAAGTTATACAGGTGCAGCTAAAACATAAACCCCTGTGATAGAAAGACACAATGGTGTGTGTGTGTGTGTGTGTGTGTGTGTGTGTGTGTGTGTGTGTGTGTACCTCTATAACAGACAGCAGTATCTCCGGAGCGCTGGAGCCAAGAGCCATGAGAGTCAGATTGGACACTGTTTCGTTCCAGATTCGAACCGTCGCCACTGATGTTTCCCCGTTAGGCATGGTGATGGTCACCTCCTTCTCCTGTTGGCGCGCACACACACACACACACACACACACACACACACACACACACACACACACACACACAGGTGTTAAAATTCATAGATAGGATACATGGATGGAGAGGGAAACCTATATGAATCCCCATTAAGGGATCTGATCAGGCCTGACTTACAGTAAAGAGACAAAGAAATGATGATGCAAACACATTCACTGGCAGCTTCACTTCCTCAGTGGACATCAAACACTCACTAACCTTGAGCATACCAAGCACTAATGAGTTATTAAACATGCATGCACTGCCTGGAAATGGATTCATACTATAGAGCAAGTCTATTTTGGGATGTTTGTTGCATTGTCAACATGGTTTCTTTCCATTTGCAAGCAATCACATCAACTGCTACTGACTATGAAGACGTTTAAGAGCTGATGGGGCAACATGGCTTATTTAATGCACCATTATCTCTGTAGATGTAAGTCGAGGCAATACCCATGAAAGGGGGAAATATAAGAGGCTGTGAAATAATCGTGTATCTGTGCACATAACGTTTGGGTGCAAAAACTGACTGGTAGAGCAAACACTACATTAACAAAAAGATTCCTGGTATTAAAGTGAAAAGAATGAAGTGTTATGAAGCAGCTTAAGGTGCTTTCATACTAATACTTCCAGTAAATATTGTGTTGATGGCGGGTGCTGAAACTGTAAAAATCTTTGTTTCTGTGTGAATGTGCTGTATAATAGAGAAGAAAAGAATACGACTATTTATAGGCAAGACTATTTTGAAAGTCTTGCCTATATACAGCATTTAAAGGCTTTATGGGTTCTGACAGCGATGCATTTGTCCATTGAAGAATAAGTGCACATACACTCATAGAGATTTGTGTGGCTAATTTGAATCCAAATAACTGGGAAATCTGGGAAGAGTGAATATTAAATAAGCGTGGTACCAATCCGGATTAACACATCCGTCTTTTGACTTTAGCTGGGATCAAACAAGCTATTTGACAACTTTGTGCTTCATTTTTCACAATTGACTAGATCATTTAAATATATATTATTTGAAGAAATATTTAAGAGATTAAAATGAAAAAATATGCATTGTAAATTGCGGCCCTATCTGGATGGATGCAAGTAGGGCTGCTCCCACTTAGTCGATTAGTCGACTAATCGGTTGTTTTGGTCTTAGTCAACTTAGATCAGATTAGTCATGTTTGATGCTTTTTTTCATGCTGAATGACTTATTTCCAAAAAAAACGTATGAGCACATCTCTGGTAAACACAAGAATTAAAGTGGTGCTTTTGCGTGACTCTTTGTGGAGAAACTCAGATTTACAGATCTGTCGATTAAATCAACTAATTGATTAGTCGATACGATTGAATGAGTGTTAGTCGACTAAGAATTTCTTCAATCGAGCACAGCCCTAGATGCAAGCTTTTCATCAAATGAATTAACATCTCAAGTGAAGGACAACATTTAGTCTCCAGGAAAGATGTCACAAGCAGCTAATCTCGTAGTACTCGAGATCGGTCTCGTCTCGGAATCAGCCAAAGTTTTACTCGATCTCGTCTCGGTCTCAGATAAAGAAGACTCTGGATTTTATATCAAGACCGGTAAAGACCACAACTGCCTTTTGATTATTTTATTAAGGCATTTCTCATGATACACTTATGGCAAAAAAAGAGGTGAATGAAGAAGAATCTTCATTTGTTTTCTGTGGGTGCTTTTTTTTAAATTTAGGAAGGTTTTTTGGGGCATTTTAGGCCTTTAGTTGACAAGACAGCTTTAGACAGGTAAGGGGAGAGATAGGGGGTTGGGCAGGGGGGATGACATGCAGCAAAAGGGCTGCAGGTCAGAATCAAACCCTGCCGCGGCTGCGGTAAGGACTGAGCCTTTGTACATGGGACGCGCAACCAGGTGAGCTACCCAGGGGCCCCTCTGTGGGTGGTTCTTTTTTATAGGAATGTGGATCTTTCAGGTCAATTTGAGGAGTGCCTACGGTTAGCATTTTCCACATTTGATCATGTCATGCAGTGTGGCACTGTTCTGGTCTTGGTCTGCACTTGGTCTCGTTACACTCTGGTCGTTGTGATGACTTGGTCTCGGTTTAAATAGTCTTGACAACACTTTTTACAAGCATTTTGTTTTGACAATAAGCTGCAGGTGCACTCCAATAACTCAATCAGTGTAAAACAACTCATAAGCTGCACACATATTATCTGTTCAGGCCCACTTAAGACTGGCAAGCTCCTTCTCCTCCTTTATAGCCCTTTTAAAAACACATCTTTATAAGTGCGCTTTCACAGGGTCTGTGGCCTGAAGATATTTTTTTCTATTTAATCCTATTTGATATGTAATGGCATTCTATTAACCTTTATTCTTTTGACTATTATAATTAGTTTATATTTGTTTATTATACTTATTCTCTTGTTTTGCTCCTTTTTTTAATAATGTAAAACTTTAACATTGTTTTAAATAGTTGTTATCATTATTGGTCTGCCATGTTATTATGGTCTTGTCAAAAGTGCACTATAAATAAAGTTATTATTATTAATTTTATTATTATTGCCACAAAATGGCAATATGCCCGCTACTTCCTGCTAAATTACACCACCCATGTGTTCCTCCGGTCACTCGTTCTCACCTGTGAAGTGATGACCTCTATGGACGCCATGAAGCGGTCTGCGATGATGGACACTCCCAGGAACATGTACATGAGTGACGCAAAGTAGACCACAGCTCTGGCCACCTGTTGGCCGAGCCCGGGCCGGTTGGGCTCCCAGATGGGCAGCAGGATGCCGGGCTTGCACATCGCCACTTCCCCACACTTCTCTTTTTTCTCAGGCGTGGTGCTGTTACCGTAAGACATGGAAGGAGGATAGGAGGAGGGGAACATGGAGGGCGAGACCGCTGGGAACGCGGCATCGCTGCTGGAGTCGATGCGCTGGGACTCCGGCTGGCAGGGAGGCAGTGGGAGGAGGAAGAGGAGGAGGAGGAGGAGGAGGGAGGGGGCGGGACAGGCCAAGACAGACATGGCGGCGGGTGGTCCCCACAAGAGGCGGGAGGAAAAGGTGAGGCAGAGGATGATGGGATTAGGCTGAGGAAGAGGGAGGGGGAGTTGCTGCGTAGAGCTGACGGGGGTGCGACTAGCTCACCTAAAGGGGGGAAGATTCAGATTCACTTTTTAGCCATTTGCAGTGTAACCTGCATTGGAAAAAAATGTGCAAGTAGCTCAAAGTGCAAAGTCAACACATCAGAGGACACAACATAAAAACAGACAAACAAAGCCACATGAAGCCTCAATATTAAAAATGCTCAATATAAAAATGCTGTACAAGGAAATCTATACATACATTTAAAGTGCCTAGTTTAAGATGCTTTGTTCAAAGCAATCACAGCTTGTGGAAAGAAACTGTGTAAATGGCGATCAGTAGAACATTTGGCAGAACGATACCTTCTCCCTGAGGGAAGCATCTCAAAGAAAGCCCCTGCTGGATGGCCTGAGGCATCATTAGCCAGTTGTAGAGCTCGATTCAATAGTCTAGCTTTATATGTGAACTCCAGGAGCGGAAAAGTGCAGCCAATAATTCTGCTGGCTGAGCGAACCACTTTATTCAAAGCCTTCTTCTCTTTTTGAGTGAGATTACCAAACCACACAGTAATACAACTGGTTAGGAAACTCTCAATTACACAATAGTAAAAATTCAATAAAATCTTAGTATTTTGAGTAAACTCTCGAAGCCTACGTAAAAAGAAAAGGCGCTGTCTCGCTTTCTTAGCAATATTAGTTGTATTAGAGCTCCAATTCAAATCATGAGAAAGAGTCACACCCAAAAATTTACATTTCTCAATAATCTGCACATCAGAATCATGAATAGTAATAGGCAACTGAATCCTATTGTGACAAAAATCAATAACAAGTTCACACGTTTTTGAAGTGTTCAAAAGCAAGTTGTTTTCATTACTCCATTGAACAACATTCTCCACCTCCTCACGATAATGAGATTCATCGTTTGAGCTGATCAGCCCAATGATAGTTGTATCATCGGCGTATTTGATTATGACATTATTATCATGAGATGCTGCGAGGTCATGAGTATACAATGTAAACAGCAGGGGGCTCAGAATACACCCCTGCGGGGAACCAGTGCTAACATACAGCTCATCTGAGATACAACCATTGATTTTGACCCTTTGTGGTCGACAAGTCAAAGAATTTAAAATCCATTTACAAATGGCATCATCAAGTCCAAGACATTTCAATTTATGAATGAGCTTTGTTGGGACCACTGAGTTAAAAGCGGAACTGTAGTCTATAAATAGCATTCTAGCATATGATTTATGTGCATCTAGATGCTTATAGACAGAGTTTAAAGCAAAAGAAATGGCGTCCTCAACACTTCTGTTTTTCCTGTATGCAAATTGACACAGGGGTTTGATCTCTGATAAAATCCAACACCAACCGCTCAAAGGTTTTCATCAGGACAGATGTGAGGGCCACTGGCCGATAGTCATTCAGACACGTCACAGGTGTCTTCTTGGGCACTGGAATTATAATTGATCTTTTAAAGCTAGCTGGAACAGTGCACTTCTTCAGTGAAATGTTGAAAAGATCTGTCAGAACAGGAACAAGTTGCTCGGAGCACAGTTTAAGGACACGAGGAGGAATACAATCCGGTCCAGGTGCCTTCCTAAGCTTCGTTCTGGCCAAAACCCTCTGGACATCCTCTTGAATGATGTTAAAACTCTGCTCATTACAAGCAGGAAAAACAACAGGTTCAACATTTCCGATTTCAAAACGACAATAAAACTCATTTAGTTTGTTTGGCAAGGATGGATCAACATTAGTGATAGATCCTCTTTTAGGTTTCCAAGCAGTAGAATTTAACCCTTGCCACATACGTCGTGGGTCCCCCTCCATGAAATGACCCTCTATCTTAGCGCCATAAGCTCGTTTAGCAGCTTTTATGGACCGCTCTAAAGAATATCTGGACAGCTTATAAGCAGCGGCGTTACCAGATTTAAAAGCCACGGCCCGCTGTTGCATTTTCATATTCATATTTATTACCTTTCTTGGAACACAGCCATCAATGCAAAAGTCAATGTACCCAGTCACTGCATCACAATACTCATCCAAGTTTTCTGAATGGAACACAGACCAATCAGTAGCATCAAAGCATCCTTGTAGTTTCACTTCACTCTCCTTCGTCCAGCACTGAACAATACATGACGAAGGATTTGATTGTTTACTCCTCTGTATATATGTAGGAAGAAGTAACACAGAGGAGTGATCGGATTTTCCAAAGGCTGGTCTGAGACTGGATTTATAAGCAGATTTTACATTACTGTAACAGTGATTCAGGAAGTGCGCTCCCCTAGTTGGATGTTTAACATGCTGATAGTAGTTGGGAAAGGCAATTTTAAAATTACATTTGTTAAAATCACCAGCTACTATAGCCACAGCATTAAGAGAGAGAGAGAGAGAGAGAGAGAGAGAGAGAGAGAGAGAGAGAGAGAATGTAAAGAGAAAGACAGATTAGCTTGTAGACTTCATAAATACAGACCAGACAGCCTTTATTTCTCTTTTGTCATAAATACAGCTCGTTTTATTATGTTTTTACAAAGCACGCATGAGCAGAGGTGTCAAAAGTATTCACATTCATTACTCAAGTAGAAGTATGGATACGGGGCGACCTCTAGCTCACCCAGTAAGGGCGTGCGCCCCATGTAGGCTGAGGCCTCTGCAGCGGCCCGGGTTCAAATCCAACCTGCGGCCCTTTGCTGTGTGTCATCCCCCATCTCTCTCCCACCTTTCCTGTCTATCCACTGTCACTATCAAATAAAGGGAAAAAGCCCCAAAAAAATAATCTTTAAAAAAAAAGAAGTGTAGATACTAGGGTTCAAAAAGACTTCTGTAGAAGTTGAAGTATCAACTCAAGCTTCTTACTCAAGTAAAAGTGTAAAAGTACTGGTTTCAAAACTACTTAAAGTATAAAAGTAAAAGTAATGTAAGGGGGAAAAAATGCCATTAAGGACAAAAGCTTAGCCCGCCCCACAGGGGCCTAATAGTGCACTACCCCACCTCCACAAAAAAACATTTTTCTAAAGGCCATAATGACTATAATGTTATATTAAAATCATACCTGACAACTCAAGGGCTGAAAAAGGTGATCTCTCTCTCTCTCTCTCTCTCTCTCTCTCTCTCTCTCTCTCTCTATATATATATATATATATATATATATATATATATATATATATATATATATATATATATATATATATACACACAGTGGGGGAAATAAGTATTTGACCCCTTACTGATTTTGCAGGTTTGCCCACTTACAAAGAATGCAAAAATCTACAATTGTAATCATATGTACATTCAAACAGTGAAAGACAGAATCCCAAAGAAAATTCCAGAAAATCACATCATATGAATTTATTAAAATTGATAACCATCTGATGAGGAAAAACAAGTATTTGACCCCCTGGACAAACAGCAAGTATTCTGGCTCCTACAAGCCAGTTAGTCTTTCTTTAAGACACAGCCCCAATCCGAACCAATTATCTACATCAAATACACCTGCCTCACCTCGTTACCTGTATAAAAGACACCTGTCAACACCCAAACAACCAGCATCCAACATCACCACCATGGGCAAGACCAAAGAGCTTTCTACGGACATCAGGGACAAGATTGTTGATCTGCACAAGGCTGGGATGGGCTACAATAGAATCGGAAAGCAACTTGGAGAGAAAAGATCAACTGTCGGTGCAGTTATCAGGAAATGGAAGAAGCACCACACCACCGCCAACCTCCTCGGTCTGGGCCTCCACACAAGATCTTGCCTCGTGGGGTGTCCCTGATCATGCGAACGGTGAGGAATCATCCCAAAACCACAAGGGGAACTGATGAATCAACTGAAGGCAGCTGGGACCACAGTTACAAAAGAAACGGTTGGTAACACACTACGCTGTCATGGATTGAAATCCTGCAGCGCCGCAAAGGTCCCCCTGCTCAAGAAGAAACATGTACAGGCCCGCATGAAGTTCGCCATTCACCACCTGGACGACTCAGAAGAGGCCTGGAAGAAGGTGATGTGGTCAGATGAGACCAAAATAGAACTTTTTGGCCTCAACTCAACTCGTCGTGTTTGGAGGGCAAAGAACACCGAGTACAACCCAAAGAACACCATCCCCACCGTCAAGCATGGTGGTGGCAACATCATGCTTTGGGGGTGCTTTTCAGCCAAGGGGACGGGACAACTCCATCGTATTGAGGGGAGGATGGACGGGGCCATGTATCGTGGAATTCTGGACCGACATCTCCTTCCCTCAGTGAGAGAGCTGAAGATGGGTCGAGGATGGGTGTTTCAGCACGACAACGACCCTAAGCACACCGCCAAGCCAACAAAAGAGTGGCTAAAGAAGAAGCACATCAAGGTTCTGGAGTGGCCTAGCCAGTCTCCAGACCTGAATCCGATTGAAAATCTTTGGAGGGAGCTTAAAATTCGAGTTGCCAGGCGACAACCTCGGAACCTGAATGATTTGGAGGCTGTCTGCAGGGAGGAGTGGGCCAACATCCCTGCCGAAATGTGCACAAACCTTGTCACCAACTATAAAAACCGTTTGACATCTGTGCTGGCCAATAATGGCTTTTCTACAAAATATTAACATGCTGTTTGTCCAGGGGGTCAAATACTTGATTTTCCTCATCAGATGGTTATCAATTTTAATAAATTCATATGATGTGATTTTCTGGAATTTTCTTTGGGATTCTGTCTTCCACTGTTAGAATGTACATATGATAAAAATTGTAGATTTTTGCATTCTTTGTAAGTGGGCAAACCTGCAAAATCAGCAAGGGGTCAAATACTTATTTCCCCCACTGTGTGTGTGTGTGTGTATATATATATATATATATATATATATATATATATATATATATATATATATATAAAAGGAGCACATTTTTCAATTGTATTTGTCTGTTCTGTATGTTCAAAAATATAAAACAATAAAAAGTTGATCTAAAAAAAAAAAAGGAGCACAAGGAGACATTAAAGAACGGCTTGTGTATTGCTAAGGCCACAGGGTCAAAATTAAATGATTTATTAAAAATGTAATCACAATAACTTATAACAATAACTTATTTCAGACTGAGTCTGTGTTTTTCAATGGCAGTCTGGTGTTAGAATCCTCTCCAGAGAAATACAGACACAATTTTACACTTTTGTGGTGTTAACTAGCTAACGGTATGCTAACGTTACCTGCTGCCGAGTGTGGTGTTAACTAGCTAACGGTATGCTAACGTTACCTGCTGCCGAGTGTGGTGTTAACTAGCTAACGGTAGGCTAACGTTACCTGCTGTCGAGTCTGGGGTTAACTAGCTAACGGTAGGCTAACGTTACCTGCTGTCGAGTCTGGGGTTAACTAGCTAACGGTAGGCTAACGTTACCTGCTGTCGAGTCTGGTGTTAACTAGCTAACGGTAGGCTAACGTTACCTGCTGTCGAGTCTGGTGTTAACTAGCGTCCCGTGCGGCGATGTTTCGGTTGCCTCTAACGTCCATTTTTGGAGCATCATCAGAGAGAAGCACGGCACCGAAATCTGCGTTGCTATTCGGTCCGGTAGATAGCGGTCGTTAAGGCACCGGTGCTGTATTTGCACCGGGTCTGTGCAGGTGCGATGGATCGCGTACAAACCAATAGGGTGTCGGATGGTATATGTTTATACTTCTCATCCAGTTTTTTTGAACGATGACAAGCCGGAATGAAAACAAGCCAACTGAAATATATTTCAGTTGGCTTGTTTTTCAGTTGGAGTCTATTTTTTAAAATGTAAGGAGTAGAAAGTACATAAAACTGCGGGAAAATAAGGGGTAGAAGTAAAAAGTATGCTGTAAAAGAATTACTCACTTAAAACGACCATACCTATGGTATATATATTTTTGGAGTTGTGTAGTTACACTATCCCAAATGTTTCCATCAAATGGCACCCCAGAGAAATCTGTTATTTTATTTTCAGACACGTCACGTTTAATTTAGTCACGTTTCATTTAGTCGGCCGTCAGTGGCGTCATAACCTTTCACCATCTAGTTACTCATAACTTCCATCAAAACCAAGAGCTTCGCTTCAGAACTCAAACCTCCTATGGCGCCATTTTGATGCTACAAAGCAATCACCTCCCGTTAGCATTCCACTGACTGCCATTCATTTTGGTGTCACTTTGACAGCGAATAACTTTACATCTGAAGCGTTTAAAGACTCTATTTGTCCGTTGTTTAGTTCTAAAGAAACACGACAATGTATAAAAGGCTCCATTACCTTGTACCTCACGTTATGGCTCCGTAGCAGACGTTTTTATAAAAATAGGCTAACGATTGTGTCATAACCACGGACTTACTGTCTCACAGTAGAGGAATTACTGTATAGTACAGGAGAAGCTTGCATGCAGTTTCGACTTACATTAGCTGTTTAAGTTTAATTACTAATGTTATCTAGCATTTTAGTTAGCCATTATTAACCTGTGCCCATGTTATCTCCTTACATATACCTACGCTCTCCGTCTCTGTAAGTTTGGGAATGATTGAGATTTCTCTTGGCACAGCTACCAGAAGACTTACAACTTTCAGACAGGTTGCTCACGTCACATCTACGTTGTCTCTCTCAGTTGGAGGCTGCGCAGTAAAGCAAGAGATCACCGGAAAAGTGCTTCTAATATCCTTCACTGGTCTCCGTCCAAAGACACGGGATCTGTTGGTCCATTCTTATATATACTGTCTATGATCAAAACACGGACACCCAGATGCTATTTGTAAATCATTGGCCTACAATGTCACAGAAAAAAATACTGGTAACACTGCTTTTTCTGCCAAAAGGCATCATTTTGTGATTAATTACATGCCACTTTGCATACAGCAGAAACCGTATTTATTGATACATATCAATATTAATCCAGCTTAATGTTACTACAATGTATGGTTGACAAGTAGCTAACATTAATGCTAGCTAATTCTTGGTGGATATTGGCTGTGTGCATTTCTCTGTGGATTCAACATTTTGATACTTTCACAGTATTTATATAGCACCTCAACCTGCTTTATAACCAAAAAAGACCTTGAAATAACATTCCAGCTTTGCTTTTGAGAAAGATGCATTGAAAAACAAGTCTGCGCTATGAATTGCTGCCACAGAAGTATATCTACTTGTTTGCACATTCATGAACGGCCAAGTCTTTTGTTTTGCTTTTCAATCTCAAATCCATTTCGAGAAGATGTCCATGTTTACCAGAAAGAGTCCTGCCTCATGTATCAACAATACCTCCATTTATATGATGTGTTTACTACTCATATTAATGCAGAAAATCTCCACGGGTCCTTGAATATTAAGAACTCAAATGGGTGCACTTAAACGTTCAACTTCAACTTTACGAATTCTGAAAAGATGAAAAGTATGATTCATAGCAGATGACGTGATCCGGCAGAGACCCTGGCACGCTCTATTCATGGTGGTGAGTCACCGGTAGTGCGATGAAGGCCACTAGCCAAAACATGTCGGTCTCACAATAGAGTTATCCTTTCTACGTTGCCTCAGACTTGTTGTTGTGCCAGAATTTCCTGCTCTGCTTTTACAGTGAGTCACTCGTACACAGGAAAATTACAAAAGAGGCGGTAAAGAAGAAAAGGTTATAGGAAAGAAAAGCAGGACTAGAAAGTCAGATGGAGAAGTTGGTTACTAGGAGATGAGAAAGGAGAAGAGGAATGAAAGAAATAAGAAGATGAGGAAGAGAGAAGAGACAGAAAGACTGAGATTGAGGGAAGTGGAAAAGTGAAGGTGCAGAGAGGAGACAAAGAAACAACAAAGAGGTATAGAGGGTAAATAAAGAAAAGAGAAAATCAGGAATTAAAAGGTATTGGTAGGTGTGACTGACTTATTTTAGTTCACACCAGGCTCTTTCCTGCAGCATTTCTTTTAATCCAGGACATTTTTCTTTTACAAGGGGCAATTAAAGTAACCTTTACCTCTGGGGATATTTTGATGGAGGAAAAAAAAGAACATGGGGGAGAAGAGATGAAGAAAAAGAAAAGAGTGGGAGGGTGAAACCTGGGGTGCAACCTTAACTCCTTTCTGTCATACAAGCGTGCATGAACGCAGTGTGGAAGTTTTGATCAAAATTACCATTTTTTTGTAACCCTTTTTGGCTCCCTGTCCTCTGTATCTCCACAACACACTGTGTGTGTGTGTGTGTGCGTGCAAGAATGCGTCTGCCAACTGGTAATATTTAAACCTCAGTGTGAAACCAAAGGATGGACAGATGGACTGAACCCTGTTTCCTTCAGTATGTTCATCTTCTGCCTCTCAGGCTTCATCTCTCTCTCTCTCTCCATCCGTCCATTTGTGAGGATGAAAGCACCTGTTCACACCTTCTGTTTTTTTTATTATTTTTTTGTGCATTTCCACCTTTAATGGAGAGGACAGCTAGATTGGACACAGGTTGGACTCAAACCCCGGACCTCTGCGACAAGGCATGTACATGTGCACCTGCTCTACCCACTGAGCCAACCCGGCCACAGAGTTTCTTTCTTAACTTCTAATTCCTCCATTTCTATACATCTTTCTGTCCTCTCTGTGGACAAGTTTCTGTACATGACAAAGAAGAGTTGTAACAATATACATATATTTTTTAACAGTACTTCAACAGTAACCAGTAATCATCAAGTGAGAACATACTTTTACGATTTGCATAAGACAGACAATCACATTTTGTTGAAAAACCAGCATCTGTGAAGAAGTGACGGTCTCCTCCTGCTGCATAACAATCCCAGTTCACACAATAAATACACCAAGGTCAGCCTCTTCAAATGTTGGCTGTCTCCTCTGATAAACCCGACCACACAAGCAGAGACAGCAAATATTCTGACATGACAAACACGACAGGCTCGATTTTTTAGATTCTGTGCACTTTCAGTTTGGATTTGTGTGACTAAACAAAATGTTTATTCTCCATATTTGCTTTTCTGTATCTCCTGTGACCCAACAGGACACGACAGGGCTGCAGAGTAGTTTTGTCAACAAACACAACAGGAATGAAATGAGAATCATTGTCGGTAAGGGTATGCTTGTTCTCAAAAAACATCCCATGAGTAGCTCCAGGTTCCTGTTGTCCTATTGGCCTGTCTTATATAAGATAAGATGAGTTGTTTCAGTTAAACCGACAGAGACGGATGACAATTGGTTCAAATGAAATGATAAAAATCAAACAACAGAGCTGTGTCTTCCTATAGGCGGGCTATGCGGATGCAATCGGACCCCCCGAAGCCACTATAGGGGGCCCCAAAGCTGCAAGTTCAGCACGTTCAGCCTCATCATATATAGGGAGTAGGGCTGCACAATATAGTTTTTTTTTATCGTCATCGCAATATCAACTGGCACGATATACATATCCTGAAAGGTTGCAACATATCGCGATAGACACTACGAAATTCTTTTGTGTTAGTTGAAAGAAAATAGCAGTAGAAACCTGCACTTTAAAGTCTATATGTCCCTTTTTATGTTCAATTTGTTCAATAGAAATGATTGTTTTAACAAGCAATTTGTTGTATTTTAAAAGAATACTGAAAGCGACAGAAAGGCAGAACTGAGTACTCTAATATCTGATAATTTATCGCAAGTAATATCGTTATCGCGATATTCACCGTTATCGCGTATCGCATATTTTCCTCATATCGTGCAGCCCTAAAAGGGAGAAATAAAATTACCTGTCTTTATTTGTAGCCACTAGCAAGGAGCCTTCTTTGCTTTTAATTTTTTTTTAAATAAACCTGTTTGAGGAAAATCCTGCATCTGTTGCATTTATTGACGTAGAGGAGCCTCATTGTAAACTTTTTTATTATCATTTCTGTAAGTTTTAGCTGCTTGGGTCAACTTGAGATGTTTAATTTGAATTTGAGAGAGGTTTTTACGAATCTAGCTTTTCCTCCTAAAGTGTAACAGATTGATGCATCTCCACGGATCGTCTTCAAGGTTTGAATCACCCCCCATTGTAGTTTGACAAAATAGGGCTCCCAAAACAGCATCTTGCATAATGGCCCACCAAAAACTAGAAACGGCCCTGTTAAACAATATATATATATTTCAGGATAGGAGAAAAACGTGCCGTCTGGTTCACGTTATTACTACTGAGTTTATCTTTCAGCATTAACAGCAACGAGATATGATTTTGCTTTCATTCCGCCTTTTATAAACCCCCGAAAACTTTAGAAATGAGGTTTTAATTATTTGTGCATCTCTGGCGATGATCCCGGGTTTTAAAACGTGTTTATTAACATGTAGGTGTCTCATTAATGTCATCTCTTCTCTCCTGTTTCATTTCTCTTGTCAGGACCAAGAGTCTCCGTGGAGCCGGGAGCACGTCCAAATTGAAAGGGAAACAAAGTGGAGATGAGAGTCAAGACTAATGACTAATGGACTCTGCTGTGATTTTCACATTTACCAGCAGGACTGGATTACATTTGGCCAGTTTGGATTAACTCACCTTGACTGCCGCTGCATTTACTCTCTTTGAAAAACAATGCAATTTGAAATGAGTTATCAATTTCACCGATGTGTTGGCAGAGGCATACGAAGACTTGACACTGCAACGGTGTTTTTATAGTTTAATAGATAGTCTTTATTGTCCCCAAAGGGAAATTAATTTTGCCTTGTCGAGCAAACATGAGGAGCATCATCAAACATCGTGAGTCAGTACCTAGAAGCAAGTCTCTAAAGATGCACATTTGCCAGTTTCGCTGATTGTGTTTTTATTTTTGCAGACGACACAGCGTTCTGTAAAAGGCCAAAGGCGCATTTATAGACTTGCTTATTTATGAGTGATGAATTTCATCATTTGTTACATTTGAGCCCCCATCTCTGTGTTAATGATCGTTTTTATTTGAGCCTGACTTATGAAGCACTTTCTAACGTCTGTTTCAACACGAGCGCTGTCGATGGATGATCGAACATCCTTCTTCTGACGTTTAATAATAATAATGAGATAATAATAAGATTTACTTGACTGAGATTTACTGCAATGATAGCTTGCAGAAACGTGATTAATGTGTAACAGAAAGGAGATGTCGAGAGGTAAAGGGAAGGATGCACGGAAGGAGTGAAAGGCATTGACGGAGAAATTAAAAAAGTGCGTTGGGGTTGACACAGAGATACAAGTTGGGATGAGAGGTGCAGAAGGAGTGATGGAGGGATAAAATAAGTCATAAAGGGGTAGATGGAGGGATAAAAGAGGCAATGAGGTGTAGAACTAGGCATACGAGGTGGGATGAAGGGGTAGATGGGTGGGTAGGAGATGTATGGGGGGGCTGAAGGAGGGATGAAGGGTTGATTAAAGAGGAGTAAAAGAGGTGATAGGAGGGACAAAAGGTGTCACGGAGGAATAGATGGTGGGATTAAATAAGTAACGGAGAGGGCAGTTGGATTGATGAAAGGGAAGGTGGGATGAAGGGAGGGCTAGAAGGAAAGGGAGGGATAGAGAACACAAAGAAGGGGGCATGAAAGGAATATGGGAAGTGATCAAAGAGAAGGAAGAGATAGAAGGAGGGATGGCGGCTGGAGGAGCGAAGGGAGGGGTAATAAAGTCATAGGCTAAATAACACGAAGGAGAGGATATAAAAGGAGGGGATTGGATCGCAGGAACGATGTGGGCCGAGGTCCTAAAGACATTTATAGTCGCCATTCGGGATATAGGCACATGTGTGGTGTCATTGCGACCAGGGGAGAGGTTGGGTGGGGTAATTAATCAGAGAGAGAGAGAGAGGGAGAGAGAGAGAGAGAGAGAGAGAGACATACCATACTATATACAGTATACACATGGAACAATCCGATCTTGATTGTTTTGTGGTTCGTATCCTATCATCTATTGGCTTGACCTCTGTGAGTTTAAAATACCCCAATAATCAAAACTGGTCCCCAAAAACCTACTATAATTTTCTTTACATAAATAAAGACATTTGCGCCATGACTTGATGCAGAAAAAGGCACAAATTCACCAGAATGCAGAAAATGAAGTCTTTGATATGCTCAAAATTTTACTTTGGTTAAAGGTGGGCTCACACAGATAGATTTAGGTAACAGATTTACAACACACACCCACAAATCTGTCCCAACCCCCGCTCCCCCACCCCCCACAGATCTCAAATTACTTAAAACTTTGACAAATGAAGCCAAAACTATCTGATTCAACTAGTGCACTTTCTTTGCTTCTATCATGAAATAAAAACAGAACAACATGGTAAACGCAGTGATTGAACTGCAATCAAGCTGTCTGCCTGTGCAATATTACATCACGCTCTATCTCTCTTATTTTGTATTGCGTGAGCACACACACACACACACACACACACACACACACACACACACACACACACACACACACACACACAGTATATTTCTCCCATCATGCACGGTTACAGTAAGTGCCATCATTAGCCTCTGACTCCAATCCTCCCGATCATCAAACAGCCATTTAAACAGGGCATTAAACAATGTTTGCTGATGCTGATAGGTCTATTCCTATTAATTCCTTTTGGTGGTGACTGGGATGAAAGGTGAATTTAAAGCCATTACTCTAATATATTTGTGTGTTCTGCAGCCCTGATGAGAGCTATAAGGACACATTAGTTGTCTCTTTATGTGCCAGAGCTAAAGGAAATGCTTCTTCTATGCACACACACACACACACACACACACACACACACATTGTGGCATAGCTGTGCGTTCTGCCAGAGGCTAGCTGGTGTAGCTGGCAATCGATACTACAGGCTGACAGATTGACTGGCTGGCTTTACAACAGGGGGCTGAATGTCACAGTGTTCACATGCTGCACTGCTGAGCATCAACACAAGGCAACAGAAACAAGTGATTCTGCACAAAGATTGTTGATATTTGAACTCAAATGCGATCACGGAAGGCTTGTATCATGTGGATGTGCTGACAGTTTTGTTTGCATTACTTAGAATTCCTCATGGGGGCGACAGAAACTACAAACTATAGCTTTAACATTTTGTCACTGTATTTTGTACAGACAGACAGACAGACAGACAGACAGACACATATAAAGTAGGGCTGTACTGGATTAAAGAAATTCTTCTGTTTTGTAAAACTGAGTTTCTCTAGAAACAATCTTGCAAAAGCACCACTTTAAATCTGCCGTTTACCAGAGATGTGCTCATATATTTCTTGGAAATAAGTCACTCAGCATGAAAAAAACATAAAACAATGACTAATCGACTGAAGAAATCGTAGTCAGCTAAGATCAAAATTATCGATTACTCATCTAATCGACTCAGAGTGGGCAGCACTATCATAAACACCTTGCAATGCTCCCGCTGTTGTAGGCGTCTCTAGGACATTTTGCCACGATGACACACACACAGACTCACAAGGTGAAAACGATAGCTGTCGCAGCTGGTAATAATGAACAGAATTCATTTAATGCATTCTGGGATGCTGAATCACACAAACTTTGTATTGTCTATAGGCAGCGTAGTCATGGTCACCCCTCCTATCTCCCATTTACCAAATCGATGTTGAATATCAATAGGTAATTTGTGCCGAAACTAACGGTGCAGGCTGAGGATTTCATTACAGCCATACAGGCAACTCAGTTTTCAGCAGAAAATCCACTTAGGTTTGGTGACATATTGAGACCTTCACATTTAGCCAGAAACCCAAAAGGAGGGTTTCATACACGGACACAGACAAAACGTTTAAAAAACAGAGAAAAAGAGAACACTCTTTTCACACTCTTTATTGTGTTTAACAAGGGTTGGAGCTTATCTAACCCTGCCAGCATCCCAGAGTTTCCAATTAAAGCAACCTCGAAACTACATTAATACATCAAAATAACAGCAACTGCACTGTACCATTCGCTCAATCAAGGCAACAAAATGTTCTCTTCAAGACTCACTCTGTTGGCACTTTATATGTCCTTCTTGTTACATCTGAACAACGCTGAGAATAAAAGGAAATTTAAATGGATTTTGGTGTTTTGTTTTCTTTTTGAACTTCTGATATATTTGTATGTACCGTAGATAACTTGGTTCAATTACGTCCTTCAATCGAAGCACTAAGCCCAGAATAATTGGGACTATTTCAACTGAAAGCGCTCAAGAATTTCTTGTTGGGAGTTAAGTGTTCACACACAATTGTGTTTCACCTCTCAAATAATGTCAGCCTTTGCCTGCGGTGATATTCAAAGATTAAATCTTTATTTAAAGTAACAATTGCAGAGATCTCTGTTTTTTGTTCTTTTTGGCGGTTCGTGTGGTGATAAGCGGTAATTGCTGGTGTGTTTTTGGATCTCACTTTCAATTCAACTTGTTTTTTAAAATTTTCTTTGTTTGTTCGGACATAGTAACCATTAGCAGAGACTGGGAATCACAAGTCGCCGCTTCACACACAAGTGAGATGAAGAGTGAGTCTGTTGCATTAGCTCCGCATGCCCTCTCTGGTGGACCAACTGCTTCCGGATGATGGAAAACGCGTCACTAACTGTGAGTGATTTTTCCTTGCATGCCCAGTTCGTAATTTTGCAAATGTAAGGGCTTTCATCAGTGGGCCATAGGCTCAATCACCATCGCTTACCTCATTCGGCAATGGAGCTTTTTCACAGCAGACATTTTGACTTGTCATAGTAGGGAAAGCACAGCTGAAACTGATAACCTTAACGATGGCTCAGTTCCATCAAGTGTCCCAGTAAGATATTTCAGTGAGTCAGCATGTACAACACCAGGGCCTCTCCTAAGTGGAATGCAGCCATCAGTAATGGTTTTGAATACACCTTTTGCTTTTCCTACTTTGACATGCCATGTCTGCTGTGAAAAAGGTCTACAGATAGGGACCTAAGAGACATTTATTTAAAAAAAGTTTTTCTTTAGATTACTTCTTTGAGATTCAATCCTTGAATCCCTTTAGGATTCTGGGAAGGAGGCTCAATGTAATGCTCCGAGGACTAAACCACTGCAGTGTGAGGCGGTGTGCCTAATAATACGCAAACAACAAACAGTAATTCATTACACATGATCATGAATTGTTTGGTGGATGAACAGAGTTAAACGCTAAGTTAAACGGGAGGGGGTCTTAATACACGGGCTCGGGCAGGGCTCAGGCTTGCGCTCCGGGTTGTGCGGTAAATGAGCGGTCAGGTGATGCTTTTCGATTAGCGCGAAAATGGATGCTGAGGAGGTGAAACGGAGGCTGGCCTCTGGAGGATTTATTTTATTTCTTTGTTCCAACTTCCAAGTAGCCTATAGCCTACATTAGTCATGAATAAATGATGTTAAAAATGGCAAAAAGATCTGTGCGCGTGCAATATTGAATAATGTCGGGCTGTAAACAGGCTTTTAAAAAGTTGTCAATCAAAATGTAACTGTCGGGCTCGTGTGTCGTCGGGCCTAACTTTTAAGGCCCGATTACAGCTCTACACCCTATTGATTGCTGAGGGGGTTATCATCTTTTTCTCTGTCACTTCTCTGAGCTTTAGAACAGGCTCTGAGGGATTTAGTGTCTAAGTCTAGGTGACCGTTCTTTCGAAGTGGTAGCTCCGACCTGGTGACGCTCTTCCTGTTAACTTACGTTCTGCAATCTCGGTTGACGCTTTTAGAAAGCATTTGAAAACATACTTGTTCCAAATGGCTTTTGTCTCATGTTTGTAATTTTTTTTTTTTTTTTAACCCTCACTCAAACTGCATTTATTATTGCTTGTTTATTTTCTGTTTTGGATTTTAATGTTTTTTAATCAAATGTCTTTTGTGTGAAGCACTTTGTGACTCTGTCTGTGAAAGGTGCTATATCAAATAAATTACTTAATTACTTACTTAGTCATTTCAGTGTGGTGGATGCTTGCTGTCATGGTGGTTTGAACTTGGGTGCATCAGTGGACGGGCATCAGCTGGAAATGCCAACAAGCTGTTTGCAAGTAAACAGAGCATACACTTCCCACAGGCAATCACGCATACAGTCACAATCCATCATGTCCACCAGATTTACGTCTCCTCATGTGTCCACAGCGTGTGTCTGAAAGTCCTGAGGACACAATGACAGAGTCGGTCGTTGAAGGTACCTGACACATTTGACTGATCCAAAAAGACTCCATAAAAGCATTTTTATCAAATCCAAATCAGCATTGAATCTTTTGATGATTAACAAAATACACAGCATGAACACATCCCCCCACCTTGTCATCACCACCCACCCACACAACAATCAAGAAAAGATGACACAGTAACTACAATATTCAAAACCAATACCAAAATAGACAATAAACCATAAACCAAATGAACATATGTATAACACCATAAACCCATCATACACGTCCCTCCCCAACACAGAGATTCTTAGGAGCCCTCCAGAAAGCTCAGATACTTTCTCCATTTTCTAGTGTAGATGCCCAATCTGCCAAAGCGTTTATATGACATTTTTTCAAATGCCGCCACCCTAGCCATCTCACAAGCCCACTCCTGGATTGAAGGCACCCCTTCATTCTTCCATCCATCATAAAAGAATCTGTCCGGCTATCATTAAACTGGTCTGGACCCAGCTTCTTATGAGTTTATCCATCCCCCGCTTAGGATTAACCCATCTCCCAGAACAAATTGAATCTTTTTTTTTTTTTATTAAATCCGAATCCTTTCTAATCCCAAAACAAATCTAATTTCCTATCCTAACTACCTACCTACAGCTAAATGATATGTGCGTTTGCTTTTTGGAAACACAAAAAAGATTAAGGCGAGATATAAGGTCCCTTAAGAGAAATGCAGCTTGATTAAAAAACGTGTCTATGCCAACGGCGATCCAAAATGAAATCTATAGCAACTCAATCCTACTGTAGGTATAATAATATCAGGCTGCATCCGCCTACTACCTCTACTGGGAGAGGACAAACCAGAGGAGGCTTATTTGTGAGTAAACCACACTGGCTATTTCAAGCATTTCAACAAATGACCAATGCTGCTTTCTTTCTTGTGTCCAAGTGATGCTTTGCATTTTAGCACAAGTTATAAGATCTTGTCAGTTTGCACTGAGCGATGATGATGATGATGATGTGCAGGCCGGCAAGGGTCAAGGCTGAAAGTTGTGAAGTGTTTGGCAAAGACTTAAAGAGCAGTGACTCAAGGACACCTGCCACTCTGAGGCAGAGGTCTAATAGGCTCGTCTCTGCTCTTTTAAAAGCAGACATTATTACCAGTGGCAGAAAAACACTTAGGAAGAGAAAGGCTTTTCTGTCCCTGGTGCTTTTCTCGGCCTATTTCTATCCCCTCTCTCCCTCTCTGTCTGTCTCTCTCTTTTCCTCTCTCTCTCTCTCTCTCTCACTTGTTCTCCCTCTCAATGTTCATTCTCCTTAGTGGCTCACAAACACAAAGCTGTCCAACTTGGCACACTGGCTACAACGTGCCAGTGATGTCCTCTAGCTGGCAGGTCATTTTACGGTCATCACAAAAGTCCTCACCCGAACTTTTAAAATACTACTTTCCCACAAAGACAAAGACAGGATAGACTCAAACGACTCTCTCTCTCCCACTCACTCTCTTCATCGCACACTCCCTCACCTCACTCTCTTTGCTCCTCATCCGTGTCATCATGTTTTGTGAAGGACTAGTTCTTCGATTCTTTTAGCCGTTGCCAAAACATCAGGCGGTCCGGATTAAAAGTGTGTGAGGCTCTAGGGCTTTAATCTACAGATCAGAGGCAGCAGACCACTCTGTCTAATGAGATCAAGGTGTGACAAGAAGGGCTCGCTGTTTTGGTTTTAACCTTTATTTGAGAACGTTTTCTGTTTCTCGCAAACTAGTGGCTGGTATCATATTTATTCTTATGCTGATTTGGATAGTGGTTATTTGCAAAGCCTCGTTCTGGTTCCTGTTATTAACAGTTTAGTTGATGTCCCCACAGTGTTGCATGTCAGGGGAGAATGCTGTTGGAACTTTTGAATTTGTTTTCCAATCCAGAAAAGCGTACATGGATGTTTAAGGGTTTAAGGTTGCGCTAATTTTGAGGTACGTGGTTTTCAATGGACAGAAAGGCGATGACACATTGTAAAAAAAGATCAATTTACCTCTGAGATATAGTGAGGTAGAAGTATAAAGTATCTTAAAATGGAAATACTCATTAAAGTACACAAGTACCTTGAATTTGTACTTAAGTACAGTACATTAATGTAGCTGGAGTGACATTTAGTGATGATCTGAATCTGAAGAAGTTTTAGGCTGGGCAGGTTATCTAATATGATCACGATTTCGGCCCTTAACGATCCCCAAAACAATGTAATCATCAAACAAAAAAAAAAAGTTCTGAATGGCACACGCACTTTCGCCCCTCCCAAAGGCTAAACTCACTCAGAGAACATTTGTATATAAAAATTTTACGTTATATATATTTCAAGGGGAATTCAAAAAGTTCAACTGGTAAAGTATCCATGGAAAATCTCATAGTTGAAGGGGTTTCAACTGTTGATTTCACCGTTTTATAAGTTCAATAAATGCAACATCTTTCCAAACGCCAATGAGTAATCATGTTTAATATTGACCAAAATAATTGTGATTTTTTTTTTTCGTAATCGAGCAGCCCTACTTTTGGTCACTCTATTCCAAAGAAGAGCCGTGTTTTGAAGGTTTCCTACAACCAATAGTTGAGCCAAAACCTTCACTGAATGACTTTGTATTACAGATGCCTTTAGATGACTTGTGTCTCTAGAAATGAATGATGCC
Source organism: Perca flavescens (assembly GCF_004354835.1). Taxonomy (NCBI): domain Eukaryota; kingdom Metazoa; phylum Chordata; class Actinopteri; order Perciformes; family Percidae; genus Perca; species Perca flavescens. Next base: position 34,668,483 of record NC_041333.1, on the reverse strand, counting down.
GGTATTAATGCAGAATCCATTTTCATCTCAACACACCCTTCGTCTATGCCCACTTTCTCATCCCATTCAGTACATCACGTTAAAGTTCATTTGATGAGTGATTGCTCCTCATAAGACACCTCTGTAATATCACCTGAAGCCAGCTGGCGGAGGAGTAAAAAGCTCTCCCTGCTGTAAATTGTAATGACACTAATTTCTAGGGAATGATTATAAAGTGTTTCTTAAGAGGAGGACGATGGAACCCAGCTGTCAGGGACGTTATTCAGCCTTTGTACATGGAGGGAGGAAAACAGCAACAACCCAGTGCAGGCCTGTGTGTGTGTGTGTGTGTGTGTGTGATGATGACACCATCTGCTGTTGACTTCACTGGGGGAAACATTAGAGCCACATGGAGAGGCTCTCTGATGTATTCATTCAATATAATAGACACATTCTTTTCTATTTTCTGCAAAATATGAAGGCTTGTTTGACCTAAATGACAAAAAAAATCATTTATTTTTACCTCTAATATAGCCATGCAGAGAGTGTTGGTTTCATTTGTACATGTTAGCAAATATCTGTCTTTGACATTTGTGCCTCCACACCAGTACAATGGAGGTGAACAGTTCTCATCAGAGCTACGTTTTACCAAAGAAATAGTTCCTACTCCTCATTGTTTCTGTGTGTGTAGTGTCGCATTGCCAGAACTTCCTCCATAGCGCTGCCGAGGAAGGTCTGGCGAGTCCACACAGCATTCCTGGATGGGAGAAAAATGTGCTCTGGTTTATTGGCATTTCGTTAAACCAATCACAATCGTCTTGGCCGGTGCTAAGAGCTGGATTCAATGATGGTGCCTCTGCAAAATAGCCTGGGGAAGGAACTTGTTTTGGTAGAACGTGTACGTTCAAAAGTTGTTTTAGTCGTACAACAGAAAACTCAGATTGGAAGATAGTCTAGCTAGCTGTCTGGATTTACCCTGCAGAGATCTGAGGAGCAGTTAACCATAGTCCTCAGAAATCCACCGGAGGTTAGAACGCCAACACAAAGAAGGCAGAAGGTAACGGACATCCGGCCTAAAAAGAGGGATCATCCAGATCAAATTTCCAGGGGCACCTGAACAATCCCGGAAGTGGAACGTCGTTGATATAGACTAGTGGGTGTGTGCAGCACGGTATCCACAGGAATTACGCCCATACTACTTCACGTAGGGGATTCTCAAAGTGGGTCCACGAAAAATGTTCAGATTCATTCATTTAAATTATCATGGTATACAGTAAAATAATTCCCTGGTATATTCTGTAACTTGTAAGGGGTCCTTGGCTAAAAACAAATGTCTTTGCCTAAAGTATCTTGGCAGAAAGTAAGTCAAATTAATGTTTGGCTTTTTACTTACTTGCATTTTTTGAAATATGTTAGGTCCATATGTATTTGTGTTATGCTGTTAATGTGAAAATGAACTGCTACCTCCTCTGTCAGCCACTTAAAAGAAATAAGCAGTAATATCAGACTAATTACAAAAGCTGGTCAGTCTGACATCATATTGCCTGAGCTCATTACTATTCATTAGCTCGCCCAGTTGGGTTTGGTAAAGGATTCTGACAGCCAGGCTCTCAATGGCTAGCTGTTAGCCAATCAGATTCAAACAGCTTAACTTGTTGAATATTAATGAGAACTGGCAGAAATCGAGCTGAGTCTTCCTGTAGGCTTTCTATACCATGCTAGAAAGGCTTGAAACAAGGTAACCAAGGCATTTTTTACACAAAAAATGTTACAGAGTCCATGGTAGAACTTCAGATATTACCACAAAGAAATACGTGTGGCAGGGCACCTTTAACCTGTATTGTAGCTGCTGTGCACGGATATAATAGAAAGCCAGATTTATTTAATATATAATTTGTTATTTTTGCAAAACCGACCAATGTTGACGGCCTTGTCTGGTGATATGGTTGCTGTGTTTGTATTTGTTAGGTGGGTGTGGTGCCCTCAGGAGGTGGTGCCACCAGGGATTGGCAAAAACACAAATGGAGGCATCTGTGTAACCAGCAGGACCTACACACACACACACACACACACACACACACACACACACACACACACACACACACACACACACACACACACACAGTCTCCTCTCTGATGTGTCAACCACACACCAACACAACCTAATTTAAGACACAAAGGACACTTAATTACTTTATGGATTGCCGCTTTTCTGACAGCTTTTAACGCTATATCCTTTCACTGTCTTTCTTCTATATACAGTATTTTTTTACACTACATAAACAAAATGTTTATCAAAAAAAAATTCTACACTCTAATTTGTGTGACTTTCAAGAACTAGTCAGAATTGTCAGGAATCCACAAATCCTTTAAACTTAACAACACAATCACGTATTTGTCGTCCACACCTATTGGCGTCAGATCAGAAACGATAACGCTGTTTTTTCAGTGCTTTACAAAACACTGACCACAATCACCATTTCAAAAATGACTCATGAAAATTATTGCTCTCCCTCCTATGGTTAAAGGTCCCATGGCATGAAAATTTCACTTTATGAGGTTTTTTAACTTTAATATGTGTTCCCCCAGACTGCCTATGGTCCCCCAGTGGGTAGAAATGGTGATAGGTGTAAACCGAGCCCTGGGTATCCTGCTGTGTCTTTGAGAAAAATGAAAGCTGAGATGGGTTGATCTGGAATCTTGCTCCTTATGAGGTCATAAGGAGGAAGGTTACCTCCCCTTTCTCTTCTTTGCCCACCCAGAGAATTTGGCCCGCCTATGAGAAAGAGAGAGACATCATGGCTTGCAAACGAGCGAAGTGGCAGTTGGTCAAGGCCGAATTGACTTTGCAGAATTAGGGGACCACTAAGGTCCATATAAAAGAGACTTCAGATACAGTATTAGGGGACCACTAAGGTCTATATAAAAGAGACTTCAGATACAGTATTAGGGGACCACTAAGGTCTATATAAAAGAGACTTCAGATACAGTATTAAGGGACCACTAAGGTCTATATAAAAGAGACTTCAGATACAGTATTAAGGGACCACTAAGGTCCATATAAAAGAGACTTCAGATACAGTATTAGGGGACCACTAAGGTCTATATAAAAGAGACTTCAGATACAGTATTAAGGGACCACTAAGGTCTATATAAAAGAGACTTCAGATACAGTATTAAGGGACCACTAAGGTCTATATAAAAGAGACTTCAGATACAGTATTAGGGGACCACTAAGGTCTATATAAAAGAGACTTCAGATACAGTATTAGGGGACCACTAAGGTCTATATAAAAGAGACTTCAGATACAGTATTAAGGGACCACTAAGGTCTATATAAAAGAGACTTCAGATACAGTATTAAGGGACCACTAAGGTCTATATAAAAGAGACTTCAGATACAGTATTAGGGGACCACTAAGGTCTATATAAAAGAGACTTCAGATACAGTATTAGGGGACCACTAAGGTCTATATAAAAGAGACTTCAGATACAGTATTAGGGGACCACTAAGGTCTATATAAAAGAGACTTCAGATACAGTATTAGGGGACCACTAAGGTCTATATAAAAGAGACTTCAGATACAGTATTAGGGGACCACTAAGGCCTATATAAAAGCATCCAAAAAGCAGCATGTCATAGGACCTTTAAGGTTGGGAAGGGTTCGGCAAATGGTTGTAAACAAACCCCCAGCTTAGGCAAATGTATTTGAATAATAAAATGAAGTTGAATAGTGAAATCAATATCCAAACTGATGGCCAAAACTATGATAATAAGACCACAATCATAATAAACCAAAAATCCCTTAACAATAGCAGTAGAGTCAAAAAACAGCAGTAATCCAACTGTGTAAAATACTCATAATCACGTGTGGTCCATCATTACACATCTACACACCCAGGCTGTGTCCAATTCATCATGAGTGACCTACGCAGATGCATTGCACATACACAACATACATATGATCCATTCTGTGTCCCATCCATCACTATAGCTGCATGAATAGTAGCTGGCTCTAGCCTGTACTTGGATTTGCAGTATTAGTGTGATTAATGAGCTGATCTGGGAGGAGGAGGGATGTGAAACACACACACACACACACACACACACACACACACACACACACACACACACACACACACACACACACACACACACACACACACACACAGCCAAATGGCTATTGAATGTTAAAATTTAAATCAGCCACTCTAAGATTTACCACTGTTTTTTTGGCTGGTAAGTGAAGCAAGTCTACCAGCCACTTGCATATTTTACCAGCATTTGACTAGTAAATGGTGTTAATTTTTAACCCTGGACATATCACAGTTTTACATAAAAATATAAAAGCAAGGCTAATGTAATTCTTTATCTGACTCTGGGTCATTTCTCTCTCTCCCCCTCTCTCTCTCTCTCTCTTAAAATCTATGTGTGTTATGGTTTTATTCATAACACTGATGTACTGCATCTCCGTCAGGACAATAACACTCAAGAGACTCGTGGGATTGCTGGGAAAACACCTCAATTCATCACGTGATGAGTCACATTGGTGTGTGCAGCTGAGTGTGTCCCAGAGTTTCACAACCACTCTTTTGAAATTTCCAAAATTGGATTGACAGTGTTGGTGTTTATTTCATATAGTTTGACTACAAACCGGTTCAAAAACAACCCTGATTTATTCTTTACAGTTGAAGTCTTGGCCTGTTATGTTATTTCCCTCCGAGAAAACACAGACAGTAAAATTATATTGTGACTTTACGTTTCAGCTTTACATCTCTAATTCCGTACTTTTGTTTTTATCCTGGGCATTAACAAACCCAATGCGCTCATGCTTTCAAATGGTGCAAGACAAACAGCACTTTGCAACCCACACCCACACCCACACACACACACACACACACACACACACACACACACACACACACACACACAGCAGCAGTGGATGAGAAACTAAATTGAATGAAAGAGTAAAAGTGCTTTTAAGATGTTTCCGTCTCAAACTAATGAAGAGAGCATTTAGCAGCGTGCTGCTGTGTTTGCTAAAACACTTGAGCTACCTTTTATTTGTTTCATTCATTCAGCAAAAGCTTTTACACAGAACTTCTGCTGAGTGCACCAATAAACTAGAATCAAATAGAAAATTTGGAAAAGCTGCATTAGATTAAACAGCCCGACTGAGCCCACTCCTGATTATGGAAGAACATTTCCAATGTGAATTATTCACAAAGATGTGCCAGCTACCACAGTTTATAGAGAATGTTCTGTCAGTGTATAAAAGAGTTGAGTAGTTTCTTTGTAAAAGCTGACATACTCATGATTGATTATAATCAATATAATATATAATACTATATGTGATGTGTAAGTATATTAATCTACAGAACCATTTTGTGCTTCACAAATGTCTTCACACACTGCATTTAGGGTGCACATTTGACAGATTAACATATTCACATGACTAGTAAATAATAGCTTGTAAAACTTGTTAAATTTAGTTTTCTGAGACATTTGTTTGACTTGTGTGTCACGGAAGGCTTGTATCATGTGGATGCGTCGACAGTTTTGTTGTCATTACTTAGAATTCCTCATGGGGGAGACAGAAACTACGCACTATAGCTTTAAAGTTTGAATCATTTAATAATATATGCCAGTCCTGGCTTATATGGAGACACCTGATAGAAATGACCACTACAGCTTTACAGTGCAGCCAAACAAACCGTAATACAAGGATAGAAAATAGTAATTTTTATTTGCGCAATCCTTTGATCTTTTGTTTTCAACAAACTCACAGAGTGACTCGCTTAACGTTAAAACTTTGTGGGTTTACTACGGTACACGAAAATCAATAAAAAGTCAAAATGAAAAAAACTCTCACCGGGACAATTCCTCATCTTTATTTCCTAGCGCTCCATCTCATTCATCAAGCTGCGGTTCTGAAGGCAATAACGGTATATGAGACGTCAGTTTAGAGTGGACTCACTATTTAACTGCATTAATTGTTAATTGCATGGAGAGAAATCCAAGTTTCTCATTAATAATGCCAACGGCTGTATTGACTCATACAAATGAGGCAGCAATCAATACGTGTTTTTAAGTGAATGTGCTTGTTCTGTCATTCAAAAAACTTTTAAAGACTGAGTGTTTAATGAAAGTCACTGAAGCATGACGTTTTGAATTTAATTTTACATTTTAATTAAACACTTCTCCTACTCCTTGTACAACACCACAGTGCATGCGTCTCTCTCTCTCTGCTCTGTTTGTCTCGTAGACCTCACGTGTAGATGATTTATGGGATGTGCATACTTATATTTATGCTAGTTGTTGTTAAAATGTTGTCGAGAATCACCGCATCTGTATTTATCTCCATTTTCATTGTCTGTCCATTGTCCATTTATTCCATTATGGTGATTCGACTTTGATTGATGGTACTTCTCTACGGTAATGTACACCCACTGGCCACTTCATTAGGTATACTTGTACAATCTAATGTGATCCATTACAACGGCTCTGCCATGAGTTTTACGAAGCTTATACCTTTCAGTTTTTGTGCACATTGTCATAATTGTCAAAAACAAAAGTAATAACTAGTCTTTCATTTCCTGGATTCTTCAGGTGCTGCTGGATAATTCCACCGGCTGTCCCTCATTTTGGTCGGATGTCTGTCACCTTCCGCGGTTTTGTGAGGACTATGGTTAACTGCTCCTCAGATCTCTGCAGGGTAAATCCAGACAGCTAGCTAGACTATCTGTCCAATCTGAGTTTTCTCTCGCCCGACTAAAACTACTTTTGAACGTACACACGTTCCACCAAAACAAGTTCCTTCCCGAGACTATTTTGCACAGGCACCGTGGCTTAGTGCCACCCATAACGATTGTGATTTGTTTAAAGAAATGGCAATAAACCAGAGTACGTTTCTTTCCCATCCCGGAATGCTGTGTGGAATAGCCAGACCCTCCTCCGCAGCGCTGTGGAGGAAGGTCTGGCAATGCAAGACTAAGTAACAGGTAATAAAGTGGTACTTCTTCTGCCGCTGGTATACAGAATATTGATCTCCCTCCGCCATTAGACTGAGGGGCGCCCAGTGTCGACAGGGACTGAACCTCACATGATGAGGCACAAATAACAAAGGGAGGCTAACAAACACACCCTCTTTTCCCCTCTCTGCCACCCTCTCATGCACACACAAACTCTCATTAGGACACATTGAGGCTAAATCAGGGATCAAATTGGTCTCTCAACAATCATTTTCTTTATGCCTGCTGAGCCTCGTTCTCTTGGAGGAGACAATCAGTGTCAGTCGACAGAGCAGAGACACACAGAGGCAACGAGAGAATGGCATGTTCAAATCCAGCGACCCAAACAGACACTGCTCTGAGAGCTCTAACGGAGAGTGTGTGTGACTGGAAATCTAAATAAAGGAAGCTGATTCTAACCGAGCTGTTTGTCCTGAGTTACTGCACATCTCAACATGACAACAAAAGATGTTTGATATCTTTTTGTATCTTAATCTTTGCTGTTCCTCTATATTCCCCTCTAAGTCCCTCGGCTATTTTTAGTGCTCCTGCTCTTCTCTGCTTTCCTTCTTTTCCGTTGCTGTTTTGTTTGTTTAATGTTTTATTACCATGTGGAGTACTTTGAATTGCATTTGAATTAATAGTGCTAAACAAAAAAGCTTGAAACAAGGTCTACCAGCCTAAATTGCTCAACGTGTTTCTCTTCCAAAAGTTTTTATCCAGAAACAGTTGATGCAAAAGGGGTCATCAAGGTCCTCTCTTATTTGGTACAACACAGAGTCCTGTTTGAATTTTTTACCCACTATTTCTGTGCAGATTACTTCTACCATGAGAGAGACTTTATCATAACGCCTAAAAAAATAACCAAACAGTTTTGTTTTTTTCCTGGACTCTCCTCATTTAATAATATAATAATACTAACTTTATTTGTATAGCACTTATCTAAGCAAGGTTTCAAAGTGTTTCACTAAATGCATGATAATATATATATATATATATATATATATATATATATATATATATATACAATTATGAACCTGAAAATGAGCAAAATATGAGCACTTTAACTCATATTATGCTCATTTTCAGGTTCATGATTGTATTTAGAGGTTGTACCAGAATAGGTTTATGTGGTTTAATTTTCAGAAAAGACCATAATTTTGTTGTACGGCAAATTGCTGCAGGTCCTCTTTTCACCCTGTGTGTTGAGCTATCTGTTTTAGCTACAGAGTGAGGCCTCGCACTTCTGTCCCATCTTTGTTGTAAGTCACACATGCTCAGTATGTACTGCTAGCTTGTCAGTTGCAGAGTATGAGGGAGTGCCATGCTAGCAGCTAGGTGAGTATTATAACGTGTGATACAAAGTGACCACGTTGGTCTCTGAAGTAAAGGCTGGACTACAATAGAGCTGTTTGGAGCAGTTTGTGAACAGTGTTTTCTGTTGGAGATGGTAAGTCCCTTTGGGGGGGACTTTGGGCTTTTCACTTTGTAAACCTATAACGTGCACAGAAAAGATATATAACACAATAAAGGAAAGGGAAAAAGCCAAAAAGCATAATATGAGCACTTTAAATAAATTAAAAAAGATAAGATACTTTTTTTTTTTTTATTAATCATCTTATTAGTTGAAGATGGTCGCGGCAGGGTTGCGTGGCATGTTCTCGTACAAAACCCGAAGGTTAGGGTTAGTGTTAAGGTTATGAAAGCTCTAACGGGAAAGTGTTAGTGGAGTTTTTAAACTTAATTTCTATTAAAATGAAAACACTGTCACAGGATAAAATTGTTTTGTTAGCCTCAAACTATTTCTCCTCTGATTGGACTGAACATTCCAAGACACTTCTGTTTGAACTGTGCCCGACAACGCAACGCAATGTCAAGCATAAAGGCGCCCAGAAGGACATTAACAACATCAAGGACTGCTTGAAATTGCTCAATGAGCGCGGTGAAGACATTCCCAGGTTTGTCTCACACTTCCTGGATGAACTTCCACCTGTTGGGTTTTGGCAACATGGATGCCTTGGCGGTACTCGGCAGCTGGGAAGTTTCTACTCTAAGGGGATCTCTGGAAATGCTGGCAAGCGTGATCGAAAACCCGGCTACTGCGGCTCTGGATCGCCGGATGACGGATATTGAGGAGACCCGTGGATCCCCCTGGCCGGGCTGGTGCTGCGTCAAGATCTCAGGAGAGAGAAACGCAGGGGTTGGTGGGTCTTGCCCGCCAGGTACCGGGAGAGGCTATGCGCCCCCAACTTCTGTCCCCAGCATGGAGTAATGTCTTGAAGGAAGGGAAGCGTGAGCCTCAGAAGCCACTAAAAGTGGCCGTGCAACCCAAAATGTAGACGTAAACGCAGACCCGTTTAAGGCGAGAGCACAGGAAAATGTGAATAATATCGTGTCATATAATGCACAAATCGCGCCGCCTTGTAGTGGATAAACTCTTGGAGGCCTGTGACGTACTTTTTTTTTTACCAAAGCAGGATTTAGAGGGTCTAAATTCAGTGCATAAAGACTTTTATGGGGCAGGTGAATCTACTACTGACCTGAGTACCAGGAGGTACCAGAGGTAGAATACCTGGCGGTGTTGCCCTGCTATGGCATAAAAAATATGATCAGCTGGTTAATGTGGTTAGACTGAATGTTGATTGGGCCATAGGAATCGAGTTTAATTGTGGTGATACAAACCTCATTATCTTAAACATTTATACAACCTATGTTCTCAAAATGAAGATGGATATCTTAATAGATTGGCTTGTGTCATGTCTTTCATTCAAGATAGTGTTCCACGTGCTTCTTTATTGTGGGTGATATGAACGCAGATGGCAGCTCTTTAGTTGCCAAACATTTAATGCAGTTTTGTTCTGATAATGGTCTGATTCTTTCTAGCAAAGTGCTCTTGCCTGATAGTAGCTACACTTAGATCAGTGAGGCATGGCACACAAACTAATGGCTAGATCACTTCATTTGCATGGCTGACGCACATGATTCTTTAGAGGCCATGAGAATTAATTATGAATTTGCCACTACTGATCATGTGCCTTTTTCTTTAACTGTAAATCTAGGCAATATACCCACTCTCATGTCTGTAGATAACAACATGTGCGTGGGGAAAAATGATTGGTCTAACCTGACTGAGGAGGATCTTAAAGAATACTATCTTCAGTCCGACATCTTGTTGAGTAACATTGAATTACCAAAAGTTTCCACTGCATGCTGTGATATTAATTGTAAGAACCCTCAACATGGTCTTGAGCTGTGCTCCCTGTATGAGAATATTGTGAAGTCCCTCCTTCTCTCGAACAGGCCCCTGTTTAAGACACACAGATTGTACAAAGTCAAGCCAGGCTGGAATGACTATGTGGAAGAAATACATGCTGAGGCAAGAAGGGCCTTCAAAGCATGGGCTGAGTCAGGCAGACATATCCCTTATTTGAATATAAGAAACATGCGGATGCAAAGTTTAAATATGCTCTACGTTTCATTAAGAGGAATGAAAATACAATGAGGTCTGACTCTCTTGCAAGGAAGCTGCAATACAATAGTTCCATTCATTCTGGAAAGAAATCAAAAGAATGAATAACTGTAAAACATCGTTACCAACGAGCATTGATGGTGTCAGCGGCTCAGAGAAAATAACTCAGTTGTGGCAGAAACATTATTATGAGCTGTTTAACTGTGTTAAAAGTAACTCCTTTACAGTGGGTAACATTGATATTAATGAAGATGTGACTGTTTTCCCCCAAGAAATATATGATGCAATTATGATGCTGAAAGATGATAAGGCATGTGGTGTGAATAAGATATCTGCGGAGCATTTAAAACTTGCGAATAGAAAACTCTGTCCCTTAATTTCTATTTGTTTTACTGGGCTGTTAGCCCATGGTATTCTACCTGATTCTATTTTATCTGTCACATTAGTGCCTATCATCAAAGACAAAGCTGGCAAAATTAACAGTTTGGATAATTACCGGCCTATAGCTCTAGCCAGTATTTTATCTAAGGTCTTGGAGAGGATTATACTGAATAGGCTGGAACAGTTTGTCCTGACCTCTGACAACCAGTTTGGCTTCAAACCCAAATATATGTGTATTTTTTTGCCTTAAAGGAGGTCCTAGATTTGTATAACAGGCATAATTCCACAGTTTTTATGTGTTTTATTGATTCCTCTAAAGCTTTTGATTGTGTAAATCATAATAAGCTATTCTACAATTTGCACGACAGAGGGGTTCCCAAATATATAGTGAGAATTTTGGCTTTTTGGTATGCTCATCAGTCAGTGTATGTGAAATGGGGTAACTCTATGTCTGCCCCATTCAATGTAAGCAATGAAGTTAGGCACAGAAGCATTTTATCTCCCTTTCTTTTTAATATTTATATGGATGATCTATCAAAGCTGCTAAACAACTGTGGAACAGGCTGTATGGTTGGGAACACCATTATCAACCACCTGATGTACGCAGATGATCTAGTGATTTTTTGTCCATATAGTGCTGGCCTTCAACAGTTACTTATGGTGCTCTTCCATTACATGGTACCTGCTCAACTCGCCTCGACTCTACTCGCCTTTTTTGGTTTTCCATTACGAAAAAAAGTACCTGGTACCTGCTAACAGGTACTTTTTTTAGTACCTCCTCAGTCGAGGTTCCAAGCGAGCTGAGGCGAGCCGAGAAGGTGACGTGAAACCCTGCAGGCTGCTGATTGGTCAGAAAGAATCGTCACTGATCACTGCGTTGCTAGCGACAGACGGCATTTTTAAATAGTTTAGCCAGCGGTGGTTTTTTGCTGCCGGAGGCTCCACGCAGAGCTTTCTCCGTAGCATACAAGTGGCCTGATGGTTATACTGGTGCGCTGGTGTGTGCATGTGTGATGTGTGTGTGTCGAGTCGCCGTATGTGTGTGTGTGGGGAGCTAGTGAGCGAGGGAGAAGTGAGAGAGTGACGGCGATTATCTCCGCAGCGAGTAGCGACTCTAGAGTCATATATATGTGAGAGAAACAAAGCGAGTAGTGACTCTAGAGTCATATATATGTGAGAGAAACAAAGCGAGTAGTGACTCTAGAGTCATATATATGTGAGAGAAACAAAGCGAGTAGTGACTCTAGAGTCATATATATGTGACCACGGTGGGAAATCTGGAGCAGTAAACGTTAACTATCTCTTTGATATCATGTTTTTTACGGAGACGGAGAACCAGGAAATGAGTCGGGGATATGCGGGGATATGTCAATGGGAAAAGCCAGCTACTAAGCCACGCCCACGGCAGTCACTATGACGAACAGCCACGCTGAGGCGATACTAAAATCTGCAATGGAAAACGGATGCACAGCGAGTCGAGGCAAGTAGAGTCGAGTAGAGTCGAGGCGAGTCAAGCAGGTACCATGTAATGGAAAAACGCCATAAGGGTCTGACCCCAATATGGCTCAGACTTTGACATTAGGTACAATTCTAAGAAGAGTAATATAATGATTGCTAGAAGCAGGGAGGACAATAAACTTTCATTTTCTGCGTTCTCTCTGTCTGGTACTGTCCTTAAAGTGTGTGATGAGGTCAAATACTTAGGGCACTATATAACTGATGACCTGTCTGATGATAGGACCTATCACAGACTGATGATAGGAACTATCACAGACAGTACCGTATGATGTACGCACAAGCTAATATGCTGAATCGCAAATTCAGTATGTGTTCACTGTCTGTGAAGACCACATTTTTTAAAGCTTTCTGCTCTCCAATGTATACTGCCCACTTGTGGTGGCGCTATAAAAAAAGCAGTATACAGAAACTCAACGTGGCATATAATGATGGCTTGAGGCTGCTGCTTAAAATGCCACGATGGAGCAGTGCAAGCCAAATGTTCGTAAGTGTTGATGTATCCACCTGTCCTGCTGTACTCAGGGATCTCATGTACAGATGTATGTGTGTAGACTAACTGAGTCCTTCAACAACACAATTGCAACACTAGTGAACCCTGCAATGAGTGCAGTTAGGTTCACTTCGAGATTGTGGAACCATTGGCGTTTTAGTCTATATGCTAATTTCCGAACACTCTTTGGGCCTCATTCACCAATATCTTCCTAAGTTTTCTCTTAAATATGTTCTTAAGACGGTTCCTAAGAAAAGTCTACGTCGGATTCATAACGTGTTCCTAAACAGCAGATTTGTTTGCATCTGTGTTCTTAGGATTGATGAATCCCACATATTCGTAACTGAAAGCGCGTGCCAGTTGTTCCTAATTAGCATAAAAAAAACGCCCCGCAAATTCCCATATTAGGACATGACACTTCCTGTGCACCTCCTGGGAGACAGGTTTTCGGAGATTGTCGGAGCCGCGGTGGAGGAAGTACTGATTCTCAGTAGGCTACTTAAATAAAAGTACAAATAACAAGAGACATATTTACTTTAGTAAAAGTATAAGGTGTCCACTACCACAAACAAGGCCTGGCTTTTTTTAAAAAAGTTCCTGTCCTAACCAGCATAAAACGGAAATGTGTTGTTAGAATCAGAATGCGGTTGGTTTTATTCATGGATGTATTTTAAGACAGTTTTATTTTCTTTAACCATGCAAGTAAGCAAATAAAGTGTGTGAAGCAGCGCAGATGGAGATGTGAAGAGGTCCAGCCAAATAAATAAGATATGAACACGTCTTACGCAGCCTGGCGGAGGAGTAAACGACGCTGTGGTGAGAAATAGATATAGCAACTTTGATTTAAAAACGGGAATAATAAAAACAAACGTTTTCATTTTCACTTTTACCGGAGGCTTTAGGCCTATTACCGAGGGTCAGCGGCGCTGCGCCCAAGCTCTGCAGCACCGGAGCCGGCTTGGATCAGCGGAGCCCCATATATACAGTATCTACGGCAACCAAACTTCTGGTGAGACAAACATGTGACGGTCAGGAAGACGTTTTGGCAGAGGGGGGAAACTGATCAGAAAATGTAACGGAACATTGTAGAAATGTAGTGGAGTAGAAAGTATAGATAATTGCTGCAAAATGTAACAAAGTAAAAGTCAAAAGTAGTCTATGCACTATTGAGTCTACTTAAGTAAAGTACAAATACGTGAAAAATGTACTTAAGTACAGTTAGGACGAATTTGTACTTTGTTACATTCTACCACTGCATTTTGGCCCTATAAATAGCGATCAATCACCAAATAACGCAGGATTTAATCAGTTTAATTGCTGATGTAAATTGCAGTGTTAGTGTTTTTTTTGCATAATATGATTTCTTTTTCAACAAATGATCAGAAATACATTACAGTACAATACTATCATTGTAAACGACTGTAGAATTAAATAAAATGCAGTAAGCAATCATTTGGAGCAAATTGTCATCACTCAAATGTGCGTAAGAGTGCTTTTCAGTGTTCGTAGATTTTGTTCTTAGCTAAGAACAAATCCAAGTTAAGAAAACATTAGTGAATGCCAGAATCTTTGTAAAAAGTTCGTAAGAAGGGTTTAAGAACACATTTCTTCGTAAGATCGGTTGGTGAATGAGGCCCTTTGTGTGTATTGTGGAACTCTGACTGTTGTAGTCATGTCTTATTGTATGTGTGTTGTCTTGTATTTGTCTGTCTTTTGCTATGTTTTGTATTATGCTATGGACCGTTTTTTGTGTGTGTCCTGAATAAAGTAATGTAAATACAATAGTGAACAAAAAGGCAAAAAAATAAATATAAACAATCCTCGGTCCAGAGTCACAGTGATATGGTCAGGAAGCTATACTTAAGGAGCCATAAGTGCTGGTGCGTTCACTGTACTATGAGTCACTGTGGATAAGAGCATCGGCTGAGTGACTACAATGTAAACAGCGGATGTGAAATCAGAGCATAAATTGAGGTTAAATAGGGCGTGAAAGGAAGACGAAGAAGAGGAAGAAAAGCGAGGCCTGGGCTGCGTGTTAGCTCCCAATTCTTAATGTTTTTTTATTGTACGTATTGTGTTCTAAAGACAGTTTCAGTCCTGAGGCTGCTGACAAATAGGGAATTACAGCTGTGTGTGTGTGTGTGTGTGTGTGTGTGTGTGTGTGTGTGTGTGTGTGTGTGTGTGTGTCTATGGGGCCATACTGCAGCACTAAAGGGCCGTCCACACCCAGAACAACAACTATAACGGTAAACATACATTTCAATTTCACTCTAACTCATAGAGTATAGCGACAGTGGCGAACGATACCGCTGGGATCACTTTCAGAGTGAATTGATGAACGACAGAAACACTTGACAGCCAATCAAAATCCATCCAAATTTACAACATAGCACGGCAGATGACATTGCGGAGAAATGAAATTTATTAAAAAGGACATGATTTTTCTTCTCGCCCTTTTAATAACAGAAAAACAAATTGTTAACTAAAGTATGAACCGTAGCACTCAGGAATATGAAGGTGTATTTGTTCAACACAGGAGGGGCAGTGGCGTGGCGTGATTCTTCCACTTCTCGGGGCTACGATCCTTTCAAAGTATTTCTCATGTCACAGAAACCACTGAGAGTGAATCGTGTGTTGTTGTTTTTTTGTTCCGGCTCTGCACAGATCTGACACCCGCCCGCCGTACCCAAATTCACGAATGTGTAGAATATTCCTGCAGACATTCTTGTAATCTTGTACCAGCATGTCTGCTGTATTAGTGTTTTATGTATTATCTTCAGCTGGAGCTTATCTTATATTTAGCTCTCACCTTGGTTCTCTTCTATCTTCAGGTGTACTATATTTTATATATATATATATATATATTAGAGCCGGGACTTTAACGCGTTAATTAAGATTAATTAATTACAGACTTTAATGCGTTAATTAATTACACAAAAAATAACACGTTAAACATTTTTTACGCATTTTAATCACACTTATTTTTGCACCGCGGGACGTTTCTCACTGGATGAGTTTCGGCGGACCGATTATACTGGAGCACCAACTACCGTACATGACTTCAGACCTTTTATATATGTCAATGCTTCAGACAACAACAAACCACAGTGAACATGAACAAAGAAGCTGACGAGACCGCTTTGGTTGGCTACGTGGATGGGAAATTTTGTTTTAAAAACGAACGGATGGAGGCGTCGATTAGAGCATGGTTGTGTGCAAGCTATGCAACAAGGAATGCGCATATCACCGCAGCACATCGAGCCTCAAGTATCACCTCAACGCAAAACATTTAGCAGCTAGCGTGGACGTTAGCCCGACTCCGAGTACAAGGACCCCCACCCAACCCACACTCCACCAGATGACTGGTTTAAGGACCAGGGTAACTAAGTCTGAATGTACTTGAAAGTATTGTGTTTTACTTAAAAAAAACATAGTTTACAGAAGGTCTACCTACCTATAGGCTACCTGAATTTCTGAAATGTACTATATTTCTAAATATGCTATTGCTACACTTAATGGCAAAAATTGCACTGGTCTGCTGGACTTGGTTGAACAAAAATAATATTTTGTTGCTTAAGCTTATGTATTCAGTCATTATTCAATGGTATACTAAAAATCCATGTGAAAAAAATTACTTCTCACTGTTCTCAGGTCAAATATTTATGCAATTAAAATGCGATTAATTTTGAATAATTAATTACAAAGCCTGTAATTAATTAGATACATTTTTTTAATCAAGTCCCAGCCCTAATATATATATATATATATATATATATATATATTACATATAAGTAATGCCTTATATGTCAAAGTTTCCCTTTACAGTCAGCCCTCAGAAATCTAACACAGATTCCTCTCCCACGTTCGCTGTCAGCTTGTTTCACACGAGGCCGACTGCCACTTACAGCAAAACGTGCTCCGACACCACTGGGGGATGAATTCTGGTTATAATCCTGCTTTGAATGGTCACTTAGCTTGTTGTCTGCAGCAAGTGGCGAACAATGGAGCTGCGGGGGGAAATCGCCTAAACATATATATTTGATCTTGTTATAGTAAATACCAAAATATGAGGCTAATTGTGGTTTCTAGTCGTCTAACTGTCCGAGATTCATATTATGGTCTGAAATCACTCCTTAGTTCACTTTTTCAAATAGACATGAAATAGTTTATTCAACAGTGACACTTATCATCATCATCATCATCATCATCATCATCACTGACAGCTGTAAAGTCGGTCATTTTGGCGTCTATAAAATGCAGAGCCCTACATTGTGGGATTGTTAGAAAGTAGTGTAAATTCTAGGGGAACAACTTAAAGGGCAACATTTGTGCAATACATGTTTGAACTCATAATTACAACCATTTTGCACACCGTACAGCTAAGAGGGCATACTTCTTTACTTTTACATGTATTACTCTTATGTGTTTTTCATATTTGTTTCTTGGCAATGTTCTTTGATCAGTGTGATTTCATTCATGTACTGTGGCATGTACATGTGCTGTGGCATTTGGATTCCCTCCCCCCCGGGAATAAAAGTATCGATCTATCTATTTACATCCTCAGAAGAAGACAATCAAATGAAATGGCTGACAGTAAACGCAGTACACTATGGAGTAAACAGGGACTGATTCTGGCTACAGGAAGAATATCAATTGTTTGGATAAATACACTTAAGCCCCATTCTGACAGGCTTAACATTATAGCGGGATGGTGGGGAATAAAATATTCACTGGCTCCTCGATCCTGAAGGCATTTTAAGAGGTTGTGATTGGTTAGTTGCCCAGCCTGTTGGGTTATAAATGAAGGCTTTCTTATTCCCTCCTCAAATTGACATTTTAACATTGATTCTTTCTGTTGTTGTATTCTTGCCCCACTTGTCTCTTGACTCGTCCTGTCTGTTCTTCTTGACTGAGTGGAGCCCACTGGGGAAATTAACAAGAGATGTCTGTTTACACCTGGATTCACCTCAGCAGCTGGGACAATCCCACCTTAGCTTCCTCCAAAACTTGGGACTTACAAAAGGAGGGATGCTTGTTTGTACCAGCAAGTGTGTTGATATATTTGATCATACATATGATCTGTAAGAACAAAACAATACTGGAAAAGACTGACATCAGCTTACACTGTTATCTGATGATTTTGCACTGAACTCTCTTTTGGTTTCTAACAAACACATCTGGGAATCCAACCTGAAGGATGTTGAGTTGTGCGACGAAGTGAGGATGACAGATGGATTGTTTTTGGTGAAGTTTGGGTCCGTCAGTCGTCTCTACTCATCCTTTGTTTACTGGATCACAAGGGCATAGTGTCCGTGTCCCCAAGTATAAATCACGTAAGTAAATACAGCCGAACTCACAGCACAGCTGTTGTCTTTAACTTATGTGTTTGGTGAATTTGTCAGATGATGTCGCGGTTATAAAATCATGATTTCCACAGCCATTTTAGCCATTATGCAGAAAAACAAAAACATACTGGGGACCAAGCAATCGGCCCGTTCCAAAAAGGCATGCGCTCCAGACGGGCACTGCACTAGTTTAACTGCGAGACAAACACACTAGACACTAGAGATGTCCTGAGCTGATCAGACTTTTTTTTGATGGATCAGTATCGGCTAAAATAAATCTAATCCTTACTTTACTTTCGCCTGCTGATGTTGCAGCGCTGCTGTTATGACAGCAGGGTTGGGTATCGTTTAGATTTTTACGATTCCGATGCCGAACCGGTACTTTTAAAACTATTCCGATTCCTAAACCGATTCTTGAAGAACTGAAAAATAACATCAAAGAAAGGCTTTTACGTGCGTTTTGGGGAGCCCAGAGGGGAAATATGGCATTTTAAAAGTAGCTCTACATTTACGGTAGCTAGCTAACGGTAGACCACAGAGAAAGTGTGATATTTTTACGTCCTTTTTGGAGCGACAGAGGGAAAATATTTCAGTCAACACATTAAGTGGAACCGAAATTTGTGTTCTTATCTGGTCCGATTCCTACCGGTTGTGTAGAAACCACATAGTGGAACCGGGTTTCGGTACCCAACCCTAGTTATGACAGCAGGACTCTACAGTGTGAGCAGCTGACTGCAGATGAGATGAAAATAACAATAAATTAAATAAATAATAAATGTTTTTTACCCGCTACTCCTGTTTTGCAGTCAGAGTCTGTTAAATCTCGTAAGGTATTCTGCACGGTGCTCAAAGAGACATTTTGTTCTGAGTCTTAACACCTGCACAGGCGCACAGAGAAGCAAAGCCACATGAATAATTTACTAAAAGTTCTACTGGATAGACTCCACATTTAATTTCAAGCTAAAACAGATCTCTCTGACAGGAGGGAATAATGTGTGTTTGCAGAATTCAAATGAGTCTTTCCTGGTCTAAAAAAAGAAGAAAAGACTAGTACATTGATGGAAGTGGACCTAGGGACTGTATCCTGCACAAACATCTCTGAACCACTTCCACATTGGTTTGGAAGGATGGAGAAAGATTTTTCTTTACTTCCCTGCACAGAATTGTCAGAACTGTCTGGGGATTTGACTCAACAAACTTCAGGTCAAAGCTTGACACGCTAAAGTTTCTGCTTTTTAGCATTTTCCTGCACATGCTTTGTGTTGCAACATGTAAAAGATCTGCATCTTAGAAGGAATTTTGTATGTTGTATTTAGCTTAAAGCATTGCAAGTATTTAGTTTGATAGCATTTTGATATAAAATATGTATATGTGTAGCTGGATAAGTGTAGATTAGCCCCTTACAACTGGACAAACAACTGGCTTTTGTCTTTAGTGGAAAAGGTCCCAAGTGGCATTCACTCCCGGGACAAAATACTCTGCAGTAGTCATGGGTACTTATTGGCTCCAGCTACCCGGTAGGACACGCTATTTTTCGCCCCTTTTCCGCCGCGATGCTATGACACGCGACGCCTCTGTCTGTAACTACTGCTGCCACAAGCAGAGCTCGGACATCGTTCTAAAATAGTCTACACCGAGTTTGAAAGAGCGACTCAATAAGCAAGGCTCTAGTCAAGTCCACCTTTGTCGAATCCAAGACCAGGACTAGACGAAACCGATTCAAGACCGAGTCCAAAGAAGTTCAAATCCAAGTCAAGACCGAGTCCAAATGAGAAACAGAAAAAAAGAATCCTCTTCAAGATCACTTACCTACCTGTTTATAATTGATGTGACGGGAGAGACAGTATCTGGCACCAGGTGTAGCGCGGCACAAAGCCCGATATATGTGTCTTTTCTATTTTAAGACCGTCCAGTGGCCATGTCGTTTCAATAGCAAATGCACCTGCGCCCGCTGGTCTTACAGGGAGGTGTGTTCAGGTGCATTCTGGGCGTATTGCTATCTTGAGGCAGCGGGAAGTGATCGCGCAATTGGCCAACAAAAAACTGGTCTAAAATCAATAACGCAGCATTTCATTGTTATTTTAACAGAGCATTAGTAAAATGCGCATAGACTTATGCACAGCGCACACACACTATGCCTGTTACACACACACAGGGAAGTGCAGCAGCACACAAACATGCAGAAGATTACAAATAAAAATATGAAGTTGCAAATCCGCAATCATTTTAGCAATGCTCCAAGGTCCAAACGCGCCTGGCTTTTAAAGGGAATGGGAGATGATCTCTGATTGGTTGATTGCATGTTACAGCCAAAACACACCTATGATTAATGAAGACACTAAGTACAACCCTTTAGGACCAGGCGCCTGGCACACGGACCCTTTTTTCCGCCATCAAATTCGCAAGAGTGGATTTGGACACGCCCTAAACACACCTGCAACATGTGCTTCACACCGTGCACTTAGATCGTTAAAAAAGGGCTCTACATCTTCTACATTAGGATGATCATTTTTGCTTTATTATTTGTAAAAATCAAAAAGCGTAGTGAGTAGTCTAGAGTAACACACTATAGGATCAAATTAGGTCATATTATTTACTTAAAATATAAAATGGAAGTGTTCCCATTCTTGAACTTATTTGTCCTGAAGAATTCATAGGACAAAGTGCTCGCTGACATTGTGTCTGTGGCCAAAATGAAAATAATTGATACCTGATGATTGATGTATATGACGCAGCCAGGTGTATTCCAGGTGACCAATCTCGAGGCCTGTTCTAGATTTTGAATTAAACTAATACTTGTTTTTCTGAAAAAGCACGCTTCATCTATGGTTTTGTTTTGAAGGAGGAAGTTACTTTAGAACAAAAGCATTTAGTGCTGGACTCGGTCGAGCCAACTAGAATATTTGGCGAGTTCAATGGCCGAGTCCGAGACAAGTCAGAGTCCGAATACCAACGAGTCCAAGACGAGTCCGAGACAACAGAAAAGCGTCTTGAGTCCCGACTCAAGTACTACAACTCTGTGAATAAGTAACGGATATAAAAAAGAAACAATCACCATAACTGTAACTGGCCTCCATCTTCTTTCTACTGTTTACTAACTCTGTTTCCAGCAAAGTTTGTGACATTGAACGTGACACACCAGAAGAAAAAACATAAAGGTATACTCGTCAATAAGAAAGGAGTCTATGGCCTATTTTTTGCATTTAAAACAACTGCATACACATGCTTATTTAGGTGGAAAAGGGTATATGAGAAAGGTGACATAATAATAAAATGAGCTTAAAGATACATTATATTTATACTTGGTGGTATTCTTCTGTTATCTTGTTTCTTTTCTATCTTTTTCTTCATGCATTTTCCTTCCTTTCTTAAATCCCTGTTATATTCTTTTCTCGGCTTCCTCTCTCCTGAAGCACATTAATCTCACTGTAAGCTGTATGTGCTTTTACACACTGTAGTGATCCCTGAACTCCTGTACTTTTCCATTTGTTCCCTTAGAAATATAAAAAGCCTGAAAGTAAAGATGATTCCAGATAAAAGGAAAAAAAATAGGCAGGACATTTTTCAAATTCTCTCCACAGCAGCACGACGCTCTTTACTCACATCCATCCATCATTTTTCTCAGTCCTAAAGCAGTGGAGCTGACAGTGTAACATAGAAATGAAATAAGGATGTAATGTCTGCTCAGTAGGTAGAGGATACCGTTCTTTGTATTTCAGACTTGTTGAAAGACACATGCACGTGGCAGACTACACCCATGGGTCTATGAAACAACGATCATATCCAGCATGCGAATGGAGACATTCCAAGAAAAACGGCAATCCCAAAAGACTGTCAGGAATTGTCAACAGACAAGCGATGTGGAAGAGTATAAGAAGTCCAAGGAATGGGTCGAATTTATTTAGACAATGGCAAAAAGGGAACACCTGCACACTTACTCTATGGCACAAAAGTTCAATAATATTGATCCTACTTGGTTTCAGGTCAGAATGTTTGAAAAATGGAAACCACGCCCATAATAATACATCATGCACATCAATAGGCTGACAGGCCACAGAGGTTTTCCATTTTTTACTTTAGAAATATGGTAATATGTTCCCTTTATGTGCTTTCTATTACTGAAAACACACTTGTCAGCACACACACACACACACACACACACACTTCCTATTAGTTAGTCCACGCTTTCCCATACAGCCTCCATAAAAACATATATCAATGTCACATCTGGCTGATGAGAACATGTCAGCCGACACACACGTCAGCGCGTGTGCACACACAAACACATATACACACACAAATCATTCTGGTGAGGCCTGGTTCATTAATACCAACCAGGCTATTTATCACTGTGTTGATGTACACACACAGAAACACACACACACACACACACACACACACACACACACACACACACACACAGCTCCACACACGTTTAAAGTGCAGCTCCAACAGGCATCGAGGCGAAGGTGACAAATCAGCAGGACGGATTCGAGAGATGAAGAAAAAAAAGAGAGCGAGAGAGTAAATGGAAGGAAAAATGGAAGGAATGGAGGAACGAATGAACAAATTAGCGTAGAGAAGGTGGAGTGGAGATGGCTGGAGGCGTTTAGGAGAGAGGTAGAGGGAGAGTGCAAAACGTGTAAAGAGAAAGATGACAGGGCTGAGCTGGAGGATGTATGGGACGTCTGTGTGTGTGTGTGTGTGTGTGTGTGTTAGGCTGGTGGTCCATGAGGACACAGTAATTGAGTCCTTTTGCAGTTTTTTTTCTTCTGGATTCCTGACAACTTGACATGAGCTCTGAGCTCCATCAGCCAGCTCAGGGTGAGGAGAGCTGGATTAACAGAGACCCAGAATAGACACACACACACACACACACACACACACACACACACACACACACACACACACACACACACACACAACACACAGACACACAGACACACACACACACACACACACAAACAAACAAACAAACAAACAAACACACAAACACACACAGTAATGGCCCCCCAACAGCGCCCATTCATCACCACTTGACCGGGTTGCCTTGGGATATAACTAATGAGCCATTACGGTTACCCAGAATGCATTGCTCTAGCCCTTTATGTCCTCAACCTCTTGGTCACTGGTCAACACGCATGTGTGATTCTGCACGTGTGCACATCTGAGTGTACAGTTTGTGTGTGTGTGTGTGTGCACGTGTGTATAGTGTTCACTCATTTCAGTGTGAGTCAGATATTAGATGAAATGTAATAATTGGAAAGCAGATACACATTCTTTTCAGTCAGAGTTTCCTCTGATGTATCACTATCTGAAGTGTCACCTATGAATGTTTCTCTACTTGGGAAACAAATGCAACGCTGTAAGTACGAAGCCAGTGAATGTCCCATAGAGAGAGATCATTCATATCCATTATGGTAATAAAGCCATGCCTCCTGAAGGTACAACACACAGTCTCACTAATGATTTCATTGCAGAACTGGAGATGCTGCTTCTCTCTGCCCCTGTGTCTAACGAGCTTTCACGCAAGTACTGCAGAGTAGAAGCACTCTGTTACAAGTAAAAGCCAAACAAGTCAAACTCTTACTTAAGCAAAAGTACAAAAGTATTAGCATCAACATGTAGTGAGGGGGCTTTCACACCTACCTCGTTTTTGTCCGGACTTTTGGACTTTTCAGTTTGATCCGAACCAAAATTACAGGTGTGAAACCTACACCTGGGACCACGGTCCGGTTCAAACTGAACCATGTTCCGGTTCGTTTCCAGTGTGAAAGCATTTTTTGGATGGTTCGGACTTTCGGACCAAATACAGGAAGCTCTGGCAGGCTATCTTCGTGCTGGAAGACCAGCGAAGCTCCTCTAAGGAATAGCTCAGTGCTTGGTGTGTACGTGAGAGAGTGTGAGAGTGTGTGTGACAGTGTCAGCTGTCTGCTGTCAGAGCTGAGAATAAATCAGCAGTTTACTTGTTAGGTGGTAGTAAATGTACAGTGTAGGTTTCCGTTTGCTTTGAATAAATGCTGCAGAAAAAAAGTTCCCGTGTCTTGCTTCTCAACATCGTTAACAAAACAAAAAGAGCCGCGGCAGTAGGGGAGCGCAGCAGTAGGTTTAAAAAAAGACGCAGCTCGCGTATGTGATGACGACAGGAAGTAGTTTTGTCTTGTGTAGTTCTTTGGTGTGCTTGCATAACTGCAGTGTGAAACCAAAACTTACCGGATCAAATGCAAAAACATGAACACCGGTCCGGACCTGGGTTCGGACTTTCAGGTGTGAAAACCCCCTTAAGGTACAAAAAGTAAAAGTATTCATTATGCAAATGGCCCTTTTCAGGATCATTTATATATAAATATTATAACATTATAATTAGTGGTTAAAGGCTACACCTATTGAACATGGGAATTTCTTATTTGAATTACTTATAATAATGTTGGTAGATTGAGCTGAGAAGCTGTCATTTTAATTATATATATATATATATATATATATATATATATACTGTATACATGTTCAAATAAACTAAAGAGAAAAAAAGTACAAGCATCACTAAGGTTGCACCTGGTAATGGTGGAGTTAATGTTTATATTTTGCCAGATAGCTTAACTTACAATAATAGACTATGATTTATGCTTTGTATTTTTAATCAGAATCTGAAAAGTAACTAAATATGTCAAATAAGGAATAGGTACAAAACTCTGAAATGTAGTGGAGCATGAAGTATAAAGTAGCATAAAATGTACAAGTACCTCAAAATTATACCACCACTGGCTTCTAAACAATAGAGAGCTGTGAGGTGAGGAAGATCTGATCCAGCACAGTGGGTGTCAAACATTACACCATCTCCACTTCCAGCTCGGAGACTTTTGACACTACACCTCTTCCTCCCCGTCTCCTCTCCATGACAGCGTCTGGCCCAATTACTGCCGTTCCCAAGAGGAGGAAATGTGACCAGAAAAAAAAAGGAAGGACAGCAAACTCACCACTAGTCTCGGGTGCTTCTTCTTCTTCAACTCTTGATTCAGGTAGAACTCCTACTCACTGGCAGGCTGCAGACAGAGAGAGAGATGGAGAGAAAAGAGAGAGAGATTAACAGATGAGCGGCTGCTCTCACTTGTTCTAAACATTTCACAGCTAACACGGAGGGAACCAGCAAAACATCTAGCAGGAATATGGAGTCCCACATATGTTAAAGAACAGAGCAAGTAAAACAGAAAAGAAAGAGAGAGAGGAACAAAGGGAGACAAACAGATGGCAGGACTACAATAAAGTGAGAAAAATAAAGGGCGAGTTAGAGAGTGTTAAAGAAAGAGAGGGAGAGAGAGAGAGAGATGTGGGTCAGTGATCAGGTCTCATTTGTATAAATGTCAGTTAATTAGGTGAGTAATCAGCCCCACACAGATGGGTCAAGGATAATGAGCACAAACACAAACTGAAGTGCGTGTGCAGTATTTTTCCACCAGCGAGTCACGTAATAACAGCCGGCATGAGAGAAGAGGCAGGAGTGGACCGACGGAGAGAAACAGGCTGAGACCGGTGGATCGATATTTATTTAATATCGACCGTTGGTGAGATCCAGATTATGACAGACTGCTCCCCGACCAAAGTCACATAAAAACTGAAAATTAAATTCTTCTTTTAGGAGCAGGTAAACCTGAAGGAATTTCATCACTTTTAGTGTTCCACAATGACACCTCAATGCTTTCAGCGTTTTCCACCCAGTCTGCAATAAAGTTTTCGATAACTTTGCAAAATATATTTTTTTATTCTTTATTGAATCATTAGTCTCGCATTGCCAGACCTTCCTCCACATCGCTGCGGAGGAGGGTCTGGCTTGTCCACACAGCATTCTGGGATGGGAGAAAAACGTGCTCTGGTTTATTGGCATTTCTTTAAACCAATCACAATTGTCATGGGCGGTGCTAGGCGAAATAGAAAGGAACTTGTTTTGGTGGAACGTGTGTTCGTTCAAAAGTAGTTTTAGTCGTGCAACAGAAAACTCCGATTGAACAGATAGTCTAACTAGCTGTCTGGATTTACCCTGCAGAGATCTGAGGAGCAGTTAACCATAGTCCTCACAAATCCACCAGAGACCAACACAAAGAAAGTGGAAGGTAACATCCGGCCGAAAAGAGGGACATCTGGCGGAATTTCCGGCAGCAACGGAGCAATCCCGTTAGTGGAACGTCGTGGATATAGAGTATCGAATCATGCACATTCAAATATTTGATGCCAAAAACGATAAATTTAAGAAATGGCTAAAATTCCTGCATCAATACATTTTGCTTTTCATTTTCATTATCTGTGGTCAGAACCTCATTAGTTTTTTTCTGTGTAATTCAGTTGATCTTTTACAAGTTATTCAATATCATGGAAAAGTAGTTTAGTGTTAGCCGAGCCCCAGAGAATGGGGATGGATCCAGGAGCCGGTCCGTGAGGTGGAGCTCTCAGTTGTCTCGCACTGCTTGTAGAATAGACGGTTTCCAATACATCCACAGTCTCCCCTTGTCTCCTATTACTTTGTTTTATATTGTTATCTACTGTTTTTAGCTTTCTATTTTTATTCAATGTTGCACTGTAAAGCACCTCGTAACCCTGGTTCTGAAAGGCGCTTTATGAATAAAGTTTACCTACTTACTTAATTACTTCTAACTAATGCACTCAGGTGCTCCTTGTCAAATCATAAAGGAAAAAGAACATTATTAAGTTTATCACCAGGACTCTGAAAATGCCACCAAAATGTAAATCAAGCAAACCAGGTGGATAGGGTGCCAACCATAAACTGTATATTAGTGGACAGCGCATGCGTGACGTCACCCATTGGTTTGTGGAGATCTGCTATGAGTTGTCGAGTTTGCGAAGCCATCCTGGTTGAGGATTGTGACGATTTTAGACGAGAGGGACGAGTGAGGGAGGAGCTGCTTACACTCTACGTTACGTTACACACTTTCACTGGCAATCACATAGCCACGCCCTAAAACACCCCCTGCTTTATCGCCGATTTTAAAATCAACGAGACAATAATTCTAAAAATGAACATCATTCTGTGTTATAGAAGACTTAAAGCTAGCAATTGAGACCATAAGCTCATTATGAAAGTGTTTACTGAGGTAATAAATCAAGTGAGAAGTGGGTCATTTTCTCATAGACTTCTACAGAAACAGACCTCCTTTTTGCAACCGCACGTGTCGCCCCCTGCTGGAATTCAGGTATAATGCAGGTTTGCAGCACTTCTGCATTTGCAGCACTTCGCCGAACCGGATGCTATGTCCATTAATATTAATAGTCTATGGTGCCAACCAGCCTCATTTGGGTGCATCCGTCCATCCATCCATCCATCTTCGTCCGCTTATCCGGTATCGGGTCGCGGGGGGAGCAGCTCCAGCAGGGGACCCCAAACTTCCCTTTCCCGAATAACATTAACCAGCTCCGACTGGGGGATCCCGAGGCGTTCCCAGGCCAGGTTGGAGATATAATCCCTCCACCTAGTCCTGGGTCTTCCCCGAGGCCTCCTCCCAGCTGGACGTGCCTGGAACACCTCCCTAGGGAGGCGCCCAGGGGGCATCCTTACCAGATGCCCGAACCACCTCAACTGGCTCCTTTCGACGCGAAGGAGCAGCGGCTCTACTCCGAGCTCCTCACGGATGACTGAGCTTCTCACCCTATCTCTAAGGGAGACGCCAGCCACCCTCCTGAGGAAACCCATTTCGGCCGCTTGTACCCTGGATCTCGTTCTTTTGGTCATGACCCAGCCTTCATGACCATAGGTGAGGGTAGGAACGAAAACTGACCGGTAGATCGAGAGCTTTGCCTTCTGGCTCAGCTCTCTTTTCGTCACAACGGTGCGATAAATTGAATGTACTACCGCACCCGCTGCGCCAATTCTCCGACCAATCTCCTGCTCCATTGTCCCCTCACTCGCGAACAAAACCCCAAGGTAGTTGAACTCCTTCACTTGGGGTAAGGACTCATTCCCTACCTGGAGAAGGCATTCCATCGTTTTCCTGCTGAGAACCATGGCCTCAGATTTAGAAGTGCTGATCCTCATCCCAACTGCTTCACACTCGGCTGCAAACCGATCTAGTGAGTGCTGAAGGTCACAGGCCGATGATGCCATCAGGACCACATCATCTGCAAAGAGCAGCGATGAGATCCCCAGCCCACCGAACTGCAACCCCTCCCCACCCCGACTACACCTCGATATCCTGTCCATAAATGTTACAAACAGGATTAATGACAAAGCGCAGCCCTGGCGGAGGCCAACCCTCACCTGAAACGAGTCCGACTTACTGCCGAGAACCCGGACACAGCTCTCGCTTTGGTTGTACAGAGATTGGATGGCCCTGAGAAGAGACCCCCTCACCCCATACTCCCGCAGCACCTCCCACATTATCTCCCGGAGGACCCGGTCATATGCCTTTTCCAAATCCACAAAACACATGTAGACCGGTTGGGCATACTCCCAGGATCCCTCCAGGATCCTTGCGAGAGTAAAGATCTGGTCCGTTGTTCCACGACCAGGACGGAATCCGCATTGTTCCTCCTCAACCCGAGGTTCGACTATCGGCCGAACCCTCCTTTCCAGCACCTTGGAGTAGACTTTACCAGGGAGGCTGAGAAGTGTGATACCCCTGTAATTGGCACACACCCTTTGGTCCCCCTTTTTAAAAAGGGGAACCACCACCCCGGTCTGCCACTCCTTTGGCACCGTCCCAGACTTCCACGCAATGTTGAAGAGGCGTATCAACCAGGACAGCCCCTCCACACCCAGAGCCTTGAGCATTTCTGGACGGATCTCATCAATCCCCGGGGCTTTGCCAGTGTGGAGTTGTTTGACTACATCAATGACCTCCGCCTGGGAAATTGACAATGATCCCCCATCATCCTCCAGCTCTGCCTCTAACATAGAGGGCGTATTAGTCGGATTCAGGAGTTCCTCAAAGTGCTCCTTCCACCACCCTATTACCTCCTCAGTTGAGGTAAACAGTGTCCCATCCTTACTGTACACAGCTTGGATGGTTCCCCGCTTCCCCCTCCTGAGGTGGCGAACAGTTTTCCAGAAGCACTTTGGTGCCGACCGAAAGTCCTTCTCCATGTCTTCTCCAAACTTCTCCCACACCCGCTGCTTTGCCTCTTTCACGGCAGAGGCTGCAGCCCTTCGAGCCCTTCGGTACCCTGCAACCGCCTCCGGAGTCCTCTGGAATAACATATCCCGGAAAGACTCCTTCTTGAGTCGGACGGCTTCCCTGACCACCGTTGTCGACCACGGTGTTCGTGGGTTACCGCCCCTTGAGGCACCTACGACCCTAAGACCACAGCTCCTAGCCGCAGCTTCAGCAATGGAAACTTTGAACATTGTCCACTCGGGTTCAATGCCCTCAGCCTCCACAGGGATGCATCAAAGCTCCGCCGGAGGTGTGAGTTGAAAGTCTGTCGGACAGGGGCCTCCTCCGGACGTTCCCAATTTACCCGCACTACCCGTTTGGGCTTACCAGGTCTGTCCAGAGTCTTCCCCCACCCCCTGACCCAACTCACCACCAGATGGTGATCGGTTGACAGCTCCGCCCCTCTCTTCACCCGAGTGTCCAAAACACACGGCCTCAGATCAGATAAAACGATTATAAAATCGATCATTGACCTTTGGCCTAGGGTGCTCTGGTACCAAGTACACTTATGAGCATCCCTATGTTCGAACATGGTGTTTGTTATAGACAATCCATGACTAGCACAGAAGTCCAACAACAAACAACCACTCTGGTTTAGATCAGGGAGGCCGTTCCTCCCAATCACGCCTCTCCATGTGTCTCCATCATTGCCCACGTGCGCGTTGAAGTCCCCCAGCAGAACAATGGAGTCCCCCACTGGAGCCCCATGCAGGACTCCACTCAAGGTCTCCAAGAAGGCCAAATACTCCGAACTCCTGTTTGGTGCATATGCACAAACAGTCAGAGTTATCCCCCCCACAACCCGCAGGCGTAGGGAGGCGACCCTCTCGTCCCCCGGGGTAAACTCCAACGTAGCGGCGCTCAGCCGGGGGCTTGTGAGTATCCCCACACCCGCCCGGCGCCTCACAGCCTGGGCAAGAAAAGAGTCCAACCCCTATCCAGGAGTACGGTTCCAGAACCAAGACTGTGCGTAGAGGTAAGCCCCACCAGATCTAACCGGTAGCGCTCCACCTCCCGCACCAGTTCCGGCTCCTTCCCCCACAGAGAGGTGACGTTCCACGTCCCCAGAGCCAGCGTCTGCTGCCCGGGTCTGGTCCGTCGAGGCCCCTTTGGGTGCAGCACACTGAAAACATTGTACAGATAACCTCTCCTTCTTTGGCAAAATGTAAATACGAAGGATACATTTCATTAAACCTGCTCTTTCTTCAACAGAAGATGGACACAATGTTTACAGTAAGGGTAATCGGTAGATATAGTTATTTCAAATCTTTCTTTCCTGTAGCACCCTGTAATTAACAACATATCTGGGCTGCTAACTGTGATATAAAGTACTGAGGGCTGCATTGACAACAACAGCGCTGTCCAATAAATGTGCTTAAAAGAAAGCATTTCAGGGCTGCATTTCATGTATTCTGTCCAGAAAAATTAAGCGGATCCAGCCTCTGATTTGGGACACAAGTAGAGAGTTAAAGTTCTCCAACCTTCTTCACAAAGTCTTGGCCTCTATTTAACAGGTCAATGGGTTCCCTTCTTTACTGTCAATAGCTCTTGACCTGCCCAGAGGGACCGCTGGTCGGATGTGGACTGCTGCTCTCTGAGGTTAACTCATTTGATCGTGCGCGTCATGAACACCACGCACATGAGAGGCCATACTGACACAAACAACACTAAGACACTTTCTTACTGCCTCTGCTGGAATTGAAATCTTTTTTTTTTTTTCACCAATCATTCAGTACATCCATTTGAGGTTGTCAAACGAACAGTCCATCAAATCGCTCCGTGAAACAGAAGAAATAGAGGCTTCATTTCCAAATTAAACCAACTCGTTCTCACTCCCAACTCGTAATATATGGACACTCGGCCAGGGTTATGGTTCCACTTGGAAAAGATGGTGGGTGGGGTTACAAAATGCGTTTCTGTGACATGTATACGGGACACAAACCCCGGTCACCTGGGTGAAAGTCCTGTGTTGTTTGAATATTTTTTGGGCATTTTAGGCAGACAGGACAGCTTAGACTTCAGAGAGGGGGAATGACATGCAGCAAAGGATCGCAGGTCAGAGACTAAGCCTCTTTATTACATTACATGTCATTTAGCTGACGCTTTTCTCCAAAGCAACTTCCAATTGCTATATAATCAGAGGTAACACGCCTCTGGAGCAACTAGGGGTTAAGTGTCTCGCTCAGGGACACATTGGTTGTTGGGAGCAAATTGATATATCGCAGTGGGAATCCAACCCGGGAGTCCATCACCAAAGCCATGTGTCATATCCACCGCACCATCAGCACCCTTTATATGTGCGCGCGCTCCACTAGGTGAGCTACCCAAGCTCATAAACATCAGGTTTTTATCTTCACTCCTCTCCTCCTTGTCCTCTGCTCAGGCTGCGGCTGATGTAAATGTCTGGGCTAAAGGTTGACGCCAACACGTCTGATACGGAGACATTCATCAGGAGTGCAGACGCTAAAGTTCACCACCGAAATAATCTTCTCCGAGTTGTCTTCCTAATCGCTGTGCTCTTTTACTCTGCATGGCTGCTTGCTTTCTTTCCTCTGCTACATGTGGTACAGTTATGCGTCACATCACCTCTCTGGCTCTTTATCTCCGTGTCTCCCTCTGACAACATCGCAGAGAATTTTCAAAGGTCGAGGCAAACAAAATGTTCGAAATAACACCCACTGCACAGCACCGAAAAAACCCCACAAAAAACAGAGAATAAGTGATAAACTCTCAAAACTAATTTTCTAAGTTGTCTGAATCTTAGTCTGTTAGTCACCGTGGCAACAAGGCTCATTGTCTCGACACGTCTCTAAGGAATGACATTACATTTCCATCATTTGGGGTCGTCGATCCTCCTGCGAATAGAGTCAGGCGATTTCTTTGTGTGATTGCAGAGAGCATCATGACGGGGAAAGAGATGATATGAGTGAGAAAATGATTTCTTCTGCCCCGACTCTATCTACATAGTCACAATCTCCATCACTGCCAAAAATAAATCACACCACGATGGAAGTTGTTGTAACACACACTTTCTCTCTTCAGGGAAACGTTTGCTGGAATTCAAACCAGCAACAACTCAGTCGCAAACATGCTTCTTTTTAACCCAAGATGAGCATCTTCATAGTGTCTGGGAGCAAGTTGTTGTTTCAGAGAATCAGAGGTGCTGGTAGGTCGAGTTTGGAACCGTTTGACGGAGCAAGGCTAGCTATTTCCCCGTTTCCAGTCTTTACGCTAAGCTAAGTTAGCCAGCTGCTGGCTGTAGCTTCATAGCCTACCGCACAGACATCAGAGTGGTTTCATCATCATCATCATCATCATCATCAGTCTTCTCCATGCAAGAAAGGGAATATGTGCATTTTTCAAAATATCAAACTTTGCTTTAAACAAGTGCCTCAACAGAATAGAGAGGCAAAGTCCCTCCCCTTCCGGTGGACCTCATAGGACCTTAATTCGGAAAAAATATTAATGGAGAGGCAAATTATTTTTTGATCCCGTTTGAGTTGAGCCATGGATTACAAAATATGCTGTTCGTTAATTTAAAATATAATTTTTCAACAGAAGAAAGTCTCAGTTAGCCGTAGGTTTGTCATAGTACCACTTAGTTTAGTGTGAAACCGCTCAGTGAACTACATCTCCCGTCTCCCGTCGTTTGCTCGCTAGCTAGCTAGCTTAGCTCTGTTCCACAACACATGTAATGTTATCTTACCTGATGTGTTTTATCCAGTGAAGTGTTTTTAGCAGATAAGCAAAAGAACAAGCGAGATCCTCGGCTCATTTGAGTAAGACGTCATCCATGCGACTTTGAAGTGTGTAGTCTTTCTAATTACGTATTTTCAAAGATTTACTTCAACAGTTTAACAATAAACTAAGACTTTCTTTGGTTGAAATATTATCTTTTAAATTGACGAACAGCATATTTGTAATCCATGGCTCAATTCAAACCAGACCTAAAAATAATTATTATCTCTCCATTGACTCCCGTTCATATTTTTTCTAAAGAAAGGTCCCATGGCCCGGAAGTAGAAGGGCGCGACTTCGGCTCTCTATACATTCTGGTTTAAACATACATATGTTTTACATACATAGTAACGACTATAGGAAGACAAACATACTCATAGAAATAAAATACATCCATGCACTAACACAAACTATTGGCCACTACTTTTTACATTTGTAAGCCAGAGAGAAAAAAAAACTTTAAAATTGTTCACCATATTGACTTGATCTCCCATTTAATCTCTACATTTAAATTCCTGCCTCCAAGTTTTTAACTGCTGCAGTCTAAGTAATTTAAAGCAATAACTAAAACTAAAAAAATCAATGCAATGAAATCCACTGGATGGGAAAGTAATATTCTTGTTGGTGGTATCTCCAGCTCCTCCAAAGCACGCTACATAGAAGGTCAGTCATTTACTAACTAGAAATAGCTGCAGCCTCATGTCAGTTTTCAATCACTGCTTTGGTAATCATGCAGCTGTTCTTCTGCAGCTTTCATATCTGTGGCTTTTCAGCAGGTGAGTAAGGAGCATTAAGTCTGTCCTGACAATCAGAGATAACACATAAACATTAGTGTAGCTATAGTTGAAGCCCCATCAACTAGGATGACAATGCAAAACACACCACGGAAAGGCATTCAAAGTCTACAGATGTTTATGAGTACCAGCCCTTCTAAAGCCTTTTTCTCAAAAGCATTTCTGGCTATTTCAAAATATTTGACAATCATTTCAATGCGATCAGAATCAAGGGCCAAATAGTGTAGCATTTGAGATACGTAAAAATCCATAGTTTTGAATCCAAAGCCTGAACTTCCCATGGCAAAACTCGAATACAGCACATAACAGCATTTCATTTGTTTTAGACTCAATGTGCTTAAACTGTTTTTTTTAAATGACAACAGAACTATCTCTAACTGAAAAGATGTACTAGCATTAGATCTTTTCAGTAACATTGGAAATGTTATTAAGCAAGAAAAACCTTTCCTGCATCCTCACGGATACGTTAATGCATCATGTAAACTAGACGAAGGAGCAATGCGACTAGACAGACAGGCAGAAGAATAGAAGCCTATATACATGCATATAGATATGGTCCTAGAGCCATGAATTGGCACTTTGAAAACACTCTTGAGTCAATTTATTTGAAAAACGAATGAGTGAGGGGACAGAGGCTGCATACTCTCACAGTGATAGTCTTCAAACGCACAGATGAGGCGACTGTGATGCCCTTAATTAATTTTGTTTTTCTGACAGGTCCATTGGCTGGAATCTCTTTATGAATTTGTTTATGCTGCATCGGTCGCAGTGACCCTGCACTGACCCATGGGTGGTAAATGTCAACAGCACTGACTTTGGTTGACATCAAGTGATGAGAGGGAGTTCAAAGAGAGTTGAGTGTCATGACTAAGGCTGCCAGAGAAAACTTTAAATGAAATACACTTCAGCTGGTAAGAGGAAGAGTAAACTACACTGACCAGTGAGCAGTTGTGAAGAATGGGAGGTCACTAACGTTCAAAAGTCACACACGCAGCGGGACGAACACAGCAGCTGAGTGAGTGTTACTCCTTCACAGTGCAGATACTCTCCGCCAAACTGGTGAATCAAGCTGGCAGCTCTTTGCTCACTTCTTCAAGAGTTAGCAAGTTTAGGAGCCCAGATGGACATGCATTAAACAACAGACCCCGATTTGAACTAATTTAGTTGTAACTATGGACAGAATTACAGAACTTCACTTGTGTGTTGTTGAGGAGGCAACAGCGGAACAGAGACACGACCGAATATCTTTTCTGTCATTGTGCCGAATTCTCTGGGGAGTAAAATCACAGCAAGCAAGAGTCTGCAGTGATGTTACTGTAGCAGGCCATGCTCACAATGAAAATGCTATCAAGCTAATGTTTTTAGTAGGGGTGCATGATATATGACTCAATATCGTTATCGCGATATCACATTGCGCAATATTATGTCGAAAGTGTCACGATAAGTATGAAATATTTAGTTTATTTTGTGGAGCGCTCCCGTCCGTTGGCTGTGTGGCTTAGTTGTGTTTGATTTAGAGCTTGAAACGCTGTAATGTTACCGTGCCACTTGCACATGTTAGTGCACGTCAGTGCACTACGTGACAAACCCTATGTAGTGTACCATGTGTGTGCATATTTCGACAGAGTGATCGTGTAAGTGAAGAAATAGATAGAGACAACAAAACGGAACAAATCAGAGACGCAATAGAAAAGTTCTATCCTGTTCTCCTTATTTATTTTATTTTATACTGTCCAACCAATAAAACATGTCCTGTTCTGTAGACATGGTCCTTATTTATGTATTCATGTTGGACCAGTCCAATATGACTGTCATCTGAAATAAACCTTGTGTTGTAAGAAAACTTGTTTAATTTGTTATGAATCTATTTTGATGCGTTTTCCCATAATGTTTTGTAATTTTACATGTTTAAAACTATCAAAATTAATATCTATATCGCAATATTCATAATCAATATCGAAATTTCACATTTTGTCAATATCGTGCAACCCTAGTTCTTAGAGATGTTTATCATGTTCACCGTCTTCTTTTAGCATTAAGTACTGTATGTGCTATTTGCTAAGTACAGCTAAGGCTCATGGGGGTTTCACTAGTTCAAATAATCAATAATGTTGCTTCTGTCCAGAACAGCAGATGGTAAAGTGCTACTGTCAGACACAGTTGTGACATTCAAGCCACTCCTGTCCCTCCTGTCACAAGCTCGCCTCTTTAACCTCCGCTGCAGCCTCCGGGTGGCTGTGTAGGATGGCTTATGGGATATGACATAAACTTCAGCTCCCATTCAACTTCAGCTCCCCGTCTTGTCAATCCTTCAATATCGACATAAAGTTATGTCCAAGAACAGACAGCAGAACATATAGCAGAGCCACTGGCCAAATAGTAAGATGTCTAACATCAGAGGGAATAATGATCACAAACTACTCTCATCCTTTGTCCATTATGTTAATGTAGACTTGTTTGGTTCATTCAGGCTGCTATGAAAAGATTTATTTCTATCCTGTGGAGACCGAACAGTAGATTTATCTTGCTCTACATCCAAGTGAACTCTGGTGTCATTTGCAAGTGCAAAGACATTTATGTGATTAGTTGGGCATGACAGCTATCAAAAACTCAATTTCCTACATACAGTAGTTGTCAAAGATCATTTGGTAATCATAATAACTAAGTAAGTACGTAACGCAGCAATTTTCTCAGATACTCAGACAGTGAAAATGAGTTTAAACAAAAGTGTTGCGTTTGTATTTTTTGTCTGTTTCTCGTTTAGAAGTGAGAAAAACTCCTTTACCCTCCTTTTGACAGCAACCATTTCCCCACAATATGTTGCAGTACTATTTGCGGTACAGATGAATGTGCTGTTTAAAAAAAAAAAAAAGTACATTCAAAGCAGGAAGTTTGTCAGTTAATTGTGAAAATAGAAGCCCATAAAATCTAAAGGCCTAACACAGAAGTTTCTTATTGCTTCTTACTGTATATTATCAATTACTTCAGTTAAACCATTTACTTCAACCACAGTCATTACCTCCTACATGGCACCGATTTGAAAACCTCTGATGTCCTCAACGTATTTAACAAATGACAACTTCAAATAACTTAAGGACCGTTTTGTTATTTCCCCATCGGCATCATTCCTTGAGACTACAATGCAAACAATTGTTTCATTTGCATAAATTCTTCTACCCACCAGGAAGTCGTATTCCTAAATCTGCGACTCCCTGGAAACCAAACAAAAGTTGAGCCAAAACATGGTTTACATTTGGTTGATAGATGTGGGAGCACACATATCCACCCTGCTTTTCTGTGTTGTATCCTCAGTGGTTTAAAAGATAGAAGAAGGGCCCTTTCCTGATGTTCTTTCAGAGCTTTCTTCCCTTTTTTTTTTCTCCGAATTGAGAGTTCAAGGATAAAGATCTAGTTCCTTTTGATTCTAGTCTGGCTTACCAGATATACAGTGTGGGTATAAATCCTGGATGATGTAAGCCATTCTCCTCCCCTTCTGTTATCTATCTATTTTGCAAGGGGCACCATCGCTGCATCCGCGCCACCAACACGATTGCCATTGGATTAAAACAATACAAACAACAGTACAACCCAGTAGTGTTAATTTCGTCAGACGAGACAAGACTAAATATGTTCGTCAACGACCTTTTTTTCCATGACTAAGACGAGACGATGACGAGACTGCGACAATGTCCAAAAACGCTGACTAAGACTAAATTAACAAGCATTATTGTTGACGAAAAAAGACGAGACTAAAATGTTTTGCATAAAATAAAAACTAAGATAAAATCTATCTTCATTTTCGTCTACAATCGCCTCTACTTTTTCATCATGAGACAGAATATTCAGCTGTTACCGAGACCCGGTGCTATGGCACCGACCGGTGCCTTAATGACCGTTATCTACCAAACTGAAATGGGATGAGAAAGTGAAAGTTTCCACATCTACTCCTGTTCTCATATCTACTGTGACTACCTTCCACTGTTGGATCTCTTCCTCCTCACGTCCTTCTTTCTCTTCCTCATCCAGGAAATATGATAAATCTAGCAAGTGATGGCTGTGAGGAGTGAACAGCCAGAGGCAAACGCCACGCTAAGATGGATTCCCTCTGTGTAAACCGCATCTCCTATTCTACACAATAAAAAGGGAACTTCTCCGATCTGAAGACAAATTTCTTCCTTCTCACATCACTGCCTCCAAGCACTCCCAACCCCCCCCTCTCTCTCTCTCTCTCATTTCCTTCTAATTGTGTTCAATCAGCCTCCTTCATTGTCTCTTCCTCCTAATTGTGTGCTGTTTATGTATTCATGGGACATTTCTTTGTGTTTGTTCTCCTTATGCTCATTTTAGCTGTTTATTCACCCTCTCCTGCACTCTTTTTCTCTCCTAATCATGCTCTAGTTGTGTATTTTTTGCTCGACCTTTCCCTCTCCCCCCTAATCACACTCTATTGCTCGGTTGTTGTACTGACCTCTTTCTTCCTCTTCATCATTCCAGCGGACTATTTAGCCTCTTGTCCTCTCCCATCTATTTTCTTGTCAATCTATTCCCACCACTTCCAACCTCCTTATTATCCTCTCTCTGCTCTTGACACTGATGTAGTTTCATCATGTCCACATACAAATTTGTGTATGTGGGTTTTTTTTCTGAAGTGACACTCTTCATCTCATATCATCTCCATCAAGGTTGTTCTGGCTTTGATTGATGAGTTTTTATTGATGGAGTTCTGCAGTTAATCTAACCACCTTCCTCAGTTCAGTATGCTCATGCATGACAACTTATAACAAGGTTTATGAAGTTTTAAAAGTGGTGGACATAATTTATTATTGGTTCAGCATTCATGCTTGCTTTATACCTCCGTGCCAATGTGACAACAGTGTTTGAAGGAAGAATGTGAATCCTGGCTTACACAGCATTATAATAACTTTAGCCAGTTATAAAAACATAAAGAACATATGTAACATATAATAGATTATAAATTCTAAGTTTCTGAAATCAAATAATGTCTCATAAATGTCAAAAATACACTATAGCATGACTTTGTGAGCTTTACTTTAAATGTTATTAGTAATTGTATGATACTACTGTATAACACAATGATAAGGACTCATGAGCAGTATTTGCTGGTTGCAAAGTGTCGTGATCGTCAAAGCCATGTCAAGTCTTCATTTTTCTAAAAACACGCATCATATTTTGATTAAAACAGACAATGGCATTCTTTCTTTTTAAACGGTTTTTATTATTGACTTATTTTTTTATTGTATTAGTTTTTATATATTACGGTTGGAGTCATGTCGTCTGTGTGGACTCGTCCTGAATATTGCAATGCATAATGCGCTATGTTTCCATATGTAACATTTATTATTGGCCTACTCTGAGCAAACCATGGACACTGGAAAACCATATATCAGTGGTCAAAGAAGGTCACTGGTAATGTATTCTTTGTGCATACTGGAGTTGCTCTATGTGTATGTGTAAAGCAATATTTTGATTTGTCTACACATGTTTATGAATCGTTGTGTGAGTATGCCTGTTAAGTTGTTGGGACTGCATTATGTCACTGTATTTGTTGACAAAGTCAATAAACAGACAATGGTACCAAACACACAGGCCAGTGGTACAAGACTGGGGAAGCATTGTGAAATGTCCTGGGACAGGTGTGAATGTGCAAGATGCAGCTCAGCCAACCTACACTGGCTAAATAAAAGTTAAAATAAGTGACTGTTGTCACTTTGACATGGAGGTATAAAGCACTAAGAATGCTGAACTTAAAGTGCCCATATTATGAAAATAATTAGTTAACCACTAGCTCGTTCTCAATGGCAAAACACTGCCACAACACACACAAATTCACCCTAATCTACAAAATAAATTGTAAAGAACTACTTCCATGTCCCTGTTCTGCAGGTATTCCACGCAAAGTTGGAAATGTGCCCTCATTTAGAAGAATTCTCCCGGCTAATCCTGCCTTGTACTGACCGAAGTTGGAGAAACAGCTAGCTAGCTCATGTAATTAGGGCTGCAACAACGAATTGATAAAATCGATAAAATTATATTACTAAAAAAGTTGGCAACAAATTTAATTATCGATTCATTGTGTCGTGCAACTATTACGCCACCTAGTCGCGGAAATAAAAAAAAAAAATTGAGTTGAGCGCAGAGCGGAGTGAAAGAAAAGAAAAAAGAGCAGAGCGGGGGTAGAGGAAATACGGAGAGAGACCGGAGAGACCCGTAACGTTGTTCTGAAACACTCGGCGGAGGCAGAGAAATCAGTACGAACCAAGTCATCCAAGGTGTGGGAGCATTTCACACTAAATAAATCAGAAACGTGTTAATTGCAAGATAAGCAAAAGCGACACGGCATGGCACGGGTGCACCACGGTGATGAGTCAGCACCTAAAACGTAAACCTGTTGGAGTCCTTGATGAGGAGGAAGGGAGTTCAACAGCAGGGTAAAGTCACTACACTATCCTACTTCTGTTCCGGTCTGAAGGGAGGAACGTACCGTCCCTCCAGTAGCTCTTCTGGTGCTGCTGTTTACTTGTT
This sequence comes from Perca flavescens, assembly GCF_004354835.1. Classification (NCBI taxonomy): domain Eukaryota; kingdom Metazoa; phylum Chordata; class Actinopteri; order Perciformes; family Percidae; genus Perca; species Perca flavescens. The sequence goes on along the minus strand of NC_041333.1, from coordinate 34,628,056 downwards.
ATCCAGCTGACTAGCATGACAAGCTAGCGTTAGCTCGGTAATAACAGTAATAAAGCAGGGGTGGTATAGTTTGCAAGACTAAAGACACGGTTTTATTCACTCGCCTTTTTTGGCCCATTCATTTTTCAATCTGTTGTCATGTATATATTATGTGCTTTGTCCCATATCAGTTATTGTTGACAAATATAATAGTGTGTGGTGTATAAACGAACTTAACTTGCACTTACTACAATGATGGTAATAATTTAATGAATAAGTGTGTGTGTGTGTGTGTCTGTCTGTCTGTCTGTCTGTCTGTCTGTGTATATCTGCTATTTGGGTTACTTACCTTTACATAACTATTAACTAAAACAACAAGTATGTATGTATTGAGTTGATGTAAATTAATGCTTTTTTTTTATCCGATTCATCAATTAATCGAAATAATAATCGACAGATTAATCGATTATTAAAATAATCGTTAGTTGCAGCCCTACATGTAATCCTTACCTAGGTACTGCACATGTGCGACTCCCAACAAAGATGGGATGCCTCACTCTGTAGCTAAAACGGAGAGCTCAACACACAGGGTGAAAAGAGGAGCTGCAGCAATGTGCAGTACAACAAAAATATGGTGTTTTTTGAAAATTAAACCATGTAAACCTATTCTGATACAATCTCAAATTACAATTATGAACCTGAAAATGAGCATAAAATGAGCACTTTAAAATACATTATTTCCACCACTTATAATACTTTATGAACCTTGGCTTAAGTTGTCATGCATGATTATAAACATTTATTAATAAACATTTAGTTTTATAAAGCCTCACAAATGCATTATCAATGTTTTATTTAAATGTCTTCTTCATTTTAAATCTGCTGAATTTAGTGAAGCATTTTTATCATCACTGGCATTAATCTAAACTGACAGTCATGCCTATGTGACGTTCATTCACCTCCTTCCTTAATATTCATCTTATTTCGCTTCAGATATAAAATTTTATTAAATGGAGGCTTGGGTGCCATCCTAAATTCATGCATTTTTTCATTTGAGTTTACACTAATAATAACTTTTTCATGAAACAGCCAGTTTCTGCTTTTTGTGATGAAAGAGAATGACGACGAATAATTTAACAGGTGAGATGGATCGCTGAGGCAGCAGGCAGAGACAGGAGGAGGAGGAAGAGGAAGATTACAGAGGAAGTCAGGTCTGCTCACAACACCTCACAACACTGCTCTCTGTCAAAGACACAAGGACAATCATATTCCAGAGAGGGAAAGAGGGAGACATGAGGGGGAAAAGAGAGTAAAGAAGAGAGAGAATCAGAGGAAAACAGCGAGAGGAAGTCAAGATGGAATTCATGACGGATCTGAAAAATTCATGCTGTTAAATCCTAATGATTAGAGTCAATGAGGGGGAAGACATCTGATGAAATGCTACTTTAAATAAACATGACAGTCAAAGAAAGAAGCTAGAATTAATTGATGATGGGGGATTGATTATGGATTCATGTACATCTGACTGATAGGTGTGTATTGATGAATGGATGGGTGGATTATAGATTGATGGATCAGCAGGTGGATGGCAGTATGAACAGATACAGACAGGTTGAGATTAAAAGAAGGAATGAAAGTCAAGTATCTGAACCCCTAAACTCCAGTGTTTCCCACACATAGACTCATATGTGGCGGTGCACCTCACTATCAACACCGGCCGCCGCACATTGCGTTTCGATATTAATTTTCTTTTTTTTGTGTTGTTTGTTGTTTTTAGCCCCCAACGTCGCCTTCCAGGCAGCGCGGAAATGGTTATCGTTGGGGTTAAGGTGAGGGTTAGCTGCCTGGAAGGTGACGTTGGGGGCTTAAAACACCATCGATCCCACCGTGCACACAGCGTATGTCTCCATAAAGGAGAGGAGACGGCTTCCGAAAATCACAAGTTCACAAAAGGTTGGTATCTATCTCGTGAACACCTTTACACAATCACACATTCACAATCACCTGCCCGACTCTTAGCAAACAAGTGATTGTGCCCGCTTTAGAAAGTTAACTAATCGCAAGTTTGCGGTAAAATGCAGTTGGTTTGTCGAGGTCAAAACACTATATGTAGCAGCAAATCAAATAAACGTATTATAAATAATGTTATCTCATTTTTTACTCTTACACTGAATGTTTGCTTCTTCAATCCAGATGAGCATTGAAAAGTATTTTTCCGCGAAAAAGTTGAGGATGAGGACCAGCCTGAACCAGAGGTATCATTCTGAAACAGAGCTCAACAGTTCCACCAGTAGAATTAGTTATGTTATTCATTTGTTTACAATATTTTCAGCCTTCAACCAGTGAAAGACAGGGTCAGGGAGAGAAAGAGATAGATTCCTACTTCGGCATTGAAGTAGGCGAGGAGGACAGCATCCAACATAGGGCTGGGCGATATGGACCAAAAGTCATATCCCGATATATTTTGGCTGAATATCGATATACGATATATATCCCGATATTTTTTCCGCAAAGTGAGAGCAAATGTTCAATCAAAGCCAAATATGACATTGTCACATGTAGTTTCATAGAAACCGGCTATTTCAGTGAACAGTTGCAAAATCAAATGAATAAATAATAAACAGGTTTCTTCACCTTGTTCAATACTCAGCTGTTCAAATAACAATAAAATGTAAACATAAATACTGTATAACAACAGGAGTACTTTTTTTGAAATCAAAGCTCCATAAGGTTTGTTTTAGTTTTTTTCCGTCGTTTTAAATTGTTACATTTTTCTTCTACACATTTTCAGCGCTTATTTCTACGTCCCATATTTTATAATATAGGGCTGGGCGATATAGAGAAAATCAGATATCATGATATTCTTGACCAAATACCTCAATATCGATATTGCGGCGATATATTCTAGAGTTGACAGTTGGAGCTCTCGCAAAATATCTGCACACTTTTTAGATTTTAGATAAATAATCATTAATAATAGAACAGCTAGAACAGTCTGGTAAGTTCAGAAAAGTCCATCACTTCACTGTAATGCAGCCTTTAAAACCAGGAAAAGACACTTATGTCATATCACGATATTACGATATCCAAAATCTAAGACGATATCTAGTCTCATATCACGATATCGATATAATATCGATATATCACCCAGTCCTAATCCAACAGTGTGTCCGAAAAGAAGTACCCCGGTGACACGGGGCGACACCCCGCCGCCACAAATTGCTTTCTAATCTGTGGGAAACACTACCTGCACATTGCACTACATTGTTATTTCTCTCATCTTTCTGAAAGAAAGAATATTCGCCTCCCATCTGTCTCCCCGCCTCTCCCTCTCTGACACACACACACACACAGTGGTGCGTTATTCAGATGCTATTTTAAGGTTGCATGCTTGGCCGTAATGTAGAGTGTGCACACCGCGCATACACCTTGGTTCTCTCATCTACACGGACGCAGCAGTTCCCATTTTTGCAAACCATACATAAATAAAAGGAAAAATATGACCGTCTTTTACGCAACATTTCCATAAATCATGGATGTGTTGATGACATAAATGAGGAAATATTAGAGGACTTATAGGAGATGTGATGTTGAACTGCATGTGCTGATGCCACTTAACCCAAAGGCCCCAGCAGCAGCAGCAGCACGGGAGAGGAGAGACAGAAGAGCTGCATCGTCTATAGTGAGGTCATCTCGGTCTAATGTTAGACTACATTGCAAAAATATCACCATGCATTCATAACCTGGTGATTCAGTGAGAGTGAGCTTTTAAAAGCGCATGCTTTTAAAAGGGAATGTGAGGTAACGCTCTGATTGGTTTATTGCACGTTACGCCCAAACCACATCTATGAGTAATGTAGCTACTTTAGACCAACCCATTTTAGATTTGCGTTGGGTCTCGCCAGTATAATAACAACAGCGCCCGAGATCCGCCCACAAAGCTACTTGCGTTTGGCGTTTGATACTTGCGTTTCAGATCGTTGAAATAGGGCCCATGGTGTTGCTGGTTAAGTCACTTTGCAACAGCCTTGTTTTTTAAGTGCACTTGACCAAGAACAGATCCAAATTCTCTTTTGTACCACAAGCCATAAAAGCCTTAAATCAGTCAATAAGCTAACAGGCCTGGTTGTACGCAAGGGTGTATAGTGTATTGTAGTGTGTGATGTATGTTCTTCATGTTATGTCTGTCGGTTACTGATGTAGGGACTTTGTTGTTTGTTTGTTTGTATCATAGGTCTGATGTCTTGTCATGAAGTGCCTTTGCGACTGTGCCGCAAACCCAACTGCCCCAGGGGGACAATAACGTTATCTACTACTAAAGTTATCTACTACACTTGTTAAACGAAAACTAAAGGGGGCTATGGCCAACACAGTCAAAGCTAAATATCTTTTTCTCATATGGTAACCTCACTGTATGTTTTTACTCCCAGGGGTGCCCAAACTCCCACCGAATCTGCGCTAATAACTGCAATAGTGACTCAGTCGACTTCCAGTCCATTAAAGCTTTTAATATCTGCTGTTTTCAACACTCACTGTCTGATTGCTCTTTGACAGGAAACATCTTGTGCTGCGGAGGGACTGATGTGTTTTATATGAACAGCAGCAGCAAAAAAAATGAACAGAAGACAAGCTGGGTGGTTGGAAAGAGCAGTGACAGTCAACTGGATATCTTTACTTCTTCATCCAACATTTGATGATGATGATGATGATGATGATTTCATGAAAAAAGGCAGTACAGAAACGACAAAACAAAAAGTATCTCAATGACTGTCAGGGTCTGATTAAATGCTATTTGTGGTCCAAAAATCTATTATGAAAATTCTTTTGCAACTTTAAAACAAAAATAAACAAGATTAAAGTAATTATGCAATCCCCCACCAATGATGCAATATCAGTAACACATGTTTTCATCGTCAGTCTTAAAATCTGATCTGCGGAGTCAACTAAATAACTGAGATACAACTAATTATATTCAATCGATGACTGCAATTCAAACTAATTCTGAGGTTAGATATGAGCAACAGAGGCACAATATCAGTGACTCGACAGGCTGTTGGTTTTATTCTGGCTTATAAATGTGTCAAATATAATTTCCATAATGCTCCATCTGAAGGAGAAATACCTGAAATGCCTTCCGCCCTGTGTGAGGGAACACAGTGTGTGCCTCTCAGCCTGGGGTTTTTTCTGTGACCTCAAAGCTAACGCTGAATAATTTAGCGAGTGGGTTCAATATTAACAGCTGAGCAGCGTCTCAGACTGAACTGAGGTGGATGAGGAGACCATGTAGACTCTAGGCTGCTGCTTTTTTTAAATTTCATTTTACTGTGTTACATGCACTTTTACATTTCCTGTTCATTTCTACAATCCTTTATCTACAGAGCTGGATTTCTCATGGTTCTGTAGACAAACAGACTCATTATACATTCTGTTCGCATTGTATACATTCATGCTGTATCTAAATAAGCAGACAGACGCGCAAAATGCGGAGACCTTAAGAGCTGCCATTGGTCAATTGGGTGGGAAGCTGCCGAGTGAATTTCTTTCATTTTCATTATTTTTTTTCCATCAACATGTAAATAGCAAAGCCATTCCTAGTGTGAACCTTGTTGCTCCATCACAAGCGAATGAAAGAATGGAAACACAATCACTGTGAGTTTCACAAACGCACCGCTCTGTAGTGTTCTCTCACTAATCTTCCCCTTTTCAATAATACTGCACGTACATGCATTTTGTGAAGCCATTTGGAATGCAAACCTGCACCACGCCTTGATTGCTCCTCTCTATGAGGCTGAAGGCTCAGTGTCTGCTCCTTTTTGTCTGACTGACTTGCTGACTGGTACGATGGTTTGACCCACAGTGACACAACTCAGAGGCTGTTGGCTGACATGACAGATCATTGACAGAAGGTGTAATAGGGTGGTGGTTCACAGAACAATGGTTTAGGCAGGTGGACGGACATGTAGCACATTCTACTTTGACGCCAGAGGATGCCGTGTGTGTCTCACCTCAAAATCAACGGCCAAATATTTGGTTAAACAGTTCACTGCGATGGTATTTTCTCTTTAGTATTTCCCTTAGCTGAAAGGTTCAGTTGGTAACTTTCATAAAATATTACATTCTGTCATATTTTGCTCAAACTGTCACAATATCCTGCCAGTACTACATGAGACAGATAATCTGTGAAATAAATCCGATCCTCAGCCTTCTCCTGGCGCTGTTAGTGCCATTACAGCACATTGTGTCAAAATCAAGGCCCGCGGGCCGAACCCGTATATCAATTTAGGTTCACAATAAATGTTGGCCCACCTAGTTGTGCACCAAAACAAAAAGACAAAAATTTGATAGATTTGCCGACTTTGAGACTCCCAGAAATTCCCACAGAAGCATAGAGTTTTCGAAATTAAGCTGGGAAACAGGTTGCTGCGAGTCGACTTTTAAAATGTAACCTTTGTTTTGCTTGATTTGCTAAATTCTAAGATTTCTAAGGAACTATTTGTTGCCTTTTTTAGGGTTTTATGTGGACTAAACTGTAAGTGAGAAGACTATATGAGACATGGAATAATACAGTCAAAGTTATTTTACTTTTTCGAAATAAAAGCATGAAAATAAACTCTACATGAATGGCCCTTGATGCGATTTTCCTTTTCCAGTGTGGCCCTTAGTGAAGTTGAGTTTGACACCCCTGCATTACAGTAAAGTGAATATGTAACAGAAAAGGATTATGTTAAAATAAAGCAACATCAAAGGGGGAAGAAAAGATGTTAATCAGCCAGCTTAGTTTTGTACTACACACGGTTTGGATTCTAGAACAGAAAGCTCTCTGATATCGGATCCTTACATCCATCCCTTCTTATCCTCGACAAAATATTACATCTCCCCTTCTGCTCGACTGAAATCTCCTCACTCTGCCGATTTATGCAAATGAGAACAATTAGTGTGTGTGTGTGTCTCTCACAGATGGCTTATGTGTAGATGGATGTGACACACCTCATACAGCTCCTCAAGTGCTCCCACACAGCAGCTACTGGACCCACCAGTAAGGCGTGGCGATAGGGCCAACATCTCAGGGTTTTCCCTGCCATTACGTGGCTTAGGCATAGCACCCACGCTGTTTTGTGCACAGCCTAACTGTATGAACAGAAAAACAATGTGGAGAACATCTGGACAAGCTGAACATAGACTGTATAAGAGTTGGCGCAGGGGACGGGTGTCCGCTCGTTGGCTTTTGCACACTTGTCGCATGTTGTTTTGCGTACCTAGTGGCCACACAGCCACACACACTCACACACACACACACACACACACACACACACACACACACACACACACACACACACACACACACACACACACACACACACATAGTGCGTCTCACTATCTTTGTGGGGACCCGTCATTGACATAATGCATTCCCTAGCCCCTTACCCTCACCTTAACCATCACAACTAAATGCCTAACCTTAACCCTTACCCTAACCTTAACCATCACAACTAAATGCCTAACCTTAACCCTCACCCTAACCATAACCTAATTCTATCCCTAATCCTAAAACCAAGTCTTAACCCTCAAACAGCCCTTTAAAATTGTGGGGTCCAGCATTTTGGCCCCTCAAAGCTTTCCGGACCCCACAAGTATACTGGACTCCCGGTTTTTGGACACCACAAATGTAGGTAAACAAGAAGACACACACACACACAAACACACACTGCATGTTGTGTACATAGCAGCAGCCTATACGTTAGCGAGTGTGCGGCGAGAGAGAGAGAGGGAAAAAAAGAGAGGGAGACAAATGGGACAAATGTTATCTATTAAATGAAACTACACAGAAATGTAATTATTTCCCTGAACCACCTCGCAATGACAAAGACGATACCAACACCCACTGAAGTGTAAAAGCCACCGCAACATCTCATCACAACAGATAAAGAAACCATTTAGAGAACATATTTAATCAGTATCGCATCCTGTGTATTCAATTCCTTATTCAGACATCAGTCAACACACACTTTTCCACATCATTCCTTAAATCTCAGAACATTAACTTTCTTTCTTTCCTTCTTCAAACCAGAAACAAAAACAGCAGAGTAAGAGAAGAAGTAATTGGATGTAAATTACTATAATTGATCTCATTCCGAATCACGAATGAAACATGAATCATTATTGGACAAATTGATCTGTGGTTCATTTCCTCAGATGCTCATTTGCACTCTGATCAGCCAGTGTGTGTTACTGTAACTAGAGTAAAGGAAGAGTCTTATCTGTAAACCTACAAATCATCTCATACTGGTGATTTGCTAGTTGGACCAAACGAGGCCACAGATGAACAGATAATGAAAAAGAAAGGCAAAATGTATTGATGCAGGAATTTTAGCCATATCTTAGATCAATCGTTTTTGGCATCAAATATTTATATTATGGCAACATTAGCATAACCTGACACAAAGACAGACGGTAAAGCAAGCTTCAGACTCCGGCCTGGCCCTGAGGTCAGCATCACTCATCGTCTCGCTCACAACAGGCCTGAAGATAAGAGTTGACATTTACGAGACGCATTAGCTATGAAGCTGTGGCATTTGAGAGTGCCCCCAAAGCCACGTGCTAATTGACATCAAGGTATATGTGACTTAGGGGACATGAAACATAATGCAAGACATATGATTTACAATATCTGACAGTCTGCTGCAGGCAGGAGAGGGACCACATTTGATAGAAGGAGGTGATATGGTTTGTCAGATTGCAGCGACAGGGGAAGCCCAGAGGAACACTGTGATTTTCTGTTTTGGTACAACCCCCTACATTTGTATTTATCTGCCTTTGTAGCTCGTAAAAAACAATGAATGTGCTTTAGACTAATAATACATTAATAAATGCAGATAAAGTATAGTGTCAGAAAAGTCATAATTTGTGTTTAATGTTCTGGTTACCAGGAAGGTGTATCCTAAACACGGTTATCGTGAAAAAGACAAGGGTAACTGTGGAACCAACTTTTTTTTATTATCATCTGTACATCAGACCGGCACATCCAAATGCTGCGAAGAACGTCAAGGTGGCGCATCTTTCTGGGGGAATGAAAGAGCAGATCCTGTGGATCAGTGTTTCTCAAATGGGGGGTATTTCGGAGTACGTACATTATTTTGTTGTTTACATGTTAATTTTAAAAACACCAGTCATTCATTATTCCTAAAATAATAATACTATAATAATGAATTAACTTTTGAAATGTAGAATTTAAGTGTTCTTGAGTAACAAGGCTGTTGTTTAGTAAATAAGAAGTTGAAAACGCAGCTCTGTGTTGTACCTCTTTTAATAGGCTTCTTTTTCTACAGAAAATGTTTTGAAGTGGTATGGGGGGAACTTGGCTGAAAAAAAAGGTTTAAGAACCACTGCTGTAGATAGATGTCAATGCATTTTGATGTTAAATAAATTATTAAATTATAATTTTGCGACCATAACTGAACCTGGGCTGAGCATTCGCGATACCTTAATAATGAAGGCTCATCGCCATCGTGTCCCTTCAGTCTTCCAGCGGAGTTTATGCAGGTTTCACCAAGTCAAACTTTGAGACTTTTTAAGACCATTTTCAGACCATTATGAATGAAAATTAAGACCTTTATCACAACATCAACTAAGCCCTATTTCATTTTTAATCAAGCCAAGTATCGCTAAACTTGCACTTCCCTATAGCTGAAGAATATAATCTGTTCTATGTCTGTGGTAAAATCCCAAAGAGACTTTTAAAGACTTTTTAAGACCCCGTGGAAACCCTGTCCAGTCTTCCCCTGTCCAAGTGGCTCAATGACCAAACACAGTGGGCGGATGTTTCCTATCCAGACCACTACACTACACATGGAATGAGTGACTAGGTATTGTTTAGTGTTGTCTGTAATTAATCAGCCTGTTTATCGGCAACTGTTTGATCTTTACGGTGAGATTTAGTTTGGTAGTGGTCTGACTGTACTGCCGCAGCCACTTGCACTCACGTTAGTGGTCCATCAGCAGTAACAGTCACCAGCTTCATTTATCCGTTTGTGAATATTCTCGTATCTTATGAGCCTCAGACAGACTTTTCAAAAATCAGGTAACTACAGTCATTGTATAAAAGTAGCTTGTCGAGTAAAAGTAGTAATATGTCAAAGCCCGCCGCTGTGAGACACAGCAGAGTTTTTACACCCCACTACACCTCCCTGATATTATTCAAAATGCATCATAAAACTAATGCTACTAAACCATCCTGCTCTTATCTTCACACACTTGCCCAAACATTTTTCTCTGTGGGGTTATGATGACATGGTTCGGTGGAAACCATTTCCTTGACATTCAAATGTAATCTGCAGACGTTGTTGGGAATGTAAGGTCACCCAACCATACTGGCAGACACAGTGGAGGGACTGGAAACAGAGTGATGGAGGGCTGAAAACAATTTGTTTACCAGAAACATATTGGTCTGTAGAAGGAGCAAGTTGAGCTATGGATCATCCATTTCGTATGAACACACATTAGATGAGATTAGAAAGCCATGCAGCGTGCTGTGGTGCCGGGGAATGGGAGGTATAATAACACGAAACCGACACCAAATCTCTCGGCTACTGAGCTGCATCCTGCTCAGCCTGACCGTGGACGAGCTCATCTCATATCTAGCGTCTCTCTCAGAGAGAAAATGAAACATGTCCTATTGCATTTTGAAGTATGGGCACAGAGATTCTGAACAACTTAATACAACTGGCCCAAACAGATTCTTCCGGGATTGTCAAAAGGCCTGCTGGGAAATGCATTCACTGATGATAGTAGAAGTAGGTGAGACAAAATGAGAAAAGAGGACATTTTGAGTGAAAACTTTAAAGTTACAATCCTCAAGAATCTTATTTTTAACTACTATTTTTGTAATAGCAATTCAATGTATTTGTATGCATTATCTCTCATTATAGTTTTTAATAGTTATGTGGGTCACAGTTCGGTGCATGTACTGTAGAACAGATTGTGATGTTATTCTATTTGACACTAACTTACGAAACATGTACACAGTGATATTCTTCTTATATGTCTTGTTTTAACCCTTGTGTTGGCCCTCCACTCGATCATGCAATTTTGTATTTCTGGATCAAACTTTAAAATTAAATCTTGGTGGTCTTTTTCGACACTTTTTCGCTTTTCCTGATGTTTTTGTCACAGTTTTTCCAAGTTTTTTGTCACGTTTCTGCGCTTTTTTTGACCTTTTTGTTTATTTACCAACATTTTACTCACTCAACAATCTTTTATTAATTTTCAAATGCTAGAAAATTGAATAAAACACCCAAATTCAATGAAAGTAGTGAACTGAACATTTATTTTACTTGTGAAGAGCGTTATAGGAAACTAACCATCCATGTTATTTCTTTTTGGTTGAAAGAAACCCAAATTTCTGAAATATAGAAACCTTTTGAAAATGAGTTAAATTTGAGCCGAGGACAACAGGATGTATGGTATTTTTATGTATATGTTGTGACTGTTTTATGTGGACCCTAGTAAGAGTAGCTGCTACATTGTTAGCAGCTAATAGGGATCCGAATAAAAGATAAAAGATAAAGATAAACTGAGGTATGAACTGAACTGTAACTGTTACACCCCTACTGCTAATCTAACCACACCACTTCCTTCTACGGCTGCTTGACATTAAAAGTGTTCAACTGGCAAAGCATGTTCTCATTGTCCTCAGATTCTTGGCATCTCCTCGTTTTCCAGTAAGTTGTTTTGTTTAATGTTCCCTGGAGACAGCTCTGGGAATTATCTTTTTGTCAGCTGAGGACATCTGAGACAACTTTATGTGACTGATGGTCACGTAAACCGTAAAGTCAGTCTGTGGGTGTTTGTGAACTAGTCAAACACTACTGAAATTAACACGGTCACTTTATGTCCTCAAACATACTTACCCTCCTATTGTGTATACAGTACTGTATGTGAATGGAAACAGTTGGCAGTGGTATGATGTTTAACTTAATGTAGCCAGCAGAAGTCTATAAATCTGCTGACATGTTGCTATTACCAGTCTGTTGGCCAAGAATAAGCTCCACTACAACAGTTAATGGAAAACCCCCATAACACATTTTTACACACCATTACATATCATCAATCTGCAACGTTCAGTGCATTTTAGAAGCTATATGTTTGTGATAAAGTGCTATAATTTTGTTTTGCACTTGGGCAGTAATGTGTGCATCCACTTCAGTTACTCACTTCACTACATTTCACCCAAGTGCTAGGGACAGCGAGGTTTAACCATCCAGTGTGGGTAGGTATTTCACCATTATAATGCCACTTTACCTTTATATACACTCACCTAAAGGATTATTAGGAACACCATACTAATACTGTGTTAGATACTATCCTATCAATATGGGCCAATATTTCTAAAGAATGCTTCCAGCACCTTGTTGAATCAATGACACAAAGAATTAAGGTGAAAGGGATCCCCCAAATCATTAAACCACCAGCACCTCCAGCCTGCACCAGTGGTAACAAGGCATGATGGATCCATGTTCTCATTCTGTTTACGCCAAATTCTGACTCTACCATCTGAAAGTCTCAACAGAAATAGAGAGTCATCAGACCAGGCAACATTTTTTCCAGTCTTCAACTGTCCAATTTTGGTGAGCTCGTGCAAATTGTAGCCTCATTTTCCTATTTTTAGTGGAGATGAGTACACGGTACCCGGTGGGGTCTTCTGCTGGTGTTGCCCATCCGACTCAAGGTTGTGCGTGTTGTGGCTTCACAAATGCTTTGCTGCATACCTCGGTTGTAACGAGTGGTTATTTGAGTCAAAGTTGATCTTCTCTCAGCTTGAATCAGTCGGCCCATTCTCCTCTGACCTGTAGCATCAACAAGGCATTTTCGCCCCAACAGGACTGCAGCATCCTGGATGTTTATCCTTTTTCAGACCATTCTTTGTAAACCCTAGAAATGGTTGTGCGTGGAAATACACTGAAATATTGGGTTGCATCCAAATTTAACAACACACCGTTCAACTAATCAATCTGTATTGTCCCCAAGGGGACATTTCCAGCCAGGTGACATCAGGCGTAAAATACAATAAAAAAAAAAATTCACCCAACACATGGAAGCATAGACAAGATAACAGACACAATTAAACAACAAGAAAGAAAGAGGAAGAATCTCCCGGCAGACCAGCCTACACATATTCTATAACATAAACCATCTTTGGCTGAGACACCGGCTACACAGAGCACACAAACCCAACAACAGACAGCTTTTGTTTTGGCATGTTATCAAGCTACTCACAGACTTTACTTTAATTGGCGACAGCTGACATGACCAGCGGCCGAGGAGGTTTGTCATTTCAACCGGTGAAAGCGACGGATAAAAAAAAAAAACCCAGAGAAGCCGCTTCCTGAATGTTGTTAGAGAAATAATGGGTTAGTTTAATGCCAGAGCTCAGCAGATTTTTGCAACCTGGATGTCAGAACAGAGTCAGTGTCACCGGGGGAAATCAAAAACATTTTCACGCTCATATGCAGGGAAATGATCGCACTGTAGAGCCGTCTCATTAAGTAGAGCGGCGCTGCAGCACCAGCAGGCTGAGGTGGACAAATCGTAGAGTTCAGTAAAGATAGGATCTGATTTTGATCAGCTTAATGTTATATTGATCCAGTCAAATATGCCCGGATCGGCCTTGAAGCAGGACACCTCTATCGTCATTAGGGCTGGGTATCGTTAAAACATTTTCAATACCGATACCAACACCTTGACTTCGATACCGGTTCCTAAAGATACTATTTTGGATATCAATTTTATAAAACAAAAAGAAATTACAACATTATGGCACAAACATTTTTATTTCTTTTTCAGCTCCTACTACGTGAGCCCGTCTCTCTGTGTAACGTAGAGTTTTTCCTGAGTGTATCTACGACGTGTGACGTTAGACAGCCAATTAAAAACATTATTAGATCTTGTTAGAAGCATGCAGCATGCTTATTGGCTCACTGTTGCTGATGAGATTTACTCCTTAGGTGTTGAAATTGGGTATTGAATGACGAGGCATTTTTCGATCCTCGATACTTTAGAGGCAATTCGGTCGGTGCCTAACAAGTATTGAATACAGTACCCAGTCCTAATCGTTGTGCAATTGCACAAACAAATGAAATTGATTCTAGAGGATAACTAAGGACATCCGTCAATGTCCACAACAAAATGCTCCAACTGTGCCTTTATGGAACCTGGTTTATCCTTCTGCATCATCTGCTGGTTTGGTAATGCTACTGAGGCACAAAAAACAGAAAACAGAAAACTGTAACAACAGATTTTCTTCACCAAGTATGAAATGCATCTACAAAAATTGAAGGATGAAGAAGGCAAACAACATTGTGGTGACCGGCAGCGCTCCCTTGCCTCCCTATTTAAACAGCTGCTTCAATAAAAATAGATCCAAGATTTCATTTGTCTTACGAGACATTAGGGTTTAAAACAGGCCACTCCTTCCTGGTTTTAAAATAAAAAATAATACAAATCGTTGCTATGATACAACAAAACAGCGTTGGCCAAATTAGCACCGGGCCATGGGCAGCAAAGAGCCTGGGGTCCATCTGTTTTACTCCCCGACGAGGCAGCAGCCGACACCGGGAGATGACTAAACAGTCTATCTCCGGGGCTGTCAATGCTGTGTCTCGGCAAAAAAGTGGAGGGACCGAGCAGCCCCCGCTGCGGCCGCTGGCTAACGTTAGCTTGCTAATTCCAACCAACGCTGGTTACAGATACAATGAGCCCAACAAGTCATCTGGCGAGAGCATTGTGCTTTTCATATTCTGTGACAAGAGTGTGTGAATGAAACATTAAGTTGTTAAATTTAACACCCCCTACTGTACCGGAGGTAGTTACTCCCATCATTCTTCCCCGCTCATGTATACGGGGAGAACTGGCATAACCCGGTTATTCACTTAACATGCTGTGCATGTAAACGTCGTCCATGTTTGTCTCCAAGCTCCAGGGCAAGAGTTTTGAGCATTTTCTTTTTAAAGCTATAGCGCGTAGTTTCTGTCTCCCCCATGAGGAATTCTAAGTAATAACAACAACACTATCGGCGCGTCCACATGATACAAGCCTTCTGTGATTGCGCACCCCCCCCAACCCCTCCTCCACGCAGCTGCTAGTAGCCAAGGAGGACACGGAGGATTAAAAAAAACATGATGGACTCTTCAGAAGAGGTCATTATCTTCACTCAAGTTTCTTCGTGCGAAAGTCACCAGACGACACAATCTTCTGAATATAGTCATACTGACAAATACAGAGAGAGTTGTGTGGAGCTGATAGTCTTAATTAGCTTTGTAGCAACTCATTTTGCGATTGCTTGAACGGACGTTCATTAATATCAAAAAGTTACGCACTAAAGCTTTAAGGACTTTTTCTGCTGTTGCAATGATTTAGTCAACATCGAATTTCCTGCAAGAGTTAGTCGTGTCTATTTTTCTCCCAGAGTGATTGGAGAAAAAAAAATCAATCAATCAAAATATTTATACTTTTTCCATCCCTGTAGAAGGAAACTGGGTAGTGTAACCTGGATTGAACTGAAAGAACATGCTCTGCTTCATTGCCCCATGATGTTGCCAACTTCCTTCTATTTTTACTCTCAGCTGTTATACTCTTCTCCTCCTTCCTCTCTCGTACCCTTTTCCTCCCCTTCTGGACTTCCTGTGTTTTCTCTTGGTTGATAATCCGTCCAACTATGTTAAAATGTTTCCTGCTGCAGCAGTGTCAGCAGACTAAAGTGCTTTTTGTGTCCTCGCAGCTTTTTTAGTTGTTGCTTTAATTGTTGAGAAAGGAGCTTCTCATTTGCACATCATGTACAGAGACCAACCACAAGGTAAAGCCTGCAAAACAACTCTGACCTTTAACATTTAAATACCAGCTGGACGTGGAATTTAAGATGCCCAAAACTTTACCTAAGTGCTTCAATTGTCTCGTCACTTTGTCTCTCTCGCATCACTCGTCATCACTGGGTATAAAACTAATCAGATTGAAGCTCTAATGAGCAGGATTAATAATAGGGTTGGGGTTTAAAAAAAAATTTGTTTCCGAATTTTCATTTGGATGATCCAACATCGATTCATAAAATCCAGAATCGATCTGTATCATATGAAACAAGAAGACCTAAGGAATCCATTGGTACCATCTATGTCATGCTTTCAGGAAGGTTAAAAAATGCTCCAAAGTTGAGCTACATTTTGGCGAGGGAAAAACTGGCACGGCCATGTCAGACTTTATTGTGTGGTCATGTTAAATTGAAAGAAAATTAAATTAACTGTTTTGGGATCCATTGTTAATGTGAACATTCATACTTTTAATAATGCAACAGGTTAGAGCGAACATTGTAAAATACAGAATCTCTTTTTTAAATGTAATCAAACCGGGAACCTTGTGAATCGGAATCGATTTAGGAAGTCAGTGGTGATACCCAGCCCTAATTTATATATACTAATCTTTCCTCTGCTCATCTCTCTGGGTTGCTCCGGTGAGCCGCTCACATCACATCACGCATAAACACACACGCCTCATGAAGCAAAACCTTTTGTACCACAAAGCCCAGAACGGTGAAGACTTGCTTTAATCCACAGAGTGCATTTCCTGGTGTGAGGTGATACATGCTTTTTAAATATCTTCCCTGATGTTGCTTAGAAACACATTCCCCTGTCTCCACCACTGACTGCTGGACTGATGACTCTGTTTATTTAACAACAGCAGAGTAGATGCAAATGGCTTTAATAGCAATGCTCCTTTGGTTGCTTGTGTATGTGACAAATACATATAAATATATTATTCCCCAAATCCAGGATTTCAACACTGAGGTCAAGTTTTTTTTATGTGTATGGACTCAATTAGTTATCTAGATAAGGAAAATCTACCTAAACTATACATGTATTGAATATGTTTAGGTTTATTCACTTTACACTTCACGGAAGGCTTGTATCATGTGGACGCACCGACAGTTTTGTTGTCATTTTTGTTTTTGTTGTGATTTCCTGACACACTGTATCGGATCGGTAGTCTGTATTGGTCGATACGCAAGTTGCAGGCTAGTAAACGCTCTGTTTATGGTTCACTTCCTGTATTTGGGTTCGGATTGCGTTCTCACCTGAAGTGAACAGAACTCTAGTTCACTTGAAAGCGAACTGAGACCCCAGATTTTAAGGGGACCAGCGTTTGTTTGTTTGATCTGCACCAGAATTGGGATGAGCTTTCAGACCGGCCCCAACGAACCGGACTATCCGACCAAACGCTCCAGAGTTTTAAACGAAACCAAACGAGGCATGTGTGAAAGCAACCATATAGACAGTCAGGTCATAAACTGACGGTAAAAGATCCTGCACACTGCTGATTGGGGCTGCAAC
The DNA here is from genome assembly GCF_004354835.1 of Perca flavescens. NCBI lineage: Eukaryota > Metazoa > Chordata > Actinopteri > Perciformes > Percidae > Perca > Perca flavescens. The sequence continues at coordinate 34,610,705 of NC_041333.1, read as the reverse complement.
TAACGATTATTTTCATAGTCGATTAATCTGTTGATTATTTTCTCGATTATTCGATTAGTTGTTTGGTCTATAAAATGTCAGAAAATGGTGAAAAATGTGGATCAGAGTTTCCCAAAAAGCCCAAGATGACATCCTCAAATCTCTTGTTGTGTCCACAACTCAAAGATGTCCAGTTTCCTGTCACAGAGGAGAGAAGAAACTAGAACATATTCACATTTAACAAGCTGGAATCAAAGAATTTTTACTTTTGTCTTAAAAAATTACTCAAACCGACTAATCGATTATCAAAATAGTTAATTTAAGAGTTGATAACTAATCGATTAATCTTTGCAGCTCTACTGCTGATCACTTGAACTTGACAATGTTTCTGAGGACCAAACGTTAATACAAGTGATCGACAGTGAGCGGGATCTATTGGTCACAGTGTGTACAGTAGGTATGAAACATCACAGACCATCCGACTCATATACATGAGCTTGTTGCGTATAACAATAAAACATTTCGACTATAGAAAATGTTCAAACCGTGTTGTTTGGCTGCCTTTTGGGAGTCGTGCGATGCAGCCTGCTGCTGCTTCATTGCTTTTCTTAGAAAATAATTAACATTTTTATATAACACTACATTACTGCTTATGTTTAAAAATATATATATATAGTATAGCTAAGACAAAAGCAGCCTCATAATCATCCGGTGCCGACAGTGACAGGAATAAGCTGCTCTATTCTCCATCAGTGCGGCATTCATTTGGAGATTAGAGCTGGCATGACTGGGTGCAATAGATTTACTGGTCTTGTGAAGCATGATGCTTTAAAACAACAACCCATAATCCATCTCTGCATCATATAAGACGCATGCATGTGTGCGTGCGCAACGGGTTCGTATGATATCATACGGAAATGTACGCACGCCAATTCAATGAGGTTATCCTATGAGATTAGGTGACCACCGGCTGGTCACGTGACGCCGGCTACAGAGCTCCGTGAGTGGTCGGTCTTATCAGCGGCCGAGTTTAGCCGACAATAGGCTACTGGGAGCCGGCTTCCTGGGGGAAAGTCTTTGTTCCCCCCCCAGGAAGTATACTCTGCTCCCTGGCTTGAACGTGCTGTATTTAATGACCCACCCACCCAGCCCAACTTCCTTCCCTACGCAGTCTTATAAAGCAGCAGTCAACGTGGCGCATACAGTAATAGAAACAATCAATCCATTCCATCCATAAAATTACAGTGGTTTACTTTTCGTAGCTTTATGTACGAATGGTTCATGAGAACAGCCTGGTGTGTGTGATAACATTTTGCAGATGCTGTGTGTGCAGAATGTGTGTGTGTGTGTGTGTGTGTGTGTGTAACAGTAACTTGTATTTTGATGGATGCTGTGTGTATCCAACCTCATTAAAGCCCGTCTCAGCTCAAGGTACGACCAATTTTTACACCAGCACCATTACTTTGATACAACCTTGTTTCGTGTTTATTGGTTAATAAATAATAATAATAGAAAATGAGTCTGGGCCTACAGTACACAGCCAGAGCACTCAGGCATACTTATATAAAAGGAGGTCCAACAATGGTTCTTAACCCCCCAGAAAATCCAATAAGCATGTTCTAAAAAAAGTGAAAAAAGGTACCACATCTTATGTTCCCAAGTTAGGGGAGACAAAATACTCTCATTTCACTTATTCAATTAGACTCACATCACAATAAAGCAACACGCAGTACCCTTTTTCTTCACTTTTTTTTACACACATTATACATTATCTGATACGTTTAGTAAACCTACGTAAGGGGAATCTAAAAACGTAGATTACTTAAAAATGTATAAAAAGAGATAAAACATGTTACTTGGTGTTCATAGCTCATCTAACTAACATTTAACCTAAATATAGCAAATAATGAGTTTCATCTTGAGGCTGATGCTATTGAACTCAATGTCTGGCACACTGTCTGTTTTGACGCTAACATCGGATGGCGGCAAACACTGACATTTTCAAAACACATGGTGGCGAATGTCACAACTGATAACTGCAGCAAAACTGTGAGCTTTGCTTTTTGCCCCTTTTTCAAAAAAGTAGCTACTCTTTGACAAGAGCTTTCTCAGATTCATGTTTTCTCTTAACTGCACTCATGCTTCATTCATCACGTCTAGATGAAAACAAATGGACAGAAATGTACTGCAAACAATGGATTCCCCAATTTAGGACACACAAAAAAACATCCTTTCACTTGACTCACACCCTAACAGCTAAACTTCAGAGTGGCATCAAATCCCAAAAGAACCATTGACGAGGATTAATTCTAAGGCTTAAATTATTTAATTCCTCCAGCTGCAAAACAGCAGCTGGCACGTCAGAGCTTGGTGACAATAAAATGGAAATGAGCTCATGTGCGTCTCATCAAACACATTAAACATGTTACTATAACTGGACACCAAAACAACCTCAAGTACTACAAAATGGTATGGCGGTTGTAAACATCTGTACTGATGTGCAAATGCAAACAAGGTTAAAGATGACTGTAGAGGAATACAAGATATCTCTCTCTCTCTCTCTCTCAGCAAACTTCATTTTGTGTGTGTGTGTGTGTGTGTGTGTGTGTGTGTGTGTGTGTGTGTGTGTGTGTGTGTGTGTGTGTGTGTGTGTTGTGCTTGTGCGTGTGTCAATGACGCTCCTTGGCTCCGAATACCATTTTTTAGGCTTTGGAGCTTTGATGCTAGTCAACAGGGAACTAAAAACTGCTAATATTGGTAACAGAGAGCAGTAGTTGTCATCACTGCAGCTTTCTCTCTGCTCTGAACCGTGTGTATAAGTGTGTGTGTGTGTGTGTGTGTGTCTGTGTGTGTGTGGGGAAAGACAACATAACGCAGTAAAGACTCAATGAGCTAAAATTGAAACACTGCGCTGTAAGACATCGCTTTCGGTTTAATTAATTCATTTTTAAGGATTCTGTTATTCTACAGTATTGACAAAAAAAAACAAAAGAAAAAAAATCTGTCATCCAAAATTAAAAATCCAAATACCTACCCAACGAGTATATAGTCGAATATTCGGGTCCAGCCCTACAACACATTATGTAAACATATAAAACAATGATTATTTGTTTTTGACTGAGATTCTGTGACTAAGGCTCAGGAGTGATCTTGATGTTGACTAAGATCCCATTAGGCTTAGCTATTAGCACGCTTTTAAAGCCTCATGGGAGCTGTAGTTGTTGAATGTTAAAATGTTAGTAGATGAATATGGACAGACACCCCTAGAAACATTTCAAGTTTTCAGAAAGACATAGATAAACCTGACGTTATTTCCTTCCTCAGAATTTAATCAATTCATCAACACGTGCACCTTAACTACTGTACAGCTGGTGTGTCACAGCCCGGTCAGAGTGATGAAGGGATGGAGGGAGGCTAAAGAAAAAAGGATTTTGGGTGTGGGCCGAAAAATCTGCACTGCAGAGAGGAATCTGCAGTTTGGAGGGATTCAAAGATAGAAAGAGGAGAAAGAAAGAGAAACAGCTGCAGGAAAGAAACCAAGAGAGAGAGAGAGAGAGAGAGAGAGAGAGAGAGAGAGAGAGAGAGAGAGAAGGAGGAGGAGGAGGGTCATAAAACAGTGAAACAGACAAAACGAAGAGAGGAAGAGACGAAAGAAAAGAGGTGAAACTGCAGGGGAACTGAAACTAAATTCTAATAAGGAGACAGAGACAGGTGATAAAAAGTCGTCTGAATAACAAGTAAGGAGAAATTAGATGAAGAGAGTTGGAGAGGTGATAGTCATACAGGGAGAGAAGGGAAGAATAGAAAAAAGTGAGGAAGAGGAGGAGAGTTGGACAGCATGAGGGAAATAAAATGAGGGAAATAAAAGGAACAAAAAAGCAAGAGGGAGGGACCGTTTGGACAGAAATGGATGGCAGGGAGAGGGGAGGAAGCCAGCGGAGGAGGAGAGAGAAAACAATCGAGCTGAGAGTAGTGAGAGAAAAATAGGGAAGTGGGACGAGGCAACGGAGTGAAAAGAGGGAACTAAAGAGTGTTTACTCTTGGAGCAGCTCCTTTTTTTCCACCAACGTACTGCTTTAAATTCACCCACCGTCTCACAGTGCAGGAGAGCAGCTTCTCTACACACAATTGCATCGGTTTTCAGCAGCAGCATCATTAATCTACCTAATGTATCTGGTGGCCGATCTGATTTCAGGATGTTCCTTGACCAACAGTTCACTAAACACACCGTTGCTAACAATACACGGAAGAGTTGTGAAATGTAGTTTTACTAATGAGCTCCAGAGACTCCAATTCAAACTAAAGGGAAGGAAATCCCAGTATTGAGCTGTTAAGGCACAAGTATACTTCCCCAGAACGGCTTGTCTGATGGTCTGAGAGCTTTGGAAAAACTCCCCCCAAAAAGTCTGTCCAATGTCAGCTTCGGGTGTCCGACAATTTCTGTATCTTTTATTTTTTTTATTTTTAAATGAAAACCTGATCTTCACACCCACTTCATGCTGTGATTGGTCAGTTGAGTGGAAGGGAGAAAGGGAGAAGGGTGACAAAAATCCGCGGTCAAGTCAGACAGTTTCCAGCAGCCTTCAGTCTGAACAGGATTCCACAGAAACACTCACATCCTGTTAGGTCAGATTCTGATTTATTAAAATGTTATCAGACCCATATATCAGCTGGTACACAGTCTCCAAGTCGTTTTTATTATGACAGAGTAGCCTGTTTAAATGCTCTACCTGATCTATATGATCTGTTACTGATTTTAACGTAGGCCTATAAGAGACTGTAGCTGATCTGTAATCTGAACGGATTTAGTGTCTCCGACCTAAAACAGGCGTAGGACGGGCGTACGCCGATTCCTACGCAAAGCTCGGCATTTACCAATTTGAACGTGAGCGTAGGCTGCGATAAAATCTCACGTCCGGTCTGAAATCGAGTATGCAAGTTTTCGAGTCAGTGTGGACTTGCGGAGCAGCATATAACTAGTTTAACAGGAGAAGGAGAAGTCATCAGTTGATCACATATCAGCAATGGCAGATCTGGCTCTTTTAGAAGACCTCTATGCGCCGGTACAACAGGGCACACGTACGCGCATGTGCCATGGTGGAGCGCTCCATCGGATTGATTAAGGGCAGATGGCTCGCATCAGTGGGGGGCTTACTGTAGGCCACCCGGCAGAAAAAGTCTGCAACCTTGTTTTAACCTGTGGGGTTCTGCACAACATCGCACAGGGAAACTGGGTGCCATAAATGTAGCGATGGAGCCAGATGACCCGATGCCCAGAGAGCAGTGTCCAGAACAGCCCCAACTGGGGGCTATACGAAGGAGACAGGATATTATTCCTCACTTTTAAAAGGTATAGTGTTATGTTTGGCAATGATACTCAATACAGGAAACATGACGATGCACAACATTTTTATTTACTCTTCAGGTTTTTGTTTCTCTTTTAAAGTGTCGTTAATGGCCAAGTGAACGATGTATTTCTGCCATTGACCGACATATTTCGGCTTGTTTTCCCAGCCCCTCTGCGGTCAGGAGACAGGGTCGGGGTGGTGGTCCAGCACGGGGGGGCGGAGGGTGCTCTCTCTCAGCTTTTGCCTGATTGACTCATGAAAAAACACGAATATAAAATAAAAGACACTGCATAAACTCCGCTATTACTATTAGGACTATGGCATATGTATGTCAAGGATGTATACATTAAATAAACTTCAGATGGAGTCCGATTTACTATGGCAACACTGTTGTATTTTGATCAGTGAGCTCTTTCCATTCCGCATTCTTTCTACAGCCTCTAATACCAGTTTTCAGGCTGCCAAATAGTACACACGGTAGTGCAAATGAACCTGAGATATCAGGGTTTCAATCTCCACCTCTGAAAAGTGCCGCTTCTCAGCCGGATTACGTCTCGCCATGTTGTAAATTGTAGTGGCGAGGCCTCAAAACCGAGAATATATATAAAACCGTGATATTTAAGCCTCTGAGGTATATTAACATACTTTTTTCTTTATTCTGATCATTCTATAACTTGTATTTAGGCCATATCTGAACTATCTATATGTAGCTAAAAGTGATGAACTTTAGCCTACTTTCAGAAGACACCTCTCTGGAAAACATCTGTCATGCTTATCAGTGGGGCCTCGAGATAAGGCCAGTTGGCTTTTAGTCATTGGTCAAAGTATTGTTTCCTCCCCCATCTATGTTACATATGTTATAGAATATATACCATGTTCGAACAAAGAAAGCCAGAGTGACTTTTGAGAATCTGGGTAGCTGTCGCTCTCCAAGCTCTGCAGGGCTTGTACATGATGCTGATTTCTTTGATGTAAATAAACCTTTATAATCAAGAAACAGTGTCGGCGGATTCCTCTCTACACAGCAACGCACCATCGATACCATATAAAACTACACCTCTTAACATGTTCGAAATGTCATTACAAGCGCCTACCTATGTGAAGTGATTCCCTCTGAGTGAACACAGTTAATCTGGCTGCAGTAGATGAAGAAATGCATGAAAGTCATGCTAATTCATACCCCTGTTTAGTTCCGGTGTTGAGACGGCAGTAAGAGAGTGCTTAGGGACCGTCTAAAAACTACAACACCGAAAAGAGATACAACAAAAAAATATTTATTAATTTAATGATTAAATAAGGTAGTGTCTCCAAACTTACCTCAATTATAACTTGTCTCCTGCTAGTTGTACTACAGCACTTACTTTAAAAAAAATAAGCATATGCCTATTTTTGAGAATCTTTTAGAATCTCTTTTCGGTGTTGTAGTTTGTAGACGGTCCCGAAGCACTCGTCTTGCCGTCTCAACACCGGAACTAAACAGAGCTGAATTAGCACGACGTTCATGCATTTCTTTCACATCTACTGCAGCCAGATTCACTGTTCACTCGGAAGGAATCACTTCACATGGGTAGGCTCTTGTAATGACATCTCGAACATGTTAAGAGGCTTAAAAGCACGTTTAAAATTTGCCCTGTTTCCGCCTCCTGGGTGCTAACGCTAGCAGGAGGATAACTCTGTGTAGGCAGCGCCGATTTTCTCGCTACCGACAGCACTCCACATTTACAAACAACAGAGCTACGTGTTGAAATCGACCGGAATTCTCCTTTAAACAAACGTACACACATGCGGACACAGACACTTGAGTCAAGTCCTCTTCAAGTCATCATCATTTATATCCTTGTTATGGATCACTGTGTCTCCACACACTCACTCACACACGCACACGCACACGCACACGCACACGCACACGCACACGCAGACACACACACACACACAGACACACACTCCCTCTCTCTCTCTCTTAGGGCTCCTCTCATAAAGTCAATTACTTTCCCTGCACATTCCCCCCCTCTCCCTCCGGCAAGCGAACACTCTATCCAGGCAGAAGCCATTAGAGACGCCATACAGAAAAGTAACCTTTGGTAGACGCGACATTTTACACGTCACGCAGCGAGGCACTAAGTACACACGCGCTGATGTCGCTCCGACATACACAGCTGGAAATTAGACGGGAAGTTGGTCAAGCTGCAAATGTTGATGAGCCCGTTCAAATATTCAACTGGACAGCGAAGCGTTCAAAAGTCATTACAGTGGAGTGGGTCACTGGATTTAAACTTTTACAATAGAGCTGCACCGTATGAGGAAAATATGCAATAACGTTGAATATTGCGATAACAATAATACAGATATTAGAGTGTACTCAGTTGTGCTGTTGCAGAATTCTGCTGAAATAGAACAAACTGCTTGTTGAATTTAAGACGAATGAAAGGAAATCATTTCCAACATTTTATCGAACAAATTGAACATTGAATTGAATATAAAAGGCAGAACTAAAAAAAAGAATGACATTTTCAAGTGCAGTTTTCTACTGATATTTTCTTTTAACTAACACAAAAAAAATCTCTGAGTGTCTTTCACAATATGTTGCAGCCTTTCGCGATGTGTTTATTGCGAACAGTTGACGTTCCACTTCCGGGATTGCTCCGGTGCCACCAGAAGTGTTCTGTTGCACGACTAAAACAACTTTTAAACGTACACATGTTCCACCAAAACAAGTTCCTTCCGGAGGCTATTTTGCAGAGGCACCGTGACTCCGCTCGGCTCTTAGCACCGCCCAAGATGATTGTGATTGGTTTAAAGAAATACCAATAAACCAGAGCACGTTTCTTTTTCATCCCAGAATGCTGTGTGGACTAGCCAGACCCTCCTCCGCAGCGCTGTGGAGGAAGGTCTGACAAAGAGAGACTAATATTGCAAAGAGGATTTAAAAAAAACGGTATCCTGTGAAGCCCTATTTTACAATCAAACTTTAAGTAAATGGGCCAATAAACAAATCAACTTGATTTAACTGGTTAAGTTTTTTTTTTTTTTTTTACATAAACCTGGCTTGAAAAAGGGGGTAACGCATGCTGTATTGGACATAAAGAAGAATTCTGCCAAGACAGAAATCCAGTACCAAGAGCTGTGACTAACATGCCAGAAATCCACACTGGACGGATTGATTTTATGTCTTTTCACACATAGGAGTGTAAGCTCTTTCTAATGGAGAAATATTGATTATGCTTCAATCTTTTCAATCCCATAACTCAAAGCTACTGGTGTGCATCAGTCTGTGTTGTTCAGTGAAAGTAATGAATTGGATTGTTGAGAAGCAGCAGCATAAAAAGTGATATTGTTTTGTCCCTGAAGGTAACAAGGTTATGAGTTTAAATCACCCCCGGCTCACCGATTTGTATTCTACAAACAGAGGGACTGGAAGGGGAAATATGAAAGCCTCTGGCAAACAATGCTTGGATGATGAAAGGAAGACGCGTTTCTCTGAGTGTGTGGAAGAAGCAGCTGGTGACGCACATGCACCGTGCATGAATACGGTTTCAGTCTAAAGACACATTTCCTGTTTCAACAACCTGAATGAAAAACGCTTTTAAATAAAAACAAATACCACAGAGCAAGGTTTCTGCTCCTGCCTGAGGTGGAAAAGATGGCCAATCGGGAAAGAAAAGTTGCAATAAAAGCTGATGCAAAAAACCTCACTCCAGCAGAAATACCCCAAAAATACAAATCAAAAAAACAAACAGCACTGGCACCAAGAGAAACCAGTGGTAACACTGACTCAGGTTTGGACACACACACACACACACACACACACACACACACACAACACACACACACACACACACACAAAGATTCATTCTAAGAAATGTTGCGGGGATTTTTTTTTTATCGATAAAATCGATATAGAAATAATAACAGCTTACCAACACTTTCCTACACTGCTAACAGCTGTCACATTTTCTGCCCGTCTGGATGTTGTTATTCTTTCCAACCAACTAGATGGAAATGCATCTAAAGATATTTTATGTAGAAATGCTCAAACATTATCACCCCGAATTAAAACCACTGATTTATAGAAGAGCATCCCTCCTATTTGTCTAAATGAAATTCAGATGTTGGCATCTTCACAATAAAAACTCCTTTTTGTTTTCCTTAAAAAAGATACAGACCTCTACCGTAACTAAAATATGCTTGAAGGCTGAACGCAAATACATCGAGTGAAATGAAAGAAAACAGAGATATATTGTAAAGCAATGATCAAAACTGGAGAAGCGGGAACAGAAAGCAGAATTTGAGAAAAAGAAAGCAACAAAAATAAATACTGCAAAGGTAGTAGTAATAGCCTGTTTGTCATTGGCAACAAGTCCCCGCTCTCTAGTTACAGGCTGCTACATTACATAAAGCCCTGAGGGAAAATTCACACACACACACACACACACACACACACACACACACACACACACACACACACACACACACACACACACACACACACAGGCTCGCTGAGTGTGACCGTCAAGAACCCAATTGCTGGTATTCACAGCACGCACGCCAACACACTTGCACACAAACACTACTTACATTAAACTGCAGTCAGAAAAGTACACACGCACATTTATAATGGTATGTAACTACACAAAGTCATAAGAAGCGCGCACACACACACACACACACACACACACACACACACACACATTAGTCCTTGGTTTCCTGGCAGCGGATAACAGCAGTGAGATGTTTAGTATTCAGAGTGGGAAGGAAACCAGAGGAGAGAGCGAGCTGGCTCAAGCAACAAAGCAGCCTCTTCCTGACTCCCTCAATGAGACTGCTTAAGTGTGTGTGTGTGTGTGTGTGTGTGTGTGTGTGTGTGTGTCTTTATTACCAAAATGCAGTTTACTCACCCAAACCAAACTCATGGGGTCGTGGGGGTTCAGCTGCCCTGAAACAGGTAAAGAAATTGAATTAGTCGACACCCTGAACACAAAGAATTACAGGACTTTCAGCCAGTTTGTTTATGTTATTTACATTTTACTTATAAAAAAAATGTACAAGCATGAAAACATGAACAAATCAGAATGCAGGTGTTGAAGACAATGTAAAATGTAATGTCACTTCTCAAATGAAGTACTGCATCACATTTTCAACACGCAAACACACACACACAACATTTGCACGAACACATTTATACACACATGCATTCCCTCGGAGACCAGGCTGCCGAGGTGCAGCATCTTTCAACACCAGAGCAATTTCTCTTCAGCCTCAATGTCCTGAGAGAATCAGCCAAAAGAAAACCATCCCAATTCAAAAGAGGACCTGTTTAGCTAAGGAGGAATTTATTTCTACTGCAAGTATCGAAAATCATTAATAGAATCAGAAATAAAAAAAATATTTCTGTCAAGTAGGGCTGGGTGTCATTCAAGAAAATACCAATTTTATAAAAGAAAAAGAAAGTTACATTATTAAGGCATGAATCTTTTTATTTTTCAGCTCCTACTACGTGAGCCCTGTCCGTAGCGTAGAGTTTTTCCTGCGTGTCTCTACGACGCGTAACATTAGACAGCCAATCAGCAGCATTATTAGATCTTGTTAGAAGCATGCTGCATGCTTATTGGCTCTGTGACTCTGGTAGGTATTGAGATTGGGTACTGAATGACGAGGCATTTTTTTGATACTCAGTACTTTAGAGGCAATTCAGTCGGTAACTAAAAAAATGACATTTGGTACCCAGTCCTACTGTTAAGAACATAGAGGACTCTTAAGACGGTAAGGCTGACATCTCTGAGCCGCTGCATCCAAAACCTCTCCATCAACATGGAGAACTCCGGGGTGTCCACAGGTCAGACTGCGAGGACCCTGGGTGTGACGCTGGATGAGATATGTTTTAAGCGTTCACTAAAGCGTATATGTCATGCAATAGAGATAATAAAGACAAATGGAAAGGTCAAAGTTGTCATTTAAGTAGTTGATCGTTTCACGAAGTCACCTCGTTGCATTGAGTAGCGTGCGACGAAAACATTCCGTATTTTAAGTTTACAGTAGTTTCTGGCGGTAGCCTTTGAGCGGCACAGTGAACGGAATAATTTTTTTCTCAGTCTATAGCTAGTTAATGTACTGAGGATGAGAGGGGCCCCAGCGACTCAACAAATCCCTGACATCAGCAGAAACCCTGCACATCTCCCGCCACGTCCTGAAAACTCAGACTGCATCTTGACCCATTAAAAGATGAAATCTCGTGCTTCTAAAAAACATATAGCGCTTGAAGCGGTTTTATTTATTTGTTGAACAGGTGGTATCTTCGTTGTTGAATGCACTTATTGTAAATCGCTTGGGATAAAAGGGTCAGCTCAATGAATGGAAAGTAAAAGTGTTTACTCATTTGTCTTGAGTGTTGAATGTGTTAGTGCTGGTTACTTCCGCCCACACAGAGTTAGACAGTGAAAATGCAACAGTGTGCAACGGATTTATCAGCTTTAATCCTTTAAAATCCTTTAAAACGTCTGCACTTAATTTATTCCAGCAGCCATAGTTTTGTGCTCCTTACTTCTCTTGGTAAATAAATTATAGTTTAAAGGAGAACCTGTCCGAGAGCATCCAGCCTTAGGAAGCGTGGGAATTTGAAGGTCTCAGCGGGCTGCGGGGGCTGACAAGGTGCCAAGGCTTCATTAGCTTACTCACCAACCTGTCTGTCTCCCTGTCTGCCTGTCTAACTACCTCTCTGTCTGTCTGGCTTTCTTCTTACTGAGACGTGCCTGAGCTTGTGATGAGGGCTCCTGTCTTGACAGAACGAGGCTGTATAGATTGGATTATTAATCCGGGTGCAAAATAAAGAGAAAAGAAAGAGTATGTACGTGCGAAAGAGAGACACAAGAAACGAGAAGAATGATAAAGATGAGAAAGAGAAAGGAGTAAAAAAAAAAAAAATAATAAAGGTCAAACATAAAACACCCAGAGCTGAAGCAGTCGGCTGACGGATGAAAGAAAGCTCCATAATGAGAAAGAGAGAGAGACTAGTACACATAAGGATCTTAAAGATGCATCCCAGTCTGTACTCTACTGTTGTGTCACTGATTTGATCAGATGGTAGCTTTTTTTCCCAATCAAGGTTTTTTGGCCCCGATGTGATGATATTGGTCATCTGCTGATACTGATTCTGATCCAATACTTATATCTACATGTTAATTTACTATGTATCCGACACATTACAATGAGAGTAGCCTATTAAATCTGACACACCTGAACCCCAAGTTGGCTTTCAGCTGCTCCTAATGCTTAGGATGGGTTCAATGCAGAGATTGAATACATTGCATTGTTTGTGACAAATGATAATAAAAAAGTTTCATCTTAAAAATCAGTTTTTCCCCAGCATTTACATTGTCTAATTTTCACTCTTTTATGCAGTGAAATGCTCGCTCTGTCGAGCCAGCTGTCATTAGCTGTCAAAGTTAGATATCTTTTGTATGGAAAAAAATATCCCTGTGTTGGCAAAAGCTGTTTTTGTGGACAAAAGTCAGCATACTTTCTGTGAGATAAGGTTTGGTGACATCTGTATTGGACAGAAGAGCTTGTGAGTCACAGAACCAGAAATACATTTCTCACATTGTTGCTGTTGAACCAATTCGTCAAAATACCCGACGTGGCTGAGACACAGGCTATAACGCACCGCGACTCCACTACACAGCTTGGTGCCACAAGTGTACGGTGCACTGGATGGGACCGTATCCCGATCCTTCCCCCATCTGATGGATACCGAGACTATAGTCACCTTTTGGCGAATTTGAGAAAGTTTTTCCCAAATTTTGCCGTTTCCATCAACATTTTCTAATGCGATACTTCAAAATGCGCGTTAAAATGCGTTGACGCAAACATGACTTATGACAGATTGTGTTATTTTTAACATACAATCAACCTCAGTACTTCATATACTGTAGATATAAAGCCTACTCTAATAAATCCATGATGTAAATGACATTATGAGTGATCTGGTTGGTTGACAGCAAGCATAATTACTGAAGTGAAAGTATCTTCAGTTTCTGGCTGCTTACCAACTAGAGGACATCCCACTACCTTAAAGGATTGCGAAGATCCAGGACTTAGCCAAAATATTTGAACATCGACAACTTCTCAGTCCCTCCCCCCTTTCCACTAAAGCCCAAAATTGTCTCCTAAGCCCGTCCCCCCACAAGGGAGAATGAATGCGTGTGCATGAGCAGTGATTGACACGCAGTTAGACACACCCCCTGGCCCTGATTGGTGCATCTGAACAGGGAGCTGTGACCAAGATAACACTGGCTCCAAAAAACACAGCACCATTCATTAGTAGGGTGGTGCACCAAAGCACAAATGCAATTAGAAAGGCTGATAAATGCCAATATTCTTTGGGCTTTCAGGCATTACTCGCACAGGATTAGGAATGATTTAGCAACGTCAAGTGCACAAGCTCCTTACAGTTTTTCAAAAATGCCTTAGATAGTTTTGCAAACTTCTTACTGCATAACGCCCAAATGGAACAGAAGCAATAATTAACATATTTGAGACTCTCAGTTGAATGTTTTAGTGGTTCACTGCAGCCAGGAGCAGCAGTGACACCTGCCGTTCATCACCACCAACCGTAAACGCATTTTCGTTAAATGGCCGAGTACAAAGTCTGACTGCTTCATGTGTTTGAACACCAGACTCATGTTCATCTGACCGGAGTCGTGCCACTGGATAACTGATGTCATGTGTTAGAGCATGTTTTCTTGAATTGTATTAATTTAAAAAGGGTATACTAAGCAATATTTTCCTTAAAATCAATGTATAGAATCATATAGTAATCCCTCTCAATCATCACTAATGACCCACTAGAAGTGTGTGTGATGTCTCGATCTGCAGATACCAGGCCCTCTGCCTGGATATTCTCTTTTCTTTCTTATTTCGCTAAGTGCGGGATGTTTTTTGGGCATCAGCAAAGAGACTTTGGGCCCCATACGGTCTGTTTAGGATGTCCTGATAAAATAAACACCTGCCGGCCAATCAACGGCTGGTCATGATGTAAGCACATTTGAAGAAACTACAGCAAGAGAGAGAGGACAAACATTATGAAGACTAATGGCCAGAAAGACAAACAGACACCGAGGAGAAATTATTTTCAGGGACCTGCTATATATCATCAATGTGAAATTAGAGCCATGAACAGCGTGTTGTGACATTGTGACATTGCATCTGTGTTCACAACACAAAGACACACACACTTGCTTTATCACAACCTCGTAGAAAGTGTTTTTTCATTGCAAGGTGACAAGACAAAATGAGCAAATATAACTCCTGTTGTTGTGTTATTGTGTGAGCAGGTGCGTGATTGGTTTTGTGTCCTGATATTGCCTCATTCCATTGTTTACTGTTGCACTCTGGCAATATTAGTTGTACTGTGTGTGTGTGTGTGTATGAGAGAGAGAAGGGAGGGAGGGTTAGTGAATCTGATGTGTTTTGGTCTTGTTTTTCTTTATCTGTCAACAACACTTCATCACCCTTGTCTCGTTATCAGTACACACACACACACACACACACACACACACACACACACACACACACACACACACACACACACACACACACACACACACACACAATGTGTAGGAAAGCTCAAGGAGAGAAGGAAAGTCTTCCAACAACTGATTAGTGCTGAACAAATGTTCTTGGCCTCTAGTGTCAGACATTGACAGTGATTTAATTCATTTCAGCCACAGAGAGCGGGAACAGCAGTGTGGCTTGTTAAAAGAGGATTCTGGTGTCCTCTCCAGCATACACCAGGGGGGAGAGGTGTTCATCATTTATTCATCAGTTTCCATAAAAAAAGGGTCATTAGGTTGCAATTTGAGGGAAATAAATGCAGAAAATGTTTCTGACACAACAGGAGCCTGATGACAAAAAGACTTAAATTGAAAATGACAATTAATCCCTTTAACAGCATGTGTTGATTAGTGGGGGGGGGAACTGGCTCACAGGCCACAGCATTCGCCTGACATACTCATTGTTGATGGTGCCCACTCAGTGCTCAGATACTCAGTACTCAGATGACAGAGAGATGGATGAAAGGAAGAGCTGCTCATTTCTTGCACATAGCGAGCTGCTTTAGGTCCTAACTGCCAGTTTTGAGGTGGTGACGTTTTAGCACTAAACCAGAGAAGTCGATTACGAACTCACTACTTGTTTTAGTGGCAAAATGTTCATTTAAAAAAAAAAAAAAAAAAAAAAAAAAAAAAAGCTGCACAGCCATTATGAGCTCAGTCCACCAGAGCATTTCAATTCCCACATCCACAACCACAAACAAGGCAATTTATAAGATTCAGGCTGAGGTACGGTCATCAGATGTATGAGCCTGCTCAGTGTTAAGAGAGTTGGGGTGGAGTCGTAGTGATTATAGCCCCAGAGAATTCGTCAGAGGGTCCAGTGCTTATTTCTCCAAGCAGGGAATTTCATTTAGAAAATAAAAAAAAATTACAAATATCAGTGATTAATATGATATTTATCCCATCTTTGCTTTTTTGATGGTGCAAGAGATTTAAGCATCTCTATCTGTATTCTGTGGAAAAGGCCTCACCTATGTAGCGTTGCATTCTGCTTATTCTCTGATAATACAGTAAAAGGTCAAATGGATAAGATAATAGCCCAAATACACAAACAACATGACTTAACTTAGTTTTCTATTGGCATGACAAATGCCAGCTACAGGCTACTTTACTGGACCGATGTTTTCCTGGCTCATTGTTGCTCCCAGTTTGTATCAATCTTCGGTTGCATGAGCATTTATTCTGATATACAAATAGTGGATTTGACACAATATGTTAAAACAGTGTGTTAAACCTTTCCGGTGTCTGCATTTAAAACATTAGAGGCAGCAGCGCATCTTTTTAAAATTATTATTTAAAAGAAAGAAAATAGCATTAGAGACAAGTGAAATTTAGTATGACCACCTGCTTCCTGCCATCATTAGCTGATAACGAGCACACACACACACACACACACACACACACACACACACACACACACACACACACACACACACACACACACACACACACACACACACAGGCAGGAAACTAATTCAATTACAGTTGTGCTTGTTTTCTCTGCTGGCTGCTCTAGATTAACGCTATCAGATCAGACGCTGCTGTCATGGATTCGCTCTGAAGTCTGGTGTCCCAAAAACACTGAAGTGCCAGAATATTTGATTTGTTCACAGAGGATTGAAGAGTTTAGGAGGGGCGGAGGAGAGAAAGGAGGCGTATTAACACCGATAGATCAAAATATGGTCCGATCATGAGGGACTAACAATGTCCACACACTTCACTCCGACCACCAAAGAGTGATGCTCACTCGCCTGGAGTTATAACAGCTTTAAGATGTGCAAGCTGTCAGCATTATCTATCACGTGCAACACAAAATCAGTGCACCCCTGGCTAATATAATAGCAACAGGCGTCTCTCAGCATATCAATGAATTATATTTTTTTTTAGTGCCATTTCCGGCTCGCTGGGTGTTGAACAGAAGCCATTTTAATGAGAAACTGCCTATTTTTTTGTTTTATCTAGTTCACTGTGGGAGCCATCGGGAAAACTAGTAAACACTTAGTAAAAGCAGAATAGAGAACATTCAGTTACTAAGCACTGCATATGTAAAATGTAATCAAAATCTGTTACATTTTTTTGTCTACACTTTTAATGGGACGTGACTTTGATTTTGGTGTGGTTAGAGATTTCTGTGAGCTCCCTGCAACCCAGCGACAAGTCTCAGCTTCATCACTCTGGGCTCATAAAAGCGTTACACCCATTTGACATATTTAAATACATAATAAATAAATAATAGAACGGCAATCAGTGCAGGCTCAGCCACACTCCTATTATACTCTAATGAAAGTCTAACTCCTCATTTCCACCAACTGCTGAACGGCTGCGGACCGGCTCCGCTACGTGCTCCGCCGTCCGTCAATACCCACCAGGTCCGGATTTGTTGGGTAACGGCTGCAGCCATGACTCACAGCTGTAGTCCCGAGGACCCACAAGTTTTCGCGAGAGCTACAAAACCAACAACAGTTTGTTTCCATCCAGAGGAGTAGAGGGGAAACAGCTCTGTGCTGTGTTTTCAAGGTGTAGTGCAGGGAAATATGATCCGCCGCGAGCACGGTGTATTTTATTTTGAAAATTAACCGGATGTTTTATTTTGCTTCTGTGCTCGACTTCCTGTCCCGCACAATCTGAATTGTGCTGAATTGCTGCGGAGCTCTCCGGCAAAAATAGAAGCTCTGCGTATCTGCTCTGGAGGGCTGCGGACCACCGGAGCTGGGACGGAGTAGGGACGCAGCTGTTCCACAGTCAGTGGAAATACACACATTATATATTTAATATAATGGAACTAGATGGCAGCCAGTTTGCGGTAAAGCACTAAAGCTTTAATATTCCAATGTGACATCATGACTTTGCGTAAACATACACGCCACTTTCCTAAAGCCAAGTGGCGTGTTATCTGTACGCATTTTGAGCTATCCACGTGTATGTCTACGCCGTATACAGCGGACGGCAGTCTGCAACATCACAGCGTAAACATACATGCCACTTTCTAAAGCCACGTGGCGTGTTATCGCGAGGCTACGTGTTATCGCGAGGCTACGGTTGGGTTTAGGAAATGTGCGCGGGTTGGGTTTAGGAAAACACCAAACGTGGAAAGGAAACATCACACGCGGGACACGATCCCCACTCTCCTGGGTGAAAGTCCTGTGTTTTTCGCCCTTTCATACTACTCGCGATGGCGTCAATTCACACGCAATCGCAAGGTAATGTAAGACAATGGAGGCCAAACAGCGTTGATAAACACGCTAAAAAGCGAGTATGCGTCTTGATAACACGCCAATAATGGCATACGAATTGGCGTGTCATGCATACGCCACTTCATGAGCTCAGTCTGAATATTTGATGGTGAAACTGCCCAGGATGTTCCATTTCACTGTGCTGTGGTATGAGAGGTGAAGGAATGGACAGATTTATCATGTGAAAAGTAAATGTATCATGTTGCTAGCAGCTGCGTCATCACACAATCAGGTACATGGCACCTCGCCATAATATGTTGGTTGATAACTTATTATTATTATTATATGTGTGTCTTTCTCTCCCACTTTCCACTCTTTTTTCAGTTTCTGCCAAGAACCACTGATTTGGTAAATTCATTTTCACCACTTCCAGTACGTTAACGCGTCTGCATTGCTCGTGGCTGACGTAGCGTTGCTTCAGCAGGACTTCGGTGCATTATAGTCACAGCATGAAAAAGATGGTTTCTGCCACTTTCCAAAAAAAGAACCAAACACTGGAGACACTGATAATGGCTGGAGATGCTTATAGTTTTATTTACTGACTGCAACAGAGGCAAAATAAATCAGTTCATTTGCTCTTACAACAGAATATTAAAACGTGATTATCTCCGCTTGTTACAAACGAGGAAACGTGCGTAATGAGGCTTTAACATTGTAACGCTTAGCATATTAGAAAACGACGTGGCTCTCCAGAATGAGTGCAGACACATGCAGGTCACGTACTGACTTTCCCTGTGAATAAAATATTGATTATATGACACACAGCGATGAGGCATTTTTGCCTTCTACACACTGTGTGTCAAAGTCAACGTGACTGGAAAACAAGAGAGCTACTGTCCTCATGATGCAGCCTGAAATTAATCAGCCTGTATTAGAAAGAAAAAACATTCAGCTCCTTTATGGCAGAGATGCTTACAAGTCTCTGAGCTAGAGTCCAAGTCACGTCTCCCGTCTCTGAGCTAGAGTCCAAGTCACGTCTCCCGTCTCTGAGCTAGAGTCCAAGTCACGTCTCACGTGTCTGAGCTAGAGTCCACATCATTTGCATTAGGCGCTTATTTGTTTGGTCCTTGTTGTATTTTTTTGTGATCCAATTTTTGTTTATATTTGACAAATTGTTGGAGTGTGGAAGACAAACACAAACAAACCAAACAAAAGAAAGAACATGCTAAACATATGAAAGATGCAGACAACATACAATAATATTCTAAAAACATGTGGGCGTGCAGCACATACGTTACGCATTACGGAGGTAGGTTACAGGTTACGCAGGCAGGAGAATAATATAATAATAATAATAATAATAATAATAATAATAATAATAATAATAATAATAATAATAATAATAAAATATAAAATATTCATCAGACGTTTCCTAAAAATAAAGATTGTTCATGAGTCCCGCATCTCAAGTCGAGTCTGAAGTTTTTTAAAGATTATCTTTGGGGCATTTTAGGCCTTTATTTATATAGGTCAGCTGAAAACATGAAAGGGGAGCGAGAGGGGGAATTACATGCAGGAAAGGACGAGTCTGAAGTCTTTTGAGGAGGATTCTCAAGTCAAGTCTGAAGTCACTGTGTGTGCGACTTACGTGCGACTCGAGTCCGAGTCTCAAACTCGAGCCCCCATCTCTGCTTTCTGGAGCAGTGCTGTATATATGACAGCATGAGGCTGTCAGCAAGGAGTAAACATATCTTTTTACAAAGTGAGAGATGAATATGGGGATGGAAACAAACTCTAGCTGCCTATGGGGCGTATTTTTTTTTTTTTTTTTGGTTTCAATATCATGAAAAGATGCACAGCCTTGCGAGCAGCTCCAGAGTGAAAGAATTGATTAAGCTCAGAAGTGATCGGTGCAGCATGAAGAAGAAGATTGGAATATAGGATCCAAAGTATTTGGAGTTATGTTTGGAGGTAATGAAAAGAACCTATAGGAACGCATAACATGAGTTCCATGCATGCAATTATTATCTAAGAGCCAAATAACCTCATATTGAAATGGAGCTGTTACATTTGTGATGCAGAATCAGGGGAACTGGGGCTGCACCTTAATTACTCCCTTCTGAATTATTATTTAAAGTCCAGGATTAGATCTACAACTATCCTTAATCATCTCTGGCCCCCTGCGCACCATCACCTGTCACCGGGCAGAGGATGCTAATTCCCCGATGTATTAAATTGATGAAATAACATCTTTTTCAACTTAACGTTATGTCCCAGAGGCGAAACTGGAAGCAGACACACAGAATAAGGTACATAAAAGGTGATTAAATACATAAAACATGACCTCAACTCTGGGTCAAAACTGACCGACAGCAGTAGCTTCCTTTTGAATTAATCCATTATTTAAACCTTCGTGCCGAGGCAGATGGCAGCGCTAAGATGAAAAGGCTCGAGACTGAAGGAGAGAAAAAAAGAATGAAAAGGATTGTCAGAGCGTCATGAGCCGGACAACACTGCACGAACAAAAACCTACAAGGCGAATGTAGCAGGGTAAATAATTGTAAAGGCCAGTGTGAGAAACAGTGATGGGCAGATAGACGGAGGGAGACACAGGGAGTGGTAAACACAAATATCTTTCAGCTTGTAGCTGAGACACAAAGGAAATGGCATGTAACATTAGAGGGGGGAGGGGGCAAGAAGGAGAGACATGGAGATAGGAGAGAAAGAAAATGAAATGAAAGAGAACAAGAGACTGAAAGAGATACAACACAAAGATTCATTTTGAGAGGAAACGCTTCTACAGGAGCTCAGGCAGAGAGGAGGAGACTAAAATTATAAAATAATAATGTTCAGATATGTCCACTCCACTGCTGCTACTACAGCTGACTGCTACTGTTGTCATTAGCTCCAGTTGGTTGGTCTACTGCCACTGACCCATTAACAGCTACTACAGCTAGAGCAGCATTTACTGTCAGCTAGCACTCCTAGCACTAGTAGGCTAAGGCACTAGCACGAGCCTGCGTCGGCCGTCACTCTGAATGGAGGGTACTGCGTTTAGGCTGCAGCGGGGGTCGAAGAAGGGGGGACGCCCAAAAAATTGAGACCCACTCAACTTTTGGAGAAACGCAACGCCACGTCACGCTGCGGCGGCCAATCATGTAACCGGAGATCAGAGTTGTCGGTGTGTTTAGAGCTACGGTTTGAGGCGGTGTGAGAATCCCGTACGGGAAAGGGTAAAATAAAAAAAACTCTCCTGTGAAATAAGCTGCCTTCAAGCGCAGTCGCAAACGTCGAAATCTATAAATGACTTAACGGAAAACAGTAACTGTGAAATATAAAGTCTACTTGTGCTTCGTTGGGGGGGTTTAAGAACACAACGGGACGTCACACAAATTGGCCGTTTCATTGAAAAAATTAAACCATGTAAACCTATCCTGCTACAACCTCTAAATACAATTATGAACCTGAAAAATTAGCATAATATGAGCACTTTAACAAATATTGCACCCCTAATATAAAAGTCTTGAAAGCTATAAAACCACTTAATGTTAACAGAATAACGTAAGCAGACACAAACACCTAAGATATACAAGTACCCCCCGCTCCAGACAGGATGGGTTAAATGTGGAGTCTGATTCTCCAGATACTACGTTGTGCTGTGCATACATACAAAAATACAAAAAATCATAATTATTCTTTTCCTAATCGTAACTCTACTTTTTTTCCCCATCACATCGCTCAACTACTTAACACCTTTGACCATCTGTCCAAGTACCTCTAATCCTTCCTTCCTTCAGCTCTCTGTGTGTGTGTGTGTGTGTGTGTGTGTGTGTGTGTGTGTGTGTGTGTGTGTGTGTGTGTGTGTGTGTGTGTGTGTGTGTGTGTGTGTCTCTCAGGTCAGGTATGTTTGTATAGTCCAGGTGGTCTCTCAGCTGGTGCCGTGTTCATCAGGATGTTGTACCTCCATGCACCACTCCACCAACACCAACAGGTCACATTTAGACATCAAAACACGCCCACACATATCTGTCAGGAAACACGCGCTTGTGAAAAGTCCTTCCAGATTCTCGTCATGCATTCAAACTTCCCACATCTAATCTGCATTTTTGCCTCAAACCTTTGAATAATATACAGACTGATTCTGCATATGATTAAAACAGCTGAATGTGAATACTTTAGCTCATTTCAAGAAGGGCGACAAGCAACATTTTCAACACCTCGTTAACACACCTGACTCCATCGGCTCCTCCTCAGAGCTTACCGCATTACTAAACAATATTTACACTTCTCATTGCTTAATGAATGAATACATTATTGATTGGTCTGGAAATAAAAGGAAGTGAAGTGATGTATGAATAATACATCTGTTTACTCCCCTTTGTTTATTTTTAACACATTCTGTACGTGTGTGTGCGTAGTTGAGGCCCGTAGGCGACAGAATCCATAGGAGCCATCTGAAGTCTCATAGTCCCATTGGACGTGTGGGCTTTGTGTGTGTGTGTGTGTGGTCTATATATACGACGTTCCACTTCCATGATAGCTTTCTTTGTGTTGGAATTTTAAATTTGGTGGATTCATGAGGACTATGGTTAACTGCTCCTCAGATCTCTGCAGGGTAAATCCAGACAGCTAGCTAGACTAGCTTTCCAATGTGAGTTTTCTCTCGCACGACTAAAACTACTTTTGATCTTACACAGTAGGGCTGGACAATTAATCGAAAATGTATTTATCGGAATTCGGAAGCTCTTATCGACGCATTTTTCCCATGGCGATAATTTTGATAATTTATTCCTGTTGATTTGCCTACTTTCTACTACTAAGTCATGTGACTTCCACCGGACCAGTCAACCGCATGGAACGCATAATGGAGGAAAACAAACACTGAGTCAGAGTCAACTGAGCAACAAATGCAGTGTCCGTCGTCTGGAAACATTTTGGCTTCAGAAAAGATCATTTAGAACAACGTGATTATTTATCGTTCATTTATCGTTATCGAGGTAAAACAGTCCCTCCAGAAAAACGTGATTATGCGATCGCATAATTCAACGCATAATCAGTCAAAGTCTGCATATTTATGTGGGGGCCGCATTTTTTCAAATACGCTGCACTTTTGCCGCATAAATTGCAGATTTCCGAGCAAAATATGCGGGGCTTGTATGATTTCATAATCCCGGCATTTTTGTTGCAAAAAAATCACATAATATATCTTAGCAGAAAGTTGAAAAATGTTGCGTTTAATTCACACAAGAGCAGCCATTTTCCCCTGTTGTCATGGGAACGTTATGAAATGATGTAATTACGCGACGTGAACATCATCGAAAAGCAGGGTGTTGGGGGAATCACTTTTTTTTCTCTTTTTCATCAAACCGCAGTTTTTGCAAGTTCCCGCAATTTCATCGCATAAAATTGCATAAATATCACATAGAGCATATTCCATAGAAAACGTGCCGCA
Source organism: Perca flavescens (assembly GCF_004354835.1). NCBI lineage: Eukaryota > Metazoa > Chordata > Actinopteri > Perciformes > Percidae > Perca > Perca flavescens. The sequence goes on along the minus strand of NC_041333.1, from coordinate 34,587,148 downwards.
TAATCAAGGATTTTGCCCTCAACAATCACAAAAAAACTGCATTTTTCTGGTAAAATGTGCAATTAATTGTGATTTAGATTTTAGGTTATATCGTGCAGCCCTACAACACATGTTCCACCAAAACAATTTCCTTCGCAAGGCTAATTTGCAGAGGCACAGTGGCTCTGTCCAGCGCTTAGCGCTGCACATGACGATTGGGATTGGATTGAAGAAATGCCAATAAACCAGAGCACAATTTTCTGCCATCCCAGAATGCTGTGTGGACTAGCCAGACCCTCCAACGCAGCGCTGTGGAAGATGGTCTGGCAAAGTGATACGAGTGTGCATGTGTCTGCGTGCGTTCTGCTGCTGCAGTTGCCGCTGTGTCCATAAATTGCTGTCCATGCTGCTGAAGTGCCCTTAAGCAAGAAGAGGTAATGGAAGTAGCTATCTCCCGCGGATGGAAAAAAAACTTAATTGGACGATGGGAATGGAAAATGGAAACCCATGCGTGAGTGCCTGCATCTGTCCACGGGCTGGGGCAGTTCTCACCAAATATGAGATTGTTGCAATGCAGCATGAGCAGACAAACGTATTTGAATTTTAATATCCGATGTCAGCAGGTTTAATATTGCCTCATAAAATGTATCACAAAGTACATTGTTCTTCTATGGTGCCCGGTGTTAGAACTTCAACACTGGTACATAAGTCAACTGAAAGGGTGTGAAGACTTGAACCTTAGTATAAAACAAAGGCGGTTTAAAAAGTAGAGATATGTCGCATGGATGTAGATTTAATACTACAAATCTTAAATACACAGAATGTTATGTACATTTTCTGCTAAACTGATTACTGTTACACAACTGAGTCAGAGTCTCTCTGCAAACTGTTTGACAACCCACCCTCACACACTCTCCTTAGACCCTTGATTCAGATAAGGAAAAACTCCAAACCAAAACAAACACTGAGGAAAAAAATGGAAGACACCTCAGGATGAGAAACTAAAGAGGGGGATGATGTTTGATGTGTGTAAAGAATAACCAACATAATAAAATTACACAAAAATAACTTACTGATGTGAATCTTTTGTTCTATTTGTTATTTTACACCCATTTCTTGCAATAACTGTGTATGGCCTGTGGGGCTTATGCATGCCTGCGGCACCAAAATCCCTGCACCGCTGAGGGCTGTTCCTGGGGCTTGGCTCAGCAGCTGTCAAGATAGCAAAAAACACCAGAACAATAAATCTGGCAATGCAACAAATGTTCATGTTTTTAAAATTACTAGCCATAGATTTGATAAAAGAGATGGACGTAGTGTCTCTGGGTCTGAAAAGTAAAGCTAATTCGGAAGTGCCTTAAACCAGCCTTCCTACTAAAGGCCAGCAGGGGGCAACTCCACTAGTTGCAAAAAGAAGTGAGATTGTAAAGAAGTCTTTGAGAAAATGTCCCTACTTACTTGATTTATTACCATAATAAACATGTTCCGAAAGAGTTTATATACAGCTATAGATTTACACATTGCTCCTCCCCAGCTCCACCCTCTCATCCACACACTGGCACATCTTGCTCCAATAAACCAAGGCAGCGACCGCCAAAATGTCAAACTCTAGGCTTCAAAAAGGTAGTCCACAAACCAAAAGGTGACCTCGCGGTGCCTATGCCCACTTCTTTTATACAGTCTGTTACAACAGTTATAGATGCACCAATTACAAATGTTCTAGGCCGATTCCGATTTCCGATTTTTCATTGAGTTTGACCTGCCGATAATGATTTTAGCCGATTCCGAATTAATTAATTAAAACCACTTTACAGTGCACACAAATATTTATTTTCTATCTTTTCTTTATTAGAAAATTTTGCACAGAACATCGAACATTTTTTAAACAGATAATCAAACTATATAAAGGGAAATTCACACACATCTAAAGTGCAATGTTAGAACCATTTCCTTATTTTCACATCCAATATCCAACAAAAAAAACGTGATATATTAAGCAAACTAAACGTGTATGAAAATGCCCGAGTGCATTTGTACAAAAGGCCGTCTATAAGCAGTGATTGTTAGAGTGCATGTCGGGAGAATAGTGTGGGCCAACTGGCGGAAAAGGGAGAGAAAGGAAAAAGACACTGTAAGTCGTATAACTTATGTTGTCAGTTCACGGTTAGCTGCTGATTTCGTTGTTTGTGTTCTTCACCTGCTAGCTAGGTTGCATGTGGCTGTTGATTCCATATAATGCCGATTGTTGAACGCCCATGCTCACGTTTGTATTTTAGGTGCATTATTTACATGCTACAGTAGTTACGCTGCATTAAGATAATGTAATTAATAGTGGGTTTATTGTTATTATTTGCTAGCCTATATATAATTCCTATGCATTGTGTATGGTAGCCTTAACAATGTTATTTATTTACAGAATTTGACCGGCATAAAATCGACATATGTCAGACTGACCTGCCGTTCACGTGAAAATCGGCCAATTCCGGTCACCAGCCGGTCAATCGATGCATCTCTAACTACAGTACAGCTGTACTGGTAAAAGCTTCTACTAGATAGAATGCCATTTATTAAACTCAAACTTGATTCAATTCATTTGGTGCATGATAATGAATTACAACTCAGTTTCTGCTGAGGTAATTGAATTGTGTTTTCAGAATCTTAATCAGCCGATTCCTAGTGAGGACCTTTAATTTGGCCACCAGAGGGTGAGTAGTATCCTCTACAGGGTTTTATGAATCACTGCCAGAAATAAATCTCTTCTAATGCAACTTCTATGCCGTTACCTTGAGCCAAGCTGACTCAGCCGGGGTTAACGGTCAACTAATGCTGAACACACATTCACACCAAGTGATTCGCGCACCCTAATGTGGCACCAACATGCAGAGACACAATGCAGTGAGCAACAGAGGCTGCATCTGTTTTTTAACCCTAGTATTGGTATGTCGACAGCAGTTACCTCCTCAGGCCCAGCGGGATTAGAGACATACTTCTGCATATCGTCACAGCAACAGCACTGGAAAGGATGTGGCATGATGCAACACATGTTATCCAATGTTACACAGCATAGGGATCAATAAAAAAGCAACACATTTATAAGAATGTATTTAATGCGCTTCCTTAACGCAATATTGGTTATTTATCCTTTATTTAATATTGTTGTGAAATGAATTTACACATTTATAGTGTGATTGTGTATCCTGTTATAATTGTATATTTTTACAAGATGAATTTGTTTCCATTCCTCATTTACTTACTTTCTACATGTATTTATTATTTATATATTTTATATAAGCCATTTAAACCAAAATAAATTACAACATTAAAATAGGGCTACTCGATTTCACGATTATTTTAGTCAATTTTGAAATCACGATTATTTAACGTGATGTTAAAAAGATGTTGCATTTATTGAACTTAAAAAAACAGTGAAACAAATCAACAGTAAAAGCAATTTGAACTGTGAAATGTCTCTTAGTACTCTCCCCGTTTTAACTTTTTTTTTTTTTTTTCATTCAGCACAGAGTTTACTTGCAAAACGAAATGTGCAAAACAATTGTTTTTGTCGATGTAAAAGGAGCTCAGTCTGATACTGATAGCTACTGAGGTGGTTTAACCCAGAGTGACCTGGCTGACACGCTGCCTAAGGCTACACACCGGATGCATGGCGTGAGTGTTTCAGCTGCGTGGCGTGTCCGTTTTTATTTTGGCTCCCATGTTAACAGGTAGGAGCTTACACACTGCCTTATTTTTCACACAACACGCAAGCGTGTTGGAAGCGTTTCCAGGCAAAATAGAATAGGAAAAGATGTATATATGTCATTTTGACACAAATACATATTAATAAATGACATGTTGATGTTTGAAAGTCTCTAGGTTTTGAGATAAATGCAGATATAAATGTAATTAAAAAAAACAAATAATTATTGATTTTCAAATATTGCACCTGTCAATACAGAACGAAATATTCTGTAGCCTATTTTGCCCTTAATACTGCCGGAGTTGTCTTTGCTGTAATCAGATCAGTATATATTTATGTTTAACATGAAGTATACTACTGCTTGAGTGCAGTAAATCAATGGGAAACATCCATGTGTACAGACAAGACTAACAGCAGTTGCACGTTTCTGGTGTGTAAAGACAGAAAACGCCACGCAGCCGCCACACACACGTTCAAGAATACTCAGACGATGTTGCAGAATAACAATACAGCGTGAAAATGTCTATTCTTTCAGTTTTCAGCGTTAAATCCGTAAACGATAAAACAGCATTTGAACAAAGGGGTTTGGTGCCAATGCGCTCCAGCGTCACATCACGTGTTTTTCCTGCATGTCTTAACAACGTGTATCGTTAGACAACCAATCAGCAACATTATAAGGTCTCGGTAGAAGCATGCTGCATGCTTACTGGCTCACTGATGCTAATGAGATTTATTGAAGTATTGAAATTTGGTAATGAATGACCAAGTAGGGCTGCTCCATTATGGAAAAAGATATAATCACAATTATTTTGGTCAATATTGAAATCACGATAATTTAACACGATTACTCGTTGACTTCTGGAAAGATGTTATTATAATTATTGAACTTAAAAAACAGTGGAAAAAGTTCAAGAAATCAACAGTAAAAAAAACACATACAACTGTAACATTTGCCTTAATACTTTTCCTATTTAAACTTAATTTTTTCATTCAGAACACAAGAGAAAATAAGAGTTTACTTGCAAAACGTTATGAGCTAAATAATTGCTTCTCTCGATTATTCTGTTTTTGTGATCATTGGGAGCCTAAATCATAATCACGATTAAATTCCGATTAATTGCACAGCCCTATGACCAGGCATTTTTGTACTATGTAGGCAATTCGGTTTGTGCCTAAAAGTATCTAAATTCGGTACTCAGCCATATTTACTTGCATTCTAAACTTTTAATATGTAGTCAAGTTTAGTGGATCAGGGTGAATCAGTCGGTGTCAGGGTGAATAAATAGCATTGAGAACAGAGAGCTAACTTCATTTTCAAAGGCTTTCATGCTTTTCTCCACTTCATAGAGGTCAGTGTACTTGACTGTTCCACATGGATCTATACCCAACTGCATATATAAGTGAGATAAAACATTAAGAGGAATAACAAAGAACTTGTGGTTGAAACATTAATTAGGCCAAACGACCTACGCACTGCAACCCACGCCGGGCTTCATCAAAGAACTGAAGGGCAATGACTCAGTGTAATAACCCGGAGAAGTGCTGTAGACTCCTGCAGTATGCACTGACACAAACCAGAGAGAGAGAGAGAGAGCAGAGCCAAAAGCACCTGTAAAGAGATATGTTACAACCGTAAAGAAATATTTAGACAGGGGAGTCAATACAGATACTGTGATCACTGATAAAAACTCAACTGGCCGGTTGTTCATTGGTGGTCCAGTGGTAACTGTTTGCATTGTGAGGACTTCAATACCCATCTATTATGTAAAACAGTATCCTTCACATTAGGGGTGTAAAGGTACATGTATTTGTTCCGGACCGTTTCGGTACAGGACTTTCGGAACGGTGCTTAACGTACACCGAATGCAATCCCAATTCAATGAAATGATTAGACTTGCTTTGCGTGCAGAACTAACTTCAATTCTGAGTTTCCACATGAACATATGAAACGGCAGACCAGAAGTCTGTTTAGTCTCCACCCTGCACTTTGAGCGCTTTACACACATTTTGCACACAGTACGCTTATGCCAGTAGCGCCTCTAGCCGCTAGCTAGCGACCCTCCGTTATCATTAAGGTCTCCTGTTTGGGAACACTTTGGTTTCCTGGTGAAATACAACAACGGACAAAAACAAGTGGATAAGACAAAAGTAGTCTGCCGACATTGCTCATTAGTGATCGGGTATGTTTCTGGCAACACGTCAAACTTGTTAACTCACTTGACCGCTACAAGGAAACAAACGAGCGTAGTGCAAACGCTGCATTTAAACTGACAGCAATAACAAATGGCATTGGAGTTTTTTATAGCAGCGGATATATTCAGTTGTTGAAAACACAGGTTTTAAAAACACATGATGAAGGTGAAATTGCATCTCATCAACATTTTAGCCAGAAAGTCATACCCCCCTATATTTATTACAATTCAATTAAAAGTTTGTTTAAATGGGACATGGGATACCTCCTTGCTTGCTTAATTGCCTTGGCATAGAAAGATGATTAATTTGATCTTTCTGATTTATTTTCTGAACTGGAAAATTGTAAACTGATTGTTATTTACAAAAGTATAATAAACAACAAGCACATTTGTTTTGCTTCTTTACTTTATTTGTTGGGAGTTTTGCATTTTTTTGTACCGAAAATGAACCGAACCGTGCCACATAACAATGCACAAAGCAAATGAAGGAGACATTCACAGCTGCAAATTTGCATTGTGAGTCATCTCAAGCAAAAAAAAAAGTTTTAGTAATCTCTTGTGTGAACAGAGTCCATACTGGACAGTGTTAGAGTGGAATTGGGAAACAGCTTAAATGTCACATGTGTGGGGGCTGATGTGGCGGAGAGCCTTACACTCGTGAATACTGTACTCTGCACTTGTGTGTTTGGATTGATCACTACCTGTGGGTGGAGAAAATGACTGCCCCCCAGAAACACCAAAACTTCACTTTTGGCAAATTGGAGTCGACAGCATCTCAATCACAGGTGACTAGATACTCGAGTGCTGCTGCACCGCTGCTGTCGTTTGGACTGATTCCAGAAATGTCAACAATGTATCTTACTATTTGTGCTTACTATAAAATGCTTACATACTGTAAGTATTGTAACACACATTTTATTAAAAGTTTTGTTGCAGCTCTGACTCTGGTTTTAATTAACAGGTGAAGAGAATCAAATTCAATGGTGGAACTCAAAACACTTTATAATATGCATAATTTGCATGACTGTTAATTTAAAAAAAACAAAAATTAACTGTAAAAATGTGCTATAACAACATATTGTATTGTAAAGTATTAACAGCTTTGTACTGGCAATTCGAGTTGCTAGGTAACTTCTGTAATTTTAATTCACAGAAGTACAAGATAATGTTGTTAACAAGATTACAATGAATTGTTTTTCTGTTAACAAGGATTTGCCGTAATTTATTTACAACAAAAGTAACCTTTAAACGGTATCTTGTAATATACCTACTGTAAGTTTTTTTCTACAGTAATTGACAACACTTTTACAAGACTTTAGGTATTTACTGTAAATTCTACAGTCAAATTCGTTACAGTGTCGGTATTGTCATTGTCCTCATTGTAAGATTCCTTTCATATCCTGTCTCCATGAAGCTATTTCTGTATATGTCTCCAGAGGGGCTCCTTGTTTAGATCTCTAAAGTACATAACTGTATAAGGATGTGAAGAAGGGGTATGAGACCTGTAGGATATGATAAGGGTTGATATGATATCGTCAAAATGATACAGACTATGTCTATTATTTATATATTTCTAAATTGTTTCTGTCGCAATGTCGAAAACAAATCTTGAGCTGGACTCAAGTCGGCTCAGTGTTCTTTATAATCATCACAAAAGATGTAAAACTCAACACAGAGTCAGAAAATGCTATAAAATGGGGCACTGGTATATTATTTGATAAGTGTTCTATGTTTTTCTGTCCCTGCCAAAATGAAGCTAAATAATAAGAAACACTGAGATAAGAGAAATAAGAGCCAGAGAGCCAATCTTTTGTGGAATCCATGGAAAACAGTTTGAACAAACACACAAACACCTCCAGCCCCGTCTCTCTCTTCAAAAGCTCAAACAAAAAATTCCAATAAACTCGCGTCCAAAAACGAATGTCCCCTGCCAGACTAATGGCTGCTGCTCTGATGTACGAGTCGGCTTCAATTCCCGACGGACGCAAACTGCCGACATCCTCGCGACTGCAAAGCTTGATAATCAAGAGGCAGAATAATTAACATGAGTCACTTATTGAGCCTGTAAAAGCCAGTGCTGTTACTGTAAGTCTTTTATCCCTCTGCCTGATGGCCCACTGTGTGAGACAGAGTGTGTGTATTTCTGTATGTGTGTTTGTTTCAGTACATACTCTTTGGTGTGTGTGTGTGTGTTTCTGTCATAATTCTAACAGGTGACCAGCTGGGCGTCCTGGTCTTTCCCAACAGTTACCCAGCAGCTAATGAGGCAGTCCCAGCCACACCCACAGGAGCTCACAGCATGGGATTACAGTGCTCAGCATAGGTGAATACAACCATACTAAAGTTAACTAAAAAGAGGAATAAAAAAAATCATCTTTTGGAGATTGATCTTAATGCCTTAATTAAAGAAAATTAGGAAAAATTCAACCTTTAAGGACACCAATTTTCTTTGTGAATGAATAATGTATCGTAAATAAATAAATGTTCTTTCTTAAAATACCGGGGGCATAAATAAGTACACCCCTATGTTAAATTCCCATAAAGGCTGGCAGATTTTTATTTTTAAAGGCCAGTTATTTCATTGATCCAGGATACTATGCAGCCTGATAAAGTTCCCTTGGTCTTTGGAATTAAAATACTCCCCCCCCCCACATCATCACATACCCTTCACCATACCTATAGATTGGCATGGTTTTATGTCAGTTAGCCTAATAGCTGGTTTGATTTGCATTGAGAGATGATCTTATGGAAAGTACCCCATGCCATTCTTTAGGTATGGTGAAGGGTATGTGATGATGTGGGGCATTTTAATTCCAAAAGGCCAAGAGAACTTTATCAGGATGCTTAGTATCCTGGATCCATGAAAAAATGAAAATCTGCCTGCCTCTATGGGAATTTAACATAGGGGTGTACTTATATGCCCCCTGTATTTTAAGGAAGAAGATTTATTTATTCACGATATATTATTCATTCACAAAGAAAATTGGTGTCCTTAAAGTTTGGATTCCAAATCTTTTTAATTAAGGCATTAAGATCAATTTCCAAATGATGATTTCTTTTATTCCTCTTTTTAATCAACTTTAGCATAGGTATATTAACTTATGCTGAGCGCCACACAAACACACACACACACCTATAATTTGCGATCACACGTCATTCATTCAGCATTTATATAGCTGCTAACTATGTACAGTTCAGAACACTTTTGTTCAAATGCACTGAGATGACTCATATCAAATGCATTTAACAAACTGACCTTCAGTTCATCCAGAACGCTCCACGATGAGAGGTGAAACTATTTTAACAACACCACTTTTTTCAATTCCAAGCCCTCAGAAAGAGAACCCGGCTGTGTTGATTTTGGCACAGTGGCCACATTCAATTATGCAAAGGTTTTAACTGTGGGGCAGAAAGAGGGCGTTCCACGACTGCGACGGCATGATCCCGACCACCAAACAGCCAGGTTTGAGACCAGATGACCTCAGAGACGAGGGGTTTAAAGGCCTGGCTTTTAAGGTTAAGGAGCCAGGTTTTAAAATGACGATGCCAGCACAGCGGGGACGTGGTCTCTCTTTGTGGTGCCACTGAAATCCCAGGCAGCAACATTTTGAGGAGGGTTGCAGAAGGGACACAGAAGACCGACTAATACCATTATATAAAGAAGCTACAGTTGTCACTGCAAGAGGAAATGACGCCTCGCCTGGAGAAAAGTGGAGCTGACAACTAAAATGATCTGCCTATCAAAGCTGAGCTCAGACTCGGTAATGACACCAAACTTTTGTGGCCATCTCAACACTGTTTCCATTTCTGTTAATACTTTAATGTCACACGCCACATTTAATTTCTCATTGCTTTTACCTCCTCTTTCTCTCCTCTCCTCACCATCCCTCTTCATCCCTCTCCTCTACCCCTCCATCCCTCTCCTTATCCCTCCAACCCTCTTCACACCCTTCTCACCGCTTCTCACCTCTCTGTCCACAGTGAAAGTCTTACAGAGAGTCCACTGCTGATAAAGCAGAGCTGTGCGAGCCAACCAACTTGGCTGCAGTCAGCGCAAAAAGAATTAATGGAGTGATAAAATAACCAGACAGAGGCCGTTACCGCAGAGTGAGAAAAGAGATGGATGCATGGATGGATGGATGGCCACTGCAGAATGGAGTGTTAAGGGCAGAATAAGCGGTGTAAAAGAAAAAGAAAAATCACAGAGTGGTCCTGTATAACCGTAAGGTCATGGGTAGGATTCCTGCAACAGCAAGATGTCCCAGTCTTATCTCACCTCAACACACTTCTGGCTAAAGCTATCCTAGCATTTCTCTACCTCTCCATCCATCACATCTGCTGCCAGCTGAGACAGCAGCCTTTAAATCACTTAATTGATCTCTTTTTTTTTTTTCTAAATAAACAGGCCCAATCTCACTGGCGCTTAGCCCGCATCGAAAAATGAAGCCATGAATTCTCCTCACGCTCAGCATCAGCCCGCTGGCTCTGACACAAAAGAGAAAAGAGTCGCCAATACAGGTTTTTTTCTGCCGGAGCCCAGAGAACCAGGTCTGAATGTGCACTTAAGCAGAATAATGACCTGTTTCACCGAGTTTAGAAAGCAGACTGATGATTGAGTGATGAATGGAAGAAGACAGCGGGCATGAATGTGAAGACAGAGTGACAGATAGATCGGGAAGAATAGATTCAACTGGATTGGACATCCCTGGCAGTAAGTGGATAGAGAAAACTGACAAAGAAAAAAAAATTTCTTTTAGATCTAAGGGAGAATTTACAATTAATTTCACCACAGCAGCAGCTACAGTCTAACAATAGCTGCGAAAGGTTGTTTTCATCCAGAATGAGATATCAACATTTGAGCAGCACAATGCTTGCTTTAAAAACATTAATTGGGTTCAAATATTGAACAAATTATGGTGTTTGCGGATGACAGTTTGTACCTTGAGGCTTTCGCTGAAAATAAATTTGAGCTACTGCAAAATCTGCAAGCAGGCTGGTTTTTTTCCCACTTCAGTTCACAACTTCAAATGCATGCAATGTACCCAAGTGTTGCTCAAACACACAGAGAACAAAGAATATCTGCTGTTTAAATAATTCAACACAACAAAGTACATACATACATTGATTAAGTACACAGACCGCTGCATCACTATGCATGGACATGCTCTTCCATACAGAGACTGCCACTAGCCAACGAAATTGCACACCGCCCGTTGTCATAATATGTGCAGTAAGGGTAAGCCGCCTTATCAACATAAAAGCCCGATAAAAAGAAAAGAATGTACATTTGTGTGTTTAAAATAAAAGAGCATTTTACAGAATTTCAGGAGTTATGCTGGCTTGCCATTCAGGGCTTTGATGGACAGGGGGACAAATGAGATCTTTAAGAGGTTGAGTCTGCACCGGGGGACTCTGAAGCATCTGCCTGAAGGGAGAAGCTGGTACTCATTGTGGAGGACATGGGTGGGGTCTGAAAGTATAATAATGTTATTTTGTTTACTACTTCCCTCTAATACGATCTAATACGGAGTCCTGTGTTTGTTTGACCCGTCCACCACCCCAACCTGCCTCTTTACGCGGAATTTGGCGCTCTCGTACTTCATCACCTTACTTCCAGCTTCGCTCCCGTCATATCTACTACAGCAACTAGAGGGCGACGCCACTATAAACCTAAATATAAGGCGTAATTGCGGCGTGAACAAACGACTCATGTGGGCATTTTTCCTGAACTAACATGGAAAATTACACACACACAAACACACATATGACTGTATGTAGACACACACACACACACACACACACACACACACACACATAACAGCCACATTGTACCTGACACATCAGATCTTTTAGATGAGCATGGTTAATAAGCTCAGGCTGAGTTCGGTCTCATTGGAAGAGTCCAACTCACGCAGAGCCAATCACAGCCAGTATTACTGATTTAATGAGACACTACAACGGGAGCCAGAGGTCACCCCCATTCTGGAGAAAACTTGTGGGATGACAAATCATGCTAATGAAGGGATTAAGACCAATGGATTTAACATCGCTAAGCTCTTGTGTGCACGAGGCATCGCTTTCTTTGCTTTTTAGAGCCCAATATAAACACAGAAAAGCTTTTAGTTCTGTTAGAAACGAGTGAAAAGTCTACAACCACTACAATCACAGGGAGAAGATGAGAGAGTCCCATTTGATCTACTTGTTAGTAAACTACTTTAGTGTGAAGCCAACAAGGATTTGGGGAAGACTGAAAGGCATAAGAAAGATTTTCTTAGACTTTTAGGGCCCCAGATCATTAGAAACTAATCATTACAAAAAGTATTTTTGAATTGTCTACAACCCCTGCAAAACATATGTACATGTGGGGCGGGCTCTAGCTTGTAATGGGAAAATTACATTTAAGCATAATTCCATATATTTTTATGTTTTATTTCTACTTTATTTCTCTCACAAATGCTGAAAGATTTTATCTCATTTCCCACATATAGATTTTGATTCTAACTTTGTGAGACATCCAGTCTGAAACATTATGTGAGCACTGTTAGCCTGAACCGATAAAGGTACAAGGTCACCCTAAAACTCTCTAGTTTGTCTCATGCCAGTTAAGAAGTAACTGGGGGGTGAAAGTCGTACAGGGAGGAGGAGGTGAGATGACTCTGAGATGTCTCTTGTGTTTTCTCTGATTGTCTTCATGTGTATCAGATTGCCTGTCAAAATTGTAGCGTCATAATAATCCAAGTGTGTGTGTGCTGTCACTCTGAAGATGCATAATAAGCCTGGTGGTTCTGTTCACTCATTGGAGAAACTGACTCCACACTGGGCTGTGGCCTTTTGTGAAATCATGTTGCAAATATATATATGTTTTTAATAAAATACAAAAACCCCAACTTGGTTAGTCTCAGACTGTCTTATTTGTTTCAATTTACTAAACTCTGAAAACTCTTCCCCTGCTGCAAAGGAAACTTCCACGACAAGCTCACCCAGTAAGAGCGTTCGCCCCATTTAGGCTGAGTCCTTCGCAGTGGCACGGGTTCGAATCCGACCTGCGGCCCTTTGCTGCGTGTCATCCCCTCTCTTTCTCTCCCCATTTCCTGTCTATCCACTGTCACTATATAATAAAGGGAAAAGCCCCAAAAAAAGAATCATAACAAACAAACTCCTCACAGCGAATGGTGGAACGAGCTCCCTATCAAGATCAAGATGGCTGAAAGCTTACACATCTTTTGCCTAAGGCTAAAAACACATCTCTTCCGACTACACCTCGGATAAAAAAAGAATTCTTGAACCTGCGCTTTCACATGTCTCTTTGTAGCTTGGCTTATTTAAAGCTAATGTACTTGCACGTACTACTTGTTGTCTGGAGTTTGAACCTTCACAGTTGAAAGCATTTAATTGTAAGTCGCTTTGGATAAAAGCGTCAGCTAAATGACATGTAATGTAATGTAATGTAACATGTTAATTCTTTCCTAAATAAAGTGCACTAGAATAAAAAAAAAAAAATGAAAAACATCGAATCACAGTCAGTGGATGGCAAGAGGGTTTAAGATGAAAAGAAAGTTCATCCAGCCTTTATGAGGTCTGATGAGTTATGACAGAGTTTCTGTGCAGCATGTGGAGGTGGACAGTGATAAATGCTAACATACACACAGACCTCAGAAACACAATCATCTACAGCTTTGGGGCTCCAGGAAACAGTATAATTACACACCGAGTGAAACAAATCCTTGGTTCTGAATCAGGGAAATGATTTGTTGGCAAATGATGAAACGACAGAATGAGGCCTGTGGCGGCCATGTTGGAGGTTCTCTAGCAGAATGTGTCTCTTGTTTATTTCTGTGCTGTTTTTTTGAATGAACTGCTCTTGTCAACACAGATTAATTCTATTGCATCTGATCGGTGTCTCATTTAGACCTGTGTGTTCACGCAGATGTCTTCTTACCAAAAGATACCACAGACCGTAGACTAGTAGCCTGTGTTGGTAGGGACTTATATTTACATGCCAAATGGGCTGTTCTGATGATTTTGCATGTATATGAATTTAATAAAAAAAAAATTTTAAATTCATGATTGATTGACCTGTTCAATTTGCCATGTTAATCTAGCTTTCAGCTTTCAGTCACCTTTTTAAATCCAATAAAAATCCAATGTGAATGCAAATATTTTTTTTAATTGTTTTTATTATAATTTATGGTTCATTCATATGGACCCAAACGAAGTTCATTATAGATTTTTTATGCCACTCTTTACTCAGCTCGATTAGCACGTTCAAAAAATAAATTAAAATCGCACTGTAGTATATCTCCCACTTAAACCAGTGATGAAATTACTTGTCATACATACTGTATATATTGACATATACATACATATATACATATATTTAAAGGGGCTAAATGCTTAGAAAAAGGGTTAATATCATGAGGTCAAACTCATTTGTGCTTCTGAGGTCCTGCTAATCAAAAGCTTTTATTGGTGCAACATGAAACACGTATGAGCTGCATATGCACACACACACACACACACACACACACACACACACACACACACACACACACACCCCAAGTTGTATATACACACTTATGCATGACCACCACACACATACTGTATGCACACACACACATAAGCTTGTTTGAACCATTCAGTTATAAATTATGGATGTCTCGGTAGAAAACCTGCACAGTCTGTCAGTTTTGAGTCAAGAGCCACGCTGACGAGCACAGAGGCAGAACAGACAGCGACAGGCTGAGCAGACAGGCTTTGAATGGCGGATTGTTGAAGTTGCATGGTAAAAAAGCCGTTTCAAAAAAACTCTGAAATGTTTTGCGTGTTTTTAGAGTGACACATTAGTCTTAAATATTTTATAAAGGTCTGACTTCTTTTAGTCCTTATCAAACTTTAAGTGTATTTCCAACAACTTAAAACAGGATTTTATTATTAGAATGTGAAAATGTGGATGGAAAATCATCACCTACACTGTTGAATGAAAGGTGATTTCTGTGGAAAACATATACTTGTTCAGCACGAACTTCGTAACAGAAAAAGTAGTTCATTGCCACTCTGAACTGACGAGAAGGAAACGATGGGCCGGATTTACATCTCCCACGTATGTTGTAGAGAGTTCATGTAATTTAGTCATGTAGCTCATTTGTTCTCTTCTCCCTTCAATCTCCTTCCTCACCTCTTTTATTCTCTAACTGCTCCCTTGAGGGATGGCTCAAATGCAGAGGAATGAATTTGGCTACGTGTATGTGTATGTGACAATAAACCTCTATTACTGCTAAACCTTTCGGTGCCACCAGCCTTTAATCTCTCTGCTCCCGTTGTTTTAAGCCATGCAGCTCCATTACCAGAACCACTCAGAGACGAGAAGGGGTTTGGCTGTGTTGACCCAGCATAAATGCAGTGGTTATTGTGCATATTAATGAGAACATGGTAGCGGAGGCTTTACATCATGGAAACACATTTATGCAAATCTGAACAGAAGTTAATTAGGGGGAACATTTTCTGCTGGCTGATATGAGTTTCTGTCTTACACTAAACTGCGTGTGTGTGTGTGTGTGTGTGTGTGTGTGTGTATGTATCTTGCTCCACTAATAACGAATCCCCTAATAAAGTTCCCTTTATTCACACATTTAAAAAATAAAGCCGGGATTATTTTACGTTTGTATGCCCTAAAGAGACAAACATCCAATCATCCACAATTTAGCATTCTAACCAATATCTTTGTAGCCCTGATGTGGTTTTTTTATTTGAGTTCTGAACAGATAATAGGAGACAACTTGAGCATTTCTGACTGGGTGCCAAGCTTTAATGACCTAATATGAACCTACAAGAGGACAAACGCCAGTACGCCCTATGTCACGGCACTCAGGCTTTCATGAAATCCATTATGACAAGAATGTAAAAACAAACTCACTAGAAGGGAAGGAGATCTTACAGGGACGAAACGAATACATTAATAATGTCAGACATAACCAAAAAATAATAATACTTACAGTCTTTAAATCAAAGATGGCACAGGATTTTTTTTTTCTTTTTTCTTTTGGGGGCTTTTCCCTTTATTATAGCGACAGTGATAGACGTGAAAGGGGGAGAGAGATGGGGGAATGACACGCAGCAGGTCGGATTCGAACCTGTGCCGCTGCAGGACTCAGCCAGCTCCTATTGGGTGAGAAACAAAACAAACAAGACTTTCACCCGGGGTTAAAATAAAAGGAAACGGCAAGTTTTATATTTGTTAGTTTACCAACGTCACGTTCAGCATCACATGCGTCACGGAAGTGAAGTAACGTCTGATTTTAACCCAAACTACGATGTTTATCTAAAAAGCTAAGCAGAGATGGAGTGACCCTGCCCGGAGGAAGCCCGGGGCCCCCGTCTGGAGCCAGGCCCAGACGGTGGGCTCGTCGGCGAGCGCCTGGTGGCCGGGTTTGCCACGGAGCCCGGCCGGGCACAGCCCGAACAAGCTACGTGGCAACTCCCTCTCCATCCCATGGGCCCACCACCTGTGGGAGGAACCGTTGGGGTCGGGTGCGATGCCACATGGGTGGCAGTGAAGGTCAGGGGCCTCGACGGACCAGACCCGGGCAGCAGACGCTGGCTCTGGGGACGGGAACGTCACCTCTGTGGGGAAGGAGCCGGAACTGGTGCGGGAGGTGGAGCGCCACCGGTTAGATCTGGTGGGGCTTACCTCACGCACAGTCTTGGTTCTGGAACCATACTCCTGGATAGGGGTTGGACTCTTTTCTTCTCCGGAGTTGCCCAGGGTGTGAGGCGCCGGGCGGGTGTGGGGATACTCACAAGCCCCGGCTGAGCGCCGCTGTGTTGGAGTTTACCCCGTGGGGACAGAGGGTCGCCTCCCCACGCCTGCGGGTTGTGGGGGGAAAACTCTGACTGTTGTTTGTGCATATGCACCAAACAGGAGTTCGGAGTATTCGGCCTTCTTGAGACCTTGACTGGAGTCCTGCATGGGGCTCCAGTGGGGGGACTCCATTGTTCTGCTGGGGGACTTCAACGCACACGTGGGCAATGATGGAGACACCTGGAGAGGCGTGATTGGGAGGAACGGCATCCCTGATCTAAACCAGAGTGGTTGTTTGTTGTTGGACTTCTGTGCTAGTCATGGATTGTCTATAACGAACACCATGTTCGAACATAGGGATGCTCATAAGTGTACCTGGTACCAGAGCACCCTAGGTCAAGGTCAATGTCAATGATCGATTTCATAATCGTTTCATCTGATCTGAGGCCGTATGTTTTGGACACGGGTGAAGAGAGGGGCAGAGCTGTCAACCGATCACCATCTGGTGGTGAGTTGGGTCAGAGGGTGGGGAAGACTCTGGACAGACCTGGTAAGCCCAAACGTGTAGTGCGGGTAAATTGGGAACGTCTGGAGGAGGCCCCTGTCCAACAGACTTTCAACTCACACCTCCGGGCGGAGCTTTTCGGCATCCCTGTGGAGGCTGGGGGCATTGAACCCGAGTGGACAATGTTCAAAGTTTCCATTGCTGAAGCTGCAGCGAGGAGCTGTGGTCTTAGGGTCTTAGGTGCCTCAAGGGGCGGTAACCCACGAACACCGTGGTGGACAACGGTGGTCAGGGAAGCCGTCCGACTGAAGAAGGAGTCTTTCGGGATATGTTATCCCGGAGGACTCGGAGGCAGTTGCAGGGTACCGGCGGGCCCGGCGGGGCTGCAGCCTCTGCCGTGAAAGAGGCAAAGCAGCGGGTGTGGGAGAAGTTTGGAGAAGACATGGAGAAGGACTTTCGGTCGGCACCAAAGTGCTTCTGGAAAACTGTTCGCCACCTCAGGAGGGGGAGCGGGAACCATCCAAGCTGTGTACAGTAAGGATGGGACACTGTTGACCTCAACTGAGGAGGTAATAGGGCGGTGGAAGGAGCACTTTGAGGAACTCCTGAATCCGACTAATACGCCCTCTATGTTAGAGGCAGAGCTGGAGGATAATGGGGATTGTCGCCGATTTCCCAGGCGGAAGTCACTGATGTAGTCAAACAACTACACAGTGGCAAAGCCCCGGGATTGATGAGATCCGTCCAGAAATGCTCAAGGCTCTGGGTGTGGAGGGGCTGTCCTGGTTGACACGCCTTTTCAACATTGCGTGGAAGTCTGGGACGGTGCCAAAGGAGTGGCAGACTGGGGTGGTGGTTCCCCTTTTTAAAGGGGACCAGAGGGTGTGTGCCAATTATAGGGGTATCACACTTCTCAGCCTCCCTGGTAAAGTCTACTCCAAGGTGCTGGAAAGGAGGGTTCGCCAATAGTTGAACCTCGGGTTGAGGAGGAACAATGCGGATTCCGTCCCTGGTCGTGGAACAACGGACCAGCTCTTCACTCTCAAGGATCCTGGAGGGAGCCTGGGAGTATGCCCAACCGGGTCTACATGTGTTTTGTGGATTTGGAGAAGGCGTATGACCGGGTCCCCCGGGAGATACTGTGGGAGGTGCTGCGGGAGTATGGGGTGAGGGGGTCTCTTCTCAGGGCCATCCAATCTCTGTACAACCAAAGCGAGAGCTGTGTCCGGGTTCTCGGTAGTAAGTCGGACTCGTTTCAGGTGAGGGTTGGCCTCCGCCAGGGCTGCGCTTTGTCACCAATCCTGTTTGTAGTATTTATGGACAGGATATCGAGGCGTAGTCGGGGTGGGGAGGGGTTGCAGTTTGGTGGGCTGGGGATCTCATCGCTGCTCTTTGCAGATGATGTGGTCCTGATGGCATCATCGGCCTGCGACCTTCAGCACTCACTGGATCGGTTCGCAACCGAGTGTGAAGCGGTTGGGATGAGGATCAGCACCTCTAAATCTGAGGCCATGGTTCTCAGCAGGAAACCGATGGAGTGCCTACTCCAGGTAGGGAATGAGTCCTTACCCCAAGTGAAGGAGTTCAAGTACCTTGGGGTTGTGTTCGCGAGTGAGGGGACAATGGAGCGGGAGATTGGTCGGAGAATCGGGCGCAGCGGGTGCGGTATTGCATTCAATCTATCGCACTGCTGTGACGAAAAGAGAGCTTAGCCAGAAGGCAAAGCTCTCGATCTACCGGGTCAGTTTTCGCCCTACCCTCACCTATGGTCATGAAGGCTGGGTCATGACCGAAAGAACGAGATCCAGGGTACAAGCGGCTGAAATGGGTTTCCTCAGGAGGGTGGCTGGCGTCTCCCTTAGAGATAGGGTGAGAAGCTATCTCATCCGTGAGGAGCTCGGAGTAGAGCCGCTGCTCCTTTGCGTCGAAAGGAGCCAGTTGAGGTGGTTCGGGCATCTGGTAAGGATGCCCCTGGGCGCCCCCCTAGGGAGGTGTTCCAGGCACGTCCCAGCTGGGAGGAGGCCTCGGGAAGACCCAGGACTAGGTGGAGGGATTATATCTCCAACCTGGCCTGGGAACGCCGATCCCCAGTCGGAGCTGGTTAATGTTGCTCGGGAAAGGGAAGTTTGGGGTCCCCTGCTGGAGCTGCTCCCCCCGCGACCCGACACCGGATAAGCGGACGAAGATGGATGGATGGATGGATACGATGTTTATCTAAACTTAACTAAGCAGTTTTGGTGCCTAAAGATAACCAAACTGTGACCATTTCACAACCTTAATCGGAAAATGCTTCTATGGGTCTTAATACAGGGTAGAAAGACACAACCTATATTGTTGTATGGTTTGGAGGACTTGTTGGAGGTACGAGCATAGACAGCGGAGTTTCTGCAATTATGAATCCAGTTCGTAAGAGAGGAACAAAGAGCAATAGGGTTGCATTGGATGTTCTATTCCTTTGAATACAGTCAGTGCAGTTTAGTCTCAAAAACTGATTATGGTTGGGCTTTTGTTGCACGTTTTAGGTGGTGTTATTATTGCTATCATTATCTTTGATGTGTCATGTCTTGATGTTGTAGTAGGTTATACTGCTGGTGTACCAGAAGGCAAACTGTCCATTACAGTTGTATTGAATTGTATACTGTCTGTCTCTGGAGAGCATGTTGGGCTGATATTTCTGAGCATGTTTACCTTTTCTGTTTACCTTACTTTGATAATTAGACTGAAAGGAATAAACCATTTCGGTCTCTCCATTTGACATGTTGAAAAGAAACAATAATCTTAGTTTAAAGGTGTGTGGTTCTACTGGGCAACAGAATCAGTGTGACAATGTTGGAAGAGAAAAGAACATTTGGCCTCTGCATGTCACTCCCTGGGTAAATAAAAAAAGTAAATGAAGTTTAAAAAAATAACAGCTTCAATAAAGTGTGGCTGAGTCCCCGCTCCCACAGCTGTCAGTCTTGGAGGTAAAGCCGAAGCTGTGGTGAGAGGAGCTCTAGTGCTCTGGTGACTTCCTCCATCACACTTCGTCTCCTCTTGGCGCACACACACACACACACACACACACACACACACACACACACACACACACACACACACACACACACACACACACACACACACACACACACACACACACACACACACACAAATCCCAGCTGTATGGGGTGTCTTCTGCAAAGTTTCTGCAAAACCTGTTTGTGTGTTAGTGTGTGTGTGTGTGTGTGTGTGTGTGTGTGTGTGTGTGTGTGTGTGTGTGTGTGTGTGTGTGTGTGTGTGTGTTGCTTTTATTCACTTTCTGTGAGTCTGTTTTTAGAGTCCTGTCACAAAATTGCTTAATGCAGCTTAATACTCACAGTCAGGCTGCATTGCAGGAGCCGGTTAAAGTAGGCCAAAGGAAGGCTACTGTATAACCCTAAAAGTCTCTCCAGATGAGGTCATTCCTTCTGTATAAAGGCAGTTACACACCAAACATACGTCCAACCCTTGGCAGAAAAGCCAGTCGGACTGATCAGTCTCCCCGAGTTGGTCCAAAAAGTTCCTCAGAACACACCGAAAAGATGAGACGTAATACGTCTCCATAACAGCAGGCAGCGCTAATCTGTATTGTTGCCCAAAAAAATGAAAACTGGCAGCTGTTTGGACGAACGCGTCACATGGGTTTGTTTTCTCCAGAAATTCAAAGCCAGTCTGTCATGCTTGTTCAGAATACGATCTCATATTGTACTAAAATAGTTCACTGAAAGATGTTTCTGAAAACATTTTATGAGCGAAATCGGCCATGCAGTTGCTGAATCTGTCTTCATTTCAGCTCAACAAAGGTCAGTTTAAAAGATTTTCGTCAGATTTTGAGAGACTCTAGTCACCTCATTCTGCTCGCCGTTTCCAGGTGAGTCCCGACTGCCCTGCCGCCGACCGAACATGTCAGATCGGCCAAAATAAAGGCCGACAGCCCCTCGGACGTAACCTGACTCCACCAGATGGATTGCTTCGCATTTGCTTGGCATATCCATCTGGGAACTTTCCGTTGGAGAACTTTTGGGAAGGGGCGGAAATACTGGTTAACTGATTGGATAAACCATCTGTCTATCACCACCTAAACCCACCTCAAAACCAACACTGATTGGTCGGTCGTTTGGCGAACAGCTCCAAATTTTCTCTATCTCAAGATGCCAGACTGATCCATCCATCCACAGCCCTGTCTACTAACAATTACGTTTATGAAACTGCATTCTCAATCGAGGGAAACACTTTATTTTCCTGATTCCGTTTGTTTTTTTGACATATCACAAATGTGTTTCTTCAAAGTTTTTTTTTATTGAATTTTTAACAAGTAATGATAAAATACAGTTATATGTGATGGGATGTATACGGTACCGATTTTTTTAGACCTAATCATCTGTGGATTATCCTGAGTAACCTGGACAGTGTTTCTGGAACACACACAGTTATTCACCCTTCCTATTTTCAGCACCGCAAATAAAATCCCATTCCTGTCTTTTTTGTCTTTGCTTGCGCCCGTGTGTGTGTGTGTGTGTGTGTGCAATGAAGGTTTCAAGTTTAAATGTGTGCATGCTGAGAGAGAAAGAGAGAGAGAGACAGAGAGACTATGAGTGCCATTCAGTGTCAGGCTGCAGCGCTGTAAAACAAAGCCTTTAGAGAAGTCAGTGACAGGCTGAAAGGAAGCGAGGGATGATGGGTCCGAACGAGTGACAGAGAAAACAAGTGAGAGACTGAACGAGCCGGAGGGAACAGACAGAGAAGTGAGAGAAAGAGAGCGTGCGTGCCTGCGTATCCAGAGGAAGACACAGAGTCACCGAAACAGAAATATACAGCAAACACAGAAACAAGCCTACACACTCTCAAAGAGGGATATATGACACACACACACACACACACACACACACACACACACACACACACACACACACAAAACCACTAGCTTGTTTGTGATATGTGCGTGATGGAGGCGTTAACTCAGAGGAGCAGCTAGAGAGACTTCAGAGTGTGAATAACAGAAAGAAAGGCAGAAGAAAGGAGAAAAAGTTTAGTGTCAGATAGAAAAAAAAAAGTTTTCAGCTGTATTCAGACCGACCATAATATTAGAACACTGTGTTGGCACAGTCAGGGATCCTGACCCATAATACATAATCCACATAATCATCTACATTCTGTTCTGAATGTACTGAACATGTGGCCACAGTGCCTCTTTATCACATCTGACATCGCCCCTGTCTTTCTGTCTGACTCCCTTATTCTCAGTCACATTCTGTTTTGCACTCCCCCAGATATTGTTAGAGGTGTTGCATCTCCACCAATTTCATCCCTTTGATCCTGTGTCAGAAATAAGACCAGGAAGTAGTGAGGCTATCGTTGCTTATATATAAGCAACAAGGAATCTCAAAGCAAATACGAGTACAATGAAAAAAAAGTCCAGCTGTAGACCCAAAGTGCCTTTCTAGCCTGAACACATTTTATATTAGAACCACAAATATAGATATTCACCTTCTGTTGAATAATCTATGAGTCAGTTACCTCAAGGCTTAAACACTCCTTTCAATTGCCTTGCGTTATTATCTCCCCCGATATGCCTGGAAATTGTTCAATTGTTAAAAATGTAATGAACCACGTCCTCTTTTATTTTGCCTTTTGTTTTGTTGATGTTTGTTATTGTGCAGTGGTGCATTCGAGTTCTGTGGGAATCTATACCGGTTGCTGAACAGCAGCCTTTTTAAAGCAGAAGCTATTAACAGCATTTATTCTTGTTTATTCCTTGTCCTGTGGGCTTGATTATATGAGGATCCGGCTCATGGATGCAGAACTGAGTGACAGCTGAGACTCAGCTGCTCCACAGCAGCTGCAGCAGCTGTGTTAGTTTGTGTTTCGTTTGTTTTTTAGTGCCAAAGTAGATCATGAGTGGGCTGCACACAGAGACATGAGTGTGACATTCGGATGAGGCTTACTGTTGTGAACCAACACATCCACTTTTTAAAGTGTCTGGGCAAAACTGAGTTAAGTTCAGGTGACTGCCTAATTTTCCTTTATAGACAACAGTATGTCAATGCAGCAATGGCGATGGATAGTGTATACAAATTAATACAATCTTAAAGGAACACGCCGATTTATTGGGAATTTAGCTTATTCACCGTAACCCCCAGAGTTAGACAAGTCGATACATACCCTTCTCATCTCTGTGCGTGCTGTAAGGCTGTCTGGCGGCAATAGGAACACAGAACAGCAGCACAGAACATGCAGGTGAAAGGTTCCAGTAACCCTACTGCTCCGAATAAGTGACAAAATAACACCAACATGTTCCTATTTACATGTTGTGATTTATAGAGTCACAGCATGTACAAAAAACAACGTTACATGAGACACAGCCGTCTTCTAACCGTAAAAAAAACAGGAACTATATTCTCAGACAGGCTTGCTGCAAAGCAAATCATTCCGCCCAAGTACTATATTCTTCCAGGTTCATATTTGTTTTTGGGGTTTCTACTAGAACATGTTTACATGAACTAATGTTAAAAAAAACATAATTTTTCTCATATTGTCTGTCTGAATTAGCCTGGCTGCGCTTTCCTATGCAAATCATTCCGCCCAAGTACTATATTCTTCCGCCTGAGAATATAGTTCCCTGTTTGTTTACTGTTAGAAGATGGCTGTGTCTCATGTTACGTTGTTTTTTGTACACGCTGTGACTATACAAATCACAACATGTAAATAAGAACATGTTGGTGTTATTTTGTCACTTATTGGGAGCAGTAGGATTACTGGAACCATTCACCCGCATGTTCTGTGCTGGCCTATTGCCGTCAGACAGCCTTACAGCACGCACAGAGATGAGAAGGGTATGTATGGACTTGTCTAACTCTGGGGATTACAGTGAATAAGCTAAATTCCCAATAAGTCGGCATGCTCCTTTAACACTTTGGCAAAAACTTTAAGCCACACTGACGAAGCCATAAAGTAGTGTAATATTGCAGTTCGTGATATTACTTTACCACCAGCTGAACAAATCAATTTGAACTTAACCACATGATAATAATCAAACAGCCAATCGTTACAACCAAGCACGACTGGAGTGAGACTGTGTCACACTGGGCGGTAAAAAGCTTCAACACAGGACAGAGAGAGACAGCGGGAACCGAGTTATACAACAGCAATTATTGGTTTTACCCTCTTTAGGTTTATTTTAGATTACACACCACAGGTGAGTTAATCGTGTGTGACGCTGCAACTTTGAAAGAGTTATTCAAAAGATCACTGACACAGCAGGAAAGTGGACATTGACAATCTAAATGTCTATCCATCCAGAAACTGCAAACTGCTCCTGACTCACACATTCAAACTTATTCTACTTCTTCTTCTCTCGACCTCACCCCTAATATCATCATCATTGTTAGTTTCAGCATAGTCTCGCTTTGCCAGACCTTCCTCCTCACACAGCATTTAGATACTGAATGGTTTTCGGACCCCCTCCCCCCACCCCTCCAATACAGTAAAACTGCACATTTTAGAGTAGCCTTTTATTGTGTCCAGCCTAAGGCACACCTGAGCAATAATCCTGCTGTCTTATCAGCTTCTTGATATGCCACACCTGTGAGGTGTGAGATGGATTTTCTCGGCAAAGGAGAAGTGCTCACTAACACAGATTTAGACTGATTTGTGAACAATGTTTGAGTGAAATAAGCCTTTTGTGTACATAGACAAAGTCTTAGATCTTTGAGTTCAGCTCATGAAAATTGGGGGCAAAAACAAAAGTGTTGCATTTATAATTTTATTCAGTATATATACAGTACCTGTCAAAAGTTTGGACACACTTTCTCATTTACTTGAATGGGAAAGCGTTTTGACTTGATGTACTGTACATACAAATGGCATTTTTTCCAGTTCGTTGAAAGTTATGTGTGCTGTCCATATAAGTGTGTTGCTATTAGAGGACACCACTGAACAACAACGTGTTATCAGGAAGAGCAGCCAGACGAGGGTGTAGGCAGGCGGCCAGATAAGAGAGGCAAACCCCCGAAAACAATACTACCAGCAGAACAAAACACTCGCTCGTGCTGACACACAGAGGGACTACCTTCTGCGCCTGTGTGTGTCAGTGTCGGGGAAACATTTGATGTGCCAGTGTGTGTGTATGTATGTGTGTGTGTGTGTGTGTGTGTGTGTGTGTGTGTGTGTGTGTGTGTGTGTCATTTTCTTTATTATCAACCACATTGCCGTGTTTGAAGGATTGAGAGGAGAAGATAGTTTTTTGTATTGTATTGTGTGTAATTTGTGAGTAATTGAGTGCAGCCATGGATGCTTGTGAGGTGTGCCCCCGTGCTAAATAATAGCCGCGGCCAGTTATCCTGCAGTAACAATGAGCAATGGCCCCGATGGTCGCAACGACGGACCCCGGCTCTGACCCTGTTGCTGTCTAAAAAAAACAACACGGTCCCCGGCCGCAGCGGAAGCACAGCGGAAGAGAAACATAAAAGAGAGTCAGTGAGATCAGTCAGCCGCCTCATTTTCTCATTGTACAGATTTGCCAGCTCATTTAAGACTTGGGAATAATTCTTCATAAAATATTTACAGCGCAGAAAGCAAGAATATGCACTCACAGTGTAAATAAAGAATTATTGTGTTAGAAATGTCCTTCTTTTCCCCTTGGGTCACACTTATGGATTACATTTTCTCGAGCAGACTTGAGATAAACTGTAACGAGATAGCAGAAGTTGCATGTGAGTTAAACATGCTCTGTAGGGATTTTCATTGTAAACATTTTAGCAGTTTATTTCATTGCAAAACGCATTAAAATATAAATTAATGGTCCTGGTTTATATAATAATAATAATGTATACTTTATTAATCCCGCAAGGGAAATTACAATGTTTACACTCACACACTCACACACACACACACACACACACACACACACACACACACACACACACACACACACACACACACACACACACACACACACATTATTATACACAGGCCTGAATTACATGCTCCCTGAATTACACACACATGCTCAGTACCTATACATGCACTAATGGAGAGATGTCAGAGTGAGGGGGCTGCCCATGGAAAGGCGCCCCGAGCAGTTGGGGGTTCTGTGCCGCATTTTTCTGGAAGGACTGTACTATGGCTCTGCACTAAGCTAAACTCTTAAGAGCGAAAATTTGTGATTTTCAACCCTTCTGAAGCTAGTCATCCAGTGGAAATTTACCTCCGGACCTCCTGGTAGTGCTGCCCTTCATCTGCATGTACGGCAGTACAGAAAATGGACTGAACTGTTAGCAGATAGTCTAGCTAGCTGTCTGGATTTAACCTGCCGAGATCTGAGGAGCAGTTAACCATAGTCCTCACAGATCCACCGGAGATTCAAATCCCAACACAAAGAAAGCGGAAGGAATCGGACATCGGCACCGAAGCAATCCGGGAAGTGGAATGTCGTGGATATAGACTACATTGTGGGTAATGCAGGTTTTGACAAGGAAGAAGAATGTGTGGAATAGAAAAGTCAATATCTCTGTTTCTGCTGCATCGACTTGACCCTTTTTTTTTTACTTTCCATTGTGAGTCTGACAATATTATAAGAGTGTAATGCAACTGCATAAGAAGCTAATCTAACTGCAGCCACATCTGACCACCACCGACAGTGAGCTCTGAGTTGCGTAATGAGAGCCAGAGGCTTCTGCAAGATGCATCCATATCCGACATGTAGCGTTTCATTACATAATGTTTTCTGTAGCAGCTCAGCAGTAAACTCTGGGACACTAATTTGTATTTACTCTAATAATCTGTCTGTACGACAAGTATGAACAACAGTGATCACTAAATGCTTTAGTGTCACAGCCATGATTGACTCACATCTGTCTTTATACCACAAAGAGATACTTTTAACGTATGTAAAAAAAAAAAAAAAAAAATATGCTCAGCAAAGTCTGCTCTGGATAAATACTGATCAAATAAAAATTAGGATGACCTCGGACTTCTGTAATACAATTTGAGAGGTCAGAGGTCAGTGATGTTACTGTGCATAGCAGGATAAATGTTTACATCTTATCAAAGGAGTAAATCCCCCCCCCCCCCCCCGCCCCCATCTAAGGATTGTCCTCCACCTAGAAAACCATGCTGTGTTTTGTAAATAACATAGAGATGTATACTTAACATATACAAACCCCAAAAAATGCTTTTTAAGTTTAGGAACATTTTGAGTTCCCCCTCCTTTGCCTCACAGTGGTTTGGTCCACTGCCTGCTGTACGTTAGGATCTGCACTAGACTCACTCAGTCACATCGGTTAGTGACAGGAATGATGCTAGTAAGTAGGCGGTTCAAGGCTGTTTTAATCACATTAAACATTGGATGACGTTGCTCTTTTCTCAAATGGAAATGATGCTGAGTAATTAATGAATTAGTCATGACAAAACCTACCTTAACGTTATGTGTGTGAACTGATATCAGGGTTAATATTGAAGATCTATCTACACTTGTGTTTTGTTCAATATGATGTTTGCTGCAGACAGTGTGGCTCATGTGGCTGTCAGTGTGAGCAGATGAGCTTTACCAGTGGCTCACTAATTTACATTATGATCAGCTAAGTTAAAAAGTGTACAAATCATTGTATTTCTTTTATATGGTGACACTCAAAATAAGTCATTATGTTTTAAGGTATTTTTGTGGCTTGATTGTGAACTTAAAAATAAATACATGGTTTTAAAGAAGAATATTTTTCTCAATTTAGTCAGATTTTTCATTGAATCAAGAGAAACACTGAAAAGAAGGATAATGGTACAGTCTATGCTACACTAATGATAGTATTAAGGCTTTCCTCTGTGGACACATGTCCTCTACGAGTACAATTGTGGCTGTATTATTTGTGTCCCCTTCAAAAATTGCTCTTCAGAAATGTTATGTTTATTGCCCCCCCACTGTTAGATCAGATTTACGCCCATGCATCTTATGTAACACACTTACTGCCTTGATTACAAAGGGCTGCATTAATGACCATATGGCCACACTGAAGAACACACACACACACACACACACACACACACACACACACACACACACACACACACACACACACACACACACACACACACACACACACACACACAATGGATTTTGTGTATATGTATATACACTTTTGTATTTACAAACAGAATTTGCACACACACCAGCTCCAAACACTTTGTTCTTTTGGAGCAAATACCTCCTTGTTAAAGAGTCTGAAACATCAATTTGCAGCATCCTGCAGGAGCTGATATTTTAATTTTTCAATTAATTAAAATGAACTGCTGCTGTTTCCGAGGACAGAAGAAGGCATCCGGCTGAGGAATATAATATTTCAATACATTAACACACACACACACACACACACACACACACATTCAGACATCAGTGAGACCATTACTGGTTTAGAGAAGTCAGCGACAGGATTCGATGGTCACAGTGTGTGTGTGTGATGAGTCACAGTGTGGAGGTGTGTGGAGGAGGGAAGAAAAAGCAATAACCAATCACAGCGTGTGCGTGTGTGTGTGCGTGTGTGTGTGTCCTGTTACTTTTGATTCAGGCAGAGAAGATTCGATGAGACTGTGGCTGAAAACGACCCTAATCTAATGACACTCGCTGCTCCTGAGAACAGGAGGAGGAAGACGAGGAGCGACAGAGAACATTTGAGTATTGAGGAGCACATTGTCACATTTAGTCAATTCCTCCCAGAATTTAAGAGCAAGCACAAGAATTAAACCCAAATTCAACCAATGCCGGTTGACAATTTTTCCAAGTAAATATCACAAATTTGCCTCAGGGGGCTTTATGATCTGTACAGCATATGACACCCTTCTTCACAGCAATTTTCCCACAATAAATGGTCCAACCAGAAATGGAAAAAATAATCCATTTCAGAACCACTTATTCAAGTCAAATAAAAACCAACCCCTAATCTCATTTTAAACAGCCAGCTCTGTGAAAGGAGGACCATTTTTTAAGTTATGGAAACTAAACAATATGTAATCTAGCTGACACTAACTATTTGATTTATGTAGATTGCGGGCGGTGTATGGAATGGCAGGTAGCACTAAGACCATTTTGGCTCAATTCATGGGAGAAAGTTACCGGTACTTCCGGGCTTCTCCACAGGAGAAACACTACAAAGAGAAATGTCCACAAACATTATATTTCAAAAAAGTATCACAAAAATTGTTATAAGGTTTAAGTGACATCTTTCGGATGCAGTGCCGATCTTGACCTGCCTGGGGCCCTTAGCAAAATTCT
Organism: Perca flavescens; assembly: GCF_004354835.1. NCBI lineage: Eukaryota > Metazoa > Chordata > Actinopteri > Perciformes > Percidae > Perca > Perca flavescens. The sequence goes on along the minus strand of NC_041333.1, from coordinate 34,557,703 downwards.
GCTAAGGGGCCCTCTACCTGACCCGTGATGCCGTGAGATATGTAAACCATTTGCCATTGCCACACAGTCACCAGTTCACCTGGGTCTGTGTTGCTAGTACTTGCTGAAGCTGGCTGAACTGGGTCTGTGCTAGTACTGGCTGTGGAGGCTGGATGTGTAACAACTGAGTCTGCTTGTACTGGCTGATGATCCAGCATCCGCTCTACTGACAAACCTAAGCATAGCACCTGCAAATTATAGATAACTCATCTTTATAAGCTGCATCAGACCCAATTAAACTGGCTCCCAATTTCCTTTTATACATTTTCAAATATAAAATACTATTTATACTATGGCTTGGCTCTTGTAATATTTAAATAGTGTGATGCAGATATCAATAATCCCTGTGAGTGATATCAAGAATTAACTTTTGTACAAGTGAACATGTAATTCCTGATATCAAAACTAGACATTGGTAGGTAAAAATTAACTAAGGGGCCCTACTAGTAAAAATAATCAAGAATTCACATCGCAAATAGTAAAAAAAAAATCGAATTCTTGATATCAAAAATGCATAAACTGTGAATGAATAAAAGCTAAAATGGCTTGCCATAGCATGTTAAAGTTTTTATTTATTTATTATTATGCATGTTGAAGCAATTCTTGATTTGTGGTTATTATTTACTGAGGGATGTACATCCATATTGACCAGTATGTCCAGCTAATCAACATTTTAAATTCAATATAGCCTATAAATCAATGTCAAATTGTCAATACATTGCTTTCCATCTTGCATAATTAGTGCAGTTGTTTAGAGTTTTTAACTACACATTGTCTGAGACTAGATAATCAGTGTCTTAAAAGTATGTATAATATAATGTGTACTTTGATGAGTGCCATCATTCACGCCCATATATTGTAGCCTACAGTCTGTCTGGTCTTCACATATATTTCTGCTTGAAAAATGCGCGTTTCATTTCGTGCACGCGCCTAACGCATGATAACACACCCGACGCGGTTCTCTTTTCCGAGCTACGGTTACGGTCCTTACGGTCTCGTTCAGTAGCCTGGTGCGCGGTCTCCTTGTGACAGCCTAGCCTAGCTACCATGTAGTAACATAACTTAACATAACTACCAAAATAACATGACGTGTATTTGTATGTGATGTACTGTACTTCCCCATCGATAATGTGTGAATTGCCGTGAACACAATCCTCTAAGATGCACCAGAAACAAGGCTCGGTTAATAACTCAAACTTGCCGAGAACCAAGACACCGCTTGATTACATTAGAGTCGAGCGGCCGGCCGGTTGCACGGTTACATTCAGTCTCGTTCGGGTCCAGGCATTAGTAGCTCATTTCCTGGTTGATTCTACCACCACCACTCCAGTCCAGTGGAGGCGCTAATGAGCTATTACTACACAGTAGCAGAAGAATACCAGCTACACAACGGCCATATATATATATAATGCCAACGGCTCGAATGAAGTAAAAGAAAAAAACAGGAGTGAGTCGGTTCATTGACATATGGCACTCGATTCTCCCGGCTCAGTGACACGAGTCGGGTTAATTAACCGGCTCTTCGGTCAGTTCGTCAACACTAAATTGTAGTCTTTTCAGGCTGCACAAATTCAAACTCTATTAGATCCAAGAGGGACAGTTTGATGAATGATTGACACAATGAGCAAGAAATAAAGGAAGAGGGGGCAGCTTTTATCTCACAGTGATTTGAAACTGTTCTAATCTTCTACAAAGTACAAATATTTGTTTCCTCTTGTTTCCTCCTGGTGATGACGCAGGATGTTTAATCTGCTGTATGTCCATCCTCTAGATGAGAGTTCCAGCTCCTAGAAGTCCCAGGATGTGGATGTGAGAAAGAAAGAGTGGGCGAGACTGACAGAATGAGATTGAGGGAAAGTGAGAGAGACCTCCCTACACACACAAACACACACACACACACACACACCAGCAGGACAACAGCCAATAGGGGGACAGCTGGTGGCACAGTTCCTGGAGTCAGACCAATGACTGTATGTGGGTGTATCGTGTCTGTTGATGCATGCATGCGCGTGTGTGTGTGTGTGCGTGTGTGCGTGCGTGCGTGCGTGCGTGCGTGCGTGTTTTCAACTGTCCTGTACTGTGAATATATCTGTAAATGAAAAGGATGACAGATCATGAAATGTAAATGAGAATTGTAAAAACGTTGGGATTGGATGCAAAAACAACTCAATCGTGTTGCAGAATATAAATGTCCTCATCTGGCAACAGGGTTAAAACATGTGCATCCTCATCCTGATGGAGCACAAACACACGATATACAGGGTCGGCTCTGAACTATTTGTAAGAGTCAGCGCAGCAAACTCTCAAAATGTATCAAAATATTTCGACATTTAAAAACTTTTGACATTCACAGGCCAATTAAGACACGTCTCCACTTCAGTTCTTTTCTGAACTCCTGTCTCTCCAACAATAAAGGGTTAAATACTGTACATAGATGTGGGGTATTTAGCGACGTCACACGGTATACTCCAACTCAGACGGTCGAGATGGAAACATAAACAAACACGATGGAATTGAAAAAGAAACCGTCTCAATGTCCCTGAAAGGGATCTCAGATGACATTCAGAATCACATCAGCCCAGCTCAGAGATGACATCATTGCCCACTAACAACTCTCTTTCCCCCTCTCTGGATCTCTGAGGAGTCAGAGGACAATGCATGAGTGCATGAGAGGACACATTTACTGCCTGTCAATCACACGCAGAGGTAAAGTGGAGGTGGAGAGTTAAGAACAGATTGGCTTGAGAGTGGTTGATGTGTGACGAGAGACGGGGAAAGAATGAAGGACAGAGGAGCAGTAAAGGACGACTGGGCAGAAATTGAATCTGTCAGTCAGACAGGGAAAAGGATGAGTGGGAGTTTCTCAGAGGATATTTATCGTATCGTAACACGTTATTTACATTTTGGTCTTTAACAGAGATTGAAAAGAGGTGACAACAGAAAGCACTGACGGAGTCGAGTGTCGGAACAGAGTGAAGAACCGAGAGAAAATCTGATGAGGGGAAAAGAGCATGACAGAAGGAGGTGAAGGAAGGGAGAAGGAAGGACAAAAAATCCACAAGCACTGGAGACAGAAGAGAGAAGAGGACGAGAAGGGGGAGAAGAAGTAATTTGGTGGATGGAACAGAAGTGTGAGAATGAGAGAGAGACAAGGTGCAATGAAAAGAGAAGAGGATGAGAAGGAAGTAAACAATAGATGATGGATGAGGATTGCATTGTTGTTTTGAGGAATGAAAAGAAAGCAAGAGGATGAAAGGAAAGCAATTGGATGAGAGATAAAAGATGGACAAAAACAGGAAAGACTGAGATGGTAGATTGAGAGAGCCAAGGGGTGGATTTATTTAAAAAAAATGAAGTGAGGCTGTAAAGATGGAGGAATGATAGAAGAGAAGACATGGAAGGAGCAGTCATAAGATGCTGGTGCTGTAAACTCTCCTCCTGCAGTCTCTGTTCCCCTGGAGGCCTCTGGGCCTTTATTAGCCAAGCGCAAGCGCACACGCACGCATACACACACACACACACACACACACACGCACACACATCCCTGAAGCACACAGAAAACTGATGATGCAGACTGATGCACAAGGAGAAAGTGAGCGAAGGATATTTGTGACGGCAAAAGTTCAGTTCATTTGAATTGAATTTGAATTGCTGCAGTCAGTGGATGGATTCGCCACAAACCATCCTAACCAGATTGATTTGGTGATTTACATGTTATTGTTCCTTTAACAGCATTTACATAACAACTCCACTACCTGGACGCACTCAGACAAAGAAACTTTTATAATCACATGGACGCACAGTGTCGAACTGGTGGAGCCCCCATCTCTAGACAGAATAAAGCAAGCCGTGGCCATGCCTATGGCACTATAAATCCTCATTCATATTCTAACAGTAGGCTGTAGAGACGAATGAGAGAGAGAGAAAGAGAGAGCAGATGAGTGAGGTTACATATATAAGTGATAACGTGGAGGAAAGGGTAAGCAAGAGGGTAACAAATGTATTTAATGCAAATTGAAGAAATTAGAGAGAAAGACAGAGTAAGTAAGTAAGTAAAATTTATTTCTGTAGCACATTTAAAAACAGCTCGCACTGACCAAAGTGCTTTATATAGCACATTAGCCACAGAATAATAACAATAAAATAAATACACTGACAGATCAGTGATTTTATCTAAGACGACATCAATAGACAAACACTTAATTATAGACATAGCAGGGTAAGACAATTAAAACACAGGGAGGGGGGGGGATGTAAATAGGTGAGTTTTGAGCCTGGTTTTGAATGTTGTAATTGAAGGATTTCTAATGTTAGGTGGCAGTTGTTTCCACAGCTGAGGGCCAGCAACAGAAAAAACTCTGACCTTTTTGCTTAAGCCAGGACCGTGGGACATGGAGGAGACCTTGACTGGAGGATCTGAGGGACCTGGGGGCTACATGGGGATGAATGATACCAGCTATGTAGCTGGGGTCAAGGACGTGAAGGGCTTCAAAAACCATTAGCAGTGTTTTAAATTGTATCCTAGACTGGACTGGAAGCCAGTGCAAGGAGGCTAGGACAGGTGTAATGTGTTCACGCTTTTTTGTGTTCGACAGCAGCCTAGCCGCTGCATTTTGCACCATCTGAAGCTGTGCCACCAGTGTCAGAGGAAGACCAAAGTAGAGAGAGTTACAATAGTCTAGGTGGGAGGTTATGAAAGCATGGATGACTTTTTCCAGATCATTGTATGACAGAGCAGTGTATGGGATTAAACATAGGGGGCAAGGGGACCAAGATTGGCAGGGATGGAATTTTTGGATTTTGAAGGGCCAAAGACAATAACTAACGTTTTGTTATCTTTTAACTGAAGGAAATTGTTAGCCATCCAGACTTTGTCTAAAAGAGGCTGCATGGAGTTGCTGGATTTAAGTGGGATGTACAGTTGGGAGTCATCTGCATAGAAATGAAATGAAATGTAACATTTTCTGATGACGATACCTAGAGGGAGCATGTAAAGGCTGAAAAGTACTGTACCCAGAATGAGACACAGTGGCAACGGATGAAGAGTAATGACCTATGTATATTGAAAAAGATCTTTGGTTGAGGTAGGAGTGAAACCAGTTTAGAGCTGTACCCTTAATGCCAACCCACTGTTCAAGACGCTCTAGTAGTATACCATGGTCTACAGTGTCAAATGCAGCACTAAGATCCAACAGGACCAGGATGGCATTATCACCTGAATTGAGGGTGAGCAACAGGTCATTTGTCACCTTTAACAGGGCTGTCTCAGTGCTGTGACGGAAATGTGATTGATATGGCTCTATGATCTCTGTTGAGGTATGGAAGCAGCTGCGTTAACACCACCTTCTCCAAGATTTTTGAGTTTAAAGATAGGCCAGAAATGATTAGGACATTTTGCATCCAGATTATGTTTCCTTAGCATAGGCTGGACAACCGCATGATTGTAGGCCGCATGTAGGAACGGTGCCGGTGGCAAGGCAGGAGTTAATAATAATTTTAATGGAGGAACCAATAGCATCAAAAGCATCTTTGATAATCTGTGAAGGATAGGATCGTGTGGGGCTGTTGATGGCTTCGTGTGCTTTACAATGTCCCATAGTTCAGTGTAGGACACTGCTTGGAATTGGTCAAAAGTAGCTGTAGCAATGGGGAAAAGAGGTGGGGTGTCAGATACAACAGGAGTAACTGCAGCTTGGAAATTGGCCAGGGAATTTCTGAATATTTCTAAAGAGACTATGAGGTGATCTTTTTTCCATTTACGCTCAGCTCTTCGACAAACCTGCCTGAGATGGCGGGTGGAATCATCAAGCCACTGTTGAGATTTAAAATTAGGGGTCTGAGTTTAAGAGGGGCCACAGTTTCAAGGATAGCTGAGCAAGATGTGTTGAATAAGGATATTAGTTCATTAGGGCTCAAAAGGTGATCATGGGCACTGATAGCATTTCCCCAAGTAGCATTCAGAGAACTTAGTTGCAGTAAAACGGTTAATATAATGAGAGTAGTAGCCAGAAGATCTGGCTGTAAACGGTGAGTTAAGTAGTTTAACTTTGAACACAATAGGCATATGGTCAGAGAAGGATGCATCCTCAGTGCTTATGTTATCAATGGAAAACCCATGGGATAACAGCAGATCAAGAGTGTGCCCCTGAACATGGGTCGCCTGATTTATGTGCTGGAAGAGGCTGAATGATTACATTACATGGCAAATCTCACTAACCAAGGGTTTATGGGCAACAGCCATGAATATTAAAATCACCCAAAATCAACAAACGGTCATAGGATGTTGCATAATGAGACAGAAAGTCAGAGAATTCTTTTTTGAAATGTTTATCTGATTTTGGAGGCCTGTAAACAAGTTTAAACATCAGGGGTGTAGTAGCAGATTCGACTTTTACGCATTGTACTTCAAAGGAGGAAAAGCTCCCAGCAGAGAGTGTTTGTACCTTAAGCCGATTTTTAAAGATCAAAGCCACTCCGACTCCTCTTCCCGAACTCCTCGGAGTGCTTACGAATGAACAGTTAGTGGGGCAAAGTTCGCCAAAAACAGATGTGTCACCAGCACCGAGGCCAATCCATGTCTCCGTTAAAGACAGCGTGTCCAGATCTCGCTGGGTAAAAAAAGTCGTTAAAAATGAAGGTCTTGTTTGACACAGACCTGCAGTCCAGTAGCGCCACTTTAGTCGCAAGGTAATCCAAAGGCTGTGGAAGTTGAGAGCGTTGCAATGGGCAAATTTTCAGGAGGTTCATCCTGCGGCTTCGCGAGGCAGTCAGCCGGAGAGATGGAGAGATGACAGGAGTATCTCAGGTCCCATGATCGACGAGGCAGGTAGAGGCCTCTGCTCCCTGGGAAGTCGATGGAGAGCCAGCGAGGTGATAGTTGCGCACAGGAGACACTCGCAAATCCACTGATCCGCACTCAAACACAGAAACATACCCCTTGTCATACCCCCTTCTCGGGCTTATTAGCAGGTGGTCACCCTAAGTGTGGGCCAAGGCGCCCAGTGGATTGTAGCTCTAAAGAGTTTTGATATGTAGCATTATAGAGCAATCATAAGTCCTTAGGGCATCGGCGCAGTGCCAGAGCGACAATAGGAGGAACACAGACAGACACAACAGCACTCGGACAGGTAGGAGCTGACGACAGCGGGACGGTCAGAGGGAGAGAGGACGGCCGAGGTAAAGTGTAAAGGTGAAAGAAGGAGAGAAGGAAGCTTTAAAGAGGTGGGGAGACACTAGTTCAATGCCAGGAGTGAAAGGGAGCTACTGTAATATCAATGGAAACGTGCCACAGTTACTCTGCTGATTATGTAACCTCGTAGCACTGAAAGTAAAATAGAGACACACACACACACACACACACACACACACACACACACACACTTGCAATGCAGCTTAGCTGACTTTAACCCATAATGCATTACTTTACTGTGTGTGTGCGCGCATGTGTGTGTGTGTTAAAGTGCCTCTATAACACACAGTTTCAAACACATGATAATAACAGAGATTCTGTAGCATCTCAGCAGGCGGCCACTGCAGCAGTTATTTCTTTCAGAACACACACACACACACACACACACACACACACACATATACTGCCTGTAGTTAGTTTATCAATGACACGCAGATGCAGCACTCAGCGCTCGCCTGTCTGTCTGAAGAATCTGTCGCACTCTCTGCTGTATGTTTGTGCATTCACTCTGTGTGACTGATTGTGAATTAGTGATTTAAAGGAAGAGTTTAGTGGCCACACACATATATGGAGGTTTACTCCTCGAGGCAGCGGCCGTGGGTTCGACTCCAACCTGCGGCCCTTAGTGGCATGTCATTCCCCCTCTCTCTCCCCTTTCATGTCTTCATCTGTCCTGTGGAATTAAAATGCCCCAAAAAATAATCAAAAAAGGGAATAGTTCACACAAAAACAAGATACAATGTCAACAAGTCCTGCAAACCTAGGTTGTTCATTCCTACCCTCCACTCACAGGAGTGTAACTGTCGCAGTTTTGTTAATTTCAGGCAAAAAGAACTACTTGAAAAAGATCGTGGTTTGGGTTAAAATCATCTGGTACGTTACTTAACTTGTGGTTAAACACATGACCCAGAACGTGACCTAGTTCCATTTGCTCCATTTGTTCCGTAATTTAAATTAATCAATGGTTCCATAGTTTAAAAAAACTCACCTTTAAATTTCAAACAGGACACAAACCCCAGTCTCCTGGGTGAAAGACCTGTTTGTTTGACCCATCCACCACCCCAACCTTCCTTGTCACCTAACTTCTTACTTTGCTTCAGTAATAAATACGATGGCCAATAATTCATTAATATGATATAATAATAATTAATAATTTCTGCTTGAACAAATCTATGGGATATATATATATATATATATATATATATATATATATATATATAGATATAGATATATATATATATATATATATATATATATATATATATATAAGCAGACTCACAGATGGACAGACGTGCTGACATGTTTTTGCTGTCTTTTTGTTCTTGTGCTACTTCAAACATCTCCTCTCTCAAAGGCTCTGTCTATCTGAGCTCTAGTTCTTTCTGCCTTTCTCAAAGTCCATCTCCTGGATATTATCAGACCTCAGAGGCTCTGTCTGTCAGTCTGTCTGTCTGCCTGTCTGTCTGTTTACCTGTCTGTCTGTCTGTTTACCTGTTAATCCCTCTGATTTTTTTATCCTGCACGGTGAAACTGGGGGTGTAGGGATTGGAAAAGATCAGCCTGTTTGCTCATTTATTAGTTCGCTGCTCGGCAGTATCTCAAATAGCACTGATCAAATTTCAGCCAAACTTGAGGGAGCGATGGATCGCACTACAGCACTCCCAAATTTTCAAATTTACAGTTAAATCTCCAAAGTGACGGAGCTCCGGACTGTCTGCCCGTCCGTCCGTCCGTCTGTCCTGCCAAAAAAAAAAAAAAAAAATCAATCCCCCTATCACCGTTTATATGAACCTGACACACACATTTTTACACTGCACCAATCAGCCAGATCATTTGCGTAATTAAAAACTGTGAAAAGAGGCTGTGGATGAGAGGCTGGAGGTACAGAAACAACCCTAAATGTATCCCCAGAGAGCAATCAGACAGAGAAGATGCAGGCGGAGTTAGGAGACAAGAAGAAGATGGATAATGAGGTGCTCGGACGAAAGAAGACGGAGAAAGGGATGCTTACTTTGATAAAAGCGACTTTGGTGTGCTTCTTTGGTGTGTTGCTTTTTGTGTGGTCCTGCTAATCTGCAGATTCTTTATACCTCCGATAAGGAGGTTGTGTGTTTAATCCTGCATGTTTGTTAGTTACCAGGATATTTTTTAATGCAGATCCAAGTTTAATTTTCAAAGGATTTCTTACAAAGCCCTTAAAACCAAATAACACAAAGGTTGTTTTTCAGCCCCTTCCAAAATGTGTATAACCACATAGCATGCATAATTACTTGGTTAAAGGGGCTGTACTCGGAAATACTGAAAAAAATGGAGTATGCATCCACATGGCTCTCACAGACCATCCCCCGATACGTGAAATACCTACGTTTTTTCACAGCCACATGCACAAACACGCACACACGCACGCTGAGGGAGCGTGACTTTATCCTCTGCTCAGGGTGCCATTACGCCACTAAAATCTTTACATAGCAAATATTTGCTTGCTGAGATCAGCGAAAAAGGACGATCACGATATCCTGGAGCCCAAGGAGACTTCCTCAAATGTCATGTTTTGTCCAAGCAACAGTCCAAAACTCAATAATATTCACTTTACTATGATAAGAAATGCAACAAATTCTCACTTAGTTGCTGATTACTTTTCTGTCCATTTGGCTTGCCCATTTGAGGAATCGTTGCAGCTCTAGAACCGATACTGACTGTCGATAGTTAAATGCTATAACAACATAACACCTCTGACTTTGACATGAAAGCCATTGTTCCTTTTTTGGTGCTCTACATTCTTGGCAGTTAATTTCTCGCATAAAACAGTCTCAGAAATGTATTTAGTGGTGAAATAGCAGACGAAAAAAGCAATAAATTCTAGAATCTAGATCGGGAGTTTGCCGTAGTAGCAGTGGGCAACAACTGGAAACCTTTTACAATTTTCGTCCGCTATTTCACCACTCATTTCCCCACAACTTGATCTAACTATAAACGCGGTTCAATCATGCGAGGCTCAGCAGCGGCTCATCTAGAGATTCGGCATCATCGCCGCTACAGCCCGTAACGATGTGCCCCGGCCTCGGGCAAGGGAAGGAGACAGGCTTCTCCAGCAGGCTGAACCGGGCACCCACCTTCCCTCCCTCCCTCCCTTCCACCCTCCCTCCCTCCCTTCCTCCCTCCATTCCTCCCTCCATTCCTGCTCACTTCGCTACCTGGATGTGTGACAGCTAGACGAAAAAAAGGGGACACGCCGAATCTCTACGAGCCGCAGCCGAGCCGCGAGATTCTAGAATTGACTTTTTTCATCTGAAACTGTTTTATGCGAGAAATTAACTGTGTACAGTTTGAATATGGGCAGTTTTACAAAAATTGATGGCCAATTGCACATTTTCTCCGATATGCTGTCGGACTTGGAAGCTCCAGTCTTAGGTGACAGCCAGCTGGCGCTGGCCGGGATCGCTTGCTTACCGGCAGCCAGTAATACTCCCAGCCCCTGCTGTCAGCTGGAAGTGGTTTCAGACCCTCCCACCACGCCTCCTCATTTAAATTGACACCTGTCACTTCTAAATGAAAAGCTTAATGTTAAATCAAAATCTAAAAGGTGAATCTTAAAATGTCAATGTCAAATGTAAAACATAAAATTCAAAAGATAAAATGCCTAATTGAAAATTGAAAATTATAAAGGGGAAAGGCTTTTTCTATTTGAGATTTTAATTTAAGTATTTCCATTTAAGCTTTTACATTTCACATTTAATTATGGCATGATTTTTCGTAGTAGCGTAGTAAAATAATACTATTTTGAATTAAAATAATACTATTTTTAATTTAATCTTGCTTCATTTTCTCTTTGGACTTTCAATTTGAATTATGAATAAATATTCCCTCTATACTGACTTTGACATGAAAGCCATTGTTCCTTCTTTGGTGCTATACATTCTTGGCTGATGCGTCTGGACTGCACTTCCCAGAAATCTTTTGTCAGTCAAAACAGTGTTGATGGTAATTTATCTTTTTCCTTAGTTTTCCATTGATGCCTTTTGAGGTCCTGTATGTCACTTTTTCATGCTTACTTTACATTTTCATCTTCTGCTTATTACAAACACATTAGTCTCGCTTTGCCAGACCTTCCTCCACAGCGCTGCGGTCTGGCGAGTCCACACAGCATTCTGGGATGGGAGAAAAACGTGCTCTGGTTTATTGGCATTTCTTTAAACCAATCACCATATTCTTGGGCAGCGCTAAGCCTGTGCCTCTGCAAAATAGCCTCAGGAAGGAACTTGTTTTGGTGGAACATGTATACGTTCTAAAGTAGTCGTGCAACAGAAATCTCCGATTGGACAGATAGTCTAGCTAGCTGTCTGGATTTACCCTGCAGAGATCTGAGGAGCAGTTAACCATAGTCCTCACAAATCCACCGGAGGTTAGAATTACAACACAAAGAAAGCGGAAGGTAACTGGATATAGACTACAAACCCACTGAATGCATCACTTCATCACATCAAGTGACGGATGGATAAGAAAGGTTTAACAATGTAGCTTTCTGCTAAATCATAAGCGTATGAATAACAAAAATTGTATTATAACAAAACGTTGCACATTATCACTTTCACAGCCGAGATGAGACATACAGTATAGTGTTATGTAACAGCCCAACACAGCACAGGCCTGTGGTGGTGCCGGAGCTTTTCCCAAGTGTGATTTGTAAATGAACGAGTGTAAGGTGGGTCAGTGATGAAAAAGCAGCACGACACCCACTGGTTAAAAAAACAACAACAACAAAAAAAAAGGTTAAAAGATGCAGGAAAGAGGGAGACATATGTCTCTCTGTGTGAGGTGGCTCACGATAAGAGAATCTGCTAACGGGAAGGGATGCCGAGGGAGCGGGGAGGAGAGGTAGGGAGGGGAGGGGGGAGGAAAGAGAAGATGGTAGGAAGCAAGAGTGAAAGAGAGAGAGAGAGCTTGGAGATAATGGAGGGGAGGAAGAGGAGATGCAGAGAGAAGGAGACAGAGAGAGGAATGAGGAGCGTTAATGAATAATCCATCAGCCAATATAAAAGGTAAAGCAGAACTTGGATTCTGCTCAGAAGAAGCTAAACATGTTGGTGGAGTTGTGCAAATGGCTGTCTGAGCAAATACCAAACATCACAGGACAGAAAGGCAGAAGTCTCACCGTTCCGGTGTTCACACTGTTGTCCGAGGAGCCATAAACACAGTTGGATTAAACATGACTGTAATCACTCCTAAAACATTCCCTTAGGGACAAACGACGTGCCTACTTCATTTTCTAAACATGCAGGATCTCGGAGGTTTCTTGTTCTGCTGCTAGCATCTGCATCCTACAGCCTTTTTTCCTCTAAGGATGGATGGAGGGATGGAGGGTGGGGAGCTGAATGGTCTAATTGACAGAGAGATGGCTGGAGGAAGGGCTGGGCGAAGGGCTGGTGCAGGGAAAACAACAAGGGAAGCCCAGGGAAAATTGCGTAGACAGAGAGAGGAAGACAGAGAGAAAGGAAAAAGCCCAGGGAAGCCCTGCTGCGGCATCGGGAGGATCCCTCCCCCATCCTTCTCTTGTTTCTTTCCAGCCTGCATGCTGCAGTTCTAACCGACTTTCTCTTTAAAACTACTGCCAGACTTCAGACCAAATGTATAAAACATTTAGAACCAAGTGCTGTGCATCCCTCTCTGTGCCCAGCAGATGTGCCTCAAGCTTACAGAGCTGAAATCATAACACCCCAGAAATCACCATAATGAAGACATAATACCACACAATCTGATATCAATTAAAACGTTATAGGTGCAATATATTCCATGCACGCATTTAGATGCACGTAAACACATGAAAGTGGCCGTTTTGTGTTATTATTATTTTTTTATTGTATTTATTGTGCACAATTATTCTTCTATATTGCTGTATCCGGTTGGGACGCACAGTTACGCAACATTAATGTTCGGTGCCTGCACCCCCCCATGTCGTTTCAAAGCAAAGGTCGTTCGTTCAGTTAAAATGCTGAAATATATCATTGAGTTTGGTGGATAATGGAGGGGGGGGTGAACCTGGCATAATGAACTGAAGTCGGGCGACGTTAGAGGAACATCATGCAACCAATCCAACCTGAGAAGAAGTCCTGCTCGGACACATCACTCTGCTGCGTCAAGGTTAACCGAAAAAGACAGGAGGAAACCGGAAAATGAGCGAAGTAGTTTTCAAAATAAAAGCTTAAAAAGTTTTTTTTTTTTTTTAAATAGACCTGGGAGATAGAGAAAATCAAATATAATAATTTTGACCAAATTTACTTTGATATCGATATTGCGGCAATATTGTAGGGTTGACAATTGGTGCTTTCTCTAAATGTTTACACAATGAGATTTTAGATGAGTAATCATCAGTAATGTGGATAGAATGACTAAGCGGGTAAAGGCAAATAATAGAACAGCTAGGTCAGCCTGGTAAGTTCAGAAAATGACATAAGTTTACTGTAATGCAGCCTTTAAAACCAGGACAATCACGTATCACGATATCCAAAATGTAAGACTAGATTCATATCACGATATGGATATAATATGAATAGGCCTATGCTGCCGAGCCCTACTGTAAAATGATCATTAGACCATCAAACCGATCTATTTTGGTTTTTGACAGGGATTAGGATAACTGACGTTCAACAACAATCTAAGAGTGCAAATATTTGTCTATAAAAGCACGTAGCCTATAGAATCTGTCCACCGGTGAGCTTTTATTTTGAAAGTTCAACCAGAAGACGTCTGTTTCTTTGTGCTGACTTGTCACTGGTCTCCACAGCCAGCAGCCAGAGGCGCAGTTCCATCAGATATTTACTTGAGCCTCACGTTGACAGCTCCAAAAGATCTTTACATCTAGGAGACGTTTGATGTTGTCGCCAGTTTATGTCACGTCTTCTTTCATTCAACTAAAAGCAGAATCAGAAAACTGCCGATAGGTGAACCGTTTCTCTGCAACAATAATGACAGTTGCAGCACAAATGTCAAGAGTTTGTGTTGTTGATGTCTGCGCCTGAACACGACACCTGCCCGCTCCCGGCGGAGCTCCCAGGCTGCACGGACTCCGCGTCCGGGGGCCACGCAGGGCAGTGACGCTCGTTACGCTGGGAGGCACTTTGGATGAAAGCGCAGTAGCTAAGGGCAGGAGGCTTAATGCAGCCTTGCATCTGAATTCATGTGCATCTCACAAAATCCCCGCAGCAGCATCCTTAGCATTTCACTCACGCTCTTACAAAACTTCAGGGGGATCTAGCGCACAGATATGCTTCAGGGGAGGACGAGGACGCGTTATATCCTGATTGTGTCGAGCGTGGCTTGTAAATAGTCTCTATAAAAAATAATATTCCATAGATTATAGCAATTGGCTGTCAAAGCAGAGATTCGCATGGCACGTCTTTGCAGAGAGACATACATACATCGGCGATGATTAAAAAAAAAATAAAAATCTTTTGGCACCACAAAGCAGCTCCACATGGTCGTACAAATCGGGAGCAAGTGATGCCCACATGGGACGAGCGCACATGAGCAAGTGGGGACAACAAGCACGCACAAAACGCGCACACAGTGAACACAAAGAGAGCAGAAGTGTAGAGGAAATGACTCTTACCTTGTGTTCTAGTGGCAGCCACTCGAAGCGATAAGCATAGTATCTGATGTTAGAGTGAAAGAGTGGGAGAGAAAACTGTCCCCCCTCTCTCTCTCTCTCTCTCTCTCTCTCTCTCGCTCTCCAAACTGCACACATATACACGCACTCGGGCTCCGCCTCCCCGCGGTCACTCATCACACACATCAGACACAGCGCGCAGCCGGGTGGGGTGCAGAGGAGCGCGGCTTGTCCTCGGGGGCGCGGACCTGCGCCCGGGAGAGGACAGGAGAGGTTTTTTTGGTTTTTAAAATCCCTTTATTGGACCATTTCCAGATAAGATTCACAGTCACAGAAAATCAACAGACACAAACAAAGATAAAAGAAACCAAAAACTAAACAAACATTAAAAACCAAATACTATCAACACAAACGTTGTGCTTTTTTCCAATCAAAAACTAACCACCAACTCTCCCTCCTCCCCCACAGAGCATAACACTCCCCTCACAGCCCACAAACCACTAAAAACCAGCAAATTGTCCATCATCTTGTAGTAAGCATGTTCCACCCTCAATCGGGCCTGGACCAGACCTTCCAGCACCGGTACTGGCTCCACAGTTTCCAGTTTCTGCGTGTAAGCCAGATGGCCAGTTTTGCCGTTGCAAACAAAAAATTCAGTAAAATGTGAACTGTCCTTTTGTGCTTTGTGTATTTTGGACCAAAAATGAACAAGTCCAAAGAAAAAACCTCTCCAAAACCCTGCACCCATCTTTTAAGAACACCCAACAGATCTGCCAACCGAGGACATTGTACAAACAAATGTGCTAAAGTTTCCACCTCGTGACAAAAAATACATCCCTCCCCCAGCTCAGGATCGATGTGCGCTCTGTATCTGTTCATAGCTATAGCCCCATGCACAATCCTCCATTGGAGGTCGGCTGCCCGCTTTTCAACGGGCAGCTTGTACAGGGAACGCCAACTGCCTTCCGGGGAACCTCCGGACCAAAAAACTCAGTCCACCTTGACTCCTTCAGCTCAGCCAAAAACCGTATGTTCAGGACCTTTATGCAGGTATAATATAACTCTTTCTTCCCTGCATCTTGAAACTTGCCCAATTGAGGGGTTGAGAAAGACAGTAGCTGACCCGCCTCCTCCTGCCATCCCCCCACAGATGGGGTAATGGTCAGAGAGGGGAAACTGTACTCCCATCCGTCACTCCACTGTTCACACAGCGACCGATTCTCTACCAGAGTTCGCCGAGGTGATCCCAGGGCAGCACAAACTTCTTTCACCACCCTGTCGATCAACCTACCGGAGGTGATGTTGCTCCTCACTCTCAGCACATCAACAGAGATTGCGGTCATCTTCATCAGGTGACCCAATTTAGTACACCCAGCCTCTCTGAGACTGGCCCTCAGGCTGGCTGACTGCAATGTTCGAGTCCTCAGGAAGTTGTTGAAAAACAAGGGTTCTTCAAAAAGCCACATTCCTGGAGTTTCTTTTACATCCCGAGAATATTGGAGCACCTGCCACGCCTGCAGCACAGAGTTGTAGAACGATGTCAACCCATTAAGGTCCATCTCCTCAGTTCTTAAGAGGAAAAGCTGCTTATCATATCCCAGACGCCCAGCTCTCCTCAGCAGCAGTCGGGCTGTGTCCAGCCAGCTGGGGCCACACTTGTACAATAGTTTTTGAGCAGTCTGGAGTCTAACGGAGGCAATTTTTGATTGAATATCCACCAGCCCCTGCCCCCCTTCAGCTACAGGCAAATATAAAACTGCTGCCCGAACCCAGTGTCGCCCCGACCAGAAGAAATCCACAATGGTTCTCTGAAAGTCCTCCATCAGGCCTCTTGGTGGCACGATGGCAATAAGCTTATGCCAAAGGGTCGAGGCAACCAAGTTATTGGCAACCAGAACTCTTCCCCTATTCGACAGGCAACCATGTCCATCTAGACAACCGAGCGCACACCTTCTCCTTCACTCCCTCCCAGTTCTTTTTAACAAAACCCTCAGATCCCAAAAACACTCCCAAAACTTTCAACCCTTCCTTCCCCCACTCAAGTCCCCCTGGCAGACTGGGCACGGCTTTACCTCTCCATTGCCCTACTAACAAGGCCTCACTCTTAGCCCAGTTCACCCGTGCAGATGTGGCCCTCTCATACAGGGATAAAGCATCCTGTAAACACTGAACATCTGTCTGGCTGCAGACAAAAATATTGACATCATCTGCATAGGCTGAAACAACAAGAGGACACTCAACGCTCAAGGACCCAGGCAGGAGAAGACCACTAAGTCGAGTCTCATCCTGCACAGTAGAGGTTCGATTGCTAAGGTATATATAGCTGTCCCGAAATAGGGCAACCCTGTCTTATCCCCCTCAGCACAGGAACCGGCCGACTCAGCCCAGCCCCCGTCTTCACCAAACACTGTGCACCATTGTACAACAAACCAACCCAAGACAGAAACCAATCACCAAAACCAAATGCTTTAAGTGCAGAAAACAAATAAGAGTGATCCACCTTATCGAAAGCTTTTTCCTGGTCCAAAGAGACAATACCAACATCTAGATCATACAGTTTACACACATCGAGAATGTCCCGAACACAGAAAATATTGTCCATGATCGATCTATCTGGAACACAATAGGTTTGGTCCGAGTGTATAATTAGTTCCAGAACAACCTTCAACCGGTTTGATAATGCCCTGGAAAGTACCTTATAATCCGTACAGAGGAGGGAAACTGGGCGCCAGTTCTTAAGTAACGCCAAATCACCTTTTTTGGGCAGCAAAGACAACACTGCTCGCTGACAAGAAACAGGAAGAAAACCTGTTGTAATCCCTTCCATAAAAAAGGTCTGGTCCAATTGTATTCCAGAACTGTTTATAAAAATCTGTGGAGAGACCATCTATCCCCGGTGCCTTTCCTGTAGCCATCTGGTTGACTGCAACTTTCAACTCCTCCAGAGTTAGCTCGCAGTCCAAAGCAGCTTTCTCGTCCAGACTGAGCTGAGGAAGACCCTCCAGCAGCTCCTCACGACTCTGCATGCTGCACTGTTGGGCCCCAAAGAGGTCAGCATAGAACACCATCGCATGGCTCCTCATCTCCCCAGGACTGGTGGTTACTCTACCTCCTGGAAGCTGAAGGCATGTCATTTGCTTCCTCTGAGCCACAGATCTCTCCAGATTAAAAAAGAAGGAGCTTGGGGCATCCATGTCCTTTAACTAGAGGAAACGACACCTGATAAGGGCTCCCTTCACTCGCTCATTCAGAAAAGAGCTCAATTCCAGTTTTTTCTTTTTTAACACCTGCCCTAAAGAAGGGTCAGAGTCCCTATTTAAAACCTCCTCAATACTGCTGATGCTGGCTTCAAGTTTCATGACCTCTGCATTAATCTTAGCAGTGGAATGGGAGGTGTATTGTTGACAAAAAACCCGAACTTGGGCCTTGCCAACGTCCCACCACTGCGTCAAAGACTTAAAATCTGCTTTTTTATTTTTCCAGCACTTCCAAAACTGCTCAAAAGTTTCACAGAACTTGCTGTCTTGTAAAAGTTTGTTATTAAAATGCCAGTAGGACTTTACCCTCTCACCTGGCGAGACAATCAAATCTATAAAAACAAAGTGATGATCCGTGAAGCCAACAGGGGTTATTCTACTGTGGATCAGTCTAGAGCTAAGGTTTAGTGAAATCTAAATCCTGTCAAGTCTGGCTGCACTCACCCTATTATTAATCACCCTCACCCAAGTGTACGGTCGGGATTGTGGATGTTTCACCCTCCATGTATCTACCAAATCCAGCTGGTGCTATTCAAACTCTGAGCTGAATGTGGGTGAGGTTCCTCGCCTATCCTGTCCACAGTGAAATCAGTTCACAGTTAAAATCGCCACCAACAATAAGCTGATCCTGATGGTACTTATTTAATTCAATTTTTAACTGAGTGAAAAATATCACTCTTTCTGCTCCCTGATTAGGGGCGTATACATTAACAAACCACAACACAGAACCCTCTATCTCAGCCCTGACAACCAGCAGGCGTCCCTTTACCACTTCGGTGGAGGATATGATGGTTGCATTCGCTGCTGCCTTAAACAGGACAGCAACCCCTGCGCTAACATTAGTGCCATGGCTAAGAGCATAGGGACCCTCCCACCATAAACCCCAATCTGTCTCTACTGCTGGATCAGAATGTGTTTCCTGCAAAAACAGCACATCAATCCTTTTCTGACTAGAAACCTCAGAAATTAAAGCCCTCTTTTGCCTGTCTCTCCCACCATTGATATTAAGAGATCCTATTTTTAGGCTCCTCATAGAAAAGTCAGAAAAAAGAAACAGACAAGTTGAGACAAGCAGAGGACAATATAAAGGAGGAAAAAAGTTTAAGTGTCATGATCATTGGAAGTTCTTATTCTTTTTGAGGTTCTACGTCCTTTTTCCTTTCTTAAAGTTGTAATGTGCTTTTTGAGGCGATAGCGTTTCTTTTTATCCAACAGGTCAAAACCAACAAGCCTTTTCAGTACAGCAACAGACTTGATAAACTTTTCTGTGTCTTTGAAGTAATCGGTCACTTTCACAGATCTTTTAAAAGTTTCATTCAGAAAACGATCTATTTCCTCCAATGAATACAGATCTGTGCTCAGATTAATTTCTCCAATAGACACAGTATCAGACTCCGAATCAAACTCCATGTCATCACTAGCACATGATGCCTGACTACTGAACAGGCCTACCCCCTGTTCACCAGAGGGGATCCCAGTGTGATCTCTGGTGATACTTGTGGAAGCTACTTCCCCAGTAATCCCTGACTGTGACTGCGCTGTAGCACCTACCCACTCCGAATTACTCCCTACTGGCGCGGGAACCTGCTGCTGCTCAGACTGGCTCTGCTTCTCCACATTACCTTCCTTAACTTTCTCAACCGCTTCACCGGCGGCTGCAACGCCGCGATCTGCCGCCACGCCCCCAGCATCAGCTGCTCCAGCTACATCGGACCCGTCACCGGGCGCAACATCATCCGCCCCCGGGCCGCCAGCCTCATCCGCGGCCGTGGTTTCAGGCGCCGCGGCCTCGCCAGCAGTCGGCGCCTGCTGTCTGTGTGGACATGCAAAACGCTTGTGTCCCACATCCCCACACTCAAAACATTTCAACTGTCCAGAGCTTGCATACACCATGTAAGAGCCGTGACCATGCTTCACTCTGAAGGACTCCTCCAGCGTCTGTGTGGGCGAGTCCAGGAACATGAACACCTGCCGCCTCAGAGACTGCACATGGCGCAGTTCGGGATCCTTGCATCCTAAAGTCACCGTTTTAAATCCACTCGCAAACTTTCCAAAACCTCTAAAGTTCATTCCCCTACAACTCGCCGGGTATGAACGGAGGAACACCAGATACGGTGATCCGCGTGGAGGGAACCGATAAAGGGGAAACCTGCACAAAGCTGTCTCTGATAAACACTCCGCTCTCAATCAGCTGATGCACAAGCTGCTCATCCTTCATAAACACCGCCACTGCTTTGTTCATTCTGGATGCAAAAGACAAGTTGTCATAGCCTACCTGTTCACCAACCGCCAACAGCACCTCCTCCACGGTAACATTACTCTCTAGACACAGTCAGAAAGTCCGAAAAACAGGGACAGAAACAGTTTGAAACTCCGCGCCACTCGCACCTCCGCCACCACCACTCACGCTCACGCTCACACTCACCGGAAACGGAGAGGAGAGGAGAGGAGGAGAGGAGAGGAAACAATGAGAGGAGAGGAGAGGAGAGGAAACAATGAGAAGAGAGGAGATGAGAGAAGAAGAAACAAGGAGATGAAAAAATGAGAGGAGATGAGAAGAGAGGAAACAGGGAGAGGAGAAATGAAGAAAGGAATGGAAGTGGCAACAACAAGAGAGAAATTGAAAGAAAAGGAGGAGAGGAGAGGAGAGGAAACAAGAAGAAGAGAGGAGATGAGAGAAGAGGAAACAAGGAGATGAAACAAGGAGAGGAGATGAGAGGAGAGGAAACAAGGAGAGGAGAAATGAAGAAAGGAACGTAAGTGGCAACAACAAGAGAGAAATGGAAAGAAAAGGAAAGAAGAAAAAGGAGAGAGGTGAAGGACAGGAGGGATGACGTTAGGAGTGCAGTCAAAATAAAAAATTGAAGGGAAAGGAAGAGAGTTTGAAGCGAATGAGAGGAGAGGAGAAAAAAAAAAACAAAGAGCAAATTACAAATTGATCCCCCATGACTTCAACAGTATGCTCTGCAGCCAGCAGGGCTCACATCCTGGACAATCTTCTCCACGTTTTCTAATATTAGACTTCACATTAGACATTATCATACCTGACACTCTAATATCCACATTTGGACATGATCAGGCTCCACAGTTTGATATTTCCTCAGTTAACCTAATTACTGAAGAGGCGGTGTATGAGGGCATCTGCAGGAGAGAGGAGGGCCGGAGGGGAGGAGAGAGAGAGCAGAGAAGGAGGCATTTATCAAAGTATTGAGCAGAGCCAATTACTTAGCCAGTGTGCCACGTTTCAGCCTCGGACTGCCGAGGCCTGCTGACCAAGCAGGCAGGAAATGCAGTCAGTCAATCAGTCTGTCTCTATATAGACACGCTGGGCTAAATCTCTCTCAGTGGAGTCACAGTTCGAGACGCCACAGTGTGCACCCTCTCCACCTCCTTCTGCCACCAGACGCTCCTTTCTTTGCTCCCTTCTTCTTCGCCTCAAATTTATAATCAGCTTGCAGTCATTTTGCTTTACAGTTGGTTCACAGCCCACATTTTATTTCTTGTGAATGTTACATTTTCTAGCACCAAAAAGGCTCTATGTCTCGTTTACCATTTTGTGTGGCAAATCTATAAAAACCTGATATAATCTGAGATAATATACCTGGCACAACATCTGTTTCTATTGAAATATGCATTTAATACACCCTCAATATACAGAGTTAAATTCAACATTTCAACTATTTTCACGTTCTAAGTAAGGAGAAGTTCCTATGAACATTACACTAATGTTGATAGAAGTGCAAGAGGAGGAGGAAAGCATGCACTGATTGGGCCCTTTTATTCATTCATTTTCAGCCATTAAACAAAACAGACAAATAAAAAAAAAGCTGTATAAAGAACAGGGCTGGGTACCGAACTTCGACTTTTAGGAACCGACCATATTGTCTCCATATTAGCCTATCAAGTATCGAAAAAGGCATCGTCATTCATTACCAAATTTCAATACCTAAGGAGTAAATCTCATTTGCGTCAGTGAGCCAGTAAGCACGCAGCATGCTTGTACCAAGATCTAAGGATGCTGGTGATTGGCTGTCTAACGTTACACAGAGGCATGCCGGAAGAACTCTACGTTATGCATAGAGCAGAGATGTTCACAAGTAATTTTTTGGAAGTCCAAAGTCGAGTCTCAAGTCTTTGAAGGGCAAGACCAAGTCAAGTCTCAAGTCTCTGGCCATCTGATCTGTCCCTAACACTGTATTGATAAATCTTATGAATTCAAAGCCATGCCCTGTAGCTACCATCCATACAGTACAGTATCAAAATCAGTTGTAGGAGAACTTTATGGGGTCTACTTAACACATCCCTCTAGCCCTCGGACCTGGTGAAGTCTGTCACATCATATGGATACAACTATAAAGATACAATTTGCCTGTTCTCAGCATTAGCACAACACTTTGCGATGGCTAGCTTGTTACCTGTGACGATATATGCTAAATTTAACATCTCTTTCACATTAGCAAGTGGCTGACCTATCTGGGTGCGTTTTGAGATGCCTGATGAAGTCCGACGTTGTTGATCCGGCATCATTTATCTTGGTGCCACACACCTTGCATGTAGTTGTTGGCTTACTGCCACTGTTTACCAAGTTATTGAAAGCAAAACTAATGACAAAAGGCACAACTCCGGGAGGACTTGGTGTTGCCATCGGCGATGCATTTTTTTTCTATGTGAGTACACGCACACGTTACGTTGCACATTATGGCAAAGGGCAGGGGACATGTAAAAAGAAAACAGAACTACTAATAATATTTAGATTTAAAAAGCAATAATTGCATGAGAACAGGTTGTTGACGAGTCTTGAAGCCCGAGTCTGAGTCAAGTCTGAAGTCTTTTGGGTCGAGTCGCGAGTCAAGTCTGAAGTCAGCTGTTTGTGCGACTTAAGTGCGACTCGAGTCCGAGTCTCAGACTTGAGTCCCCATCTCTGGCATAGAGACGGGGCTCACATGCATGTGTGTGTGTTGTTGTAGTATTTTCAGAGGCTTGACTACAGTGTGTGTCATTTTGAATTTTTGTTTAATAATTTGATGATACTTGCCAACTACTTTAATACACAAATGCAAATTCCTTAAAGTTATCCAACGTTTCAAAACTTTTCTGAAAGAATGATCTCTTTTCTTAGATTCCTTAAAATTGCTTCGATGTAAAAATGCTCTTTATTTTCATAAGAGCTTACCAGACGTTTCATTTATTCTGACCCCAGACAGAAATGAAAGAATTCATATTTCTTTTCTATATTTACTTTTATTTTATTGTATTATATTTCGTTTTTGATTTATGTCTTTCATTGTCTCTTCTGCACTTTTCTTTATGTTGCACTGTACTGACTATTCTGCTCAGTTTTCAAAATGTATCTCTGAGAAATATGTTTTATGCTTATAAGATTTGCATTCTGGAAAATTGAATAAAACACAAAAAAAAAAAAGAACTACAGTGTGCGTCAGAAATATTATCATACCTAATGATTCTCACGTGATCTCGTGATAGCGCGTACTGTACTGTACATGCCTTTTGCAGCTTTTCAATACCATCAAAGGAGAGAGAATAGCCTGGCTAGATGGCCCCGGAATGAACCTTGTAGTGAACTATAAATCTAACCTCCAAAGTGCCTACACACACACACACGCGCACACACACACACACACACACACACACACACACACACACACACACAACACACACACACACACACACACACACAGCCGCTCTGGGGTCTTTACACGGAAGAGTCACCTGACCAACATCGCAGTTAAATAAATGATATCTACATACTAATACATTAAGAACAGGGTTTGCCCGCAGCAGTGGCTGTCCTGCCACAAGGCAGATAAATGATGGGATGTATCACGTGAGAGCAGGACGATTGAGTTGAGACGTTGAGAGATTGCTCTATAAATAACATGTTAATCATTAAATCACATGACGGCTTTAGTGGCTTTTTGTATATTGGTGTTGAAATCTCTTTTAGATGTTTCTGATAATAACCCATTCCTTTAGTTTTTAGATGATGTTTTAGCCATTTAAGCCTAATTTCACATTTTAAACAGACGTAAAACACACAAAAACAAAACACATCCACTCTGATCTTTGAACCTGTCATAGAGTGACATTTACATTTCTCAAGAGGGCCTTTTTGGTGGCCCCGATTTGGAGGACTTTTGCTACAAACAGACATTAACAAATAAGTACACATTACCGAGAGTTGAATATCTTGTATGCCGTCATGTAACCTCCATTTCCAGACACATATGAGGAGACCATGTGTACCAGCCCCCATTTTGTAGGAAAACACAGATGTTACTGTGTGACAGTCAGCACCATTGAATTAAAATGGATAGAAAGGCCATTGGACTGTTTGCCGTGGTCATTTGATGGGTACACAACAAAA
The DNA here is from genome assembly GCF_004354835.1 of Perca flavescens. NCBI lineage: Eukaryota > Metazoa > Chordata > Actinopteri > Perciformes > Percidae > Perca > Perca flavescens. The sequence continues at coordinate 34,533,230 of NC_041333.1, read as the reverse complement.
TGGCAATTGTTGTTAGTAGTCACGGTGACAGTACGCGTCAGTGGGGCTGTAAACCGTATCGTAGCCAAGGGGGTAAGCTTCGCTTCAGAACTCGAAACCTCCTATGGCGCCATTTTGATGCTACAAAGGTATCACCTCCCGTTAGCATTCCACTGACTAGCATTCATTTAGACGTCACTTTGACAGCGAATAACTTCACATCTGAAGCGTTTAAAGACTCTCTTTGTCCGTTGTTTATTTCTAAAGAAACACAACATTTTATAAAAGGCTCCATTACCTTGTATCTCACGTTATGGCTCCGTAGCAGACGTTTTTGTAAAAACAGGCTAACGATTGTGTCACATAGTAGAGGAATTACCGTATAGTACAGGAGAAGCTTGCAGGCAGTTTTGACTTACGTGAGCTGTTTTAATTACTAATGTTAACTAGCATTTTAGTTAGCAATAATTAGCCTGTGTCTATGTTATCTCCTTACATACACCTACGCTCTCCGTCTCTGCAAGATTGGGAATGATTGAGATTTCTCTTGGCACAGCTACCAGAAGACTTCCAACTTTCAGACACGTTGCTCACGTCACATCTACGTTGTCTCTGTCAGTTGGAGGCTGCGCAGTAAAGCAAGAGATCACCGGAAAAGTGCTTCTAATATCCTTCACTGGTCTCGGTCCAGAGCAACGGGGTCTATTGGTCCATTATATACTGTCTATGGTCGTAGCTCACTGGAAGGAGAGCCGCCCAACGCAGCTCGGGAGACGTTCTCGGAGTTGCAGGGAGTGAGGAGGGACAGTTAGACCCAGCGGCAGTGGGTCAGCAGACCGCTAACTTTCGACCCAACACGCTGGTCAGCTCACTCTCATTCTGATTCTCTCTAAGCTATGCAGCATGACAGCACGGCACAACCAGCCAGCCGGTGAACAACTTGTTAGTTGGCTAACGTTGGCTTGCTAACTCCACGTTACCCCCCTCGCCACATCGTTCACAGAAAACGAGCCGAATAAAGCGGTTGCTCGTGGTGATAGCAGTGTGCTTTGTGAGGATGAAGCATGAAGTTAATCGGAGTCATTTTAGCAGCTGGCTCTCTGCCTCGTAACGTTACTACTCCGCTGCTCGTTTGTCCGTCAGTTATTGTAAAACCTCACCAAAAAGTCGGCTTATGCTGACGTTCATACGTCACCATGGCAATGGTACACACAAAAATGGCTGCCGCTCTGACCATTCTGCTACGTTGATTTGAATGGAAATGGCCTTTCTATCCATTTTATTTCTATGGTCAGCACACTGAAGCAGCAAAATGGAATTTTGAAATGTAATATTTAGACCTAGGTTGCGTCCGAAATCCGCATGCTATCGTTCAACATACTTTTGTGTTAATTAACAGTAATGTGTATCTTTTCAGACCCACTAAGCTGTAATTTTCAACATCACTTCCAACTTTGGTTGGAGACGCGTAACCATGGTAACCCCTGCCGACCTCAGCTCTAGCAATATCGCCAGATACTAAAAAAGGGTAAGCAACTAGACCAATAGGTGACAAAATCACAGTTTTGTATGTAGAAATGTAAATTAATGCGTTATTGATGTTACAGAGTTGCCTTGGTTTGCTTTCTATTTGTCTGTTTGTTTGTTATGAACATTGTCATTACTACCGCATTGCATTGTGGGATACTTATGCCGGCGTAGTGTCCAGTGTTTGCATACAACATATATACATACGTATATTTATATATTTCCCTGGAAATAGCATGCAATCTTTTCCCTCTGGCCTTTTGAATGCACCAATTCTGTTTCTTATGTCTATCAGCTCAGGGTCAGCAGACCTGAATGCTCACACGGGTCTTTGTTCTTATAGAATGATGAAGTTGTAGACTTTCCCACCTGAACAGCTGCAACAAAACTAGTAGTAGGGTCAGACAAATGGACCACAGTATGTAGAAGCCCACGCAGTCCTCAGGTGAAATCTGTTATAAAAAAGAAGAAAGCCAAATGTTGCTTCCCCACCTACATTTCTTTTAGTAGCTCTTTATCTAAGAAAGCCCTTTTATATATTATCAGGACACAATCCAATACTATTCATTTAAAGATCATATAAAACTTTTCCTGAAGTTAGGCTGACCTATCTGGTAATCTTGCTTTATGAAACCCTTCTGCCTCTGTTTTTTCTGTTTGACATTTCAATATCAGGTTTCCAGTTGCATCAGTGCTGCTCAGGAAAAATACAATAATGTGGCATATTCAGACATAGCCTGGTCCTACCAGACTCTGGTACATTTCATGTGTACAGAGAGTCTGGCCACTCTCCATTGACAAGTGTTAACTTTCTGGAATGCGGGTATCCTGTTGAAGTTTAAAACTATTGGATCTGCCCAGAGCCACTCTGGATCTGCCATAACCAATCGCTAACGTTTGGTCGTGACATAATTCATGTGCATGTGCAACAAAGACTGACTATCGGCTTTAATTTAGCATTAGCATCGCTAGCATTAGCCTTTGCCAACTCCTTCACCACAAACGGATCAAGCTGGAAAATCTAACTGTTCACGAACCCCATGGGGGGAGGGGAGGACCACAACATCATGGCCACCAACACAACTCAGCAAAGACTGTTCTTGCTCGGCCTTTAACTTCTGGATGTTCGGCGCTGTTGCCACAACGGACCGAATGGCTTCGCTCGCATCTTTCTAGCGCAGGTCCTCAACGCCATCGTTCTCAGCCACTCCCTCTGTTCGCTGATTGGACCGCCAAACATTTGGCCGGAGAAAACCCAAGAATATGCTGCAAACCCAGATGGAGTACTGAAGGAAAATGAAAATTGAGCGGAAGTACGTAGGAGGGCGCAGCCAGGCTAATTCAGACAGACAATATGAGAAAAATTATGTTTTTTTTAACATCAGTTCATGTAAAAATGTTCTAGTAAAAACCCCAAAAACAAATATGAACCTGGAAATTAGCATAATATTGTACCTTTAAAGGAACAGCGGCATCAGGCCAGCACAGAACATGTAGGTGAATGGTTCCAGCAATCCTACTGCTCCGAATTGTGACAAAAGTGACAAAATAACGCAAACATGTTCCTATTTACATGTTGTAATTTGTAGAGTCACAGCGTGTACAAAAAACAATGTAACATGAGACGTCTTCTAACTGTAAACAAACCGGGAACTATATTCTCAGGCGGAAGAATAAAGTACTTGGGCGGAATGATTTGCTTTGCAGCGAGCCTGTCTGAGAATATAGTTCCCGGTTTGTTTACAGTTAGAAGACGGCTGTGTCTCATGTTAAGTTGTTTTTTGTACACGCTGTGACTCTACAAATCACAACATGTAAATAGGAACATGCTGGCGTTATTTTGTCACTTATTTGGAGCAGTAGGATTACTGGAACCATTCACCTGCATGTTCTGTGCTGGCCTGATGCCGCTGGAGCCGTCAGACAGCGTTACAGCACGCACAGAGATGAGAAGGGTATGTATGGACTTGTCTTACTCTGGGGGTTACGGTGAATAAGCTAAATTCCCAATAAGTCGGCGTGTTCCTTTAAACTAACATGAATCCTCAATGTTGCTGATCCTCACTCTTATTTTGATGGCTTTATAAGTGGGCCCAAACATTTATCCACGTTCCCCTACCAAGCCTTCTTATTCCCATCATCACTCTCATGCATTTTACCAGCCAGCCTTGCTGAAATGTTCAGCTCCAGTACTGTTGGTGTTGCAAGAGTAACCAACAACAACGGTCTGAATGAACAGGATTGTTGGCTAAAGAAGTTTCATGTCTTACCTCTACTCATTGTTTCCATGCATTTTCTTTTCTTTTTCTTCTTTCAACAAGGATAATATAGATTAATTACACTTTATTTTAAGATAAAAGTTAAGTTGTTTTTTTTATCTTATCATTGCAAAATGTTCATTGTGGTGAAATAAAGGTCATTGTTGTCGAAAATGAATACAATCGCTTTACTGTTTGCCACTGAGCTCTTTGGCACATGGACATCTGGCTGCTGTTTCTGAGTGTTACAAAGTAATTTGCTCAATATGTTCAGTGATACAAACATGTTGCAAAGTTCTGCTGCGACAGATGGTGGTAGCTCTCCCACAGCAGCAGGAGCTTCTACTATCAGAGTACTTGTAGTATTCCTGCACAGGGTCTGTGATCGGCAACCAGACATCCTGAGCCTCTCTCCGACAACCAAAAAGCTCTGCATTGTGCATCGAATCTAAATTAGATATAAATTAGATCTAAATCAGCCTTGAGATGCTGTGAGGCCATTTCCTATTCCATCTCAGTGTCTCTCTCTCTTTGTCTCTCTGACACACAGCACTCTGGGAAGACAAATGAAAGTGTAACAAGCAGCAATGCGTGTCTCGTGAGTGGGCGGGACACGGCCGGCTGGAGATAACGGACACCTGGGAGACGGACGGAGAAGGCCAGATAGACGAAAACAACACACAATGTTGAATAAAGGCAAAGACCGAGAACTAGAAAGAAATAAGGAAAGATAGATATAAAACAATACAGAAAGAAAAAGGGGAAATTATGTAAATTAATGTAAAGACATACTGAGATGGAGGAAGAGCAGAGGAGAAAGGGGGAAGTTAAAGAGTGAAAAATCATTACCAACTCCGATCGGAAATCTTTTGATTGATCCTCCTGCTGTGGCTGCGTAGGGGAGAGCTGACAGATAAAAGGCTAGCTGTGGAGGGTTTGTCCTTCACTGCATGCTTCATCAGCAGGAAATGTGTTTTCTTTTTCCCAGCCGAGCTACAGGCGTGTTGGCTGGCCTCACAGCGATCTGTACCAAAGGCCTCTAAATCATATCCGCTTGACTGGAGGCTCACAGCTCAAACCAAAGACAAAAAAAGAGAGAAATCCGTCATGTAGACCTGAATAAGATGAATGAAGAATAAATTATTTGAGAAATTTGTACAATTTGTAACTACTGGCAGGATGACCATGGGCTTCTAAAAGCCTGCTCACTGCATTTTCCTCTGTATGCCGGAGGGTTGATTACTTAAAGGCACAAAACCAAAGGACGGCAGTATTCTTGCAAACAAGTGGAGCTTCAGTTTCTGGTTCATTTCAGTTTCAGTTACTGGTGGAGAAATTACTTCCTTAACATGTTTGGAGACAGGGAACACAAAGTAACAGGGAGTACGATGTGAGATGTTATGTGAATTTAATTTTGAGGAACACTAATAATACTACTGCTGGCGTGAGGTGTGCTTCTCTGCTTATGCTAATTATTATGGCACATTTAAAGCTTAAGTGCATTGTCACCCTCTGCAGTGACACGTGAATATTTAACAAATGTAAAAACGTATATGCTTGTTCGCTTCTTTTTTAAAGTGCTCATATTGTGCTCATTTTCAGGTTCATAATTGTATTTAGAGGTTGTACCATAATAGGTTTATGTGGTTTCATTTTCAAAAAACACCATATTTTTGTTGTACTGCAACATTTCAGTAGCTAGGTAAGGACTACTAGCCAGTCAGAAGCAGAGTATGAGGGCGTGCCCTGACAGTAGCTAGGTAAGGACTATTAGCCAGTCAGAAGCAGAGTATGAGGGCGTGCCCTGACAGTACCTAGGTAAGGACTACTAGCCAGTCAGAAGCAGAGTATGAGGGAGTGCTATGCTAGCAGCTAGGCGAGCATTATAACGTTTGTTACAAAGTGACTGTAGCAAACCCCCAGCCAGACAATGGTGAAGCGTACTGATGATTTTCTTCATGAAACACCGTAAGAGCTACAGGAGAGATAAATAACATAAAATTAGCTCTTACAAATATAAACATTACCTGAAGGCCACATTAACCGTACCTTATGACCATTCATAAAACATTTCCGTGACGTTACCTCTGTCAGTATTCACAATGCCGAAAAGCTAATGTTAGCGTAACTTCGTATAACAAAGAAATAACAACGCATTTAAACACTTCACAGTGGAATAGATTAAACTCCATATTACTGCATATGAACATTTAACAAATCAAACACACAATACCTTGTTCCCATTCCAGCTAGGTGCTTAATCATCCCATTTATAGAGCTTTATAATTTCAGAGCTACGTGTGTTTTCCTCCTTACTTCCGTGCATGTGTCTCACAAAACTAGCCCCCGCCTCCCCCTTTAGATGCAAGATTAACGTTCCGCTAGGAGGCGCTAGAATAAAAGGACTTATAATATGAAGAGAGGAAACTAATAAAATAAAGCTCTGAAGTTGTTACCTTATTAATACACCTTCCTTAGAGTCAGTTACAGTGACCACGTTTGTCTCTGAAGTAAAGGCTGGACTACAATAGAGCTGTTTGGAGCAGTTTGTGAACAGTGTTTTCTGTTGGAGATGGTAAGTCCCTTTGAGGTGGACTTTGGGCTTTTTCACTTTGTAAAAAAGCACAAAAAAGATATATAACACAATAAAGGAAAGGGAAAAAGCCAAAAAGCATACTATGAGCACTTTAAGTCGAGTGCAGCAGACTGTGTGGAAGCCTTATTTAGCTCTATCGCATCAGGTCACACCTGCAAGCCATTCAGAGTCTCCATTTCCCCTCACTTCTTGCATGGAATCCAGAGCACCTGGAGGAACTCTACACAGATCTGAGGAGTGGGAGTTCTTTACGGTGAGGCAACAGTACAAACAAATCTTATTTGAATCTTGCAAGAATTGAAAAGGGTTAGGGTTTTTGCTGTAGATTTTGCGTTACCCAGAGCAATGGGACTTAAAATATTCCACATATTTGATAATGTATGCACCATGTTGCCTGCCGCTGTATAAGATCACGAAGATACGCGTAGGTAGGAGGTCGGGGTGCATGGGTGATTCCTCAAACACAGGGCTTTCCAGCAGGGAAACAAAGTTAGTGTACTGGAAAAAGTTAAGGGAAACAGGTGTTCATGTCCCGAGAGTACTACTTAAGGGGAACGGTGTTTTAACCGGTATCTTTTTTTCAAATCTTTACTAGTTCGTTTTGGATCCTAAACTTAATCATCATCAACAATTGTTGCCTAAACTCAACTGCAACGGCCCCTGAAAGGACCGGCACCTTACGTTGCCCTATACCAGGCTCACAGTAACATTTCCTCGGCTAAATTCAACTGTTATGTGACCGATCGTTAAGTGAGGGGCCAGCGATCGCCGTAATACTGTATGATATCATACAAACCCATTCATTAGAATGCGTTGACAATGGACTGCACAGTAGATCAGTGGTTCACAACACAAATCCTATGATCCTTCAGGGTCTGGACCTGCGGGTCCAGACCCTGAAGGATCATAGGATCTGCTGCACATTTTTTCCGCTTCTTAGTTTTAAAATAATGGACAGTTTGTCCTGCTTGATTAAATTGCTCGCAACCGCGGTTGGTAATACGGAGGAGCTCAGCTGATACGCTGAGAAGTTGCATTGGAAACTGTTTGGAAAGGGGCACTAGGAACTGCCATTGTCGCCTCTCTGTGTCATTAGACACACCTAACAATAGTATATTTTTGCGCGTAGCACTTACAATACCCTTCCACCCTCCACCCCTCAAAAAAGGGCTCCCCTGAAAGCCATGGTGTAATTCAAATACTGTTCGCAACTCATAGACATATGCAACCTGTTACAAGGCCAAGGGGTCGTGAGTCACTGTGCTTTAAAGGGTCATGAGCCAAAAAGGGCAGTGGTGGCTAAAGGTTAGAGAAGATATATTATAAATATAAATATATATTTAAAAAATTAAAAAGTTGGAAACCACTGATGTAGATGACATAAAATCAGCATTAACTAAAACAACTTGTCAGCTTTAAAGTGACAATGATGTATTTATGTACAAACATATATACATAAAAATATTACCTTTAAATAAGCTTTGCACTTCATACTGGTTTGCCTGTATTACTGATATACAGATTTTCTGCATGGTTTCTTGATTTTACTGTGTTAAAATCCGACACATTCTCCATCAAATTGTTTTTACTTTAGATCAGGCACACCTCAAGGGTGAAAATGTGTGTGAAAAATGTTGTTACTGGCAATTTATCACAGGAAAATGGAATATTGATTTTAAGCCTCAGTCATGTTGTCGAAAAAAGCAGCTGTGACTCAGCTCAGTTCAGATAGAGACAGTAAGTGTTGGGTGCATACAGTATATTGAGATTTAAGTTCAAAGAAGAGGGGCAGAGAGAGGAGAGATGGAGAAAGGTGATAAGATGTCCAGTGAGGTGAGAGGAAGAGGAAAGCAAAATGTTCCTCTTCCTCTGTGGAAACTGAGGAGGATATTGACAGAAGATGCGGGAGAAATGGAAATCTTGAGATGATGAGGCAGAGGGAAGATGAGACTATTAGGAGAAAGGCAGAATTTGGTGAGATGTCAAAGTGGTTTACAATCGGAAAAGCCCTAAGACAGAAAAAAAAGGATTTAAAGAAACTGCAGAGTGAGAAAATTATAATAACAGGGTTTAGAAATGGCTCCGCGGGACAATGAGGAAGAGGAGGAGAGAGAAGCAATGTGCAATGTTCAGTGTGTGTTTTTGTGTGTGTGTGCGACAAATCAATCAACAATCAATCTCTAAAGCTGTATTTGCACCTCATTGTCATCCCCATTAGCACTGAGACACGAGGAGCTGAGAGAGAGAAAGAGAGAGAGAGAGAGAGAGAGGCAGAGAAAGAGAGAGGGAGAGAGAGAGAGCACAGATATCAGGAGTGTGTGTGTGTGTGTGTGTGTGTGTGTGTGTGTGTGTGTGTGTGTGTGTGTGTGTGTGTGTGTATTCATATTGTTACATGAATTTGTGCAGCTTGTCTGCTGCACACCAGCTGGCTAAAAATGGAAATTGGAAAAAAAAAAACATACAATAACAAACAGAGAGATGAAAATCAAAGCCAAAAGAGGAGAGATGCTGGCTGGTGGCAGGAGGGCGGCTACCTGAAATAAACTTCAGGACTCTATCAGGCACTGTTCAGATGTTCACTGTCAGCCCCTGGGTTAATCTTGATCTGAAGAATTTCTTCTAGAGTAAGATGAAGGATGTAAATCAAAAATATTTTAGGGTTAGCGTTAGCATTGTTAACAAACTGCAGCAGAATTGATAGCGCTCCTCTGGCTCAGCACCTACAGGACAGATTTTACATAGTGATGGGTCTGTGCAATGAAGGCCAGACAAGGATCGGTCAAAAACAAAATGCAGCCAAAGAAAGCACAAGCAATCCCCACAGCATTACTTGAGCTTTGGACTCCATCAGTGTCATATTCCTTTAGCCAGTTTGCGACAAGAGGACTCAGAGGACTTGTAACTTTATGAGTTGTAGGAGTCTTGCTTCAGGCTTTCTTTTTTGCTGCTAAGAGGTGATGTAGTTCTGTCGGCCTCATCGGCTCACGAGGGGTTTTTCTGCTAAATGTGAAGCAGTTGAGAGTCAACCAAGCTGCTCTGCTGGAAAACGACAACTCCAAGTTGAGGAGTAGATGCCCTAAGTGAGGGAGTATTTTTGCTCTGCCCTCTGCCTTATATTATTTCATGTATATTGTTTCCAATTATTTAATGTATACTCTGTATGTGTGCTGTGTGTCTGATATTTTGCTGCTGCAACACAATTATTTCCCATTTTTTGGGATCAATAAAAATCTATCTATCTATCTATCTATCTATCTTCTATCTATCTATCTATCTATCTATCTATCTATCTATCTGTATGTCTCTTTTCTATTTTTCTGTGTGGGACATTTATGGGTGTTAACGGCCACAGCAAACAAATACAACTTAGGCTAAATGTGACCGTCAACATACCAAATAACACCAAACCAGAGGGATCATTAAAGTAAATCATAAAGTTTATTTACAACTTAACTACGGTTAATTGAACCAAAACTATGGGAGTCTGGAGGTCTGGCCAAAAAGAACAAAAGAAGGGAAGAAGCCTGAGCCAACCCATCAAGGGCCATCGGACCCAGAACTAACTAACAGAAACAAAGCTGCGACAACTATACTACCAGACCTCCATCCTCAAAGCAATGAAACACAAAAGAAAGACACAGAAAGTAGAAAGTAGGTAACAAAAGGAACCACAGCAATCCGAGCTGCTTCAGTCACTGACTAGGCATTCCTGTCTCCCAGCCTCTTATATCCAGGGATCAGAGATCAGGAATCAGAGATCAGACATCAGGAACACCTGAGATGAAGAGAGAGGAAAATAGAGCAGGGCGGGGAGCACATGACAATGGGCGTCAGCAAAAGAGCCTTTGGCCCCACACGGGTGCGTAACCCCCAGCAAATAACACCCTGTGCAGGTTGTGCGGCTCATACCTGCGCACAAGTTTAACCGACACACACAGAAAGTGACAGGATGTAACTGCGCATTCGCACAAAATCAGACAATGTGGCACCTGCCCGCGGAGGTATGTGTGTTTATTCGTGCTTTAGAATGTAACATCTGTGAAACAATCAGAAGTGAATGTTTATTCCTCTAATTCGCAGCTTTCTACTGCACTCCCTCGCTTCACTCACGCTCTCTCTCTCTTTCTCTCTCTCTCTCTCTCTCTCTGGGGTTGAGCCGCTGTGTTAACAAACAGTAATACATTCCATAAGCAACTTTTAAGCATTTTGGTCAAAACTGATAACAGTGGCGGGTGTAGTAAGTCATGGGACAAGAAGATATGGCCATAATCCATCCTGTGTTCAAGTATGAATATGTTTCCTTTTAACGTTTGGTAGAAACACAGAAACGGGCCTCACGCACATCTTAGCCTGATTCCCAGAGAGAGATGGAGTGAACTAGATTTAGGTGAGCATCTTTGTTATGGCGCCATCAATATCTTTACATAACACAAACTTGACAGCTTGAGCGAGAGATATATGACTCTTGGAAAAACACGCACAGTCAGAGTAGGGATGGCACTACATGACACTACGTGTGGTTAAATCGCATTGCTAATAGGGATGCACCGAATCCAAATTTTTGGGGTTCGCCCAAATACCGAATCCACTGGTTAAGATTCTTCCAAATCTGAAACCGAATACCGAGTCCTACTCCCATCCTCAGTCCATTAACACAGTAAACACATTAATGAAGATTTTAGCTGTGACTGTCCTTCCTTTGCCGTACCTGAAGTTGCTGTCTGTAGATTCCTTCGTGCACAACTCGTATTCTTTCGGTCGATTCATATGCAAATGTTTTAACAGCGGCGATGTTGTGTATTTTTTAGGGTCCTATTGTTTAGGCGATGTGTATTGTTTAGGGTCCTATTGTTTAGGCGATGTTGTGTATTGTTTAGACCACCACGAGACAAATCGTTGGACTTGAATGGCCTTCTTTTGACTGAAAGTACTGCCAACCAACAACTTTCTGCTCACAAGTTCCATTTTCACTTTCTCACAGCCTACTGCATTGAACGGTCCACCTACGGAAACACCTTCCCGTAATCAACGGCGGCATCATTACGTCGAACCAGCGTAGCGCGTGTAGTGCAAGCGTAGGGTTCGGTTTGTTGGGAAAAAAATTCTAAGGTTCTGCAAAACCCTGTCAAAAAGCCCAATATTCGGCCGAATCAGAAGCCGAATCCTGGATTTGGTGCATCCCTGATTGCTAATCCTAATTCTCTTCGATCGAGATTTCATTAAATTCTTCTGTCATCAAAGTCTCCCGAGCCCTTTTTCACCTATCCAGAGTCGAGAGCTGCTCCTGAGGTCTGAAGTAGATGACAAACTGTTATCCAAAAGCGTGCGTTGGAGCATTTAACAGTTTGCGGTGGTACATTTGCTGCAGTCTGTGACTATGACTTTCTAATAGCTGAAAAATGGAAATGTTTTCAAATCAGTCCTGACATTTCCATTGGCTCAACTTTCTTTTCTTTTTTTACCAAGAACAAGGACGAGGACAGGTTGCATTTTGACCAGCTCTGGCTTCATAATGAGCTGCTGTTCTTTGATGACCGAATTCTCCACCTCTGTCGATGGGAACGAGCTATCTAGTTCCAATTAGCATGTCATTAACCAGAATCAGAGAGATTTAATCACACACACACATTAATCCTCTTATATCTGTCACCTGAAGCACAGATGAGTGAGTTCAGTGGAGTGCAGGATAACCTTTCCATCGTGTAGCTCAGCAACCTGAATCTGCTCCAGTGAGTTCAGCGTGTGCATATCTCCTGCGATATTCTGTGTGTGTGTGTGTGTGTGTGTGTGTGTTGAATCACTGTGATGTCAATCTCATCAATGGCTCCTGAAGGTACTATTTCTACTTCAGGACATGACTACTCCCTGTTAGTTTTTTAGTTCTTAAGCATGATTGAATTTGCCTGCTAGACACTTTAATGGCCTCAAAGTTTAGTTACATAATCACACTGCTGGATTAATTAAGCGAAGCTCCTGAATGACAGATGAGAGGTATATCCTGCCTCTGGCTCCAACCATCTGTGCTGAGATCCCGTGGAGTTTACATCACTTGTGTCTGTACAGCGATGTGATGCAGAGCTCTGCGTCATTCAAACTCCAGTGTTTATAATGTAGATGTAGATATTGGTATCAGGCCAGAACCAAGTGGTAATGTAATGGTGGGACGCCTGACCTTTATGTTGGATCATCTGCGGGTGTCAAAAATGTTTTGTAGCAGCACAATTTCATTTTTGCTCTCATTTGGGCAGAAGGGGTTCCATTTCTATGCATTTTATATCACACCGCTGTCACGTAGGCGGTTAATTTTGTCATAAACAAGTGAGTTTCCTGCTGTTTCATGAATTTGTCTGATGATTTTGCCATCAGCTATTACCGGAATATCGCCATCTCTTCAGCTCGACATTTTCAGTGGCGCAGTCGTCTATATGACCCTTCTTCTTCACACTCTGTTTTCTTTAAGTTTTGAGCCGTGACAGAAATGCCATCAACACGCCCACTCGCTAGTGGATTCTCCAGAACAATGACCTGCTCTATTCACACATGGGCTCAGTCAGCCATTACACAGACTTTGTACCAGATACCTGGCAGGGTATAAGACCATTTAATGTCCGCTGCAACTGATTGGAACATACAGCTCCTCCGTGTAAGGTCTGCATAATTTCAGGGTTGCAGTGCATGTATGAAATGGATTTAAGACTACACACGCTTGCATCATCAGGATCAACCCATCGTATAGTAGAGCAGCAATTTGATTGCATTCGCTCGTTGGATTGGCACATCCGGGCTACCATACTTTGAATACTTTTTCTGTCTATACAGCCTTTTTTTTGTATTCTTGTGTCCAGTCGTATTATTTGTTTAATTTGGTCAATGTTGTACTGAAGCTCACACTGGTCTGCCTCTGTGTTCTCCAAATTTGCAATTGTATGTGCTACTTCAGTCAGCATGTTTTTTATAATGATTTCCATCTTATCCGCCTGGCTCTGTGGCCTTGTGGACAAAAGATACAGTGAGGGAAAAATGACAGTTATTGATTTTACTGGATGAATTATAGATTAATCCCAGCATGCAAATGTACTGAGGAAATACTGTGCGTGTGTGTGTGTATGTGTGGGTGTGTGTGTGTTCTGAAATTCTTGGCAGATTGATGTCTGTGTGTGACCTGCAGGCCACTTCCTTGTTGTTAGTCATGGGCTGAGAGGAGCACTCATACTGTCACCCTGGGACACACACACACACACACATACACACACACACACACACACACACACACACACACACACACACACACACACACACACACACACTAACCTATACATTTAAATGCTCCAGCTCATCTATAATTCATATCACTATCACATTATCCACACAGTCCATATCAAACCCCCTAGCCTCCTAAATCCCGGGGCTCTGACTCTGCCCACGTCCATCTCATGAGTAGTTTGTATTATCAAGAAATCTATACCTGTGCTTTTGTGAAATCTGTCATCAACGCCAGTGTTCCCTGTCTGTTCCATGGATGTACTATAAGAGCTGTGTTCTGCCGAGGCTGGTCTTACAGGGTGTGTCTGGGGAGCGATACAGTGTGTGAGGTTCACTTACCTCCTGCTGCTGCTGCTGCTGCTGCTCTCACTGCTGCCTCAGAGCCAGAGCGCCATCTGCTGGTCGCAGGTCCATCACCTCACATCACCCCTCTCGTTGGAGCAGTGAACAGTGGAGAGGCCTGGGTGTGGTCAGCTGACGATGGATTTGAATTTAGAGTGAATAGGAAAGCTCTTTAGCGGGTCGTCTCCGGAGCACAGAAGATCATTCGACAGCTGTGAGCGCAGCACACTCTGCCTCAGAAAAGCCTCTCAGTTCTGTAAGAACTCCACAGAGCCATGCAACCATCAGTTCGAACTCCGAGCATCTGGCAGATGTTACTAATGTTATGGCCTTCTTTCAGTCTGCACCTCCAGACTAGAGCTATAACTGCACGGAATCAGTCCACTAAGTGCCCCCTATAATTTCCCTCTGCCCCATAATAGCTGATTTTATGATGCTGATTATAAAGAATGTATTAAATGACTGATTTTCTTTATTTTATTTGTAAGGACACAAGCACATTAATCAAGATTTCTGTAAATGTGCCAGTGTTAGCCAGTTGGCGTGACAGCTACTGAAACTAGAAAGTAACCTCAGTGTACACGGTACCTCGACTAATACACTCATCCATAGACCTAATTTACAGTGGGTACCAATAATCAAAACTGGCCAGTGCAGCTCCCCCAAAAAATCTATTAAAATTTCCTTTACATAAATATAGACATTTGCACCATAAATTGATGTAGAAAAATTCACCAGAATTCAGAAAATGAAGTGTTTGGAGCTCAAAATGTCAATTTTGCTCAAAAGTGGAGATCTCAACCCCCCCCCCAAATCTTGAACCCAAAGTTACATCCATAGCTGAGCTATTTGCACTATTTTAAAGCTACAGTGCGTAGCTTCTGCCGCCCCCATGAGGAATTCTAAGTAATGACAAGAAAACTGTTGTGGTGCGTCCACATGATACAAGCCTTCCGTGATCGCACACCACTCCCCATCCCTCCTCCACACAGCTGCTAGTAGCCAAGGAGGAAAGGGAGGATTAAAAACACATGATGGACTCTTCAGAAGAGGTCATTATCTTCACTCACCAGACGCCACAATCTTCTGACCATAGTCATGCTGAGAAATACAGAGAGAGTTGTGTGGCGCTGATGGTCTTAATTAGCTTTGTAGCAACTCATTTGGCGATTTTTAATTTTTAATGTTACAGTCTTGTTGCCACTTTATTGCTATTTTTAATAAATTGTTTTTAACTTATTTATTATGATCACATCGTTACGGAAGTTGCAAACGTAGACGTATTGTACTTGTACAATGCCATTAAAGATATTCTATTCTCAGTCAGTTTAACGGGAGTCCCTGTGGTTTTTTGGTTCCCAACCTGGGGGGGTCAGGACAACTCCAAGGAGTCACAAGACAAAACAGAGAACAAGAAGGAAGGATAGACATATTTCTGCTACGCAAAATTATATTATTCTTTCTGACTTTCATACAATCTTTGCTTTTTTGTGAAATACTGGAAAATTTCACCTCTTCAGTCCACATTATAGTCAAATATCACCGTTAATAATAGTACCGTATAAACAGAAAAAATTTAGGTGAATCGTTGGTAAAAAATAAATAAATAAAAAATATCAATTCTTGGAAAAGGAATCAATAAAATCAAAAACTAAAAAAAACAATACATAGGGCGTCTGGGTAGCTCACCTGGTAGTGATGGTGAACGTAAACTCCCATGCTATAAACAACTGCACCAAAACATAGACTTAAATTATCAGAGCCAGACGCTCCATAATAATATAATATTCTGAAGTAGTCAAACTCCAAGTTTGTCAGCTCGGCTGCGGTTACTGTAAAACAAGCTTTACTGTACCTAGACTCCCTCCTGCAGCATTGGTCTCCATCTCTGTTGCTTCTGGTAATCCACATTCAGAGCCACAGCAGGCTTGTTGTTCTGTGTTGGTTAGTTCCATAGATTCGTTATCCATGTCTATCTCTTCATCCTCCTCTTGCTCGTTTTGTTCTTCCTCTTCCTCATATTCCTCACTGTCCTGTCTTTCTCCCTGGTGTGCTGGCTCCAAGGGGGTAAGCTTCGCTTCAGAACTCAAGCCATCATGGCGCCATTTTGTTGCTACCTGGCCATCACCTCCTGTTAGCATTCCATTGACCGCCATTTCTTTTTTACGTCACTTGACTGCGAATAACTTTACATCTGAAGCGTTTAAAGACTCTATTTGTCCGTTGTTTATTTCTAAAGAAACACGACAATGTATAAAAGGGTCCATTACCTTGTACCTCACGTTATGATTCCGTAGCAGATGTTTTTGTAAAAATAGGCTAACGATTGTGTCATAACCACGCGACTTACTGTCGCATAGTCGAAAAATTACCATATTGCCAGGAGAAACCACAGACGGCCAGGCTCGCAGGCAATCGGGGGGCGTGGAGCTATTGTCTATGGCGTGGAGCTTGTATACTGTCTATGGCGTGGAGGCATGCAGTAAAGTGAGAAGGTGAGAAGCCCATAGCGTTTATGAAAAGCATCGGAAGAAAATATTTCAGCTTTATTATATATAATATTTCAGTTTTCAGCAACGTTTTGATGGATTGGAATTACTCACACTTTGAAATATGGCAAGTGAATTCATATGAAGTAACATTTATCCACGAACAAGTATGATATTTTAAGAAATGTATATGTTGTTAAATAATGAAGTAGGGTTAACAAGGTATACACGGGGGATGGGGAAATTATACAGCCAATGGAGAAAAAAAAACTTCTCAATGCCAATTGCGGTTAACGTTATTACTTTATTTATTTACACATCTACGCGTGAAGATGAGGGATCCCTTTCATAATGGCCGAAGCCATCTACAAGATGATCCTCCTTGCCTGTGCCTGATGAGCTGAACCACATCCATAGGGCCGCTTTGATAGGGGCAACAAGGAGGTAGCCATCAACGTTGAGCCCCCCACCTCCCCTCACACACCACCCATACAATGTTACTGTTATTACACTGCACATATCTATACATACTGTACATATATTGTTCATACTGCATATCCATGTGTTCTGCTCTTATAATGCTACTGTTAATACACTGCACATAGCCTTACTGTAAACCATACCACTTGGTTAACTGTATACTACTGTGTACACTGCACTATGCCATATACTGTTTATACTACACTACCTGTCTATACTGTACTTTTTTTTGCACTTGTGGTTAGACACAATTCAACTGCATTGAATTGTCTCTGTACTTGTGCTCTGCACAATGACATTGAAGAGAAATATAATCAAATCTAAAGGTGTCTTGACACCTCCCTTATCAATATTCACTGTGTAGGCCACTGACTTTGAATATCATTATAAAGTTCTACCACATAAGTAATAAAACCACATGACATTTCTGTCAAAGCATGTCTACTTAAAGTGTCTACTGTGTGTTTCAATAATAAATATTGAATCATTTGGTTAATAATATTGCTTTATTAAAAGTTGAAATAGTAAAACCCATAAAAACATTATATAAAAAAGTAATAATAATAAATTAAAAATCCCTATCCCTGTTAAGGCTGTATATACAACCCAGAACACAGAGATACCAATCAGGACACAGATAAACAGTTCAAGTATTTATTAGGCATAAATACTCAGAGGAGATGAACAATCAAGGCTGAGCTTGTAGTCTTCTTGGAATGGACTGCAGCTTGAGGGAACCAGGCAGTGGCGGATCCAAAGAAGTTCTGAGTAGAATCCAGGAGAAGCAGGTGGTTGTGTCTGAGTGGCATGAGGCAGGCAGCACGGCAGAGCACGGCAGGTAGGAAGCAGGTAACGGCGGGATCTGCACAGAGGAACTGAAGTTAGACAGAGAAAATACTAAATCATGAGAGTTTCTAGAAATACGTGCAGGGATACTGCTCCAAGTTACCACGTAGGAGTATGTGTGTGAATCATGGAATGTGCATCAGCTGTGCCAGTGGAGGCCACTTCCAGGTGGAGACAAACGCTACAGACACACACAGAGGGGAAAAGGGAGACACAAACACACAGGAAAGGGGGAACAAGGCAGCTGACCCACAATCTCCTCTCAAGCTAGCTACATTCGTCGTGGGGAAGAAAAGAGAGAGTGCCATCGAAGTCCACCCCAGCCAAACCAGTGAACCTTGGCCGCTAGGCCAAGATTGGCCCCCATGGTCTCTCTGGCCCTCTCTTCCCCACGACAAATGTAGCTGCTGCCCATTATCCAAATCATTTTTTTATGCGAAAGTGTCAGTACACACATGTTAACACACACAAGTAACTTGTCTCGGGCCATAAACAAAAAAGAAAAAGTCTATGCAGATATACAATAAATCACAGTTGAATTGCTCTTATCTGTTCACTGAAATAATAATATGACAATATAGGTATTACACAACGTTTGAGGGCTTTGCATTCTTTGCTACTGCTTACTGTTAAACCTTAATTATAGTGTGAAGTCATGCCATGTATTGATTTGCAGTGTGTCAGGTGGGTTACCTATTTGGACTTGTACTGAAGGCTTCATGGCCATAGTCTCTCCTGCTGTCCCCGAGGTGGAGGATGGGGACGGGTCCTAGAAAAATAAAAAGGAACAGTACAGAGCACGTTAGCTTTGGTATGACATGATAAATAACAACATTACAACTAACATCGTATTTTAGCACAATCTCATACAGTTCCGAAATATATACTAGGGTCCTGTTTCTTCAGAGACAGCATTGTTTGCTATTCAGTAGGTGACAGGGATTATATTTGGACCCAATCTGTTTTAGTTATACAATTAAAATCAACTTGTGTAATACTTCCTTTGGGCACCTACAATTGATTGTTAGGCATGGTGTAGGCTAACAGCTTAATGTTAAAGTTAAAGTATTTAAACCTATGTGGAAAGAAAAATGAAAAGGGCAACCCTCAGTTATATATGTTATTGGTGACATTATTGTCCATCTATTACCTATCTGTTATTCAACAGGCCAAAGCAAAAGCTTTTGTCCAAAGCGATTTACTGATTAACTTTTTTGTATGACTGATTCGTCCATTTTCTTTTGCGATGTAGCTAGATAACAGTTGATGCCATTTTGTGGTTATATTCGGCCAAAATTAACGTTATACAACATGTGCAAGCAAGCATTTTATATTTACCGATGCCTCAGCTAGCTTAAATGATATATAACTTAATCTGGCGTACTGGCGTTATATTTTAAAATAAATAAATGCTATGCAAAATGACCAAATAATTAATCATAATACTTAGCAAAAGTTGCTTGTCTAAAAATTAACGTTATACAACATGTGCAAGCAAGCATGTTATCTTTACCAGTGCCTCAGCTAGATGATATAGCCTATGCATTAACTTACTGGTACTGGCGTTGTATTTTAAAATAAATAAATACTATGCAAAACAACCAAATAATTAATCATAATACTTAGCAAAAGTTGCTTGTCTAAAATTAATGTTACAGCATGTGCAAGTGTAGCAGGTATGGAAAAGTGTTTGTATTCCACCAAATATCCCTCATTTTACTGTGCATTCATTTTTGTTTATTTGCTGCTTATTCTATGAAGGGATTGTGTATGTTGCATAGGTAATGCGCCCCCTGCTGGTCGTTTTGTGAACGTACTGTTTGTTTTCCCGGCTCTCGTCAGACGATGTTGGATCTGGCCGAGAGCGGTAGGTACTTTGTGTAGCGCGAGATGGATATATAAAATACGATGTTTAATGTGCATTTAAGTGATTAGACAGACTGATTGTGGTTAGTATAGGTTTTTAGCAGTTAGACTGCTTCATTCTCTTCCGTGTATTTTTGTTTATTATTCAGTTCGGAGTGTTTTAGTGGGCTAGCTTACATGCTATGTTTTCACATGTATCTGCGTTGGCATTCTCCATTTTGTGTCTTGCACTGCGCTCATATAAGTATATGTATGTTCTCTTTATGTTGTTAGGCGTGTGTTGAGGGCATATTACCAACGCTGTGTTTCTCCTCTCTAAAACACTCAACAGGTATGTTATTTGCACAGGATTTATGGTGATTTAAAATGTATATTTTGTAATGCCGTGAGGTTGCAGTTAAAGTGTGAGTTTGAGACATCTGAGAGCAGTTTTATATAGGCTATATATTACAAAGTATTTTTATATTGTCATGTTGTATTTTTGCATTCATTGTTTCATATGCTGGGATTTTATTTTATTGAGAAATGAAATAATTTGTCAGACAATGTTGGATCTGGCCGAGAGCGGCGTGTGTTGAGGGCATATTACCAACGCTGTGTTTCTCCTCTCTTAAACACTCAACAGCAATAAATGTCCTGTGCCAAAGCCTGAGTCTCCAGTCGTCTGCTTCACACGTTAGACACAACGCAGGTAACCGGTACTGAGGCCAGGCCGGTTACACAAGCAAGCATATCTTTACCAATGCCTCAGCTAGCTTAAATGATATATGCATTAACTTAATCTGGCATACTGGTGTTATATTTTAAATTAAATAAATACTATGCAAAATGACCAAATAATTAATCATAATACTTACCAAAAGTTGCTTCTCGTGATCCATCACGGTCTCTGCGAGATTCGTAATGACTGAGATTTCTCTTGGCACAGCTACTAGAAGACTTACATGTGACCGGCAGTTACCTGCCGGTCACATGGTCTCTAACAGTCCGCTCACAGTGAAGTCCTGCACGGAGATGTTAGAGTCCGGCAGCTGCTCGCTCCGTTTGTTATAAGACGCACCGAGCAGATGAATGGAGCCGCTCGGTGTTTGGCTAGCTAATAACCCGTTAGCCTGTTACCTTGAGCTTTTTTAATTAGCCTACATTAGTAACAGTTCATTTTGTTACGTATGAACTTAATCCTAGGAAAGGCAAAAAATATAAGACCTTTGTAACGAAATCCAAGACTTTGTATAGCAAATTCAAGGCTTTTAAGGCCTTAATTTGAGATTATCAAATTTAAGATTTTTTCAATGCTTTTACGATCCCGCGGGTTGCCTATGCTGACACACACAGACACACACACACACACAGAACACACACGCGCAGTCACTCTCTAGTCTTGCGCGGTCTTGCCCGTGTGTTGGGATGTCTGGATAAAGATATAAAAGGCATAAAAAGGAAGATTTCCTCCCGTTTGGCTCGCCCTACCTGTCACGTCTCTATTCCCCACCAGTGGGGCGCGCCCCACACTTTGAGAACCGCTGCATTACAGCGTTGGGACAGGAGGCCGTGTAGTCAGAGACACGGCTGGTTTCTACTGCCGTTAGGATGTCTGTTAACGAAACATCCAATTCACACTCACACTGATGACAGGAGCTAATGCACCCTGGGGAATACTTGGCTGTTAATATGACCTGTTGTTTCTCTTTAGTTTCCTGTTTATCTGCTGATTTGTTTATTGCGAGACGGCAATGAGGGCAGCAGTTGCTGTGGCAACCTGCGGCCTTCCCGTGAGGCAAAATAAGGACTTCATACGCGTCCACCGATGGTTACTGGCAAACAATGTTCACAGCGTTGCTGCTGCAGTCCATTTATTGAAAGAACATTTACAAACAATCAGGTAATCAAAAGCTGGAAATGACTTTTATCAATCAATCAATCAATCAATCAATCAATCAATCAATCAATCAATCAGAAAACAATGTAGTGTCAAGGAAAGTGCTGCAGACTGATATGTTGTACAAAGGTTGGATAAAAAATCATGAATTTACCATTGATCAAAATGTGTATCAAAATATGTTACATCAATATCTTGGCAATATGTATATAAAATAAGCAAAGTATATACAAAGCAGAGAGGGATGAAGAGAAAGAAGCAAGGATTTAGGGAAGGAGGTGAGGATGTTTGGGAAGGAGAAGTCACCAAGAGTGAGGCCCAATTCCACTCTTCACCCTAAGTTCCTTATTTTGAAGTTGACAGTCGACTTGGAGTGACTATAAGGGTTATATCATAGATACAGTACGGGGACACTAATACAGCCAGAGGCAGCTGGAGTCCTTCCATGTTCATTTTCATTTAATGGATGAATAAATACAACCTTGAAAGGTGACAGTGAAGTGGTAGCAGAGGAGTGGGCCTTTGGCAGCGGGTGATATGTCTGGTTGCTCCCTGTGGCAAAGAGAGAGAGAGCGAGAGAGAGGTAAAATGAATAAGATAATAATTACATTAAAAACCAACAAGAGGGAAACTAAAGCCAAACTCCTATCCCGTTTTTACTGGAGCTCAGCAGACCTGCCACTGGACCTCGCCGCTATCTCTGCCAGGCACCTGTGAGTTTAACGCCACACCTCCTCCTCCCCCTCTACTTCGCCTATTGTATGAATCACTGATTATCAGCTGCTCCTCACCCCTCTGGTCCTTCTTATCCGTCTCCCCCTTTTCCTTTCTATCTGCTACCCTCAAATCCCTGCTCGCCTGGACAACTCTACCTCTGCTCTTCACCTTTACTGGATCACTGTGATGTGAAAAAAAATGAAAAAACAACAATATTTCCATTTTGATTACCATGTCGCCGAAGTTTGGGAAAATGAAATGTGAATGTTTCAGTTTGTTAAAGAGTCCTTTATTACATTTAAATCCAAAAAAGTAAAAATATGTGTTTTGTCCTGTATTAGTTACCAATATGTAAAACATAAAACACTGCCACCTTTTCTTCATGTCTCCACTATACCACACAGCACACTTTATAATAAAGTTTTTCCATCTACATTACCATTAAAAAAAAAAATTATTTAGCTGTTATAGTGATGTTTTTCTTCTTTCCTTCAATGATAACTAATCTAACAGAGACAGAAACTGTATGATACAGACACTAAATGTTTTATTCACATGTGAAATGGTTCCAATTGGCTAAAAAAGAAGAATTAAATGATTCAAACTTGTATTTAGTTAATGTCCCCACAGTGTTGCATGACTAACCTTCCTATTGTGAAGTTTGAAGAAGTTAAATGTTAATTCCAGCTTGTTACAGGCTGCATTATTGAGCACTTGACACTTAAACAGGAAGCTGTTCCTGTTTACCTTTGCACACATGTTGATGCTAAGCTTCCAGTTTCTTTGCTGCTGATTTCTTCTCTTCTTATTCAACTGTTGCTCAAAGGGATCTTTGTCGTCAGTCTGGTTGAACCATTGTACAGCGTTTTGTTCTCCATGTACAAAACTAAATAACATCTATTTGTAAAGAGGGCTTTCTACAACCTAAAAGCATCAAATATCATTCAAACATAGAGCAGTGCTCTCAGACATCTGGCTGGAAACAATCAAGCTTTGTGGTGGGAGATTCATAACTTTTGAACGGTGGTGTATAGTATGTCAATGGGATCTGTATAGTAAGGCACTGTAAGTTCTCTGTATGAACCAGACAGTTTGTTTTGTATATGTCAACAGAAATGTCATAAGTATCCACGTAGAAATAGACTCTTTGTCTGAGGCAGGTTGAATAATGAGCTAGTTACCCACATACACTCATAATAACACCCTGACTGTAACTCATTGAGCCACACACAAAACACACACACACACGCGCACACACACACACACACGCACACACACACACACACGCACGCACGCACGCACGCACGCACGCACACACACACACTCTCCTTTAGCTGTCACAGCCTTCTGCGGCTGCCTGATTGGTGAGCTGGTGTCACGGCCGAGCTGTGACTGATGGCTCACTGACAAGCAGGCCATTTAACCGCTGCCCACGTTTGTTTTGATTTCATAAATGTACATAAACACTCGGACAGTGGTGGGTGTAATTTGTCTGGCTGCCCGCCCAAAAAGCTCGGTTCTCCTGGGATCAACAACTTGGAGAGTAGAAAAAGACGCTTTTATCTCAGACAGTGGACCCTCACACTCACACACAGACACACACAGCGATGCAGCGTGCTACCTGTCTGTCTCTAACTTTGTCCGCACCCTCACACTCTGAGCTGTGCTTGCTTGCTCGCTTACCATCCAGCTACCGCCATAAATAGAATCTAATTATCATTATGTGGGAAACACTGCAGCAATTTCAATAGAATGACATGAATGAACGTAACTAGACTTAATGTGAATAAAACTTACATTACATGAACTCATCCGTGAACAGATACATTTTCATCGGCAATGGTGTTTAACAATAAAAAGGACAACTCCCAAGTGATGTGAGTGGAGTGTTGTTTGTGTCCAATACTCTCTTTTAGCTCTGTTTTTGGTCTCCACCATCTCCTGAGGGAAACCTATGTCTCTTTAGCTGCTAAATGCTCCACTACGTTCATATAATTATCTGCCCTGAAATTTAAAGGCTTGGTTTTGAGGTAATTGTAAAAGTAACTTTGTCGTTGTGATTTGTAGCTTCCACTTTACTTTTTTTTTTAAACTGATAGAATTTCCTCAATACTGCATTTTCACATAGCTTGAAGAAGAAAATGCTGCCAAGAGCAGGTTTGCTCTGAGCCCCATGTGGGGAGGGAGTGGAGACTTTGGTTCCCTGTTGGTAGCAGCTGGTGCACCTGTTCTGAATCAGGTTATTTGGTTAATTGGCTCAGAACAGGAGGTAGCCTACACCACTTTGCTCTAGATTACACCGCTCGGATCAACACAGTTTTTTGACACTGAAAATTGGCAGATGGAGGCTACCTGCTGTTGTAATGTTTCTTGGCTTAGGTTTAGATTATATTAAGTTGTTTCCTTTTTTTGCTGCCAGATTTGCTTAAGTTAGTTTTAGGCAATTAAAGTTTAGTTAAAGATGTGCAGCTATGGTGTGTTTGTCAGACTAAGGTTACTGTTTTTCAGGGTATTCATGTATTGTTATAGCTTGTACTCATACATAACTAACAGTGGGGAAAAGTGTGGTGGAATTTCCAGAACACCATGTTGTGGTATGATGAGACTATAGGGAAATCTTAGACAACATCAGGTCATTCATAAGTCACAGGCCAGGGGACGAGAATAGTCTTTAATAACCAAACCTGTTCATGTATAATTATGCCCGTCTCTAGAGATTCAGTGAGTCTAGGCAGCTACCTCCTTTTGGAGGTCAGAGGGCCAGCCACACTTTAGCATACTTCCCAGAGAGAGAGATAGGCTGAACTAGGCTTTAGCATCTGTGTTTTAGGCACCTGCAATATCTTTGTTTACCTTAAAGGTTCAGCTTAAACGTAACATCCCCAGCAGAGTTCAAAGCTATAGTGCCTAGTTTCTGTCTCCCCCATGAGTAATTATAAGTAATGACAATAAAACTGTCATGGTGTGTTCACATGATACAAGCCTTCGGTGATCGCGCACACGCTCCCACCCCTCCTCCACACAGTTGCTTGTAACCAAGGAGGACACGGAGGATTAAGAGGTAATTATCTTCACTCGAATTTCTGCGCAGGAAAGTCACCGGACGCCACAATCTTCTGAACATGGCCATACTGAGAAATACAGAGAGAGTTTTGTGGAGCTGATAGTCTTAATTAGCTTTGTAGCAACTCATTTGGCGATGGCTTGAATGTAACGGATGTTTATTAATGTCAAAATGGAAGAGACAGGAACTTCAGAGAGTGATTGATTGAGTCTTCATTAAAGGGATGCTTCACCAATTAGCATTAAGCTTTGTATCAGTAGAAACCCGGTAGTATTTTAGAATGACCGTGCTTCCCTCCCTCATGTCCCCCGGAGACTAGATTTTTCTGTATTGTGGGTCTGGAAAAAAGCCTCCGATGACGTAAAAATTATCATTAAGCGTCATCGGAGGCTTTTTTGCCCAGAGTCTGTGGCTGTAGCCAGCTGGTTCCGCATGTTTTAAAACCCGCACATAGGGGGTCGGACTGTCTTCTTTACCTGAAGCAAATCGAGTGTCAGTCATCTTGGAGCTAAGCTACAGCTCTCTCTCAACAATTATGTGCATTCAAACAACCGCACATGTGTACCACCGGGAGACATTGGTACAGATCGGAGAATATGCGGGAAACTTTATTACAGACGGAATACTCGACACACTAAGCGAGCTTCGCCTGCTACGGAGACCAGCACCTCAGCCTGCGGTCTCACTCTATGTGGCTAGCCGGTAAGGGGACATCCAAAGTGGTGAAATGCGGAACGAGGGCAGGAGTATGAGCTAGGCGGAAAGCTAACGCTAGCCGGCCACCTATCTCATCCATCCTGCTTGCAAGTGTCTGCTCATTAGACAACAAACTGGACTCCATCCAACTTCAACGAAACTCCCAACGCGAGTTCAGAGACTACTGTGTTTTTGTGATTACCTGGCTGAACAACAGTGTACCGGACTATCCAGCTACCAGGCCTGCTAGCCCTCCGAGCAGCTGCTGCACACGGACTGGTGCAGAAATGGGGTGCTTTTATCCAACTAACTGCTAACTGCTGGTGGAGTTTGTGATTGTTAGATGCCGACCATTCTACATTCCACGCAAATTCATGGCTGTGTTTACACTCGGTGTTTACATCCCACCAAGCGCTAATGCTACCAATGCGTTAGCTGAACTTTACGGAGACTATAATGTGTGTGCACTAAATGTAGCCTGTTTCATATGTCGCTTTTATATAATGTCGTTTTTATATATTTTAAATGTGTAACACCATTTGAGCCGCGGTGAAACGTTGTTTCGTGTATATGGTTGAAATGACAATAAAACACATTTGAGTTGACTGTCTCACTGTCTATTATGTCTGTAAACGGTAGGCGTGGCTTGGGAGTGGAGTCGTAGGGAAGCGAAGCAAGTGCATTCTGGGAGTTGTTGTATTTTAGCCACATGAGCCAAAAACACATTTTCTGGCATATCTCGGTTAAGAAGGCACCAACTTCTAAAAAAATTGACATTTCTACTAAACAAATGACCCAATTTAATACATCTTCTTATTCATCTTAATTCATCTTTCCAGCGGTGAAATATCCCTTTTAATGTTCCTGTCTAATTGATAAAAGTCTCCTGAACCTTCTTCGAAAATCGCCTTGTTTGAAAGGAAATTTAAGTGAAAAACACTGGAATGTATTTGCCTGAAAATAGGAATATTTATCAAATAATGTGTCAGATTACAGCACAGTC
The DNA here is from genome assembly GCF_004354835.1 of Perca flavescens. NCBI lineage: Eukaryota > Metazoa > Chordata > Actinopteri > Perciformes > Percidae > Perca > Perca flavescens. The sequence goes on along the minus strand of NC_041333.1, from coordinate 34,506,225 downwards.
ACTAGGGACACACACCTGTCTCAGAGGCCCAGGCAGACCATCAGCTCGTCCAGCGTCAGGCCTCGGTCTCTGTCCCTGTCACAGTACTGAGCAAACTTCTTGGCGCACCGTCGCGGCTTCAGCCTCTGTCGCAGGAACTGCCGCAGAGGTCGAGCTTCGTGTTTGCTCAGCACCCCACTGGAGTCCATGTCCAGCTGACTGAAGTGCCACCCTAGCACAACCTCTGGCCCGGAGGCCTCTACAGCCTGCAGAGCAGCAGTTGAAGACACGTCCAGAGTGGAGGAGGAAGGGGTGGCGGAGGTTGGAGCGTTCAAAGATGAAGAGGGAGAGCTGGAGGGAGGGGTGTTTGATGCTCTGGTGGGAAGAGACAGGACAAAACCAAACATTGCCACAGCAGGAATAAACAGCATTGTGTTTATTAGACATAAATAATCAGAAAGTAACAAAGTTAATAAACACAAAGGAAGAAAAATAATAAGAAACCTGGGCATTGTGTGTGTGTGCGCGCGCGTGTGTGTGCGTGCATGCATGAACAACTTCACTATCAGAAGTAGCAGTGTGACTTCATCCAATTACTATGATATTAAAGAGATGATAAAAACAAGACTAAAACCGAAGATACCAGCAGTGCTATGTGACATTAACGAGGCCTCGGTCATATCATAAATTTGTAATGCTGAGAGGAAGGGTAAAAAAAGAGAGGACTTGATGTAGATGAAACAGTGATGAAATGAACTGAGTGAGAAGCAGACGGAGAGAATCAGGTAAGTACTGAAAGACTAATTGGCAAAGAGAAACACAGAACAGATGGAGTTGATCTTTTCTGTTCTTCCAACAGTTAATCAGGTACTTGATCAGGTCTGAGTTGTGCACTGAAGTGTAAAATTGGTTTTCATTTGGCATTCTGAGCAGCATCTTAGCACTGCAACAGACCAGAGGAAATGTATGCATCCACTGAGGTCCAAGATGAAAAACCAGTGTAATTTGACCACTAGTTTTTGACCACCAGTGGAGTGAAGTTTAGATGACTGTTTGTACAGTTTGTCAAGTTTTACATGCATATACATGAGTACAGGGCAGACCTGATACAATTTTTTTGCAGAATGAAGAGAGTGATGACAGTAATGTGTTATAAAATGAACAAGGTGACAATAATAGAGGAGTAGAAGACCACAAGAAGATGTCTAAGAGGATCTTAAAATTCAAAACAATAACTTTAGCGATATTTTATGGGGTACAGGCCTTAGCCATGAATGCAAAGCAGAAATATTAAATGTTAACCCAAACATGTTAACCTTTTAATGCAGAGCTTTACATACTTAGCAAGTCAGATGTATTCTCTGTGCTGCTTATGTTAATCAAAGTATGATCAGAAACTGAGCATAACCCTGTTCATATATTTCTGCTTATTGTTTTTACTTATTATCCACTTATGTTGTCATGAAAACCCATACTTTTATTTTTAAATTGCATACAGTATGTCAAAGGTCACCCTATGCAATTAACTAGCTCTTGCATTTACTAAGCAAACAACCTGCTACAGCACATACAGACCAATTATCACATGTAACCGTGAGAAATGTATACGTATCCCAGCTGCATTCAGGGCGCATTCTTGTCATTAATACTCTAATTAAAAAGCCTACGTAGACAAAGAAACGCCTGGACATAGTTTTATACTTTTGCCAATTTTGAGCTTATTCTTCCAATCTGTATTAATCATTATACATTGGAATTGGAAATTGATTTATTTGAAACAGGGACGATGCACAAATAAACATTAAACTTGTTAAACAAGAGAATATGTCTTGGGCCAGGTTATAGCAACAATTGCTAATTTCCACCTGTAGTCCCTGGGCAGGTATGACAAATTTAAAACAAAACAATTTACAATTTTAAATAGAAATATTACAAAACTATATATAAATGACATGATGTGCATAGTAATTAAGAACAAACTGTTTAGTAAAAACAGGGGCGCCATCAGCCCACTCACTCTCTCTTTCTCTCCCCTCCCAGCACGCACACTGTAAAAACTTCTGGAGCAGCTTAGGCACATTAGAGTACATTCTACTCCAGATATTCATTCATACAAGGATACACACACACACACACACACACACACACACACACACACGCACATTCACACTCACATACACACACACACCCACATAAATAGAGTATCCTATATATGTGAGCAAACTTGTTTACTCAACAACCAACTCTTTGTTAGGCATGAGAAGGTGTGAGAATTTGTACATAAAATATGTTGCGTGGGGAGGTCATTCCACTGCCTCATTGCAACACAAGAGAAAGAGGAACTCCCAAATTGGGTTTTACGTTGTGGGATGCTACACTCCCCCTTGTAACGCTTGAGTTGTTCGCACTGTTATTTCGGAGCAGAGTGTTACAAACCTTTTCAGAGGGGGGAGCAGTAGCACTGTATATGATTTTATGTAATAAAGACACATTTGAGTGTTTTATTAAATTATCAAAACTAAGTAGATCATATTTGACAAGTATATGACAATGATGATAATGACAAGTTTTTTTGTCATGAATCTTGAGGCAGTTTTTATACAAAGATTCCAAGGGTTTTATGACTGTTTTACAGGCCTGAGACCAGGATGTAATGCAGTATAAAAAGTGGGGAATGATCATTGCATTTAAGTATGTACTTGATGCTTCAGTGGTGAGAGAGTTTCTTATGTATCTAAAATTAACTAAATTGAATTTCAGTTTGTTGCACAAATTTTTAACATGACCTTTAAAACTGAGTGTTGAATCTAGAGTTACCCCTAGGTATTTAAATCTCTCCACGTGTTTTTATATATTGGCCGTTTACTAAAATTTCAGGATAAGTTTTAAGTTTAGATCGATTTGTGAAGAACATGGTTACAGTTTTTTCAACATTTAATGTAAGACACGAATGATGTAACCAGTCACTAACCTTGCTCATGACGCTTGATAATTTCTTTGCTACGTCTATTGCACTTCTCCCATGGGTATATAAAACGGTGTCATCAGCATACATCACAATATTTATGCCCTTGCAAACCAAAGGCAGGTCATTAATATATAAACAAAAGAGCAGTGGCCCTAAAATTGACCCCTGTGGAACTCCCACAGTGGATGCAAGAAATGTAGACAATGTTCCATTTACTTGCACACATTGTTTTCGATTTATCAAGTATGATTTTATCCAATTTTGGACATTTATGGAGATATCATATTTGGCCATCATCATCATACATCATATGATTCAGGGTAATCTACTCTTTCTTTCTGGTGCACTGTAAAGTCACCATCTTGCATTCCCTTTGTGTGAGCATACCATACTTGAAAAAAAAAACGCCCAGTGAAAGAAAGGTGTGTTTTGCTGAATAACTTCATGGTCGACCAGAACACTTTTGTTTCTTCAATGCAAAAAGTTGTGTTTAGGTGTTTTGGAGCTCCATGAAGTGAAGTTTGGTGCTGTCTTTATATTTTGCTCAATATCAAGTAAATATCAAAGTGTTAGTATATATCAAGGGTTAAAGACTATTTGTTGTTGTATCACTCCCTTGTTCACTCATTCATTATGCAAGTTTATATACATTAAAATCTGCCTATATAATGAACACCAATAGTTTACCCAATTTATAGTAAATAGAGAGTGATTTTGGATTATTAATACACCACTACATCGATCACTACAGGCGCTGTGATGTGCAGTAGATAGTAAAGACTTACTGGTAGGGACTCAAACTTCCAGCATGCTCTGCTTCCAGCTGCAGAGCTCTAACCAGACTCTGTAGGAACTGCTTCTTACGAGCTCCGGGACACCCTGCGGGATCAGACCAGAGAGGACGGTAACCTTAGAGATGTTATAATAATAATAATAATAACAATAATTACTTTTATTTATATAGCACCTTTCATGAAACCCAAGGACACTTTACAGAATGACTGTGGCTAAGCTAAAGGAGGTTGTAGGCTGTGGTAAACAAGTAGTGTTTCAGGAGGGTTTTTTTATTTCCAGGGATGTAGCATTTTGGGAGGGTGTTCCAGCGGGTTGGGGCTACAACACTAAAAGCTCTGTCTCCGAAGGTACGGAGTCTGGTGTGTGGAATGGAGAGCAGGCCAGCGTTTGAGTACCGCAGGTTTCGGGGTGGGGTGTATGGATGGAGGAGGTCAGAGAGGTACTGTGGGGCCAGGGCATGGAGGGATTTGTAGGTGAGAAGGAGGATTTTATATTTGGCTTTTGGACTTAATTGGGAGCCAGTGAAGGTGGTTGAGGGTTTGTGTGATGTGCTGCCACATCTTGGTGTGGGTGAGGACGCTTGCGGCAGAGTTTTGGACATACTGGAGCCTGTCTAGGGTTTTGCTGGGGACCCCAGACAGGACTCCATTGCAGTAGTCCAAACAGGAGGTTATGAAAGCATGTATGAGGGTTTCTGTTAGACTTTGGTTCTTCACATGAATCTGACTCATGAGTCTACCCTGCCTTCCCTCCTGTTTCCTGTTTGCTGCTCCGTTTCTATCACCTCCCGCAGGAGCGGGGACAAACAACAAAATGTTTCATATATATAAATGAAGTAAACATGCAACAAAAAGATAATTTTCTAGAAAAAATGTCTAAAACATTTTACAGAATGCTTGAAACTTTTGTGATGATGTGTGAAATTGTGGAATGGTCTGTGCACAGAACTAAAGCAATGTCCAAACATAATCCAGTTCCAAAAAGGTACAAAGCAATGATTTTCAAAAATTATATGAAAGGAGGGCATTAACCGCTGCAATATATATGTTTGTTGACGTGTGTGTGTGTGTAAGCTGGTGTGTGTGTAGGTGTATTTGTATGTGTTTATGTGTGTTTATATGTATAGCAGACCTATAGGCTATGTATAATAAGATAATTGTGAATATGACGTAAATATGTGTTAAATGAAATAATAATTACAATAATTTACTGAGTTATGGTAAAAGGGGTAGGATTAAATAAGTGTATACTTCTACTCATTTTCAGACATGTCTTTGTTGTTTTTTATTAAAAAATTTTGTGTAATGTTTTGTTTTGATTATTTTTTTTTTTAAAATTCTTTTTGGGCTTTTTCCACCTTTATTTGACAGGACAGCTAGGTGAGAAAGGGGAGAGAGAGGGGGAAGACATGTAGGAAAACATCACAGGTCGCATTCGAACCCTGGACCTTTGTGTTGAGGCATAAACCTCTCAGTATATGTGCGCCTGCTCTACCAGCTGAGTCAACCCAGCCACTTGTTTGGATTATTTTGATATGTCTGAAATAAATGTCTTCATTTATTCATTCATTCATGATATAATCATGTAACAGAGACTCTCATATTTACCAGGCAGAGGTTTTTCCCCGTACCTCCTGTGTGTTGGTGCCTCCTTGGCCCCATGGCACTCTGGGATGTGATTCCTGCATAGAAACAGAATGAGCAACTAAACTGTCAATTAACCAACATTACAGTACACTGAAAGTACGTATAAGAAGAAGACGGGCCAAGGATTTGCAGGACAACATAAAAAAACCGATATGTGAGATATATAAGAAATGAAAGAGATCTCTGAAAACTGCAAATGCAACAAAAAAAAAAAAAACATGCTGAATGTATTTGGCTTTTCGGTTTATGTGTTTACATTTAGATACATTTAGCTGTGGAAATTGTGTTTATCTGACTGAACAAATGTATTTTTTAATTGGTCAAAATGTCTTTCCCTTTTCAAATTAAAATTTTTAATTATTACAACCAGAGATAGCGTATACAGTGCTTGTCAGTAGGGAAACAACATTATAAGGCCTCGGGGAGTTTTCCTCACACCAGTGAACCAAAGAAAACCATCACATGAAAACATCCAACCACGCTGATAAAAGCCCTCGAGAACAGAACCGGCCAACCGCAATTTATTCAGATTTGTTCTGCGTGTTTCCTTTACGGGAAACCCACCTAGGGAACAGAGACAGTAAGTGGTGTAAAACTGGATGATTAAGATTAAATGCTTCTCTGCATCAGTGCGTAATTATATCTGTGCCAAAATAAACCAGTCATATAAAATAAGGAGAGGGGAAGGGAGCGAGGGAAAATAAAGAAAATGTTCTATAGAAAATTAGTTTCTCAGACTGATTGAGAACTGTACAGTCAGTACCAGAAAATGTTAGAAGCTAAAGTCACCTTTTAGAATATTACTTGAGTTACTTAAAGGTCCTATGACATGCTGCTCTTTAGATGCTGTTATATAGGCCTTGGTGGTCCCCTAATACTGTATCTGAAGTCTCTTTTATATAGACCTTAGTGGTCCCCTAATACTGTATCTGAAGTATCTTTTATATAGACCTTAGTGGTCCCCTAATACTGTATCTGAAGTCTCTTTTATATAGACCTTAGTGGTCCCCTAATACTGTATCTGAAGTCTCTTTTATATAGACCTTAGTGGTCCCCTAATACTGTATCTGAAGTATCTTTTATATAGACCTTAGTGGTCCCCTAATACTGTATCTGAAGTCTCTTTTATATAGGCCTTAGTGGTCCCCTAATACTGTATCTGAAGTCTCTTTTATATAGGCCTTAGTGGTCCCCTAATACTGTATCTGACGTCTCTTTTATATAGACCTTAGTGGTCCCCTAATACTGTATCTGACGTCTCTTTTATATAGGCCTTAGTGGTCCCCTAATACTGTATCTGAAGTGGCCTTGACCAACTGCCATGCTTCGCTCGTTTGCAAAATAGACAGTAAAATGAATGGACACAGTGACCCCATAGACTCTGGACGGAGACCAGTGAAGGCTATTAGAAGCACTTTTCCGGTGCTGGCTGAGCGTTACTCTGCAGCCTCCAACTGAGAGAGACGACGTAGATGTGACGTGAGCAACGTGTCTGAAAGTTGGAAGTCTTCTGGTAGCTGTGCCAAGAGAAATCTCAATCATTCCCAATCTTGCAGAGACGGAGAGCGTAGGTATATGTAAGGAGATAACATGGCACAGGCTAATTATTGATAAATAAAATGTTATTTAACATTAGTAATTAAACTTAAACAGCTAATGTGCTTCTCCTGTACTATACGGTAATTCCTCTACTATGCAACAGTAAGTCGCGTGGTAATGACACAATCGTTAGCCTTTTTTTTACAAAAACGTCTGCTACGGAGCAGTAACGTGAGGTACAAGGTAATGGAGCCTTTTATACATTGTCGTGCTTCTTTAGAAATAAACAATGGACAAATAGAGTCTTTAAACGCTTCAGATGTAAAGTTATTCGCTGTCAAAGTGACGTAAAAAAGGAATGGCAGTCAGTGGAATGCTAACGGGAGGTGATGGCTTGAGAGCAACAAAATAGCGCCATAGGAGCTACGCTTTGTAGAGGCTGGCTTACCCCCTTGGTTTGAAAGCCATGATGTGTCTCTCTCTCTCTCTCTCTCTCTCTCTCTCTCTCTCTCTCTCTCTCTCTCTCTCTCTCATGGGTGGGCAAACCAGATAAAGGGGAGGTAACCTTGCTCCTTATGACCTCATAAGGAGAAGATTCCAGATCGGCCCATCTGAGCTTTCATTTTCTCACAGACAGAGCAGGATACCCAGGGACCCCTGGAACTGTAGCACTAACAAACGGGTTGATTACCTTGCAGAGGTGCCTGGTACCGGCCTGCCGCTGTCCACCCTGACACACCAACAGTAACCTGTATCAGCGTAACACTGCACGGGGTTATAGCGGCCGTCTGCACTGCATTCTGGGATGAAACGCTCATCCTGCCAGGATGAAGTCTTCTGAGAGAGCCTCGACGCTCGCTCACGATCACACGTCTGAGCACTGTCTACAAACAGAGACACACACGATATTACTGCAGTATATTTGTAAAGAATGTTACTGAAAATCTTCACCCAACATCTAATTTGGTTGTTTTTTTTAATCCCTAAATGTTAAAAAATGACATGAATGATTGTTGCTGCGTCCTCACTGTGCAACCGATAGAGCCGGTGCATTAGAGACCTCCACTTGAATAGGGCTAAAATGATTTAACCGTGCGGTTAAATCATAATTTTAAATCGTAATTTTCCAAATGTCATTGGACCGAATGGATCAAATTCGGATAGTGAAACGAGTCATTTTGTGGGGGTTGTGACGCTCACAAAAATATGTATCCACTGATTTACAGACGTCTCTTTTGCAATGTAAGTCTATAGGAGTAAGTAAGTATTTTGGGCCAGAGGGCATCACGTGATGGGCTGGGAGTTGCAATTACACCGTTTGGCAGTTATGTTCAATCTGCTTCAAAGCCAGAGTGAGTCTAACTTACACACAAATATAAAGCTAGAATATTATCAAGTATTTATTGTCTTTTCTAATAACCCCTGAAAAAAAGAATCGCTTTGCGTAACAGTAAAGAAAACCTTTCACTTAAAGGGATACATCACCGTTTGTTGAAATAGGGCTTATCATGGTCTCCCCTAGCTGTAGATAGGTGAAATAGGGCTTATGATGGTCTCCCCTAGCTGTAGATAGGTGAAATAGGGCTTATCATGGTCTCCCCTAGCTGTAGATAGGTGAAATAGGGCTTATGATGGTCTCCCCTAGCTGTAGATAGGTGAAATAGGGCTTATCATGGTCTCCCCTAGCTGTAGATAGGTGAAATAGGGCTTATCATGGTCTCCTCTAGCTGTAGATAGGTGGGGTCTCCTCTAGCTGTAGATAGGTGGAGTCTCCCCTAGCTGTAGATAGGTGGGCCAACACATTTTTTGTGCATGCATTGTTTTAGTCCGGTGCAACACCAGCAGCGCCGCCGCTAGTTAGCTTAGCATAGTGAATGGAATCCTATGTTGCTGGTTAGCATGTTGTGAGTAACAGTGAGCCAACAAAAGACAAAAAAACAACCTAATCACTTGCACTGAGACAAAAAGTGCGTTGGCCCACCTATCTACAGCCAGGGTAGACCAGGATAAGAACTATTTCTACAAACGGTGGCGTATTCCTTTAAGAATGGCTTCTCAAGTGAAGACGCATACCAATGTTTTGAGAAAGCAGCAGGCACACAGAGTCTTACCAGTGGGTCGTCTGACGGAGCGCTTGCCTTTGGGGTCAGAGTTCATCAGGATGTTCACCCAGATCGGAGGAGCAGTCAGCTCTGGACAAGAGAATCATACCATCAAAGAATGTTTAAAGGTATTTCTGCTTGTGGGGATGTTGTACAGAAGAGAGTGAAGGAAAGGTGAACAACAATACCCAAAAAGTCTTTAACGTGCTGCAGTTAACTGTCCCCCGCAGCTGTCCATCTGGGGCGAACATTGGGGCGCCCTGGTAGCTCACCTGGTTGACCGTGCGCCCCATGTGCTAAGCCTCAGTCCTTGCCACAACGGTCTGGGTTCGATTCCAACCCTTTGCTACCACCTCTCTCTCCCACTTTCCTGTCTTCAGTTGCCCTACTATAAAGGCATAAAAGCCCAAGAAATAATTTATGGCGACAATTAACAAACAAATCTTTTTTCCGGGTCAGCCTGTCTCTAGTCTATATCGACGACTTTTTATTTACGGGATTGTTCAGGTGCCATAGCACTTTGAGCATGTGATTCATGCTTTTAATTAAACTCATTTAGACTACTGTAATGCACTTTACATTGGCTTAAACCACACCTCTCTTTCACGCTTACAGTTAGTACAAAACTCGGCAGCTCGTCTTTTAACCGGAACTCGCAAACATGAACACATAACACCAGTCCTGGCCTCGCTACGCTGGCTCCCGGTCCATTTTAGAATACATTTCAAGATCTTATTGATTGTTTTTAAATCACTGAATGGTTTGACACTTTGATACATCTCAGACCTCCTCATGGTCACTTAGGTCTACTGATCAACTTTGGCTGGTCGCTCCAAAAACCAGGTTAAAAACCAGGTTTAAAACCAGGTGCAACCGCGCTTTTTCAGTTGCAGCCCCAAAACTGTGGAATGACCTCCACAGGTCAAATTGGCCCGACCCTTCAATCTTTTAAATCTCGTCTTAAAACTCACTTGTATTCCCTGGCTTTTAACCCAGCATGAGAACTGTGTGATCGTATGTTGATTTAGTTTATGTGTTTTTATGTGTTATTTCTTGTTCAGCACTTTGTAAACCTTTGTTTTTTAAATGTGCTATATAAATAAAATGGATTGGATTGGATTGGCTGTCCCTCCGGATGTCCCTTATTTTCGACCAGATGTCCGTTACCTTCCGCTAAATCAGGGTAAATCCAGACAGCTAGCTAGACTATCTGTCCAATCTGAGTTTTCTGTTGCACGACTAAAACAACTTTTGAACATACACACGTTCCACCAAGACAAGTTCCTTCCTTCCTTCTACTTTGCAGAGGCACCGTTGCTCTGTCCGGCGCTTAGTGCCGCCAAAGATGATTGTGATTGGTTTAAAGAAATGCCAATAAACCAGAGCATGTTTTTCTCCCATCCCAGAATGCTGTGTGGACTAGCCAGACACTCCTCCGCAGCGCTTGTACTGTGCTGTTCTGCTCTGCTTGTGTTGTCTTTCTCTCTTGTTTTTGTATTTAAAAAAAAATCTTTTTTACATCAAGACCAGGGGACTACAGCCTTTTGGCTAATTCTAGCATTTTCTAACCCATAACCATGCGTTTTATTAATTTGCACTGTCCCCTTTTTTAAATAAACTGAAAATTGAGAATTGAGCTGTAACCGTTGTATGCCCATTATGTGTATAGGAGAAGGTTCGGTTTGTCACCTGCATGTTTTCTGGGATCCATTGTAGGCCCAGGTTCACCAACATCATCTGGAACATGAGAAAATAGAGTGAAAGTGAGAAAAATGAGAAAGAAAATGGTCAGAAAGAGAGAGAGAGAGAGAGAGAGAGAGAGAGAGAGAGAGACAGACAGAGGGGCTAGATTTATCGAGCCGTTTGCGCCTGTTTCCAGGCGCTAATTGGTCGCAAAGACGGACGTAACCGATGCGGGCTATTTACAAACAGGGCGCACTTGGGTAAAACCAGATCGTCTGCCACATGAGCGAGAAGAGGAAAGTTGCGCTTCCAATATGCGTTCGTGGGAGGGTCGTGGGGAAAGTCGGAGTTCCACCCAAAAAGGTGGGAGGATAAGCGCAAAGTGCACCTAATTATATATTCCGTGGTATTTACAAAGACTGTCAGTAAGAGCGCGTCTCTATTCTGCGGGGGAAATTCTCCGCCTCTTAAAAGCAGGTCTGAACCAGCCGCAGTTGAGTTTCCTCGTAGACCTTTATGCCGCTGGTGAAATGGCAACAGTAATTTGAGCAAGACGAAGACATGGGCGAGGCTGAAAATGTTTTTAACACAAGAATCACACTTTGTCAGTGAACACAACATCATTTAGCGTTACAGATCAAGCAGCCATGCAATATTAGAGTTACTGGAAGAAATCAAAGATGAAATTGAATCTCCCACTCAGCGTTCACATCCCATTCCAGCAGCTGTTAAACTCCTCGCTACATTACAGATATATTGGCATCAGGATCATTTCAAACAGTCATAGCATCAGCAGTGGGAATATCGCAGTCTGCACTCAGCCGTATCATAGCACAAGTACCGCTTCGCTACAGCGCAATTTACGGTATAGTGGGCGGAGAAAGACGCTGATTGCCTGATGGGTGTCAGGGTTGATAAATACTACGCAAAATGTGGAAGCATAGCGTGCGCTATTACCGAACTCGCATAAACAGACGCAGCGCAAACTGCGCTAGTGTTAGTAAATTAGGCCCAGAGAGAGAGAGATTTGGCATGTAGTGTGGTCTGTTATATGATCCAGTTCCTGCCGGTGTGTCTGGCAGAGAAACAACCCGTGTCATGCCAGGAAAAGACAGAGAAAAGTGAAAATGAGAAACATACAGAGCTAACGTTGTGGAATAGAGAGCTATGCTGCACACATGATAGTGCTTGAAGAAGTACTCAGATCATTTAGTGAAAGCTTTGGTAGGTAGCATATTTTTGGCGCTGCTGGGCATACACTTTATAATAATCGTTGAGTATATTGTAAGTGAAGTGGTCTGAGAGGAAACTAGACTTCTGTACCTCCTCTTGGCTCTGTTTTCAGGCTTTAGAGAAGAGGGAGAGCTGCAGAAAGAGGTCTCACTCTACTTGTTGTTTTTGTGCTTTCTACCTACTGCAGCTTTAAGTTAAAAGTAGAAATACCACAGTCAAAAGTACAGTAAAAGTACTCATTATACAGAATGGCTCCTTTCACAGTGTTTTATTATTATTTATTTTTTTTATCAGTGATGAATACATTTAATAGCATTTTAATGTTTGAGTTCGTCATTGTGGAGATCATTTTAGAAACTTAAATGCTACAAGGTTGTAAAAATAAATAAATGCAGTGGAGTAAAAAGTACAATATTTCCCTCAGATGTAGTGGAGTTAAAGTGTAAAGTAGCATAAGATAGAAACGCTCATGTAAAGTTAAAAGTTAAAAGTTAAAGTGAATGTAAAGTTACATTCCAACCGCTGCTTTGTAAATTAGGAATAAAACCTCTTTCTCACCTTTGATTGAAGCTGTATCTGCATCAATGGTCTGAGCCAACATGGCGACGTGATCTGTTTGGGATGATATATTGAAACGGAACACCTCAGTGTGGAAAGTACACACAATTTCATGCAGATTTAATTTAAGTTTGACATTACTGTGGCCTGAAATATTTGAACTTACTAACATACTTCCTGAACAGCAGCAGGAGACAAAAAAAAAACATCTCTACTTCCTCTACTGTAGATATTTAAAGGTCAAAAGTGCTAATTGTACAACTATAACATCACTAAAGGAGAAATCTGGTGCAAAATGAACCTAGGGGTTAATAACACGTGTACCGAGTCGACCGTTCTCTGGGATATGTTTTCATGCTAATCGAATGCAACCAGTTTTAGCGCAAACCGCTAATTAGCTTATAACGCTAATCGTCAGGGCCACTAACAAGGCTCAAAATATCACCACACTTCCACGGTAGCAGAATGAGGGTCCCTACATGTAAACCGAAGTATCGAGAACTTTGTAAGTGTACAGACAGTTTATTCAAAAGATAGTTTATAAAGAGAGTACCGTTCACGTATACAGGCAGGCGGCATCTTGGGAAAACCGTCACGACCAGTCGAACGACGAACGCCGTGCAACCAGTAACATAGCTCAAGCACGATGTTCGTCGTTCGACTGATAAGATGGCGCCTTATTTATTTTTGACCCACATAACACCACCTGAGGAATATATTTAGGAAGAATTGTGTTTATCCCTCCAGTTAAGTTCCACGGACACTTGGAGAATATATGGCAAAGACAGTTTTTCCTTTACTTTGTAGAACTCTGAAGAAATTATATCTGACCAGTGCAGTTGGGGGTGAGATGGAGGACCGAGGTCCCGCTGACAGGTTTGCCATCTGGCATGGAGCACCAGCAGTATCCGGTCTGGCTGTGGCACTGCACTGGCAGGAAGTGACCGTCCGGACTGCACTCAGGCACAAAGATGGCAGCTCCTGGGCTAACGTGACTGTTGTGGGCACTGGCCTCCAGGGCCTGAGCGCGGGCCAGCTGGCATTTGGACAGACTCGGATCTAAAAACCAAGAGGATATATATATATGTATGTATATATGTGCTCAGTTGTGGAAAGTAACTAAGTACATTTGATTAACCCTCCTGTTGACCCAGTTTCTATATCAAAAATTTGGCGTTCTTTCAACCAAATTCAATCAAAAGAAATAACGTGGATGGTTCCCTACACCGCTCTTCACAAGTAAAATAAATGATCAGTTCACTACTTTCATTGAATTTGGGTGTTTTATTCAATTTTATAGTATTTAAAGACAAAAACTGATAAAAGAACGTTGTAAAAAAGTGACAAATGTAGGGGAAAAAGGACCAAAACGTTGAAAAATAAGTGACCAAAACATTGGGAAAAGCGACCAAAGTGTCGAAAAAAGAGGACCAAAACGTTGGAAAAAAAAGAAGTTGCAGGGTCGACAGGAAGGTTTAAGTACTGTACTTAAGAGCAATTTCGAGATATTTCAACTGTCGTGTCATAATCCAGCTGTTAGTTTTATTAGCGGGGGTGGGTGTGGCCGTTCAAAAGTAGTTTTAGTTGTGCGAGAGAAAACTCAGATTGGACAGATAGTCTAGCTAGCTGTCTGGATTTACCCTGCAGAGATCTGAGGAGCAGTTAACCATAGTCCTCACAAATCCACGGAGGTTAGAATACTAGAGATGCACCGATTACAACTTTCTAGGCCGATTCCGATTTTCTTTGAGTTAGGTGTTTTTCGATTTCATTTTTTCTAACCACTTTACAGCACACACAAATATTTATTTTCTATCTTTTCTTTAATAGAAAATTTTTTGAACAGATAATGGATCACTATAAAATAGAACTACATAAATTACTCCTGGTGTGGGGAATTCACACTAAAGTTCAATGTTAGAACCATTTCCTTCTTTTCACATCCAATATCCAACTAAAGAAATGTGATTTGGGTTTTTGGTGTCGTCCCTCCACGCCCTACTTTCTCCTTGCAGGTGTTGCATATTGCAAACTTGTTATCTTCTGCACACATGATGAAGAATGTCCAAACAGCTGACATGTTGCAGGTTAATTCACCAGGTTCCCTACGTGTGCGAGAATAGCGCCGGCACGCGCTTCACACCGCGAGCAGGTACGCGCCACACATGGCGGAGAAGTTGAGAGAAAGGAAAAGAGAGCGTGCTGTCGCGTCCGTGTGTGCGTGTGTCCTTGAGAACTCTAACTCATATAACTTCTGTTGTCAGTTAATTGTAGCGTTGACCGGCATGAAATCGGCATATGTCAGACTGACCTGCCGGTCACCGGTCACGGCCGAGCACTTGAAAACCGGCCAATTCCGGTCACCGGCCGGTCTATCGGTGCATCTCTATAGAATACCAACACAAAGAAAGTGGAAGGTAACAAACATCCAGTCGAAAAGATGGACATCTGGTGCAATCCCAGAAGTGGAACGTCGTGGATATAGACTTTAAGTTAGTTAGCATTGTTCAGAGTAATAATACAAAATATAATAAACAAATCAATAAAAAAATTAAAAAACTTTAATCATCCCCAGAGGGAAATTCACAACTGCCCAGTATTTACAATGAGCTCCACACATTATTGCATCACTAATTATAATACAATAATACTATATATATATATATATATATATATATATATATATATATATATATATATATATATATATATATATATATACCTATTTAAGACTCCCTGCATTGGCATGCAGTGAACTTCAGGATAGGTTTTAAGGTTTTACTCATTCATTATAAAGACACTGTACCCAATCTCAGAGGTCCTTCTGTTGAAATTTGCCTTACAACCTCACTGATTTCTTTGCTAATAAAAACTAATTTTTATGAACTTGCTTTTATGTATTACTTTTTGTATTATTTATAAGATATTTTTTTTATTTCTCTGTTTCTCTCTCTCTCTCTCTCTCTCTCTCTCTCTCTCTCTCTCTCTCTATTATTATGAAAATTAGCTTCTTTGAATTCCATCACTTTGCATAAAACTAAATCTCTGTCCTTATACATTGTGTGTATTTTTACATATACGTTATATACAGTATATTGTTTGTAAAGTAATGCAACAACATTGCCTTTAGGAGCTGCAGTGGGTCAACATATGAGCATTATGGGAAACATTATTAACAGGTGGTGCTGATGCAGCTGTGAAGGTGCGTACCTGAGCAGTGTGCTTGTGGGGCGACGCGGAGCTGCGTGTTGATGCACTGGGCCCTCTGGAAGGCGCACAGAGATTTATACAACCTGCCGTTGCTGCCACACACGGATCTGTGACGCCCCCTCTGGCAGTCCAGGACACAGCCGCGAGGCCACATGTTCTGTGTGATCAGGAAAGGCTACAAACACACAATTAAATGATTCAAACTTCCATTTAGTGAATGGCACAACAGTGTTGCATGACAGGGAAGAATACTGTTGGAACCTGGATTTTTGAATTTGTTTTCCAGTCCATAAAAGTGTAAGTGACCCTCGATCATTAGATTAGATTGATCCCGTTAGATTGAAGAGGTTTAAACTGTGATTTATCAGTCCATAGTATGTTCATCTGATGTTCCAACAGTGCTAACCTTAGACTAACCTGTTTCTATTGTGAAGTTTGAAGAAGGCCTCTGCTAAATGTTAATTCCAGCTTGTTATGGGCTATATTATTGAGCACTTGACACTTAAACGGGAAGCTGTTCCTGTTTAACTCTGCCCACATGTTGATGCTAAGCTTCCAGTTCATTTTACCAATACATTTGCTCAGAGGGATCTTTGTCTCTCTCAGTTGTCTGTCTGGTTGAACAGCAACTTATACAGCGTTTTGTTCTCCATGTACAAAACTAAATAACATCTCTTTGTAAAGCAAACATTTTACAAAATAAAAGCATCAAAGACCATCAAACATATAGAGCAGTCCTCTGAGACAGTGGTTCCCAACCTGGGGTCCGGGCACCCCCAGGGGGGGCGGCAAAGATCACAGGGGGGGCGCGAGTCTTTATCTGGTTTGAGGTTGAGGTAAAAAAAAAAAATTTGCACATGTTAAACAAATTATGATAATACACTAGAATATATAATGTATACAAAAGTCTGTATAAAAACTATATATTCTGTTGTATCCTCATTTTTCCTGCTGCCACGGCATCACTATTTTATGAATGAAACATGGCGGAGAAACGTCACAGTGCTGATAACTGCTCTGTATCAAAAAAGAAAGTAAGGCTCTATTTCCAGAGTTACCTCAACTTCGGTTTTGGGGGAGGGGGGGGGCTCGGCTTTTCTTAGGCATGAGTAGGGGGGGCGCCAAGGAAAAAAGGTTGGGAACCACTGCTCTGAGACATCTGACTGGATCCAATCAAGCTCTTGTGGTGGGAGATTCATAACTTTGAAGGTGGTGTATATTTTGGAAAAACTGTAACCAGCCAATGGAAACACATTTCCTTCCTGCAGCCGTTAACAATACGTAGTCTTAATATAATATATACAGTACACTTTGTGCTGCAGCCTTTTCTTCACTACAAACTCGTCTTGGCCTCCATTATATCGCCCTCCTGTACTTCCCCTCCACCCACCGCAGCAGACAGAAGTGTGTCAATCAAAACTGCTGTGTGTGGCTGAACACTAATAAAACTGTCCAAAACACTGCAAGGAAGAAATACAGCGGAAGACACTTTGTTGCCTCTGCATAGCTGGCCGTCTGTGAGTGATAAATTGTCCGCTATGCCTGTCAAGCTTTCAATGTCACGCCTGAACAAACTTGACTGAGGGAGAGAGTAGGAGAACAATGATAGAGGCAGCATGAAAGAAGGGGAGAAAGCAAGTGACAGGGAAGAGAGGGTTAATTACAGTCAACACATCTGAAACATGCAAACATTTCAGGATGGCTGAGCAAAGACAGACAGACACACACACAGAGAGAGAGAGAGAGAGAGAGAGAGAGAAGAAAGTGTGTGTGTGTGTGTGTGTGCAAAAAACATTTGTGGGTCTTTCCTCACCTGCCATTTTACCTGTGAGAGCTCCAATTTGGCTAACAAAGAAGTGGATAAACTTCAACAGATAAGATGAGCATCTTCCCTGCAGAGACACTCTGTCTCCATCTCTGTCTCTGCTGTCAGGCGCTGTGAGTGGAGGAGCGGGATTGGCTTTGTGCCTGACAGGATGACTTCCACACACACAAGACTGTTTTGTTGGCCTTTGCCCACCCTGAGGTTAGACCAGGTTCCTTGTGTGTTTCTCTGAAGCTGTAAATAAACTCAACCGTTATCATCTTCAGCCATCTGTCTCTGTGGCTGCTTGAGATCTGGGGAAGATGAGGCTTATTCGTGCGGTGTCCCGGTCAGACGGGGCATAACAGAGGAGAGGAGACAAGGAGGGAACAAGGAGAGGAGAGAAGAAATGAGGAGAGGAGACAAGAAGAGGAGGGGAAAACAAGGAGAGGAGACAAGGAGGAAACAAGGAGAGGAGAAGAACAGAGAGAGGAGAGGAGAAGAGAGGAAACAAAGAGAAAAAAAGGAGAGGAAACCAGGAGAGGAGAGTCTGGCGAGCTTGATCATATTAATGACTCCCACATGCTCCCCTCACAACACTCTCAGCTCAGGATCACACACTACTTCACACACACACGTCTCCAAAATATACATGAGATTCGTCACACACACACACACACACACACACACACACACACACACACACACACACACACACACACACACACACACACTCTCTCCTCATCAGTGCCTCTTTGTCCATCAGCCTGCCAGCTCTCCGTACGTACACACCATATGCATGCACACACACACACACACACACACACACACACACACACACACACACACACACACACACACACACACACACACACACACACTCTCTCTCTCTCTGTCTAACAGTGTTAGCCTAATTTAGCGGTGAATGAAACCTCTGTGCCTTAATGTCCAGACATTAACTTATGTATTGACTGCAGAGATCAAATATAAAAAATATAACCCGGTTTAATTAAACAAAAAATTGAATTGAAAAAATAGTCTCAGTTGACTCCTGTTCAAGCAGGCTTTTACTTAGATTATTATGGTTGTTTGTTATGTTTTCTATTTGTATTTTCAATTTGCTTGTATTGTGACTTCTTGTGTTGTATTGCATTTTACTGTGAAGCACTTTGTGATTTTTATCTGTGAAAGGTGCTAAACAAATTTACCTAAACTTTACTTACTTACTTACTTACATACTTGATTATTTGTGATTATATAATCATTTACTTCTCCCCTACTCTATGTTGGTTGGATTAAAGTCATTCAAAGATGTCACCCTGGGTCATTATGATGTGCATCTTTCCTTATTTTCAGATACTTTATAGACAGGTTGTTTAATCAATTATAATCAGAGTAGTAACTGTAGTTCTAAAAATACATAGAATAATGACATATACAAATGACAATACCATTCAAAAGTAAGGACAATTATACTGGTAATTATAAACGATAAGTACGGTGGCCGACAGGGGCAAACGCCCTGCAACTTCAGAAAACACATGCAAATAGACAAAACACAAGCAAATTAAGAAAACAACTTAATTAATTTGACAACACATGTGCAGCATTCAGCAAACGCGCTGCAAATACACACAACACAACCAAATATACAAACGCGCTGCAATTAAAAAACGATGCAAAAAGAAAAGCATTTATTCAGTTTGATAAATCCCACGGTAAATTGGCTGGTTAAACAGGGAGGGACTATTTTAAATAGTCTATTTTTTTGTATTTCAAGAGCGTATTGCTCCACAATATGAATACAGATTGCTCACTTATTTTGTTGTACAGTATAATATGTGAAGTTGCAGGGCGTTTGCCCCTGTCGGCCACCGTAGATAAGCATTAAACAGTCCTTCCAGAAAAATGCAGAGTTTTTTTGTGATTGTTGTGGGCAAAAATCCTTGATTATGCGGCACGTTTTCTTAAAAAATACGATGGAATATGCTCTATGATATTTATGCAATTTTATGCGCTGAAATTGCGGAACTTGCAAAAATTGCGGTTTGATGAAAAAGAGGAAAAAAAATGATTCCCCCAACATCCTGCTTTTCGATGATGTTCACGTCACGTAATTACGTAACTTCATAACGTTCCCATGGCAACAGCGGAAAATGGCTGCTCTTGTGTGAAGTAAACGCCACATTTTTCAACTTTCTGCTAAGATATATTATGTGACTTTTTTGCAACGAAAATGCGGGGATTATGAAATCATTCAAGCCATGCATATTTTGTGCAGAAATCGACAATTTATGCGACAATTTATGCGGCAAAAGTGCGGCGTATTTGAAAAAATGCAGCCCCCTCATAAATATGCAGACTTTGGGTGATTATGCATTGAATTATGCGATTGCATAATCGCGTTTATCTGGAGAGACTGGTTAAAGTGTGGCAAATTACACAGCTTGTTTTCCTACCTTAATAATGGAATGCTATTCCCTGCAATATACATGCAGGATATAGCAGTTATACTTTTAAATAAAACCTATCACACACAAGGTCTGAAAAAAGTTTGCCTTTTTGGAAAGATAGTGTGAACTAGAGGTGATGATATCACTTTACTAAATCCAGTCAAAGCAAAGCGCAACCCCTCCCTGAAGCCCAGACTACATGAAGGTGAATAACACATGAAGTGAAATGAAATCAACAGTTGTGTCTGGGCATACATGTTTAACTGTGATGGAGAGAAAGTGAAAAAACAAGGAGAAGAATCAGAAGAGGAAGGAAGGTATGAAGGAGGGAACAGAGGGAGAAGAGGAAATAAGGGGAGCAATGGAAGAAAAGAGGTGAGAAATAAAGGAATTGTGGAACTAAGTTTGGAAATGAGTATGAAGGAGAGATGAGGAAAGGAGGGGAGGAAAAAAGGAAAGTATGGAGGCTGGAAGATAGGGAAAATAGAAGAGATAGAAAGATGAGAAATTATGAATTCACAGAGAAATTGAAGAAGGAGCAAATAAAGACTAGAACTAAAAAAGGTGTCATGAAAGGAGTAAGAGAGAATGAAGGCAAAGCATGAAAAGGAATATGGGAGGAATCGAGAAAGGATTAAAGAAGAAGTGAGGGAAGAATGAAAGAAGGGAACAAGGAATGAGTGGAAGGACTGCAGCAGCATAACAATAATAAAGAGAGTCGAGGAAGGAAAATATGAACAGAGGGAGAAATGGAAAAATAGAGGGAAGAACGCTAAGAATAAAGAAAGGAGGGAAGAATGAAGGTGGGTAAGTGGAGAAATACAGGGATAGAGGAAGGAAAACAGGAGGGGGAGGAAAGAATGAAGGAAGGAGGAAAAAAAATGTGATTAGAGGAATTAAGAAAAGCCTGCAGAGAGTATTGAGAAAGGAATGAACATCTGGGTGGATGGAATGAAAAGGAGGACAAGAGGGAGGTTAGAGGGAAGAGAGGAATAGGGGGATGAAGGGAGGAGAAGTCAAGGAGGGCAGGAGCCCAGGTGCAAAGTGGTGGGCAGACTGGGTTTCCTGTCCGTCAGGTAGAACTGCAGCAACTACAATATCCTCAGTGTTAAAACAATTACGGCCAGTGTGTTTGGGCCTATAAAACTGCAGCCATTGCATACAGTATGTGTGTGTGTGTGTGTGTGTGTGTGTGTGTGTGTGTGTGTGTGTGTGTGTGTGTGTGTGTGTGTGTGTGTGAGAGAGAGAGAGAGACAGGAAGGGAGCGAGCAGCAGAGAAAGCGAGAACAAGCCCCACTGTCTCCTCGTGCCTTACACATTCCTACTTTAGGAAAACAGAAAACTTATCTCCAGAGTTTTTTTTTTTTTTTTTTTTTAAAACACGATGTTTGTCCTGGAAAGGGTCGCCGATGCTGCTGAAAGGCCCGTTGACACCCGGCGGCGGGATATAGCGTCTGAACTAACAGCCCGCCTGTGAAGGCGTGAATCGCTCACTTGTAAACGCTGCTCTCTCTGCCGTTAATCTGTCCAGCACATGTGTTAAACTGACCATTAACACACACGGAGGGATGATGAGGGTATGTTTAACACACACTCACACACACTCACACACACACTCACACACACACAATGAAGAATGAGACTATAATCTTTCTGCAGGTTTACCGAGTGTCTGTGCAGCTTACTTTACCGGCACCTTAAAAAAGGAGCAGACCAATATCTTTGTACGTTTTAGCACATCGAGCACAAATGACCTGTACTTTACATCAACTGCTGACCATTTCTAAAGCATACGCTCAACTTTCACATGGATTTTCAAATTCCAACCTGCAGAAACACACTGGGATAAAGTTCACGCAAGTGCAGTAAGAAAGTCCACTTGAGGAGACTTCTGTCAAGCTAAAGTTTTTCCTCAGGTTTCCTAATAAATAAAGTATTAATTAGTGTAGTTTTGCAACGCATTCTCATGAACAGGTTTGTATGATATCGTACCAAAATGCATGCACACCAGTGTGTACGGTATCCTACGAAATAAGGCGACTGTCAGCTGGTCACTGGGAGCCGGTGTTCTGTCGATTTATGCTACCTATCGAGATGTGCTACTTAGCGGTTCTGCGCATGCGCACGACCCACAAGCATGGTCTGATTCCCCGCCCATAAATCTATGCAACCTTGCGGTCGGACATACGGCCGATACTGTGGTTAATAGAGTAATATCTAATAAATAATTTATTCATTGTACCTTTTGATAGGGTATATTTGTCTATCAGAATACACTACCACTGAAATATTCAATAAATATAATTTAATAGAATATCAAAATATGCTCCTTATCTCCTGACAATGCACATGGAGTGAGTAGTGGTGCAATATATAATGATTCTGTTGGGGGAGCATTATTTGATAGGGTATATTTGTCTATCAGAATAT
This sequence comes from Perca flavescens, assembly GCF_004354835.1. Classification (NCBI taxonomy): domain Eukaryota; kingdom Metazoa; phylum Chordata; class Actinopteri; order Perciformes; family Percidae; genus Perca; species Perca flavescens. The sequence continues at coordinate 34,483,825 of NC_041333.1, read as the reverse complement.
GCTACCACTGAAATATTCAATAAAGATATAATGGAGTATCAAAATATTCTCAAATAAACATAAGATGTCAATACTGTTAGAGTTATACCTCTATGGGATTCAGCCTGCCTGCACATTTGGAAATATGCAGGCAAATATATCACATAAGGAAGCACATTTCGATAGGGCAGCGCGACTCGATAGACTCTACTATCGATTTACGCTATGGTAGCATTTTTCGACAAGGCAGCATAGATCGTCAGAACACCGGCTATAGAGCACTGGGAGCTGTCGGTCCAATCAGCGGCCGTTGGTCGTTGAGTTTAGCCGACAAAAGATGACTATAATGGCTAAGCCTAAAAACTTAAAGTTGTTCCTGCTGTAAGGACTTGAAACAAACAGCCTATGGCTAGTACACTAGCTGACGCGCTCTCTTCTACCTTACACCGCTCAGCATACTGTCAAAATCATAGACTCCAAATAGTCATCGTGGCATTTTGATGGACATTTATTGGTCACAATGGGCCTCATTCACCAATATCTTCCTAAGCTTTCTCTTAAATATGTTCTTAAGAAGGTTCCTAAGAAAAGTCTACGTCAGATTCATGACGTGTTCTTAAACAGCAGATTTGTTCGCATCTGTGTTCTTAGGATTGATGAATCCCACGTCTTCGTAACTGAAAGCGCGTGCCAGTTGTTCCTAATTAGCATAAGAAAACGCCCCGCAAATTCCCATATAAGGACATGACACTTCCTGTGCACCTCCTGGGAGACAGGTTGTCGGAGATTGTCGGAGCCGCGGTGGAGGAACTATTGAATCTTAGTACTTAAATAAAAGTACAAATAACAAGAGACATATTTACTTTAGTAAAAGTATAAGATGTCCACTACCACAAACAAGGCCTGGCTTTTTAAAAAAAGTTCCTGTCCTAACCAGCATAAAACGGAAATGTGTTGTTAGAATCGGAATGCGGTTGGTTTTATTCAAGTTTTATTTTCTTCATGCAAGTAAGCCAATAAAGTGTGTGAAGCAGCGCAGATGGAGATGTGAAGAGGTCCAGCCAAATAAATAAGATATGAACACGTCTTACGCAGCCTGGCGGAGGAGTAAACGACGCTGTGGTGAGAAATAGATATAGCAACTTTGATTTAAAAACGGGAATAATAAAAACAAACGTTTTCATTTTCACTTTTACCGGAGGCTTTAGGCCTATTACCGAGGGTCAGCGGCGCTGCGCCCAAGCTCTGCAGCACCGGAGCCGGCTTGGATCAGCGGAGCCCCATATATACAGTATCTACGGCAACCAAACTTCTGGTGAGACAAACATGTGACGGTCAGGAAGACGTTTTGGCAGAGGGGGGAAACTGATCAGAAAATGTAACGGAACATTGTAGAAATGTAGTGGAGTAGAAAGTATAGATAATTGCTGCAAAATGTAACAAAGTAAAAGTCAAAAGTAGTCTATGCACTATTGAGTCTACTTAAGTAAAGTACAAATACGTGAAAAATGTACTTAAGTACAGTTAGGACGAATTTGTACTTTGTTACATTCTACCACTGCATTTTGGCCCTATAAATAGCGATCAATCACCAAATAACGCAGGATTTAATCAGTTTAATTGCTGATGTAAATTGCAGTGTTAGTGTTTTTTTTTTGCATAATATGATTTCTTTTTCAACAAATGATCAGAAATACATTACAGTACAATACTATCATTGTAAACGACTGTAGAATTAAATAAAATGCAGTAAGCAATCATTTGGAGCAAATTGTCATCACTCAAATGTGCGTAAGAGTGCTTTTCAGTGTTCGTAGATTTTGTTCTTAGCTAAGAACAAATCCAAGTTAAGAAAACATTAGTGAATGCCAGAATCTTTGTAAAAAGTTCGTAAGAAGGGTTTAAGAACACATTTCTTCGTAAGAACGGTTGGTGAATGAGGCCCAATGTTCTTTTGAATGAAAGTGCAAGAATCCACGTGTCCATCAAGCTCCATTAACAAACATTTACACATCCACATGCTGTGTTGCAGTGTGCAGCGATTTGATGAGGTCAAAAACTATTTGTGCTCCTCCGATTAACAGCACCCCATGTTACCTGTAGAAAGGTTCCTACCTAAATAGACACCACTCAAAAGCACACCAGTGACACCAGTGGACAATTTGTGTCCTACACCCAAAACAAACGAAAAGGGCTCTTAGAATGACTTTGAGCCGAGTACAGGGCATGGCGAGATGGCGTCCTTTCAGAGGCCGTGGCATTTGAGTTTAGCTGACAAAAAGTGAGCGTCATGCGGCGACGACAGTTAAGTCCAGGCGCCAAAACGACGGCTTTGGAAAGAGAACTCCACTAACCAGCTTGAAAGCGCCGGGTTTTAGGACACACCCATCCAGCCCGACCTCTTCGGTCCACAGCGCTCCTTAAACAGCAACAGTCAACGTAGTGCATGCAGCAACAAATACGTGAAATACGTACTACATACCACCATGGGACCTTATTTCCGCAGGGTAGTGAACGGCGCGAGACAAATAATTAGTTGATCCCGTTGAACTGAGCCATGAATTACACTTATGATGTTCGTCAATTTAAAAGATCATTTTGAAAGTGAAAAAAGTCATAGGTTTGTCGTAGTACCACTTAGTTTTGTGGGAACTGTGTATGTAGCCTAAAGAACTTTTATTAACCTATGTTAACACTGCCATATTCTACAGGAGTTTATTGTGCGTCTCTACTTTATTGACATTACTATATTTCTACATGTACTCACTGTAGCTGTGATATTTGTTTAGCATGCTCAAATGCTATAATGCTAAAATATATTACAGGATTACTGGGGCTGTTTTTCATGTGAGTTCTCACTTTTACACACACACACACACGCCTGTTTCCCCTGAGTAGTAGGTTAAATATTTGCCTGGCAGCAATGTGTGTGTCTTTATTGTTAGGTCTTGCTGGCTGGTGTTACCCTGTCGTCCTCCAAGGAGCTCACACACACACACACACACACACACACACACACACACACACACACACACACACACACACACACACACACACACACACACACACACACACACACACACACACACACAATTCATTTTAATTAAATTAATTGAATGACTCCCACATGCTCCCCTGACAACACTTTCAGCTCAGGATCACACATTACATTACTTACCAAAATATACATGAGATTCGTCTCACACAAACACACAATTATAATTTTCCTTCTTTAGAGAAGAATCATGGTGTAAAGTCATTAAAAATTCAATCTTGCTCTGATTTTTATCTTGGTTTTTAACATTTCATCTTGTTGACCTGTAACTTATGTTTTCAGCTTTAGATGTGCAATTTAAGATTCTCAGCTTCAATTTTATTGTATGTCCATATTTGCAGTGTATTTTGGTTTTATGATCCTGAAAGCTGTATATTTGAATTAAACTGTACATTCAACAGCCAAACTACTATAAGGACAAGGAATTTAAAATTAGCATGAGCTATAAACTCTCTGTGCAACAGTTTCATTCTCCGTATTGGAACTAAATGTCATCGTCCCTATATCAAATCAAATCAAATTCAAAACTTAGCTTTTAAAAGAAATGATACATTTAAAAAAAGTGTTCATTGGAAATATAAAAGTATAGCAGATATTCTCAGTAAAAGCTGAATGAGTCAAAGTAAGTTAAATCTTACAGTGGCCCATGTCAGTGGCAAATAAATCTAAATTACATAAATAATGTCAGAGCTAATAATTCAATATGAATAAGAACTGGTCCTATCTGTCAGATTTTTCAAAGTTTATTTTACCAAAAAGAATTATTTGAACCTCCTCATTAAATACAAAATTGCAAAAAGGTCCACTTTTTGAAAAAAAAAGAACCACCCGCCCTTCCACTAGGATAGCTACGGGCCTGACTCCTCTTTTTTAGGTAATATTATATTCTAACGGCTGTTCTGCACTGCAGTGCAAAGGATCATGGGATGGGACTATGTTATTAACGCTTCCTGTCCTAGTGCTTTTCTTATGCATTTATGTTACCTGGGTTTTAGTTGATTTAGTTTATTTACATTTGTTGGGTTACCATGACTGAGACACTGGGGGAGGTTGGTGGTCCGTGTAACGCTTATCAGTTCAATTTTCTGAGCAGAAATGGACATTTGGAAAAACAGAAAAATGGGTTCAAATATCCAATATTTTTCCACCTTGACAAATTAAAAAACTGGATCTTTAACCTGTCTTTCCAATTTTCTGTTTTTTATGTCATTAGCTCTGTGCTAGCTCACGGACTTCTTCCACGTAGCTCGCTACAATAGGCCTATATCTTCCATAAAATGCGTCCTAAAGGAAATGCATTTACATTGGTCAGTTTGATAAACTGATGATTTCTGCCATTTGTGAAACTAAATTCACAAAGTTTTCAGGTAGGCCTACAAACCTGAAAATGTAGACTAACTAAACTAACAGCCTATATTGTTTTTTAGAATACTACTACACTTGTATAAATACTAGTTTTAGTGAGTATAATCCTTAACCCTTGTGTTGTCTTCCTATTCAACCTTGAAAAAAAATATTTTTCCCCGACGTTTTTGACGCCTTTTTTTCCACTTTTCTTTGTTTTTGCTTTTTCCAACGTTTTAAATTGTTAAATGTTTCTTCTACACATTTTCAGCGCTTGTTTCTACGTCCCACTTTTCTGATATTAAACAAAAATTAACTACACAGAAGTTTCCGACCCCCTAGCTTCGTAAACAGGCTAGGCTACTTGTTGGTTAGTGAGGTTAGTGAGGGAGAGTTCCGGTCCTACCGCTGTTCTGTCGGTCCGGACCGGGTCGGACAGCAGGAAGACGAGCAGCGCGCGACAGGTGAAGGTGAGCGCGAGCATCATTCCTGCCACAGCGGACCAGAGGAGGAGTGGCCGCGCGCCCTGTTGTTCCGAAGTTTTCAAAGCGCCGCAGTGCGCGCGGAGCGGCCGCAGCAAAGTCTGTAGCGGGTGACTGATGATGATGATGATGATGAGGAGGAGGAGGAAAGCTCTAAACGAAGACCGACTTCTGCGTCGCTTCTTCGGATGTCACCGAGCTGCTCATGTTGCTTTTTTTAGAGGTCTCGAGCTGCTCCAAAAAGGTAGAGCACACCAGCGCGTGAGAGCAGGCGCGAGTGTGTCGGCGATGCGTGCGCAGGTCAGACCCTCTCCTCTCCGAAAGGTCCGGCCCATTTCCGCTCCCCGTGCCGAAAACCAGCTGATAAAATCCATGAGGTGAAGCCAACAGGTCCGTTGCTCGCAGCGATTGTTTAATTTTAACAACGAAAATAACTTCGGATTGCACGCGGACAGAGGAAGTTTACAAAAACAGCAGCAGCAGTTTGTGTAGTTTGGGCCCTCTGGTATGGGATCAAATAAGGGTCATTAATATTTTGAGCTTGTAAAACAAGTTTTGTAGCTGTAGAATCAAAAGTCTGACAGGACATTTGCGTGTCCATCGCTCAGACTTTGTTTAACCTCACTGTTGAAAATATTCCTCCACTAAGCTGAATTCCACATGCACACAAATAATGCTACAGCTACAAAACTGTTTTACAAGCTCAAAATATCAATGGACCCTCTTTGGTCCCATACTCTTGCACCTGGTTTGGTTCAAGTACAGTGACTTCTGAAAGCTCAAGTACAAATCCAGACTTGAGGTTAAAAAGCTGATAAAATGGCACAACAGTGCATCATGTTTTTGTTATCGGACTAGCAGAATGGATGATGTCAGTTACTGAAGTGACATAAAAGAAATATTAGGTATGGCAGTCATTTCTGTTCACACGGAGATTACAGTGATATGAAGTATGATGGCACTTGTCCACAGTGTTGACAAATATATGCTAATGTCACTTCAAAACTTCACGGGACATTACCATAAGACTATTTGAGATAAAAACCAAGTAAGTTGACATTAGAGCTGCAAAGATTAATTTAATATCTGACAATCGATTAATCGCCAACTAGTTTGATAATTGATTAATCGGTTTGAGTCATTTTTTTTCTTCTTAAAAGAAATACGCCACCGTTTGTTGAAATAGTTCTTATCCTGGTCTACCCTGGCTGTAGATAGGTGGGCCAACGCATTTTTTTTGTCTCAGTGCAAGTAATTAGGTTGTTTTTCTTTAAGTATGAGAGGGAAACCTGTATTGGTACCAGTGTTTCCGCTGGTAACTCTCTGTTACTGCTGCCGCCACGGTGAGAAACACATCAGAAGTTATTAAATGCAACTAACTTCAGTTGGTTGAGTAATAGCGTGTAAGACGGAGCCTGCTGGATCATAGTTCATAAAAATGCAGCGCAGTGACGATACAGACATTTCATAGCCGACACAAGACGGGTGTAATGAGTCAACCGGAACTCTCTGAGTAGCCTAGCATATCGTCACCTTCCTAAAATAATTGCCTAAGTCATTTTTTCAGGTTTTTCAGAAAACACAAAAAGTAAAACTGCCTAAGTCACATGCTTGACATAGGCAGTTATACAAGGTGTAGAATCACATGACCTGTTCAACTGAGGATGTAAGCAATTTTACCAGAGGTGGCCAGCACCATGAGGAGATGATTTAGGCAACAAAATCATTCTCTTATATATATATATATATATATATATATATATATATATATATATATAAAAAAAAGCTCCTTCATAAGCTTTCAACAACAATAACAGACTGATTTAAAAGAGAAAGAGGACGCCCGGCTAGCTCACTTGGTAAATATAGAGGTTTTACACCCCCCCTCTCTCCCCCCTTTCATGTCTTCAGCTTTTCTGTCAAAATAAAGGTCGAAATCTTTAGGGAAAAAAAAAAAAAAATGTGTTCATCTACAGTGAAAATAATTGTAAGTTACAACTGTAGTTGACATAAAAATCAGGTAGTTTTTACATTTGAAGAAAACTATATATTAAAAAAGGGAACCCAAACTTTTCATGGGATAGTTGTTCTTAGCTTCCGCAGCCTTTAGTGTCAATCATGTAGAGAGTGAGTCTAATGAGACAGACAGACAGATGGAAAAAAAGAGACATCGAGACAAGCCAAGGTATTTTGTAAGGAAACTTTTATGTGTGCTTTGTGAAACTCAGTTATCATTAAAGACAGAAGGCGTTGCAGTTTCCAGTACAGCAGATAAGGTTTGATATTAAAGAGTACAAAAAAAGGAAAATCACAATTCCAGAGTTCATTTCTCTCCAACCTGACGGGGAAGAGAAAGAAAGAAAAAAAAAAGAAACAAGCTTTTGGTCCAAGTCTTTTCTACTCAGTTCCTTCCCTGTCTGTCCCTCCCTCCCTCTCTCAGTTTCCCCCCCTCCTCTCCCCCACAGCAACAGCCAACAAACACTGGAGAAATCGCTTATCCTGTTTAATTTAGACAGGGAACTTGCTCAGAAAGGGCCTGATTGACGCCCACAATTTCCCCCAGAACTCCATTATTGAAAACATTATGATTGCATAGTTCTTTCTTTCTTTTTTTTTTTTTACATAACAATTTCCTTTTTTAATATTTTTTTATTTGCACATTATGGAATGTTTACATTAAGACCCCCTCCCCCCAACTTCCTTCCAGTAAAATTTTCTTTCCCTTTTCTTCAGAGACAAATGAGGGGATGTAGGGATGGAGCGGAGAGGACGTGGGAGAGTGAGGTAGGGAGAGAGAGAGAGAGAGAGAGAGAGAGAGAGAGAGAGAGAGAGAGAGAGGGACAGGGCTGTAGCCAGCAATAGGCACATTTTATTTTATTACTTCCACCATTTTTCCAAAAAGTCACAAGGGGAGCTCTCCACAGCGCGTTACTGTGGGAGCTCTAAGAATCCAGGGAGTGCAAGCAAACCTTCATTCAGCCAATCAAATGCATCCATGACGTGTACATTTCTGCACATGGGAGCGATTTCTGGTATATAAAACTGGAATCACTTCTACTACTACATCTTACCTATCATATAAATGTATAGTTTCTGTATTTAAATAAGCACCTGAAGCCCCACCCCAGGAGGAGAATAGTTTCACAGAAGCAAATATTTGTGTTTATTACTATGGTGTGTTGCCTGTCATGGTGATTTCTACAGGAGAAGGCCTTTAGGTACACAAGCCTCGACGTCATGGCTACCAACTTTTTTTCCATTAGTATTTTTCATTGCGAAAATAAAGAAGGAAAAAAAAATAAAAACCTGAAGAAAAGACTTCTGGAAGCTCAAACCTATCTACTGGTGAAACTGCTCTCCCTGTGTTGCTATCATCGGCTTTTAAATGTCTGCGTTTTGTCATTTTATTTTTATTTAAATAAATGTCACTCTACTTTGCCCTACTGGAAAGCCTGCGGCTGATTATTCTCGACAACTGGGGCCGTGTGTTATTCGTCGCACTGAAAAAAATAAGTACGTACAGCGCTGAGCCCCCCCCCCCCCAAACAAAAAACGACAACAAAAAGAAATTAAACTAAGACAGGAGGAGGGAAAGGAGCTGAGGTTAGACAGGTCACCTTGTCCAGCAACATGGGAATAATGGGTAAATATGTCATTTTATCTGGTTGGTCAACACCCCTGCCCCCGGCAGCATAAATCTCTCTAGGATCTAATACACAAACCTCGCCAGTCGCCACGCCACGCCCCACACCACCCTGCCGCTTAACGCCCTGAACACCCCCTGGCAAGAGAAAGAAATTATAATAAAATAAACAAAAAATTAGCATAAGTATCAGATTAGCTTGTGCCCCCCCCTCCCCCAATCATAACCCTTGTCCCTCCCCAGTTTGACCCCACAAAAAAAGGCAGAGAGGGTGAAGCTAAGGACCCACCACTGCAGAGCAACCGTCCCCTGTCCCGCAGCTGCCCCCGGACATGCCTGTCCATATAAACCTTTTTTTTTTTTTTTTTTTTTTTTTTTTTTTTAATTAAACGACAAACTGAATACTCTTGATCCGTGTTACGACATAACGGAGGTGGAAAACATTCGGCGGAGGCCAATCCTAACTACAGTTCAATCAACAAGCTCAGAGTCTCCGAAAGCTTCTCCTGATTCTTTAAACCGGCACACGCAGGGGGCACCTCACCACCACCACCACCACCTCAAATTCTTCCAAACGCTCGATTTCCTGGTGTCTGTCTCTACGCAACAGAATAACTCTCTACCTTCCTTCCCTCTTCCTCCTCTCCCTCCCTCCCTCCCTCCCTCCCTCGTCTGTCCAGGCCTCCTCTTCCTCCTCTACAGATCGCTCTCTCCGTACAGGGCGGTGGAGAAGGACATGTAGTCCAGGGCTCCGGGGATGGCGTTGGGCCCCGTGTAGGGCGCCATGCGGGCGATGCAGTACTCGGCCTGGTCGGGGGGTAGCTCCCTCCTCAGCTCCTCGGCCGTGATGAAGGGCTGATGAACACAGACAGGAAGGTACAGAGAGTGAATTTACATCCTGGCTCACATGCCAAAAAGCACACCTGACGAGACCAATGTACCGATATGCATTGGACGTATTAAACCCTGTATGAAACTGTATAATGTAGTGTAAATGTATAAAAGACGCATGCATTTAAAAACCCACTCAGTCTCTTAACACCTGTATCATGTTGGTTATTGATACTATGGCCAAAGTGATTGCAACGTGTGGGCCCAATGTTTTCCTCAAGTTATTCATTTGACAATTAAAGCTAATTGTAGGTTTTGTTTAATCATGCTCAACTAGTTAAATGTACTGCAGTACAAAGAAAAAGCGAAAAAATGAAACGATAACATTCAATAAGCCTCCAGCTCTTTATGTTTGAGTTAATTCAATGCACTTTATTACACAGAATTATTTCACCTGCGCAATAAAGGAGGGGAAAATAGACACACACAGAGAGGGAATTACTGTAATTGTTGGGGCTTTGTAAATTATAGAGTGTGGTCTAGACCTACTCTATCTGTAAAGTGTCTCGAGATAACCTATGTTATGATTTGATACTATAAATAAAATTTAATTGAATAGAGATACACACACACACACACACACACACACACACACACACACACACACACACACACACACACACACACACACACACACACACACACACACACACACACACACACACACACACACACACACACACACAAAGACAGACAGAGAGACAGACAGAGAGACAGACACACAGAAAGACACACAGACAGACAGAGACAGACAGACAGACACAGACAGAGACAGACACAGACAGAGACACACACACAGAAAGACAGATAGACAGACACAGACAGAGACACACACAGACAGAGACACACACACACACAGAAAGACAGACAGACAGACAGACAGACAGACACACACACAGACACACACCTTATCAGCGGCCAGGATCTTGAAGGAGGCGATGACTTGGTCCGCGGTGTCCGTGTCCGTCGTCTCCCTGGACATGAAGTCAATGAAGGCCTGGAAGGTGACGGCGCCGCTGCCGTTGGGGTCCACTATGCCCATGATGCGAGCAAACTCGCTGTCGCCCTGGCAACCGAGAATCAAAAGATTAACCCAGCAGAGGCGGCACGTTGTCCTCACACACACGCAGACAGTCAGAACTTGACGCGGACATAAAATGCTGTAAGTGTGTAAAACATCAGGACCACCAGGGAATAGACTGAGCCAGGGAACAGAAGTAGTTGAAGATGGCGGTCCAAATATTTTACATTTCACACTTTGACACATGCATCTACACACATAACATGATCAATGGGAAACACAGACAGGTGAGGGCACTGAGGACAAACATTTCAGAACAATTTGGATGGACTATATGAAAAATGACATTTTGATTCAGTCAGTAGTCTATCACCAACTAGGGCAGAAGGGTAGCAAGTACAAAAGCGACACAGATGTGACAAAATAAGACGAGCAGCGGGGATCAGAGAGGGAGGAAGGGAGAGGGAGAGAGAGAGAGAGAACGGTGTCCGCAGGTGTCAACTCAGATTTAAGAGGTTTTTCTACAACACCCCTTTTTTATTTTGCCATTTGAACAAAAAAGCCAAAGTTGTCAAATGCATCAAATGTGCTTCCTCGATTCTACCAGGTGTGTGTGCATTTTGTTTTTAAAATAAAGAGCTGCACTTTAGTTAGAGTACAAAAAAGAAATAGTGATTTGAGGGAATATGTGATCAAAGAGTAAGCAAACAAGACAAAGAAACATTTTGGAGCTAGATATCCAGCCCTGATCATGAAAAGGCCAATTAAATCACTGGAAAAACAGCGTGATGGGAGGCATCGCTAACTGCTTGCCAAACATTGCGTCGGGCCCTATGAAAGTCTTAAAGTCTTTGAATGTGGGCGAACCACATTGAGTTAGGACGGAGTTGGACCTGCGGATACCCTGACAGAGCATCATGCCAGCAGCAGTACCAGGCTGTTTCCTGTAGAAATGAGTAGAGCCCGGAAATCCTCCGAGACCATCTGTCCTGATCGCTTCTGTGGGCCGCCACAGCACAGCAAAGGCCGGAAGGGGGAGTCAGAGAGATACAAGTGGCAGAGAGGAGGATGAAAAGAGGAAGAAGTGATGGAACAGAAATAAGAGAGATCAAAATGTTGTAGAGAAAGTGAGAGAGGTTTTGGGGAAGGTGGGGGGGGGGGGGTGGGAGTGAAAAAAAAGATAAAAAAGCACAAACGGTCAACAGCGAAAGTGAAAACCTGACAGACTGACAGGGGCGGGGGTCTGTTCGGAGAGAGAGGGAGCCTGGTCGAGCTGAAGCAGCACAAAGCCAACAGAGACCCCCGGTGGACAAACAGGGACGCAACATCTCCCTGCCCTCCATGCTGACGGACTGAACCCCTGAGTGACCCCCCTCATCCAGAGCCGAAGAGCATGAGCACTGACGGATCACTGACCAGTTGGTTTGGCTTCACACCAGAACAACGTATTACATTTGTCTATCTAACAGGGAAGCTATCCACAGTCTAAACACAGCAGGGCAATGGGGATTAGGTCAGAGTGTAATGGCAGCTGTGCATGCACGAAGGCACCAAAACAACCATTTTTAGAAGATATTCAGACATGATTAATATCCTTGTTTGTTACGGGTTTTTTTTAGCTGAAAATGTGTAATCTAAATTGTATCTATAATTCCAGATGTCTTTTGCGTTTTCTGAAATCTCAAAAGCAGACTTTACTGTCTCACGTCAATGTCCTCGTTGTTGTCATTTCAAGGCTGTGTTCAAGCTGGGTTCAGAGACCTAGGCTACGTGTGTATTACAAGTCATCAGAAAATGGGGCAGAGCTAACTGGTAAAGATGGCGCCAAATACAGCCTCCATGAATGAAAAGTGTCATCGTACTATTATCATTAAATCCTATTCCAACTGCAGTCTGAAGTTCTTATGCACTGCATTCTTGTGCAGATAAGTGAATTACAAAAAAGGAGAATTAATACAGACATATACCATTTACTCCTCCTCACCTTCATGAACATATTTTTCATCAAATGGCAAAAACTGAGTCAGTTTTAACTTTAACTAAATTTTTTGTAAAAACAGGGATTATAATCCAAATAAATGCTAAATAATTTGTATGTTATTAAATTGCCAGAAAAAAAACCTCAAAGATTTCAATAACTTTTTTTATAATTGATTTATAATTTAGAGCTATTATGTGTTGAAAATCCTGTCTGACTTTGACACCCCAAAGTGGCAGTGCATAAAGACATTTTATAAAAAAAAAATTAAATTATATATTAATATAATTTTAAAGATTTAATAAAATCGATTACAAAACTGAAAATAGCTTTAGCCCAAATTCAGATCAACTGGCAGTGATCTCCGCTCTGCTCTCGTGCTCAGAGGCCCAACAAACACCGACTCTTGCCCTCCGTCCCGTCCTGGAGCTCCTACCTTGTCGTTCTCCACATCGTAGCCCAGGCTGATCAAACAGGCCTTGAACTCCTCCGCCTGCAGGGCCCCGCTGTGGTCCTGAGATCGGCCAAACGCACCAACGACAGAGCGCCAAACGTCATGAGGGTGAACCAATCGCAACACATGGGCGGTGGATGGGCGGTGACCATGAGATCCACAGCATGCAAGGAGACGATGAGGACATGGAGGATGGAGGGACGGACGGACAGACAGACAGACAGACAGACAGACAGACAGACAGACATTCATGGATGTTTAGACAATGTCAACACACACAACTCAACAAGCAGCCATGATGGACCTGTGAAGCCCTTTTTCAACACATGCATGTGTCAACACGAGTTATTTATATAAAAAAAATGCGTTAAAATGTATTCACGGTAACATGAAGTGTTAAATTAAAATGTCACTTTTGCCAACACTAAAAAGGTCTTTGCATTCAAAATACAGTAAGATAGTATGCACGTCAGTGGGCTCTGCATGCAGGATTTCAAGTACCAACTGTCTCCGCATGTCCAATATTTCAAAGACGTCAATATTGTCACAACAACTTCCCTCGTGTGGAGACTGCGATTCTCAGACATTCAGAGGTTCTAGTGCCGTTAAAGAACATATATACAACAGTGCTGTGAGATGGTGAATGACGGTGGGGTCTTTCTCACCGTTAGGAGTTTTCAAAACATCTATAAACTGGTTCGACAACGACCACACAAGTCTGGTGACACATGGTGCTTTTTACACCCAATTAAGCACCACTTCTGAAGAGTGTGTCGTCATGCTAAAATACAAATAACATCTTCTGACTGCCATTAGCATGAGGATTAAAGTAGTATTCCTATCAGAAAGTCTGCAAATTCTTACTGAAAAAAATAAACATGCACAAGGCAAAGCACAACCGTAACAGATTTAGAGCAAACATTTACTGCATTCGTTACCTTTGACTTGACTAACAACTACAGTCTTTTTTCCTGGACCTGTGATGGGATGCCTCTCAGCTCAAATAAACACCAGTCAGCAGTACACTGATGTACTCTCTGCTCCGCTAACACCTGAACGCAACTTCTCCCCAACATGTGCTCGCCTGTGTCAAACATCAGGATGAACACTCACATGCTTGACTCTTCTCTCACCCCCTTGTAAGGTCTAAACAATCATTCAGTCGGGTTGTACGTTCACATAGGAAGGGCTAAATCCTCAGATGAAAACACAACACGTTCAGCTAATAATATACAGGAATATTACACCGATCAGATTGTCTGCCTCGGACTGTAACATAATAGTATAATCCCAATCCCTTGATTATCTGTAAATCTTATCTGTATATTTTGGTATATAGGTTTTATTGAGCTGAATGTTTACATCAACATATACAGTATAACCTGCTCCTCGGGTAGGGCTGGGCGATATGGAGAAAATCAAATATCACAATATTTTTGACCAAATACCTCGATATCGATACCGCAACGATATTGCAGTGTTGACTATTGGTGCTTTCATAAAATATTTACACAATGAGATTTTAGATAAATAATCATCAGTAACGTGGATATAAGGACTAAGTGGGTAAAAGCAAATAATAGAACAGTTACAACAGTCTGGTAAGTTCAGAAAATGACATCACTTTACTGTAATGCAGCCTTTAAAACCAGGAATAGACACTTATGCCATATTACAATATCCAAAATCTAAGACGATATCTAGTCTCAAATCACGATATCAATGTAATATCGATATATTGCCCAGCTCTATCCTCGGGTATAACCTAGTTAAAACAATAACAAAGAAAAATTAAAGTATACTTAGCTCCAGGGCTTAACGATTTGAAAAAAAAAAAAAAATCAAATTTGCTATTTTCCTGCCAGATATTGCGATTACGATTCAATTTACGATTATGGTAATAAAAAAAATAAATGAAAGATCCACTGAAAATAGGACATTTCTGTAAACAATCTGGGATATGTAACATTATTCCGGGCATTTATCTTATGGACAAAAAAAACAAACAAAAACAGTAAATATAATAATGAAAAGAGGAATGTGAAATCAATTGTTACAAACATTCAACTAAATATTTCACATTCGTTTTGACACACCTGACAGCCACTGTAACACTGACATAGTGAAAAGGACAGAAGACGAAGAAGACGAAGGAGAAGAAGAAGAAGAAGAAGAAGAAGACGCTCGGGCCCCTGACCTTGTCAAAGTGGTTGAAGGAGGCGCGGTACTCGTAGAGCTGCTCCTGGCTGATGCCCTTAGCGTCGCGCGTCAGGATCTGGTTCTCCACCTCATTGATGGTCCTGGCGATGGTGGTCAGCAGCTGCTCCCAGCCCACACGGAGGTGCTGGGGGAAGAGAGAAGGGGCACAACACAAAGAGGAAACATGTTAGACACCGTCTTTCAATGTTCTGCTCTCGTTTTCATTTTAAAGCTGCCCTTTTTTTTTTGTGATTAACAAATTTTAGATTTTCATTCTTTCAACAAAACATACACCAAACCCATAGATGTACGTGTGTGGGTTACCTCCATTGTGTAGGAAGTGTACTGGTTGTCGAAGATTAGTGCCTCCTGGATGAGCTGATGGTATCCCTCCAGCGTGTTGATTTCGGGCATGTAAGACATGATGGTCTTCTGGTAATCCTTCAGGTGGGTCAGCTGGTCCTCCAGAGTGCCGTTCATTTCAATGGATATCCTGCCGATTTCCTGCCGACAAAAAAACGCGCGCTTTAATATCCTCTTAATCCTACAAATGTACGTCCACCATTGCACGCAGCCCAGTGGGAAATCTTTAGAAGACACTCTGGCGCAAACTCTCTCGCAGCAGACTCCATCCAGCACCAGAGGACACATTTATTAAAAAAACCTTCTCTCTTTACTCCTTTCTGTAGTTATCATGTGCGATTAGCCCTTGTTCTGTGACTTGAGCGAGGATGGATGCGTTTTCAGTTGAAACAACCAGCGCTCAGTGGCGAGTTGCAACTAACGATCTTTTTCATTGTCGATTATTTTCTCGATTAATCGATTAGTTGTTTGGTCTATAAAAGGTCAGAAAATGGTGAAACATGTAGATCAGCGTTTCCCCAAAAAGCCCAAGACGACGTCCTAAAATGTCTCGTTTTGTCCACGTCTCAAAGATGTTCACTTTAGTGTCAAAGAGAAGAAACTAGAACATAGTCACATTTAACAAGCGGCAATCAGAGAAGTTTTCATTAAAAACAAATGACTCAGAGCGATCAATCAATTATCAAAATAGTTGGCGGTTAATTTAATAGTTGACAACTAATCATTTAATCTTTGCGATTAAAACGATTAATGTGCAGATAAAGTGAAAATAAAGTGCTCCAAGGCTGTTAAGAGTTAGAGTTATTTTTAGCTTGAGGCTCCTGTACTGTGGGTACACAAAGTATGTCTGCTTAGTCCTCTTGGCCTCCTTGTATGTATGTATAAATAGTTGTGAGTGAAGCTGTGTGTGTGTGTGTGTAGCATGACAAAGGCCCGATTCAAAAACTAGTGATTATAAAATTAACATAGCGAGTAAATATAAAATATTAATAAGTAAAATTAGAAACCTAAACAAATAAGTTCACCTATGTGTAAAACTCCACATTCACCAAAGCTCCTAAATCCTGTTGAGTCTTTGCTCTATGAGCTCACTGTTGCACAATGTCGGCCTGAAAACTGTGACCAACTACACACAGCTGTGCAGAGATGAAACGCTTCAACACAACGGCGATGGCTCGGACCGACTGCGTGGGCTGACCCCTTACCTCCATTTTGGCCTGGATGTAGGCTCCGACCGTGTTGGCCTGAGTGGCGAACTTGGCTCTCAGAGTGTCGTTGGAGTTCTGCTTGTTAAGCTCATCCTGCAGGGCATTGTCACGCAGCGGCACCATGTCCATCGCCTGCAAAACACACACACACACACACACACACACACACACACACACAGAGCTGTAACAGAACGCACCTGTGGCTGCACACACAAAGCACCAGCTGGAGAAAGTCTTCAAATCGTCCAGCCTCCAGAGACATCATTGAGCTTCTTGAGCAACTGTTGCTCCGTACAAATCAGTCTGATCAATTGGGTGGGGTGGGTGCTTATTATTAGTTCGGTTATGTGCAAGGGGTGTCGGACTGGGGTTGGAAATGGTACTAGAGGCGTCAAAATTAATCAAATAATCGTTGCATCAAATCGTGGACATGGACGATGCTGCATCGATAATCGGCCGGGCCATAATCGATTATTTCTGTTTACAATCTAATGTAGGCCTAACGGTTCGGTTAGGTTTTGCAAATTCAGGTAGTGCCATGTGCTCAGTGCTGTTGTTTTATGTATCCAATTTATTTAGTATTAGAGCATAGAGGAATGTTTTTTAAAAGCTTGAAACGCTATTAATTACATATCCTACATGGCTTCAATAGAAAAATGGATTTGACGCATCGCGATAACGAATCGAAGACATGATAATCGGAATCAAATCGGGAGATCAGTGAAGATTCACACCTCTGCCGAGTACCCAGGGTCCTCATGTGAGGAGCTGTGGATGTGGGGAGGGGCCCACAGAAAATGCCTTTCTACACGGGGCCCCGAATTTTGTGCCACACCCCTGGGTACGCGCACTTCACCAAAAGCGGCAGCAAACATTTGAGGGAAAAGAAATAGTGCATGAAGTGTTTGCAGCTTTAAATCGGTTTACTGTGTGTGTTGCTGACCTGAAAGTGTATCACCCCAAAACTAAAAGTGCTAAACTCTAAAAAGTGGTACTTTTTGGGCTTTTGAACCCAAGATCAAAATGTGAGAGAGCTGCACTGTACTTACAAGTACACAAAAACCCAAGATGGCATTAACGTAGAACAGCAGCAACAAACAGAATGAGGATTAGAGGGCACCGGCTGCAGCCCTACCTTTTTCCATTTGCTGTCGATGCTCGCCGGTGTGATGGTGGTGTAGGGGTTGGCCCCACTCAGCTTGATGCCGTTGCTCTGGGCAATCTTCTGCACCTCAGCCTGGATGGCCTGGATGGCCTCCCGCTCCTTGTTGGCCTCCGCCAGCGTGGACTTGAACTGCTCGTGGGCTGTGATCAGACCCTGTGGGAGCAGGGGAAAAAACATGTTTGTTTTACCTCCACCAGGCAGCAACTCTATCTTATGCCAGATGTAGTTTATACCTCTCAGTTTACTTTTTAATTCCTCGCTTAGGGCTCGGCAATATAGCGATCGTCTTAGATTTTGGATATCTTAATATCGCGAAATTGGCATATGTTGTCTTTTCCTGGTTTTAAAGGCTGCATTACAGTTAAGTGATGTCATTTTCTGAACTGTTCTAGCTGGTTTTTTTATTTGACTTTACCCACTCAATCATTGTATCCATATAACTGATGATTATTCAGCAAAATACTTGTTGTGTAACCAGACTCGCACGCGCTCCAGCTCCCCGTTACCTGGATCTCCTCGATATTGTGGACGATGAACATGTCCTGCAGGTCCTCCATCGCTCCCTCCATCCAGTTGTTGAAGGGCGCCGCTCTCTTAGCGTACTCCAGGTAAAGCTCATCTATCGACTCCAGCTGCTTCTCTGTCCTCTGTTGGCAAGAAAACAGCCAGAGGAGAGGCTCGTACATTAATACTGGATACAGCTGTTCCAGGACAGAGCACATACTTTATTCAGCATAACGGGCTGGTCTGGCATTTTTCTACTCATTATAAAATACCTGATTTTTGAAACCTTACTTTGAGAAAGCTTTGAGATGTTTTTCTACTGATTCCTACTGAACTAAAAGCCAGACCAACTTAACATTTTCATAATTTTATACAAACTTATAAACACAAACACTTATTTAACCGAAGCTTCTGTATGAGAATTTTAAATAAAATGATGATATAAATCAGGCCTGTCTGATCTGAAAGGCATAATCCTTTTCATAAAGCTCTACTTCACCAGGCTTTTTGCCTTTTCTGATATCTCAATGCAGCTATGAAAGATCAATGTAGGCAGAGAACACACTAGTAAGTTACTTTGCCCCATTATGCATCTGTACATTCAATCTGTTTGTTTAGATTTCATATTCAAGTGAGACAGGTACTGTAAATGTTTAATGCAATTAAAGATGCATAGTGGTGTGTTGTAAGAATACATTGGTGAGAAACCTCAAACAGAATCAGTACAAAGTGGAAAAACCATGTGACTGCATCAGTGAGAAATGAGACAAGGGCTAGGGCTGCAGGATACGAGGAAAATATGCGATAACGTCGTTGAATATCGCGATAACGATATTACTCGCGATAAATAAACAGATATTAAAGAACTGCACTCCGTTCTGCTGCTTTCAGTAGTCTGCTCAAATACAGAAAATTGCTTGTTGAATTTAAAACCAATGAAAAGGAAATAATTCATTCGACATTCTTTTTTATGAAACAACTGAATATAAAAGAATGCCCGTTAGATTTTAAAGTGCACTTTACTTTACTACTGATATTTTCTTTCAACTAACAAAAAACCTCTGAGTGTCTATCGTGATATGTCGCAGCCTTTCGCGATGTGTTTTTTGCGCCAGCTGATATCGCGACGCCGATGAAAACGACATATTGTGCAGCCCTACACAACACGCGTCGTCGTACCTCCAGAGACTCTTTGCGGTTCTGGGTGAGAGTTCCCAGGACGTCCCACTGATCGCAGATCTTCTGACAGCGAGCGTTGACGCTGGCTGAGTCGTAGTAGTCCAGCTCGCTAAAAACACAGAGCAGAGGAGAGACGAGTTACAAATTAATTAGGGCTGAACGATTTAGAAAAAAGAAAAGAAAATGGAATGGCGAGTTTTCTGCCACATATTGTGATTTCCCTTCACAATTTGTTTTTTATATTAAAGTATAGCTAATGTCCCAAATTCACCATGTAACAGATAAAACATGTCATGGAGCATTATAACATGAAACCCCATCAAAACTGTATATTCTTATGCAAGGATGAGAACATCTTTATCAGGATATGAACTGCCAGCAGTAAGTGTTTTTCTTTTAAAAAGCGTGGAACAGTCAAACACAGAACATGTATCACAAAATCTAAAGTTATAATTAAAAACTATTCCAATATAAATATCAGTACTTTCATGTAAACTGAAATGTCTTATCTGCCTCAGTTCAACAGCAGCATCGACATATTGCACCTTCTACCATCATGTTACATAAAGTAATACAAAATAAATGAAAAATCCACTGAAAATGGGAAATTTCTGTAAACAATCTGTGATATGTAACATTATTCTAGCATTTATCTTCTGAAAAAGACGGTTTAAAGTAAGGTAAGGTTTAAAAAATGTTGCAACTAAATATTCACATTTGATTAATCGCGGCCTTCACCATTAGCTAATTGCATTCTTTCAAATTGCGATTTTGATTTGAAAAGGATTAATTGTTCAGCCATTTATTAAATCAGCAAGGTTTTCTCTGTAGAGTATTGTTGTCCTTTACACTGGGACCCCGACGGGTCCACAGCTGGTCATCCCTCCTTACTTGAGTTCCTGCGCGATGGCGGCGATCTGCTCCACTCTGTCCTGATGGGCTGCCAGGTCGCTCTCAAAGGCCTCGTGTTTCCGTAGCAACGCCTTCACTTCTGACAGGGTGGACGTCTCGTAGTCTTTCTGGGTCAGCATGGCCTCCTTACCTGCATGCACATAAAAATCCATCAATCCATGCAACATGAAAGTCTGCTCAAAGGCTGCAGAGACGTTTAATACAGTGAAGATCTGCGGCACCTGCTCTCTTCACAAGGAAGACTGACTGGCTGATTTATTAACTCCACTTTAACAACAACAACAACAACAAAAACGCAGTTGGATGAAGAAGAGACAGAAGATTTAAAGAGGGATTTTCATCTTGAAACTGAGCCAAGATTTTTGTCAAATCAGAGGAATCGGCTCGATCCCAGAGAGGCGATTCAGCTCAGTATGCAGCATGCTCACCCGGCGAGCGTTTGCGATAAAGCCGTTACGTACCATCGGTCCAGGACTCGTGGATGGCCGCCTTCTGGTGGAACTTCTCGGCCAAGTGTTCCAGCCTCTCCAGACGCCGGATCTCGCTGAGGATCCACTCCTCATAGCCTTTTTCTGCTCCCTCCAGAGTGTGCCACGCTCCATTGATATCCTGAGACCAAACAGCAGGGATGAAGCCTTCACCTCAATAAAGTATGGCAAATGTTTATTTGCATGTTAAAACCCCCTCTCCCACTGACTTCGACCACTGCAAACTCAACGCTGAG
Source organism: Perca flavescens (assembly GCF_004354835.1). Taxonomy (NCBI): domain Eukaryota; kingdom Metazoa; phylum Chordata; class Actinopteri; order Perciformes; family Percidae; genus Perca; species Perca flavescens. The sequence goes on along the minus strand of NC_041333.1, from coordinate 34,462,724 downwards.
TATTTCTGTTGGAACTTTTGAAAGAACCGAACCTAAAGCTGATCTTTTGCAATTTTGTTTACAGTCAGTGTGTCAGCAAAAGCTACTTTTTGAACCTGAGGAGGTCATATCGTTAAAATGCACCAAGCATTGACTGGTCTCAGATCCCTTTTTTACACCTAAACATACAGTACCAAAGACAAGAGAAGATCTTTTATATAAAAAAGTGCATTTTTCCTCTCTAATTTGACAAAAAAAAATGCACATTCCTGTTTTGTTTCATATCTTACAAACTGCCGAGAAGCTGATCCGGCAAAAATCCCAAACAACTACAAGCTAGGAGGCCCCAGTTAGTGCCGACACGTCACTAAGTGCCCGCTTTGTGACTGAAAAATGTTTCATTTCACATATACATCTTTTTGTAAGCAGGTGTTAAGTGTAGATGTGAATCCTAATTAAGAGCACACTCATCACATCAGTGTACTAACCATTTAAATGGTTTCCTGCAGTCGGTCACAAATAGGACTAACGTTCAAATGTCAAAGATATGGACTCTTGTAGATGATATGAGCATACATACAGACACCATGCGTCCCTCGGATGGCATGAAGGCAGGTCTGTTGCTGAGTCTCAGTTTAGTCTGCAGAGTGTTGAAGCTGATCTCCAGCTGGCATTTCTCTTGGACCTGAGGGAGGTGGGGGGGGGGGAAACGCTTAAAATGACAGAAAAGGATATAAAAGCACTGAAGATATCCTCAACTAGCTCAAGGCGCTGGTGAGGGTATATTGCCGTGCATATTTCTGGGAGTTTGCAGAAGGTATTCTCTACCTTGGGGGGTTTGTGGACACAGCGGTAGTCTCTGAAGTCCTCCTGTTTGGCCTGCATATCGTTTACAGTCTTCTCCTGGGTTCGGTTCTCCAGCCAGGGGATGGTCCGACGGATCCACTCCAGCAGCTGGAGGCAGACAGGAAGAGAACATAATCGGGGTGTCATCCATTGGAGAGAAGGCTCCGACATGATACAAGTTGGTTCCAGGGAGCCTTGAGAGTCACTTGATCAGTGCATCCGGTAAATGTATAACAAAAACTAGACGCCCACACATTAGCCCCCGTTCTCTACACTCTCCATTGGCTCCTGCTAAGTTTTAGAATCAGTTTTAAGATTTTTTAAAGACTATGTTTTTGGCATTTTTCCTTTCTTTCTCCTCCTTTTATGCAACCTTTTCTTACTTATTCTAGGTTTTATTCTATTCATTGTATGTTATGTTGTTTTATTCTTGGTCCTTGATGTAAAGCGCTATATAAATAAATGTTGATTGATTGATTGATTGATTGATGCATATAGAGAATAATGAGGATCTGAAGTGAAGGGGTCCAATCAGCGAGGGTGTAAACCTGCCGGAAGCGTCTTGTCCTCACCTCACTGGCCAGCTTCTCGTAGTCCTCCATCATTTGCTCGTTCTCCTGGTTGACAGCCAGCACTTTGCAGATACGATTCGCGGCTGTCTCGGCCTATCAGGACACAAGAGTGATGAGTAGCGCTCACAGTGATTGGATAAAACACTCAGTGAGAACATTCACTCTAGTTAGCACATTTCTAACAGGATGCTGCGCGTTAAAGCCACTAAAAACAAACCGAACGTTAAGTGTCTATTGCGCCCGAGAACTACCTAGACCTTCCATTACCACGGTTATAAGAACTACGAGTTTCTGGTTTCCAAATCTGTGCAAACACACTCCACACACAGGCAGTGAATAGGAATAAATGGAACCATAAGGTCAAGCACACATTGTTAAAGTGCACAAAGACAAAAACTCCTCAATCAATAAATGAAGGTCACATTTGACCGATTAAAACATGCTCCAGCTGTTGATGGTTAGTTGAACGTGGCAAAAAAAAACATCAATCGGTGCGTTTTAAAGCTCCATGCGTCTCCCGTCACAACTAAGGAGTCAGTCCATACATCTAGTTACAGGTTCATGTAGCGCTGTAGTCCACCTCTGGACGTCTGCCTAGGACATTACACTACTGTACCACTGGAATAAAAACAAACAGTACACACACTTTGACATGTTGATCAATGGGGATATAACAAACTTTCTATTTGTTCTATTATACATGGCTAACGTGCTTTCAAGTTTAAATATTTACCTTCAAGTCTAAATTAATATATTCCTTATATACATATACACATATATATATATATATATATATATATATATATATACATATATATGTATATATGTGTGTGTATGTATATATATATATATATATATATATATATATATATATATATATATATATATATATATATATATATATATATATATATATATATATATATATACATACACACACATATATATATATATATATATATATATATATATATATATATATATATACACACACATACACATAAATAATATCATATAATAGAAAAAAACATTTAGAGCGGAGAAGTGTTAATAGCTTAGGAGAAACTGGAAGGACATCAACCAGTGTTTCCCTCAGGTCTGCTTTTCCCAAAAACCACGTCATTAGAATAACAGAAATATACGTCGCTGCACATACATGATATCTGAAATGTGTGAAATTTAACACCGGCAACCGATCCAGTACAGGCACGGCACGGTATTCATTCAGCAGTAAAGTGTAGAAGATCACGTGAGTTTTTGGGAAATTAAATCCAGACCGCAAAGTAAATCCCTTTCGGGGAAACACAAGGTCGATGTCCAAAGAAACCCGAAACAGAAGCATCAGAAAGCGTTATTATGGCTGCTGTTGTCAGAGTTCCCCTCGTGGTCCTATAATCTTTCGATATTTCCTGTGAGTTCCCAGAACGATGCAAGACAGCATCCATGACCGTACATACTGTAAACAAATCGCTTGTACCCTCTGAGGAGAAACATAAAGCAGCTCTAATAAAATGTTACGGAAACATTTCACGATATTCGTGCATTTTCATCTTCTGATATTCACTGGATTCCCCTGAAAATGGACCTCTGTCTTTCAACTATCTGGGACAAAAAAAAAAAAACTATCCCCCCCAAAGGTTTGATCACTGATGGAAACCATGCCAGATTTGTCTTTGTTGTTTTTTGTTGTTGGGTTGCAGCATCAGAGTGTTAACGTGAGACTGAAGCGCGAGAAGCTCACCTTCTGTGCGCCAGAGAAGGCGTGATAGAAGCAGGATACATAGGTCATTATGGCCTTCTCATCCGGCCGCAGCGTGCCCACGATGTCTACGCATCACCCAGCACCCAGCAGGACAGAGACAGGTTGACGGAGAAAGGCAAACAGAGAGAGAAAGAGAGGGAGAGAGTGAAGCCAAAGCAACCCAAAGCATCATGGTCCCTACAGGATGTGAGAGCGAAGGCTTGGGAAGAGAGAGTGGCTCCCTCTTTCGGTCCACAGCTTCAAGTTCTCCTCCTATTACTCCCCCACCCCACACTGACAGCAGGAGGAGGGATGTCAGGAGGGAGGGGGGGTGGGGAAGAGGAGGAGGACGACTGTCCTCTAGAAGAGAGTTGAGGGACACTGGAGCCACAGGTTCGAGGTTGGGACACAAACACACATCAGCTGCTGAGTGGAGCCTGTTAACATTGAATCTATGTCGGGAGAATTCACTGCGATTATTATTCAAAGTCTGAAGCGGGGTTGTTTCTTTTCGTTTTGGTTCATTTAGCAGGTGAGAAAAGATGAAATTACTGCTCTGAGGTCAGAGACAACAAGCCTCAGTCCTCCCCGGAGACAACTGCCAAATGAATCGACGTGTCGATTAACCGGTTAGTCAATTCAACAACAAATAAATGCGTACGCTGTAAATCTTTGGGTTCAAACAGATCACGTGGAGAAAGAACCTTTGGGGCTTGAGGAACTTTAGAAGACGACTTTGACAGAGGAGTCTCCGTGCAGAGCTCAGGTGAAGTTCATAGTTCTTCTTTTCAAATGACTAAACAGAAAAGCAACAACACACCAGATGTTGAATAAACTCACGGATGGTAACAGGAGGGATTGTGAATTGTGTGATGTATAAATTAATAATTAAGTACAACGCTGGCAAAAGCAGTAAGAGTTTGCTTCTAATCTAAGTTTGCTAGAAAAAAAAACTCTCTGTAGTTACTGACTTCATGTAAATCATTCAAGAACTAGGAGAATAAGCTGCACATGGAACACGTTTACACACACACACACCACTGCCCAGATCTGTCTAATTGTCTGTCACACACACACACCTACACACACACACCTACACACACCTACACACACCTACACACACCACACCACACACACACACACACACCCACACACACACCCACACACACACACACACACACACACACACACACACACACACACACACACACACACACACACACACACACACACACCTCCTGAGACTGCAGAGGCACACCAACAAGTTCTGAATGAGCCAGAAAATTAATTAGAGGAAGAGGAGCAAAACAAGAGAGGAATCAACTGGCTTCCTGTCAGTGGTCTACAGGGAGAGAGGAGAGGGGGTGAGTAAAGATAAGAGGAGGAGGAGGTGAAGGAGAGAAACTAGAGATGGGAGGGTAGTACAATAGTAGACAGGAGAGTTCCAGGAGAAGAAATAATACCACTCTCATGCTGAGACTTTGCTTTCTTTATAAAAGATGCTTCTGAAAGCAAACGTTAATCGTTGGTGCTTTATTATAACATTTTTAAATTTACACTGCTGCTTCAGATTTAACAGTTATTTCACTTGAGTGTCTAGCGTCAATATGGTGAGTTGCAATTCTGGCATCAAAACCCTCCCTCAGTAACCTTCATCATATGCTTAGTTATCTCGACAAATGTTTACGATTGACTTAACCTCTACTGATAGTCATCATTTGACCTCTACAGCATCTGAAAAGTATTTTATAAAAAGTCCCCAGCCAGAGAAGCACTGCTCTAAAAGTAGAAAATCCATCTTCTTATGCTGCTGAGGGTTCACTAGTCGGTCTGCACCGTTGTGTGAATATTAAGAAGTGACAATTTGTGGCCGGGTTGGCTCAGTGTGTAAATTAAAGGCGGAAAAGCCAAAAAATAATCTTGAAGAAAAAAATAAATAAAGAAGTGACAACTTCTCATACAAAATCCTATCAATAATAGCACATTAAATCATCTAGAACTACTCCTGAAGTACACATGTCGTCTTTCCTCTGCTGTGGCTGTGTGTAAAAGCAAACAGGATCTGCATCTGAAGTCTGATTTGATCTTATAAAATTCTGAAAGCCAACAGACATCTGTATCAACCAGAAGAAGAAAAAAAAAAAAAAAAAAATCGGAGCCTCCGATCACTGTTGCTCACGGTACAAACACACCTTTTTGTATAGAAATTGTGCAAAAGTCTGGCTGCTGAGCACACAGGTCTCGGGGATGCACCAATACGGTCTCGTCTTGTTAACAGCGATTCATTCGGGCTTTACCAACTAGCTCGGCTGCAATCTCCTGACTTATTTTGCTAAGGAAACCTCACAATAGAGCAGACAGGACATTTACTGCTTTCACCAGCGCCGTTACATTCACACTGCTTGTGTTTGTGTGTGTATACGTGAGTGTTTGTGTCCCAACAAATCCAGTGTCCTTGCTGAGGCCCAGGGATACGCAGCGCTGTCGAGAGAGAGAGAGAGAGAGAGAGAGAGAGAGAGAGGCCATGCTGGACAGGAAGCAGCACCTGGTTAGTAACAAGGGGGGGTTAAAGGTAACTGTCAGGGGGTTTAGAGGGTACCTTCTGTGCTCCAGAGAAGGCATGGTAGAAACTGGACACATAAGTCATTATGGCTTTCTCATCTGGACGAGCAGTGTTCACAATGTCTACAAGGGGGTGAGACCGTGGTTATGAAGACACACACACATATATACACACACACACAGGCAAGACAGAGGGCGTGTGATTAAACACAACAACACACACATTTGGGAACATGCACTCACATATGATACACACACACACACACACACACACACACACACACACACACACACACACACACACACACACACACACACACACACACACACACACACACACACACACACACACACACACACACACACACACACACACACACACACACTTAACAAGCTGCTGTAGCTGTTAACAGCCAGAAAGGACGATCCGATTCATACGCAAACACAACGAGAGGGCAGACAGAATTAACAATACTGTACATGCAAGGGTCAGACTAGATTTCAGATGACTACAAACAGTGTGTGAGTGTGTGTATGTGTATTATCATTTTTTTGTTTTATTTTGGGAAACTGGGAATTTGGTATGAAAATATATATATGAACAAATTAATATCAGCTTTTTGGTCCGACCCTCATACATAGAGACAAAGACACATTCAGACAGTTGCATCTACTTTACAATCCAAAGCATTAGAGGAGTCGGAGGAGGGGGGGGAATGCCTCTGATGTACCACAGTGGCCACATTTACATGCACATCAACACTGTGACTAACGGAAGTAAGGCACAAAGCGGGTGCTTGGCTTTTATTGGCTTCAGACATTAGAATTTACATTGTTGCTGCAGAGAGGATTTGGGTCAGTCTGATTATGTGTCAGGCTCATCACCTTTTAGGGTTAAGGGGGGTTGCAGTTAAAGTTATGTAGACAGGGTGCCCTGGTGACCTAGTGGCAGAGTGTGTGCCCGTATGTAGGGGCCGCAGGTGCGCTTTCCTTTATGTCATTCTCTCCCCTTTCAAGTCTAAGCTGTCAAAAATAAAAAGGCCTAAATGCACAACAAAAATGGGTTTAGATTAGTCTGTATTACAGTTTGTCTACATCAGAAAGCACGTGGACCTGCAAGCAACACAAACTAATCTACACTACCGTTGAAACGTCTAGAATCAGTTGTTATATTGATGTTCTTCTTCTGTACTTCAATGATAGCTATTTCAGCAGAAACTATAATATAATAAAGTATTTTTTCTTTTGGGCCCTCAGCAGTCTACTCAGTGGTTGGATTAAAGAACTTTAAACTGTGATTGTATATGAAACCACGTTAGCGCGGAATCACAGCCGAAAACCTGTAGAGTACTACATATAACCGTAAATGAGAATAACAACAATAGTAATAATACAGGGGTTGTAAAGTTATGAAATAACTCAAGCAGCTTAATCAGACCACACTTCCATTACAGTCACATTGTTTCATGTAAACACAGCCACTTATAAAAATAACAGTGTACATACAGTACACAGCATTATTCAATAATAATAACACTGAATCCTTCACAGCAGGAGGTTTCCGGCCTACCTTCTGCGTCCAACATCTTGGGGATGTCCAGGTGCTTCTCAGCCACCTCGAACGCGTTGTTCAGATTGGTCACTGGGTCATCCTAAACATCCAATCACAGCGTCAGAAGGCAACAAACAACAAGCCAAGTTTAACCCTCTTAGGTCTACATTTTTTTTTCTTCAAATTCCCATTTTAAAAAGAATATTTGCATATAAACCTGATGTGTTTCATATCAAAATGTTCAGAACAAACAGCTTTCTGTATAGTGAGGCAATGTGTAAAGAAATCATTTGGGCCTAAATCAGAAAACCTAAACTTGATTGTTTTGGTGCTTTAAATGAGTTGACAAGTCTTGGGTTCACATATGTGTCCTAATATATGAATAAAAACAGAAATAAATGTCTAAAATGAAATTTTGTGGTAACGCTTGGACTCGCCGGTGCGTCTTTTGTCCTCAGAGGGTTAATATTATTATATTATTGGTTATGTATAGTTAAAGTTTAGTTGTTTTTTGAAATGACAATGAAACAACACGGGTCAGTTTGGCAATAAAGACACTGGTCGCAATAAGAGCACGAGTCACAAAATAAGATAAAATGACAATAATATGCAAGATAAGATGGGATGAAATAAATGAAAATATAGCACTATATACATATATGAAAAAGGGAATTTGTCTGTGAATAATTTGAAACCTGACTAGTAGTTTGCTTCAAAATGCACAGAGACTTTCTAACATTTGGGTTTGGACTGGGCTTAGTGTTTCCGTCTAGCGGTGGTATAAGGGTGTGAGAATGGGCCTACCTTTCGGAGGCTGTCGTAATCGATGAGATCAGGTCTGTGTCTGTGGATCAGAGCGTTGAAGGCGAGACCGTCCTTCCAGCTGTCGGAGAGAACAGAGGAGTTGGAGCGTGAGGCAGAAGGGCTGACGTGTAACATGACAATCACAAATCACAAATCCAGTTCTGATCTGCACGAGGGAAGCAGAGGGGCTCAGATGCCCATCACATTCACTCTCAGCATTTAATTAAATGTAGGAGCCACACCTCTGACTGAAGATACACTTGGCTGATCTGCCTGCTTCTCATCCTGAGTGCAGCAGCCCAGCTGGTCTTAAACCCACCTGTGTTCTCTCACATTCTCTGACACACCGCTCCTCTGCTCCGCCAGCTACCGGTGGGGGCTCAAATCCTATTCAAATTCATGGGCTCATGCCCATCCTACATCCAGGACGGTGTCAAACTGTACACCTAGGGTTGGGTAACGAAACCCGGTTCCACTATGGAACCGGTAGGAATCGGACCGGATTAGAACGCAAATTTCGGCTCCTCATTTCGGTTCCACTTAATGTGCCGACTGAAATATTTTCCCTCGGTCGCTCTGAAACGGACGTAAAAATATCACACTTTCTCTGTGGTCTACCGTTAGCTAGCTACCGTAAATGTAGGCTACTTTTAAACATTTTAACATTTTAAAGTACTTAATAAGTTAAGTACTAAGTTAAGTACTTTTAATAAGTTAAGTACTTAACTTAATAAGTTAAGTACTTTAATGTTAAAAATGTTAATATATTGTTAAATTTAAATAATTTTCAATAAAAAAAAAAAAAAAAAAAAAAAAAAAAAAACTATAAAAGATCCTTCCTTTGATGTCATTTTTCAAGAATTGGTTTAGGAATCGGAATAGTTTTAAAAGTACCGGTTCGGCATTCGATACCCAACCCTATGTACAGCCCAGCCCGTCCACTACGCTATGTGACTGCCCCCCCCCTCACTATGACAGGGACACTCAACACGTGGCTCCACAATGATGGACCGATCTGCCCACTGACATCCAGACAGCAGAAACCCTACACGTCTGTCAGACTGCATCTCGGCCCATGAAAAGATGGAGAAATCCTTCTCTCGTTCTCTATCTGCAGCACTTGATGCTTTGTTGAAGTTCTCCCTATTTGATGAATTTTACGTATTGGCATTAGGGCTGTGCAATAAATCAACTTTTAAAAGCCATTTCAGCTCTTTAACGATCACAAAAACAATGCGATCGAGAAAAACAATCATTTTTGCACATTACATTTTATTCAGCGAGTAAACTCTTATTTTGTCTTGTGTTCTGAATGGAGAAAACAGGTATGAAGGGAGATGTCACAGTTCAAGGTGTATTAACGGTTGATTTGTTTAACAGTTAAAAAAAAAATTGGACGTTCAATAAATGCAACACCTTTCCAAAAGTCAATGAGTAATCATGTTAAATAAACATGATTTCAATATTGACCAAAATAATTAAGATTAGGATTTTTTTTTTCCTGACCTCGGAACCCAATAATCTCAACTCCAGCTTTCACATTCTGGGCCTGGTCTAGACTCGGCTAGAGGCTGCTTGCCTCGCAGCCTTTCTTGGCCACAAGTAAAAAGGTTTCCACATATAACTCGTACTTTGTATTTACTGTATACAGTACACCACACCAACACGTACTGTAAGCCACTGAATAGCATGCATCAGAGTTTTCTGACACCGCAGTTTAAGTTGCTTCTGACTACTTCAGAGCAGTGAGACGTGTTCCAGTTTCTCCAACAGGGGGCGACCTTTCTAAACAATCTGAGCAGTTTATTGGACAGCAGTGGGCTTTTATTCAGCATTGAACAGTGTTGTGGTGTATCAATACACGCCTAAAAACTAAATACATGTACTCCTATGCGACTAGGTGTGGTCATGCTGCTCCCAAGACAACCGAGATGTGTTTGTATTTTTGTGAGTGTGTTTAATAGGCCACAATTTCTTTTAAGTGTTGAATATTGGCCAGTTCTGATATCATGCAGACCGCGGCTAACCAGAAACACTTTAATCAGGGTTTCACTGGAGACGGTTCCTGTCCCATGAAAACCTCAAAGCTCTTTTAAAAAGGATTTTCTAACCTCGAAGTGAAGAAGTGAATTCTGATGGAAATTCTAAATCATCCAAAATTATCTGAAGAACTTTTTGGTCTTTAATGTGATGAAAACATGGACTGTCAAAAGCTTTCATCCCAGAATAGCACTAATGATCGGTCCAAACTTAAAGCGCACGTGCGTGTGTGTGTGCGTGTGTGTGCGTGTGTGTGTTACCTAATGTGGAAGTTCTGCACGTTGACATTCTTGTAAGGAGCGGTCTTCCTCTGGCACCACAAGAGAAGACCCTCCTTCGCAGAGGTCTCTGCATTGAGGAAAAAGAAGGGAGAAGAGAAGAAGAGAGGAGCAGCAGCAGGAGAGAAGGAGGAAAGGAGGCGTGCATTAGTCTGTGAAGAAATGCCTCTTCATTACCCCCGAATCCCTATCTTGTTTTATTCCATTACTGGCGCTCAGGTCAGTCTGTTTGTGCTAAACATAAATCAGAGGGACTCAAAAGTAAATCAGGATGTTTTTGTTAACTGCGTGTGCCTGAACAAACATCAGAAACATGTCCGTAATATGGAGAGTAAAAAGATATGACTCAATATTCCTTATAGTGGCCCACACCCACCACAGTTAACTCAACACAGAGGGTTTTAATTAGCTACCACAGCGTCTTCACAGACTGAACTGAGTCAACATTTATCAAGCAGAATGAACGCAAAAATAACAAAAAGGTACAGCGCTTTATGGAAGGGAAGGAGGATGAGGATTTGTTGCTGTTCTGTTTCATAGCAATCTAAATGTATAGAAGGACTGTTGATTTGAAGTGGTCCCCCTGGGCCACCAGAACGTGGGACGGGCATTAGCAGACATTTTACAGACTAAAGCGTTACTGAACTATTTGATAGATGACTCGATAATGGAAATGATTGTAAGTTGTAGACTTAGTTTAAGGAAGTTTCAATTATGAAGCCATGTTTTCATTTAATTTTGACGAGGCAACTGTATGTAGTTCTTCACATTCAATTAAGAGGGGAAACCCCCTGGAGATGCACCATCCCGTTTCCAAAAACATTGAAATTAACATTTAAACCAAAAGAAACACAGAACCTCTAGAAGTAACCAATGATGTGGAATTATACAACCCGACAAAAAAAAAAAAAAAAAAAAAAAAATCAATGTAGTAACATCAACAAAGAATGAAAAAAATTCAAAATGACAGAATAATTAAATAAAGTAAGACAGCCAGGCTATAGCAGCTGGTTTAACAGTGTTCCCAGCACTGAGTAGTTTCACATCATCAGACTTACTGAGCAGCCATGCACCTGGTTTTTATCTTGAAAATATTCCATCACTACTCAACCGTGATAGTGTGTGTGTGTGTGTGTGTGTGTGTGTGTGTGTGTGTGTGCGTGTGGGGTTGTGTGCGCGGCCGTGGGTCTCTCTAGCCTCGTTACTTCCACTCTAGTTCCCACAATGCATCCTCATCGTGCACGTCTTCACGTGCGTGCGAACACCAAAGGATTCCTGCAGGACTTTGGTCGGCCAATTACTCCTGAAACCTGGCTGGGAGTCGAGCTGCCGTGGTGCCCCTCAGCAAGGCGCTTCTCTGCCAAGCTGCTGCTGCTGATTGTGAATGCAGATTTTTGTTTTAATTTTTTTTTTTTTTTTAAAAGCACAGGAAGTTGTACCTTCTACAGAGATGTCCTGGATGGCGAAGCGGAGGATGATGGTCCAGATCATTCCCAGGGTCATCTTGGCGTTCCCGTCCACGATTTCTGCCCGACACAAAAAAAAAAAAAAAAAAAAAAAAAATGAGAAAAGAACATTGCTTCGGATTCACTCTGGAGCACAAATCTCGTCCCGTCAATGCTGTTTTTACAACCTTACATCTGCTCTTTCATTTAATAAAGCCAGCAGACCCACACACAGCTACGGCTTCCAAGTGAGATACTTGGACTAAAAATACATTCATTCCCCGTAGATATAAAATACAGTTCATTATTTCATCCATTGTACTTTTTATTTGGGCCTTTCCGCCTTTATTTGACAGGACAGCTGGGTGAGAAAGGGGAGAGAGAGAGAGGGGGAAGACATGCAGGAAATTGTCACAGGTCGGATTCTAACCCTGGACCTCTGCGTCGAGGCATAAAACTCTCCGTATACGTGCGCCTGCTCTACCCGCTGAACCAACCCGGCCACAAATCCATTGTTCATTTAAAATCGGTATTTTAATCAATTGAAAAAGAATATTCACGAAGGTGTGTGCAGTAAAATCTATATTTTGTTTGGATCATCATCTAATGACATGAGGAAATTCATTCAGCAGTAGGGCTGAACGACTTGTCGTTTTCAATTCGAAATTGAGATTTAAAAGAATGCGATTGGCTAATCGTGAAGGCCGCGATAAATCGAACGTGCAATATTTAGGTGAATGCTTAGTGTAACATTTGGTTTAACCATTTGTTCCTCTTTTTATTGTTATATGCACTCTTTTTTTTATAAGATAACTGCTGGAATAATGTTAAATATCACTTATAGCTGGAAATTCATAACTATGTTCCTCGCATAAAGATATAGAGCAGTTTTGATGTGGTCTCGTGTTGTAATGTTCCATGACACGTTTTATCGGTTACACAGACAATATTGAACTTTAGCTAAATTATTATTAAAAGTTATTTATAAAAAATAAAAAAAATAAATCGTAATCACGTCTGGCAGAAAAATCGCAATCTGATTTTTCCCTTAAAGCGTTCAGCCCTTAATCGGCAGTGAAAAATTTTTAGCGTGAAACTTTCAAAATATAATTTTGGCAGTTTTCCCACCACGATCCACAGGTGTTTGGCAGGTTAATGAGTGCACACAGGACAGGACAGCGGCTGGTGTGCAATGCTATGTCAGGGAGGAGGTATGTAGCGCGGGTCACATTCCACTCATAGTTCAAACGCATACAGCACGGAGACTATTCATCCAGCAGTCCTTTCATACTGTCACCCGTTTATCAATCACACTCTCGCTGTCAGCTGGGAATGGGACCCACGTCGCTTTTATTCCATCAGACATTCTTCGTGTTCAATTTGGCATCCGTGTTGCAGATTTCTATTCAGCTCGATTCATGTCTTTTCACATCTTAAAAACACCGTCAAATGTATTGTGGTACATTTCTCTAAATTCTTATAAAAGCTAAATCAGGTTTGTGTTGTGAGTTAGCAAGATTGTTGGTTTCCCCACTGCCATGCCTCCACAAATCTATACTTTAACTTATTACAAAAAGGATTTAAGTCCCTGGAGTTCAAACGGAGGTTTGTGTCAGTTTAAACAGTCTCTGGAGGACCTCCCCCACTCTCATCTCGTCACCACCAACCCTTCCAGTTTTTTCCTCTTCCATCTTGGCATTTTTCTCTCAGACGGCTTTCCAGTAGATGACATATAGTGGGCTGTTTTTTATAGAAGGCCAGAAAGTGTGTGTGCTCACAACGTGTGTGTGTGTGTGCGTGGGATTGCAGGATTCTGGGCAACTTTGTTTCGATGGTCAGCAGTATCAGCGGTGTCATGTGGCAGAAAGGTCACGTTTGTCCTGATAAAGTAGGAGAAAGGTCACTGTCCCGACATATGAAGCACAACATTTCCACAAACTTACACGCTGCCAATTTCAAAAAGGAGTTGCTGAGAATTTGACCTCAACACTGGTACTCGGGTCACTCTGTTCTCCGAAGGCATGAGAAGGTTAGGAGATAACAGGCACCTCAGCCAGTGATGCCATGTTACTCTAATCTGAGCACTTTTTTCAGTAACAAGTAATCTAACGCGTTAATATTTCCAAACCAGTAATCAGATTAAAGTTACTTATCCAAGTCACTGTGCGTTACTATTTTTGTCATTTTCCTTAAAAATACAGTAAAAATATATTTTTGTTTTCTTCTTGCTCTCTTTTGTGCCATAATAAACCAGATCCTACTACTGGCAACGCCGAGCTGCCTCACAGTAAACCGGTTGTCATGTTTATGTTGAGGCTGTGGGGGTGTTGTCGGCAGCTGCTGCATGTAACTAATAAAGTAATCTGTAAAGTAACTAAATTACTTTTAAAATCAAGTAATCTGTAAAGTAACTAAACTACTTTTTCAAAGTAACTGTGGCAACACTGACCTCAGCACAGACATGTAAATTGGCTTTGGTTGGCAGGTACTCGATGAAATAAAGACTGATCAAGAAGCCAAAACAACACATGACCAGGACCTCCCTGCTTTTAACTGAGCTCTGTGACTTTCCAACTGAAACCGGTAAAAGTCACTTCAAAACAGAGGCTCTGGCCCCCGGGGCCCCTGCTCTGTAGGCCATGTGACCCATCCATGTCCAAAGGTCCTTTACGGTCAGTGTGGAATTTACACCGACCAAGTATGAAAACTAAAGCTCCCATTTTTGTCTTTGTGTCCCAAGTTTTCAGAAGGACTACACGACGATGGATGAATGAGATGTGTCCACAGTGACTGAGTCTGGGGGACTCACAAGGAAAAGTTGTAATTCCGTTCATTACGTATTAGGGGAAGGGGTGGTTGGAGGGGGGTCCTTAATTATATTTGCATGTATGAATGCATGCTTACCCTCTGCTCCAATAGAGACCAGCTTGACTCCTTTGCTGGCGATGAAGTCCAGGGCTTTGTTAACGTTGTTAATCTTGTGCACCCTCATCTTACCTCGCTCAGGCTTGGGTAACCGTTCGCCTGCGGGGACACACACACACACACACACACACACACACACACACACACACACACACACACACACACACACACACAGAAAGTGAGCGAGTTAGCGGAGTGCGTTTCCACAGGCTCAGCAGAACAACACTCGGTCAGGACAGTTAAGGTTACAGCAGGGACGTCAGTGTCGCTGACAGCAGAAAAAGAAACCCTAAGTGAATGTGAAAAGGGAAGCACAATTTCATTACGGGACGACAGCAGTTCAAATGTTTATCTACTATGCCACACGAATGGTTTCCCTGCTACAACAACCTGCAATTAAACACGAGAAACCTCGAGAGAAAAGGCGTCATTCAGTGACAGATGTATAGCAGGGTGTTCCCAATGGGGTTTTTTGGATGCCTGTGATCCATACTGAGGTTGGAAACTGGGAGTGACCTCGCCCTGAACGGGAGGAGATAGCATCTGAAAACATTTGGATTGACAGCTAAGAGACAGCTTTGAAAATCAGACCACGGCTCAGTGACACGAGAGAGAGAGAGAGAGAGAGAGAGAGAGAGAGAGAGAGAGAGAGAGAGAGAGAGAGAGAGAGCATGTGTTGGGCTGGTCGGCTTTTCCTGCGGCTTCAGGGTGAAACATCAGCACCCGGCGCAGCGTGGCGCAAAGCCTGACACAAGCGTCTTTGCTATTTTAAAGACCGTCCAGCGTCCGCGTCATTTAAATAGCAAATGCACCTGGGCCCATCTGTGCGTCCATGGGCGTGCTGGTCTTACAGGGAGGTGTGTTCAGGTGCATTCTGGGCGTATTGCTATCTTGAGGCAGGGGGAAGTGGTCGCGCCGTAGACCAACAAAAAAAAAACCTGGTCTAAAGTCAATAACGCAGCATTTCATTGTTCTTTTAACAGCAAATTAGTAAAATAATGCACTTAGGCTCGTGCTCAGCGTGCACATACTATGCTTGTTACACACACACACACAGCAGCACACAAACATGCACAATCTTATGGTCCATATCGGCCATCATAATAGTAATGCTCCAAGGTCCAAATGTGCCTGGCTTTTGCATGATAGATAGATAGATAGATAGATAGATAGATAGATAGATACACACACGCTCAAATTCGTTGGTACCCTTACAGCTCATTGAAATAATGCTTCATTCCTCCTGAAAAGTGATGAAACTGAAAGCTATTTTATCATGTATACTTGCATGCCTTTGGTATGTCATAGAATAAAGCAAAGAAGCTGTGAAAAGAGATGAATTATTGCTTATTCTACAAAGATATTCTAAAATGGCCTGGACACATTTGTTGGTACCCCTTTGAAAAGATCATAAATAACTAGATTATAGTGATATTTCAAACTAATTAGTTTCTTTAATTAGTATCACATATGTCTCCAATCTTGTAATCAGTCATTCAGCCTATTTAAATGGAGAAAAGTAGTCCGTGTGCTGTTTGGTATCATGGTGTGCACCACACTGAACATGGACCAGGGAAAGCAAAACGAGAGAGTTGTCAGTTTGTTTCTGATCGCACCATCCGTCGCTTTTTGAGCGAAAGTAGGCTCCATGGAAGAAGACCCAGGAGGACTCCACTTTTGAAAGAAAAACATAAAAAAGCCAGACTGGAATTTGCTAAAATGCATATTGACAAGCCACAATCCTTCTGGGAGAATGTCCTATGGACAGAGGAGTCAAAACTGGAGCTTTTTGGCAAGTCACATCAGCTCTATGTTCACAGACGAAAAAACGAAGCTTTCAAAGAAGAGAACACCATACCTACAGCAAAACATGGAGGAGGCTCGGTTATGATTTGGGTCTGCTTTGCTGCTCCTGGCACAGGGTGCCTTGAATTCTTGCCGGGCACAATGAAATCTCAAGACTATCAAGGCATTCTGGAGCGAAACGTACTGCCCAGTGTCAGAAAACTCTGTCTCAGTCGCAGGTCATGGGTCCTCCAACAGGATAATGACCCAAAACACACAGCTAAAAGCAAGAGATGGCCCGATCCGATACCAGTGGGTCATATATTTTATTATGTTTTAACAACTGTATTCCACTACCCCTGTATGGATGTGATATTATTTCAACAGTTAGTGTTAATCAACCGGGATTTCAATATTGACCAAAATAATTGTGATTATAGACAGATGGATACTTTATTCATCCAGAGGGAAATTTTAGGCATCAAGTAGCTTATACAAACAGAACACAACAAACACAGACACACATTTATCGCATATACATAAAAATCACTCACAGAAATTTAAATAGTTAACAATAATAATAACAACAATAATAATAATTATGACCATAACGCCAGCCATATTAGTTTAACTGAATATGTTGTGGTGCTTAGAGGTTGTACAGATAGTTACCTGCGATGACCTCCAGCAGCAGCATGAGTTTCAGCCCATCCCTGAAGTCCTCCTCGATGTTTTCGATCTGTGTGCCAGACTTGCGCAGGTGGGAGTTGCACCACGCCGTGAACGTCTGAACAGAAACAGGAGACACACAGGGACTATTCAGAGCCTGGGCCGCGGTGTTTTTCCACCTTTTATGACAATAAACCACTTTGAAAATCGAGAATGAAAGAACATGAAATTCAATGGGACAGGAAGGGAGGTCGGGGGAGCCGCTTTAGATAAGACGGGAAGTAGCAGACGAAAAGGGGGTGGAGACAGATGTTAGAACACAATACCTATAGCCAAGAACGGCTGGTGATCTCACAGAACAATTTAAAATGTGTACACGTCAAAAAAAAGGGAAACGTGTGGATGGCAGATAACAATGATGAATAAAAACAATGCACACTTTAGGTAACGTAGTGAACACGCACTTTCTGAGACAGCTGTGCTGCTTTTCATCTAAATAATAAAAACCTTCTCTCTTCCCATTTCTCATCCCTGCTCTTCTTCACACTCTTCTTACACAAGATCTAAAATCATTCCCACTATCCTGTCACGTCAACCAGACTACGTCCCATCTGTTAAAGAAACACTGCAAAACTTAGAAATAGATCCTCTGTAATATCTGGCAGCCAGACAGGAATCAAACGGTGAGAACTTGTAATTAGATATCAGGATGGTGCACCAAATCACAAACACACAGACATCTGGGGAAAGACACACACACACACACACACACACACACACACACACACGCTAGCATGAATCTCACACATCAATAGCTGGTTGGAATCTATGTTTTCGTGCTTCTGGTTAGCCAACATTCTTTCAGAAATGTGTTTTTAATCTTTTCCTCTTTTTTTTTCGTAGCAGAGAGGTAGGCACGGGACCGCGGAGAGCTTTGTCACGCCACTCTACAAAAATCTCAGTTATGGCTCGTCATCAATCAACGCACCCAAAACACTTCAGGAGTTTTTTTTTCCCTGACTCGTTACATAATTTAGAGGAAGTGACTAAAAAAGGCCGTGACCAAAAATAAAATGTTGAAGGCCTGGAACGCACACTCGTAGTGAAGTTGCTGTCCATCATACTCCACTTTGAGAGATTTACAAAGAGGGGCCACCGTCCAGTGACGCACCACCACCCCGATTAATGCTACGTTGTGAACAACAAATCAAGTCACGTTTCCATCTAATTGTCAAGCGAATTTTAAGCAAACTTTTAAAAGGTCGTAGAAAATAAAAATCCGAATTGGAGGCGTTTTCATCAACGCGTCTAGAGTGAATAAACTAGACTACGCAAAGCGTATTTTGGCCACAAGTTGTCGTTACGCAGGGTTGTAGATTGCAAACCGGCTTACTAAATCCAAGAGTTTAGAAGCTAAGTTCTTTGGCTAAATGGAGACGAGAGAGGTAGCATTGTACCAGTTGGTTACCTGTGCAGTATCCTGGGTTGTGGCAGAGACATTTGGTGTCAGTAAGACAACCGTTCACCGCTGTGTATACGCGGTGTGCAGGGCCGTACGATTGAACTTGTTGAACCAATTCGTCAAAATACCCGACGTGGCTGAGGCACAGGCTATCACGCACCGCGACTCCACTACATAGCTTGGTGCCACAAGTGTACGGTGCACTGGATGGGACCGTATCCCGATCCTTCCCCCAGCCGATGGATACCGCGACTACATGTTCGCTACCTCACAACTTTTGCGCATTAACTTTTTTTTTGAAAAAGGCAAAAACCACCTAGCATAAAAACTTTTTATTTTGCCATTTCCATCAACATTTTCTAATGAGATACTTCAAAATGTGCGTAAAAATGCGTTGATGGAAACCCCGCTAGAGAAAATAAACGAATCACTGCCGTCAAAATAAAAAACAATCCACGGACCGGTCGCCATTTCCTTACCGTCCGCGCAAGACGCGCTCCCGCGTTCATAGTCTCGATCCTCGCTGCACAGATTTCATTTCAACTATCAAAGCTAAGAACTTGGTATTAGGGCTGTCCTCGACTAAAGAAATTCTTAGTCGACTAACACTTATAGGATTTTGTCGACTAATCGATTAGTTGATTTAATTGACAGAGCTGTGCGCTTTGAGAGGTGGTTAAGACTAGAAAAGCTCAATATAAATGTAGTTAATTAACCATCTGTAAAACTGAGTTTCTCCACAATTAATCCTACAAAAGCACCACTTTAAATCTTGTGTTTACCATAAATGTGCTCAGAAGTTTCTAGGAAATAAGTAATTAAGCATGAATAAGCATAAAAAATGACTAATTGACTAAAGAAATCTTAGTCGACTAAGACCAAAACGACCGATTAGTCGACAAAAAAAAAAAAAAAAGAGGTGGCAGCCCTACTTGGTATTGATAAATAAATTCACGTGGCCACCGATCGATCGATGCTGTACTCGCACCCGTTGACGAGGACCATATAACGTCAAAACACAAGTTTAACAATACAATTTGTAAAAACAGCACACTTTTTATTTGGGAACTACTTAAATGACCACGAGTGTGTACCGGGGACTCACTTTATTGAAAACATACCAAAATCGCTGCCCTAACGTATGAAAAAAAGTTGACTTTGTAAAGCTCGCGAGTTGATTACAAAGATCCTTTTCACAAGTGCATTACATCAGAAAATGGAGAGAAATGCTCATCATTATTTCCCAGTCCAAAAGCCAAAACAAAACAATTCATTGACTATACACCTTAGAAAATATTAGGGATTAGGGCTGGGCGATATGACGATATATTATTTTTCAAAACGATATAAAAATGCCTATAGTATACACAGGCGTAACTTTGGATCTCTTCTTTTGTGCAAACCTGAAATTTTGAGCATATCACAGACTTCATTTTCTGCATTCTGATGAATTTTTCTGCAACAATTTGTGCCTTTTCTGCAACAAGTTATG
Source organism: Perca flavescens (assembly GCF_004354835.1). Lineage (NCBI taxonomy): Eukaryota > Metazoa > Chordata > Actinopteri > Perciformes > Percidae > Perca > Perca flavescens. Next base: position 34,442,572 of record NC_041333.1, on the reverse strand, counting down.
GTGCAAATGTCTTTATTTATGTAAATGAAATTAGATTTTGGAAGGGGTTGCAGCGGTCAGTTTTGATTATTATATCGTGTATATTTTTCTACAACGGATCTATGAACAGCGCTTTACGTTCTGATCCTTGCAGGTTATGTTTATTTTGCACTTAAGTTCTTAAAATGAGAAAATACTCCGTACTTTTCATTTGTCAATTATTTAATTCACATAGGAGTAAGAAAATAGGCCTCACCATGTGTTTATTTCACATAAACTTATTTATTTACTAATGACCAGAAAACGGCCTCTATCATGATACATATTATATCGAGATAGAACTTTGACCATATGGCCCAGCCCTATTACAAATTAACAGAGAGAGGAAATAAGAGTTATTTGCAGTTCTTTTGATTCACACCAGGGACACAACACCTCAGTATAGGATCTAGAAATATCTCAGACAACTTTGAGGAAAATATCACAGTTCAAACTGAAAGACTATCAATCCAATTGACCTTTACACCTCCCCTCTGTCTGCGTCTCTCCTGCGCTGGGTGTTCGAAAACATTTTGACAGGGCGCTGCTCGCTGCCCCGCCCCTCTCCCCACCGTCCCACTGTGGCCACCGGCAACAAAGCGCCCATTGAGCCTCGTGGATAATAGCACCCTTCAGCCCCCTGTACTCTCGCCTCAACCCGCTCTCTCTCTCTCTCTCTGTATGTGTGACCCTCCCCCAGACCGCTCGATACCAACCCCCAACTCACACACACAATTATATATATATAGAGAGAGAGAGACAAACACACTGAGGAGGGAAGGATACATTTCGCATAAACAAACAGACAAAGTTAGGGGAGGATAGAACACACACACACACACACACACACACACACACACACACACACACACACACACCTCTGCGACATGGTCGACTGCAACAAAGGTGAAACAACCTCCAGTTTGTGACCATCCTAATACATAAACAATCCATTTAGTATTCCTTGCTGTCATTCAGCTTTGTTTGAAATTTGTTTGATTACAGAAAACCAAAAAAAAAAACTTTAAAAAATACAAATACTTGGCGATTAATGACGAATTGATGACAACTAATCAATGAATGTTTGCAGCTCTAATGCTAATCAGGCACCGTTCTATGTAACCAATGTAGAGAATGAGATTAAACATGTTATTTTTTTATTTTACATGCATCGTTTATGTTAATGGAGATACCCCAGTCAGCCCATTTTCTCCGGGCAGGGGATTCACCATCTAAACCAGCGGAGCGGAGTGAGGGGACACTGAGGGCTTCTGCAGGTTGGGAAGCTTTGGATTTCAAAAGCGCGTTTTAGGAACGTGAACTGGATCAGAGAGCAGGTTTACTAGAATGGGGCTCTGTCCCAACAGGAGCGCTGCCACTGGGAGTGGTGACGAGGAGAGTACAGTGCACGGAGCAACAGGTAGAGACCTGCACAGAGCCTGAAACGTTACACTCAGTAGAACACAACACGCTACAGATTGAACAGCTTTCAGCCCCTCCCTCCGAGCCCAGGGGTCAGACGCTGGTTCGACTTCCGCTGGGCTTTACCAGAGCTTGAAGCAGGCCTGCATGCTGCTAAGAGAGGGCTGCCCATCAGGCTGCTCTGGGTCTGGGACGAGTGTACTGTGGGAAACGTAGCACCGCCTCTGGCTGTGTTCTGTCAGTCAGGGACAGTACAGCGAGGTGTGGTGCTGCTGGGTGTTGTTAACTGGAACGGGCATGCACACACACACACACACACACACACACACACACACACAGCTCAGACAGAGTGGAACCATGCTGAGTGGACACAAGAAAGCAGCAATTCTGGTTCAAGATTTCTTGCCTTAACATGTTTAAGTGAATCCCTGCAGCTGTTTAGCATCATGCGACAACGGCCGTATCGGGAGATATCTCAGGAAGTTGTTGGTTCACATGAAACTGGGATTGACTTTCACTTCCCCTCAACAAACATTTTGAAAGCTTGTTGATGGAAGTCTTATTAAACTTCCCGAGCATGACTTCTTTATTCGGAGTTTCACTCTGACCTCAAACTGGCTTTCAAAAAGCCACGTTTAAAAATGCATTTTCAATATTAGCTTTCAAGTCTGTATTTTAATATTTTCAAGTTCAAGCGTGGGCTCAGCAGTTAATGGAGATTTGAATCGCGATTACGGCTCGTTATGACACAAAAACAGGATAAAAAATTACATTTTGCAAGTATTATTTCGTCCAATATTCAAATTGGGGAAAGCATTAAGGGGATATTCACAGTTCAAGCTGTTTCCACTGTTGGTTTGTTTAACTTTTTTCACTGCTTTCCAAGTTCAATAATTGCAACATCCTTCCAAAAGTCAATCATTGGGATTATGGGCGCCCGGATAGCTCAGCTGGTAGAGCAGGCGCCCATATACAGAGGTTTAACTCAGCGGGCCCGGGTTTGACTCCGACCTGCGGCTCTTTGTTGCATGTCATTCCCCCGCTCCCCCACGTTCATGTCTTCGGCTGTACTGTCAAATAATGGCCAAAAAATAATCTTAAAAAACATACATACATATACATATATGTATATTTATATTGTGATTATGAGTTAAAGCATGTCAGAGGATTTCCTGTTTTAATTCTGAAGGATATCTACAGGCCGAATTGCCCTGAATTAAACGTGAACTGACCCTAATTCCTGGAGAGAGAGAGAGAGAGAGAGACCAAACAGGATGAGTGCCAGTGCAGCCTGTTAAACCTGCCTGTGTTGGCTACACACGTCTGATGAGATGATAGGATTTCTGACCTGAGCCGAGGACACGCATAACGAGCTGGAGGCGGTGGGACCGAGCAAAGCCGGATGGGACGGTTAAGACGGTTTACATTTTAGGCACGGCGCTCTTTATCCTCTAGTATCTATTGCATAACTGTAGTCACAGTGGAGAACATCCTCTCCACTGGTCCCGCTGCACGCACCGACCAGACCGGAGCCCACTGCCTAATCTCACCGTTTGACTCCAAACATGTCATGATGATGGGTTTTAAAAGCTGCTCAGCTCATCAAGCTTAACTATTTGAAAAACTTTGAACTTTAATACCAGGAAACCCCTTAATGGGATTAACTGTAAAAGTGTAAAGTGGACTCATGTCTGTTGGCAGATTTTTGTTATTGTGCACCAACATATCCATACCTAGTCTCACATTGCCAGACCTATCTCCGCAGCACTGTGGAGGAGGGTCTGGCTAGTTGACACAACATTCCGGGATAGGAGAAAACGCTAGAGATGCACCTTTTACAACTTTCTAGGCCGATTCTCGATTTCCCTTGAGTTAGGCCAGCCGATAGCGATTTTAGCTGATTCTGATTTCATTTTTTTTTTTAACCACTTTACAGCACACACAAATATTTATTTTCTATCTTTTCTTTAATAGAACATTTTGCACAGAACATCGAAACAATTTGGAACAGATAATGGATCACTATAAAATAGAACTATATAAATTACTCCTGGTGTGGGAAATTCATAAACATCTAAAGAGCAATGTTAGAACCATTTCCTTCTCTTCACATCCAATATCCAACTAAATATCGCCTAAAATGATTTTGTTGCCTAAATCATCTCCTCATGGTGCTGGCCACCTCTGGTAAAAATTGCCTACATCCTCAGTTGAACAGGTCATGTGATTCTACACCTTTACTATAATTGCCTATGTCAAGCATTTGACTTTATTTTTTGCGTTTTCTGAAAAACCTGAAAATTACTTAGGCAATTATTTTAGGAAGGTGACGATATTGCAAACTTGTTATCTTCTGCACACACGTTACATGTTGCAGGTTAATTCACCAGGTTCCCTACGTGTGCGAGAATAGCGCCGGCACGCGCTTCACACCGCGAGCAGGTACGCGCCACACATGGCGGAGAAGTTGAGAGAAAGGAAAAGAGAGCGTGCTGTCGCGTCCGTGTGTGCGTGCGTCCTTGAGAACTCTAACTCATATAACTTCTGTTGTCAGTTAATTGTAGCGTTGACCGGCATGAAATCAGCATATGTCAGACTGACCTGCCGGTCCATCGGTGAATCTCTAGAAAACGTGGCCTTGTTTAGTGGCATTTCTTTAAACCAATCACAATCGTCTTGGTTGTTGCTAAGCGGTGAATGGAGCAACGGGAAGGAACTTGTTTTGGTGGAACGTGGGCACGTAGGGAGGCGAGCTCTGGAATTAAAATGGCTGCCGTGTGTTGTGTGTGTGAACCAATAGCTGCAGTGTCTCATTTTGCTTGCATCAGTTTGTGTTGCAGGATGAAAGGCTCCACATGCCTTTCACTGTCAACTGTGGCTCTGATAAAACTGGGAGACCGGGCGACTCCAACTTTGATGTTGACCATCACCGAAATAAAAAAGCTCGTATTTCAGTGGTCTTAGTTTGTACCGTTATCAGGGCTCTAGGATGGATTATCCATGCAAAGGGGACATCATTTTTGGTCTCCAGCTGTCATTACCTATCAAATGCAAATAAACATCTTCATCCAAGTAGCGTTATTTTTGCCAATGCTGGGCCTTTAAAAAAGGGGAACATGTGGTGTGTGATGATGAAGGTTTAGACATCTTTGTTGTTTGTGTTCTGGAGAAACTGTGAGTGTGTCTGGAAGTGGTTAAGTTGTCCAACATGTCTCCATCCGTGGCAGATATACAACGGTCTCCTCGCTGCTTTACTGTGTGGAAAACACAGGGACCCTAACAGGGCCTATTGGGGTCAGCTGTTTGATCTCCACACACACACTCTTTAAACTTCAATCTCTAACTGAGCCTCCAGGGTCAAAGGTCAGGATTCAGATCATTTGTTTCAAAGAGAGGAACTCGGCAGATGTCAAATGCAAGCAGTTACACGCACACAAAACACATGCATAAAAACACATGACAAAAACATGCATGTGAGGCAACAGTGAGAACACACACAGACTGAAAAACATACGTAGACTGAGGGCAGAAAAGGGTGTAAAGATGGACAGCATCCGTCTTACACAAACACACCACTCCTTGGACAGGAATGTGCTTAAGCCCAAGTGCTATAGCCCAATACAACAATTAAATATGTGCATTGATGTCTCAGCAGGATCTGGAAAAACTTGTCCATGCTTTTATCTTCAGTAGACTTGACTACTATAACGGGGTCTTTACAAATCTCCCTAAAATATCAATCAGACAGCTGCAGCTGATTCAGAACGCTGCTGCTCGAGTCCTCACTAAAACCAGGAAAGTGGATCACATCACTCCAGTACTGAAGTCTCTACACTGGCTTCCAGTGCCTCAAAGAGTTGATTTCAAAATACTTTTACTGGTTTATAAATCACTAAACGGTTTAGGGCCAAAATATATTTCTGATCTGCTACTACATTATGACCCCCACCCAGACCTCTCAGGTGGTCTGGGACAGGTCTACTTGTTGTCCCCAGAGTCAGAACTAAACAGGGGGAAGCAGCGTTCAGTTTTTATACTACACATATCTGGAACAAACTCCCAGAAAACTGCAGGTCCGCTGCAACTCTCAGTTCTTTTAAATCTAAGCTAAAGACCTATCTTTTTGATGTTGCTTTTCTTTAAATAATCTATTTTATTAACTTTAATTTCTTATACTGCACTGTAACTTTTATTCTTATACTGCACTATCAATTTTATTCTTGTCTTTTAATTTGTTTATTAATGTTTTTTAATTGTTTTCTAACTGCTCTTTAATGTTTTATGTAAAACACTTTGAATTGCCCTGTTGCTGAAATGTGCTATACAAATAAAGCTGCCTTGCCTGCCTTAAGACACAAAAGAATCAACATTCAAACACACACAGACACACACACCTGTATTGATCACTTCAACTGTTTTTCAGCATGCATACACACCAATTATCTCACACCCAGTTTCTCAATGCATGTGCAATTTTCTGACTACATAGGCAACTTAATTGTATGTATACCAGAGAGAGAGAAAGAGAGAGACAGACTAAGGGTGTGTCGCTACACCTGGGAAGAATGAGCCAGGTTTATTGCTGAAGTGCCTCGCATTCTCTGCACAACGTCAGCAGTTTGTGTGTGTGCGCGCGCGTGTGTGTGTTTTCTAGATCTCACACACCCTTTTTCTTGCCAACATAATGAGCTCACTCTTAAAGCAACTCTACCCACTGACAGTCTTTTGTTTCGGTGGCAGCTCGTCATTTCTATCATCATCATCAACTGACACACACTATAAACAGGAGTCTTACTTGTGTCACTTTTGAACAACTAACTATTATTTTGTCACTTTACCTTGCAATTCTTGTCTCCTTATGCTTTTGTATAGTTTTCTATTCTTAAATTTAGTTGTATGTACCACTTGCTCTTCTTATTAGTTTTTTAATACGTCTATTTATCTGTATTTTCTGTCTTTGTGTTGCTGAAAAAACCCAATTTCAAACATATTTGTTACTAAACTTTTTCACACACCTACACACCCACACACACACCTACACACACCTACACCTACCCACACACACACCCCCACACCCACACACACACACACACACACACACCTCACTGATTCTGTGACGTGATGAAGCTGCTGAAACAAAGGCGTCTTGTCACTTCCTGTGAACATTTCGCAGAACGATAATTTGCACCTTTTGAGAGTGCGGTTTGAATTAATTAGGCAACAGCGGTAGTCCTCCATACTGGGTTTCTGCTGCAAATCTTCATTTCTGAGTAAGGCATCAATAACCGTAGTAAAAATATTGAGAAGAGGAAACGCAAAAGAGGAAGAGCCAAAGTGACTTAGGGAGGTTAGGAAATGGCTCAGGAACAATAGCTGTTAACATGCCCTGAAGCAAGGCACTGAAATCACGGTTGCGCCACTGGCACGGAAGAACTTGACGCCAACTTCGTCAGATCGGGGCTTGGCCGCGGCACGACACGGCCAGTCAGAGGATGAAAAAGCAAATGTAAAAATGGCAGCAGATGGCAAGTTGTTGGCACCCAAAAGCAGATTTGTACTGCTAGTTAAAAGGAGTTATATGGGGACCTGCTGGCAGGAGGTAGAACCTCAAGGAACTTGGACAGAGCCATACTAGACTGGACTGGTTGAACCATGCTAAGCAGGGCCAAACCATGCTGGCCTGGCCCTGTGAATAAAGCTCTACGACTAGTCTGGTCTGGCCTGACACAAGGCCTCCTATTCTTAGAGGCAGGGCAATTAAAAAAAAAAGGGCTGTGGCATGCGACACAGCAGCAGCCCCGCTAACTATTGTCACACACTCTTTTACTTCCAACGCTGCAGAAGACAGGTCGCTCTTTGTAGCCTAACGTACAGAAGCAGACTGTCTCCGTTTAAATACACTTTCCCAACACATAAAAACACATGCACAGACAGCATCTAAATGTCCACACAGGTTAACAAGCCATGAGACGGACCCATATGGCCAACCTAAAAAAGGGTACTTTTACACAAACATCTTTTTGCTGTCATTTAACAAAAACTAAGTCCAACGCTCGCATTTCTCTCCAATTCTCCATTTTAACGTCCCAGCTATACTCTATTAAGTCGAGCAAACCACAAGGCAAACACCATCTTCATTCCTCAAACTCCATTTCAGAAATAAACATCATGACAACTCCTTTCTACAACCACTCTGAGCTGGAACATAGGACCCTGGACCTGCAAATTAAATTAAAATACACACAAAAGAAAGAAAGAAACCGAGCTGCACTCTAGCTTCCATGCAGACCCATTCATACAGTAGTGGTGGAACTGGATACGCAGCCTGCTACTGTAGAGTCACACAGTGCAGGAATACGACACCGTCCCCGGGGGGGGGGCGGCACGGCTGTACCGGGGGAGGGCTTACGGTGCATCGGTGCATGTGTGTGACAACCCGAGGCACTGAGGAAGAAGAAACCGGCTATCAGCTAAACAAGTGAACAGCTGTTGGAAGTGTTTTTTGTTTGTTGAGAAAGTGTATAGATGTCAGACACACGCACACTTGGCAGCATCTCAAACTGTGAAATGACAAAAGATGGACTTTTTAATGCGGCGTCACAGCCGAGTGTAGTGGATCTACAGAGAGAAGGTGTTCACCTCCAAAGTACTGGGGGCCATTAGAGCACTGCTCATCGTGAGTAGACACAGTGAAGAGGAGGAAGAAAGAAGAGATCAGGAAGAGGAGAAGAAAGACGAAGCAGCAGGGCTCTGCTGCAGAGGAGGTTGTTATGGTGTCATTATCCTTTCAACACACACACACACACACACACACACACACACACACACACACACACACACACACACACACACACACACACACACACACACACACACACACACACACACACACACACACACACACACACACACACACACACACACACACACACACACACACACACACACACACACACACACACACACACGTAATTGCTGTGTACTTCTTGGCTGGCCTAATGCCCGTCAGATATGCCATTATGGGAGTCAACAGCTTAACGCACAACTGTTTTTCAACAAGCTCCATAGACCAGTCAGACCCACGGCTCGATATAGCAGCTCACAGAAACAAAAGGAAAGGGAGGATTGAGGACAGGAGAGCAGGAGGGGAGAGGAAATGCAGGGGGTGATGGGGGAGGAGGGGAGGAAGCCAGGATATGATCGAGAGAAGGAGGAGAGACGAGTGATGACTGTGGGAAACAGGAAGAACGGACGCTGGACATCATCAAGTAGAAAGTGTTAGTTACATTTAGTTTGGTCCCAACAAGAAAAGTCTCCCTAAATCTTTCAGTGTTGTAAAAACAATGATGGGAAATAAAGTGGGGAGTGCAAAAAGCGCTCGAAAAGCCCACTTTGAATAACAACCATTGCTTAAAAAGTTTCTAAGTACTAAAATCACTTCTACAAGTAACGTCGCCTGCGCTGGACCGGAGGAGGGGAAAGGAGAGCTCACAGATGCCTCGACGTGGGATAAGAAGTTTAAAATGAAAAAAAAGAAGCAATTTGGTAAGATGAAAGGTGGAAGCTGAGGAGGAGGGAGGGATGTTTAGAACCAAGCACAACGTTGAATGATGAAAAATAAAATCCAATATGTTGTTTTGCAGTTCCCTCCGCTCCAGGAAACACTGAGGATGGAACCAACAGCCTTCAGATTATTTAAGGAGACTCTCGGAGCCAGAGGAGACAGGAGAGGAAGAGGCTCTATTGAGACCAGGGTGGGGGGGCTCTGTGTGTGTGTGTGTGTGTGTGGGGAGCATTCTGGGTAACCAGAGCAGGCTTTCACATTTCTGTATCCCCCCCACACACACATACAATCTTAATCTCTTACATACAGAGTGTGTGTGTGCAAGAGGATCTCCTTGACACAATAAGAGACCACACACACACACACACACACACACACACACACACACACACACACACACACACACACACACACACACACACACACACACACACACACACACACACACACACACACACACACACACACACACACACACTTCACTTCCACACATTCCTTGCACATCTCATCATTGAAAAGATGAAAGATAAACTCCTGTTATTTTTCCCTGGCAAAGTTGAGAAACTTCTCTGAACTAATCAGCAGCTGCCTGGTGGCTTTTAGTGATTTGCTACCGTTTTATGAGAGGAGACTACAACGCTGGAGGGAGGAGAAGAGGACAGGAGGAAATAAGGGAGGGAGGAGTGGGAGGGGAAGGGGGGGGGAACTTGTCAAGCGATGTGGTTATTTGTTCATTTACGACTCTTCCTGTCTTTGTTGGTCAAAGAGTCCGGCCATGGGTCGGATTGCACTGCCACTGCGCGTGTGTGCGCCTGCGCGGGTGTGTGCCTTCCCCATTTTAGGATCAGGAAGGACGTCTTACAAAAGAGCGGGAGTGTATTTTTATACACTGGCAACGGGATACAAATTAGGGCTCACGATCTCACGATATTCTTGACCAAATACCTCAATATCGAGGCAATATTCTAAAAAAGGTAAACAATTGGTGCTTTAACAAAATATATTTAAGTGTGAAAATATCTTCACACTTCGATTTTAGATAAATAATCATCAGTAATGTCGACATAAATGGGGAAAAGGCAAACAATAGAACAGCTAAAACAGTCTGGTAAGATCAGAAAAGTCACTTTACTGTAATGCAGCCATTAAAACCAGGGACAGATAACACTTAGGTCATATCACGATATTACGATATCCAAAATCTAAGACGATATCCAGTCTCCTATCACGATATCGATACATCAATATATTGCCCAGCCCTAATACGAATACATTCTTAATATTAACATAATAATAAATACAATGTTTTAGTAATTTTCATGTTTTTAGGCCTACTTGAAGTACAGATTTTTTCTACTTTTAACTGTGTTATGAACAATGGAAACCTTTGAGAAAACTATTTTTAAGTCCTATTCATCACATTTAACTGCGCGCTAACATTTAGAATAACAGCCCAATATTGTCACATAGGACGATGTAACTTTTACATTATGAAACGTGGTGGTTTTTGTTTATAGTCGGGCTCGTTGACAGAAAGCACCACCGCTCCTGGATCCAAGTTGTCGACCCTGCACATTTCAACATTCTAGATGAGGCCATGTCGTCCCGCTGTGTGCCAGTAAAAGCTGCCGGGGACGTTGAGGCATGTTGCTCCGGTGTTGCATAACTGTATGTTGACACACGGCCACCACAAAAGCCCCATGTCCTTAATTCGCTGCATTTACATTTTAGGCTTTCGGCCGACACGCTTACCCACGACTGAGCACACGGGCAAGTTTGGTGTCACGAGGCGGTTTGAAATTCTTCTCAGATTGCTTTATTCTTGACTTATATGATAAGGTTTTGGAGGGAATCTTACATTGGCAAGTCTCTTTAGAAATTAGGTTCTGGATTTGTGATGCTGAGCTCATTTTTTTTAATGATTTGTCTGTTGGGTGAACCGTTCGCCACACCAATCCACCGACTCTACTCCCAGACAGGACCTTAGGCACGGGAAATCACCAGGGGCTTAAAAATATTAATCCTCCCAAGTATGTGCGATCACTCTGGCTCGCAAAAAAGCCTCATTTAAGAAACCGCTCTTACTTTGGCGAGGCCAAATCCCACCAGAGTGGTCAACGATGGCATCAATGTTTAATGTGAAAATCCAACGTCTTCAAGCAAATGTGACAACCTAAAGCCTGAAACATTTTAACAAATGGTGTCTACCATACGGACCATTTCGCCGTTCAGCGATCCGAGACTTCTAAAGGGGGGGGGGGGGGGAGACAGTTGAACGGAGAGAATCATGTTCGGTTGGTTTCCGGATGAATGAGTTTGTGTTGCCCTGTTTAATGCTTTGGTAACAGCTCTGTGCAGGAGGAGGCTGATGGGTTTTGAGGGGTCAAGCGATTTAATGACTCTTCTTGGCAATGAATTAAGGGAAGAGAGGTAACGGGAGATGGGGGGGCACTCCGAGGTGTGTTAGAAGTCTTTGATCTTGTAGCCAGAACAGGGTCTTCTCCTCATTGAGGGGAGGGAGGGAGGGAGGAGTAGAATAACACAAGCGAAGACAAGGGAGGAAAAGAGCTAGCAAACACATTGATGTTAAAGTGTCCATATTATGAAGAAATAGGGATTTGGGGTGTTCTTTTGTTTCTCTGATGCTTCTACATACAAACTTGTGGAAAAAAATGCTGTTTTGAGTGAGATATGGTTTCTGAATTCATCCTGCCTTCAGTCTCAGGGTGAGCTGTTCAAAATCTGCAGGGTTTTCTATGTCATTAGCCGAAACGCCGGGATAACCGGTTAGCCCCTTCGTTCTCAATGGCAAAACATAATGTTTTTTGGAAAATGAGCATAAAATGGGCGCTTTAAAGCTATAGTGCATAGCTTGTCGTCCCCATGAGGAATTCTGAGTAATGACAACAAAACTGTCGGCACGTCTACATGATACAAGTTGCTAGTAGCCAAGGAGGGCATGGAGGGTTAAAAAAACATGGCCTCTTCAGAAGAGGTCATTATCTTTGCTCGAGTTTCTTGACGACATCAATTTCTGAACATAGCCATACTGAGAAATCCAGAGAGTTGTGTGGAGCCGATAGTCTTAATTAGCTTTGTAGCAACTCATTTGGCGATTGGATTGAATGTAACGGACGTTCATCAATATAAAAAAAGTTATGCACTAAAGCTTTTATGAACAGCAAATATAAACAAATATAAATAAATACACAAAAGTACCATTGTTTCGAGTATACAGAGAAGCAAAACAGATTTATTTGTATGCAAATGTCATGGATTACTACTTTCCAGATGTGAATGATCACCCCCCCCCCCCACCAATCTGGATCATTTATCTACCGTTGCCAAGTTGCCACAGACAAATCAGATCGCTTCGTTGTGTTTTAGTTCTCTGGCACTCGCCGTGTTGTCTTGTGTGGAAGACTCCGCCCACTCGAGTTGGCAAAACCAACCACAAACATTTCTCTTCAAATGAGCTTTTTTTCTGTGTACCAGGACAAAACGAAGGTCATCCCTGCTGAACGTGACAGAAATGTCAGGAATGCCAGCGATGCTCTTCCTCCCTCTGACTCCCTTTCTAGTACATCTTCACTCGCTCCTCCTCGGTTTCCTTCCACCCTCATCATCAGCTCCTTCTCTCAGAGTTTCCACATGATTAACGTTAGCGCCGGTGTAGTCCAGAAACGTCAGAAAAGGAGAGAGGTGTCCTTCTGCACAAAATCTCTGTTCAGCAAGTTTCTGGAAACACGGCAGGCCTCAGCCACTTTACTAAAGGACCTGAAAGTGGGTCCGTCGAGTAGATCACATAAACAAATCAGTCCACCGGAAGCCCGGAATGGAAAGAATTTGCGACGTCTGGTAAGAAGACACATTTCTATCTGTGCTTGTACAGTGTTGACTATGCAGGAAACCGCTTAAAACCGGTTTCAAATGTTCAAGAATCTTTAAAAAAAAAAAAAAAGGCACTAAAGGCCCTATTCTAAATTAGCTTCTTACTATACGGGACGAGGTCCCACGTGAATACATGAATAGTTTTGTAGCGAACAGCTGACTGATCGTAATTGAAGGGGCTTGTTTGCTTAAGTTTCCAGGCCGCTGTCAATCAAATCTGATCAAGCCATACCCACACAGTCCTGCTTAAGCAAATACAAGTGTTTGTGTGTCACACTCTTACTAAATAATAACTAAAGATGCTTTGGCTGAACCTTAACTTTGGTTGTTGTTTGCTTATGGAGCAATAATTCATCTAAGAGACAAAAAAATACATTTCTAGGGGCTTTAAAAAGTGTATTTAAACTGCATAACCTCTATCAATAGTGACAATCCTCAGCTATCCTATCAAATATAATGTGGGTGTGCACTCAACTGGTACTATCTAATTGTATTTATTAATTCTAAGATGGGTAGGCCTGTCACGATAACAAATTTAGCTGGACGATAAATTGTCCTAGAAATTATTGAGATATTTTCATTTTGAGACCATTTTCATCTAATATAATGATAATGGCATAATAATGCAGGTACACCTTTTCAAAGCTCAATAAACATTTACTTGTAAAGAATATTTAACACTGGAAGTGGACGACATTTTAAATAGCCACAATAAATGAACAAAACAACCAAAAAAAAAAATAAAAATAAAATGGACTCTCAGTCTCAGTTAACAAAAAATGCACTGGAATAAAAACCAAACCAAATTTTTCCCGCCGCGATCATTAACATTTAAAAATGATCAAGCTCAGTTTTATTTATCATGCAATTAATTGATTTATTGCATATTGCGACAGGCCTAAAGATGGGTGTCTTTTCTTAGCTGATGTGAAGGAATTAAACAAGCCATTCAGTTTTGTTTTAGACTTCTTTCCAACCATAAGCCTTCCTTCGGTCTTCAGAGTTGCACGTGATGCCACGCGCAGCGTGACACGACGTTTTACTGCAGCGGTAAGTGAAAAGGAGAAGTTCGAGCTCAAAGAAGCCGAGAGAGGAAAGAAACAACATAAAGAGGGAGTCCGCATTACTCGGCATCGGTGTCCCCCCATTTGTGTGCGTCTGTTTCTCTCATATCACACCATAACTTCTTTCTCTCCTCGGCCAATCAGCAGCCAACTAATCCACTTCCTGTATTTAGAGGCACAGCACAGGAAGCAGCGGGGGCAGGAGGATGTCCATGTTAATCCCCCAGGAATGCGGCGAACGGATCCAACTGTACAAGATGTAAAACATTAACCCCCGAGGAAACTTGTGAAATTAGCCATCTGAAGATTTTCAGCGTCCAATGACGCATCACGCCGACAATGGACTCAACGAGGAAAGTGCCCGGGGAGTTTGTAAAGGCCCGCTGCGCTGTGAGGACTTAAAAAAAGACTGGAGGTGACTCATGTAGAAAGCGGAGTGAGGTCAGTGGGAAGGAAGGTGCTTCTAACTGCAGAAAGTTTATATAGGAGGTGAGAGGGTACTGGTTCAACTGTCATTATCTGGTTCAGCACTGAGAGACAATTATACTTTCAGGATTTCCACACCTGCAATTTGTTTTTCCTCAGTAGAAAGGCTGACTTTATTTGTTACATTAGATTCATGGTGGCTGGTGAGAAAAGGTCCCAGATATCCCAACACAAGCTTAGAGCTCCAAATCGCTTACTTTTATTCATATTTTAGCACGTACTGCAGCTGCCCTTACAAAAGTACGTACTGTTGCATACAGGATGAATACTATGTACTACTTCTTCATAGCACTGCGCTAGAGCTTGGCGATATGGAGAAAATCAAATATGACGATATTTTTGACCAAATACCTCAATATTGTGGCGATATTGTAGGGTTGACAATTGGTGAGATTGGTGAGAGAAAGAGATTTGATAAATAATCATCAGTTATGTTGATATAATAACTATGTGGGTAAAGGCAAATAATAGAAAAGCTTGAACAGTCTGGTGTGTTCAGAAAAAACATCACTCTACTGTGCCTTTAAAACCAGGGAAAGACAACGCTTGTGTCATATCAGGATATTACGACGTCCAAAATGTAAGACGATATCTAGTCTCATATATCGATATAATATTGATATATTGCCCAGCCCCACAATGCGCCTTGAACTTCGACCCTCTTCCTCATATTTGCTGCACAAAGGATTGCGGGTCAAAATGGCCAGAAAGGTATGGTAATATGGCAGGGAATATTCACCAGCAGCAAGTTAGGACATGTTCTTATTATTGATTCATTGTTCAATCATTATAAAATGTCAAAAAGATAGAAGTTCATAGTGCTGGCTGAAGGCACTCACCTGCCCAAATGTACCAAACTAAAAAAGGAGATCTTCACAACAACGCTTCATTACTCACACTGTAGTTGAATCAAAATGTGAATGAATAATAAAATAACATACTCCGCACTTTCAGGATGTATTATTCCCTTTATTCCAAACTTTAGCTCATCAACGTGGAATGCTGCAAGTAAAATAATCAAACTTCTTAACGCCTAAGACGTCATGACCGACCTAAATAAATAACCTGGAAGCCCCACCTCAGGCACACACACACACACACACACACACACAGCGGCAGACTATTTGTGCGTTGAGAATAACTAGCACAGGTGTTGCAATGACACCATTTAACAATCGAGGGCTGCCCACTGAATGAGTCAACCACGCCGTCATTTCACAACCGACATGTACAGTACATTTGGAACGGTTCCACTGCCCTAGAGAAGATACTAACTCGCACTACAAAGCATGCCTTGAAATACACACGTATCGCACTTCAACGGCTTTTACTGACCTAAATTTGATACTACAGGAATGTGATAGCTTCTCCAAATGTATCACACAGTCAACAAAGTATGTGTCTTATCCTCGCTCTGTGGCCGCGTACACTTTTGCCATCCAGTTATGGATCCTATTAAGCCCCGGCTAACGCCTGGAGAGCAAACCAGGGTCATGGAGAACACCTGGAAACTGCCCATACAATTCCACACAATGGAGCGGGACACGATCAGAAAAACAGATAAGGAGCAAAAAGGTTACGCAACACGTTCACGTCGGAGTTCAGTGAATCGAACATCACATCACCTCATGTAGAATCACAGCACTTGACAGGAAAGGATTACTATTATATATATTAATGCAATTTGTTTTGAATAAGTGTCATGACAGCGTTTCTTCTACATTGGTTTGGGAATGGCGGCCCGGTCTGTAGCCTACTTGTCACATTGGTAACAGCAACAGCTAATATTGTGCACTGTAAGTTTATAGTTGATCACTTAGTAACCTAGACCGGATCTCCCGGACAGGTTTGGACAGACCTGACCCCACAGCTAAATAAACAAACACTACAAACGTGTCGCTGCTGCAGAGGTCTTGCACTCTGACTTTGTGCTTTTCAAGCCTCGACTTGGCTGCAAATCGACTTCAGTTATCACGAGTCAACAGAGAGAACTGGGACCGTTCAACGCAAATGTTCCTTTTGACCCTCGACAGAACTCACTTTGGACTTGTTGTGACGGAAATGGGGATTATTTGGTTTTCACCGGCTGCTCTGCAGGAGTTGGTCTGGGCAGCCAGAACCACCGGTAGCCAGACCGGTGTTCCCCTTCTTTCCTCAGCCTGATTACCCCCCACCCCAACATTACAAAGCCAAAGCTCTCCAATCACTGAATAAGCTGAGGTCATTATTATTACTACTACACACCCACTTCTGTGTTTGTGTGTGTGTGTGTGTAGTTTGGCAGGCCCGATAGCAGTTGGCAGGGCGAAGAGTCAGCTGTTTGCATCGGCCTTTTATTAAAACCGCTGGCTGAATCTTTCCAGAGCTCCGCGACAACTCTGCGGTTCTGTTGTTGATCAGTTCGGGCAGGAGGAAACGGAATCGCTCCGCCTGCCCTGGATTTGTTGAAAAGCGTTTTTGTTGTCTGGATGCCAAAAGGGCTCTGATGCCAGCTCTGCTGTTGGCATTTATATATATATTTTTTTGCATTTATGGGTTTTCCAGCGTGAGACAAAACACGTAAAACATGTTTCTTTAAAAGTACAGAATATGGAAATTAACCAGACTGAAAAGAAGAGGAAAAAAAACCAGAAGAAAACAAACTGTAAAATATAAAAAGCGCTTCAGCGCAACGTCTTTTTCTCAGTGGAGTACCGAAAACCAATGAGCGTGTACTCATCACACCACAAGTGTGCAGATTCAATTTGGTGATCTACACCTCTGCAGAGCCAATACACAGCTAGTAGTTGGACCCAATTATTTAGATAACCAATCACCTTTCTCATCATGTCCCATACAGGGAACACACGCTTTTAAATACCGGTACTTGCTAAAAGCTGAAAACGCACAAGCATATTTTTTTATTGCGATGTGAGCTGCGTAAACAAGTGAAATGTGAGTGTTTGTCCTCCTCGACTCAAAAGAAAAATATATGTTAGCAATTTGCGTGCAATGCATGAACTGGCAGCTGGCAGCTGGTAAACATGACACAAAACAGAGCGCTGGGAAACCTCTAAGTATGGAAATTACTGTTTATGTTCACAGTGATGATACTTAATGTTTTATGTGTTTGAGAGTTGAGAAACACTGGGTTAAGCACATACGAGGATAGAAAATGGCACCTGCCAAACCAATATTCCACTATTATTCAGAATATGACAATATTCCGAATTTGTTACAGGGCAAGGGCATGTTTTCGGGTGTTACAGGCATTCATTGGGCATGTATACAGCGCGTTTGGAATTTGCCGCAGGCATATGGTCAGCTCTGTGCGTTGCTATGGTTGCTGTACACCAGGGGTCTCCAACAAGTAGCTCTCCAGCAGGTGTCCAGTAGCTCGTGGATAGGTTGACAAACCCAGACACAAAATTCCCCCGATATTAAATGTGAGGTAGCCAACTTTGTGGGCCATAGACATTTAAAGTGGCCATTTTTTTATGGACCAGAATGGGAATATTTCCAGTGATGTAGCTCTAACTATGTGGGCTAAAGAAGTGTAAAATAGACATGAACCTTGGCGTGAAGTTAGGACTTTTCATAAGCTTTGGGTATTGCAATTTCAGCAAACGGTGGCTTCATTCAGCTTATGTGAGTTATCTAAATAAATGTAAGCGATGTGATGCAAGTAGCTCTTGGCCACTTTAGTTATTTTAAAGTAACCCTTAGATGAAGAAAGGTTGGAGACCCCTGCTGTACACAAACCAACCAGCCAACAGTTTGCAAGGCTGCAGACCTGATGAGGAGAATCACAGCTACTTTTAAACATTATCAAAGACTTGGATATCAACAGGTTTTTGGATATGCGCAAACATCGCTACGCCAAAGTTTTCAAAAAGCTGGTTGAAGGAATGAAAGAGGGACGCTGTGTTCGCCACCAGTCCGTACACTTTGAAATAATTGTTTTTTGCACGGCTACATGTAAACGGGTCAGAATGTCGTCTTTTTCGGAATAAGGGCAAAAAAAAAACAACTGAATATTATGTGCATGTAAACGTAGTCCGTGTGTGTAGTGTAGGAGACCGATCGCAGGCTGTGTTGCAACTGTCACAGGTCCAAACCTGGTAACGGCCATGAGCTCTGACCCCGCTAATCCACGCCAAGTAAGTCTGGATAAGAGCGGCAGAAAAATACCAAAACATTAAATTATCATAAAAAATTAATTAAGAGGGAACACCGGGTTGGAAAATTGTAACATTTTGCCCAACCCTTTACAGTGTCATGAAGTCCAAAAGGTTATTTTGATGCGCATCATCATGAGGAAAATTACCTTTTTGTACCATTTTCTTTGTAATATCGCCAATATGCATTTATAATAGAGCTGGGCAATATATCAATATTATATCGATATCGTGATATGAGACTAGATATCGTCTTAGATTTTGGATATCGTAATATTGTAATATGGCATAAGTGTTGTCTTTTCCTGGTTTTAAAGGCTCCATTACAGTAAAGTGATGTCATTTTGGGAGGTGGTGGCGCAGTGGATTTGACACATGCCTTTGGTGCAGGAGACCAGGGTTCAAATCCCACTGTGAAACATCAACCAATGTGTCCCTGAGCAAGACATTTAACCCCTAGTTGCTCCAGAGGCGTGTTACCTCTGACATATGTAGCAATTGTAAGTCGCTTTGGATAAAGGCGTCAGCTAAATGACATGTAATGTAATGTAATTTTTTACCCACTTAGTCATTATATCCACATTAGTGATGATTATTTATTAAAAATCTCATTGTGTAAATATTTTGTGAAAGCACCAATAGTCAACACTACAATATCGCAGCGGTATCGATAGAGGTATTTGGTCACAAATATTGTGATATTTGATATCCTCCATATCGCCCAGCCCTAATTTATCATACAACTAATTGTTTCATTATCATTTCATAAAGTGCGTTATGAAACGACAGACTTCAGGCAGGTTAAGGCAACCAATGATGGGTAACTGTTGTCTTTACGAGAAGGGTTTCTTCACACCGCTTAGCTCACAGAGTCTATTTGTAACCATGACGGATAAAAAAAAACATCTGAAAGAGGAAGTCATTGGTCAGAAGAGAGAAGTAATTGCTGTCAATGCACAACTGTTGGAGAACTGAACCTTGTTTTCTATTCATCCTGAGGGTATTTTTGCAGGGTAATGAAACCTTTTCTAAGAATGACATTATCTAACAAATGTGTAAGACATTTACACAATGCTGTAACCAACGGGCACACGGAGGCCCCTGTCTGGCTCTAGCGTGTGAATGGGTCTGCCTTAGTGGGAGTAAACGTCACTATAGATCGAATGAGTAAGTGCTAAACTCGCTAAACAGCAACTAAGACAGAGTTACTCTTTGCTGGGTTATTTTAATCATTAAAAGGGGAAGAAAAAAAAAAAAAAAAACTTAGTCTACACACCAGAGACATGAGCCAAAAACGTGCTCAGCTGGCAGCATCACTTTATCTCTTTCGGACACACACACACACACACACACACACACACACACACACACACACACACACACACACACACACACACACACACACACACACACACACACACACACACACAGTTATATAACCACTGCAGGCAGACCTCTCTACTGACATGTTGGACAAACTGGGAGGAAAGTAGGGAGAGGAAGAAAGAGGGGAGGAGAAAAGAAAGGAGAAACACACAAACACTGCGTGGTGTGTCAGTGAGTGTGAACAAATAAAGCAGGTCTGCTTGTTTTAGGAGTGTAATCTGTTTGTGTGTGCATGTGTGGTATGAGAAGCACGACATTTCAACAACTACAAATCCTCATTCTTGGCATTCCCTCTAAAACAGAAGTCTGTGCTGCTCATGTTGCTGCTGATCTCATCCAAAACCTTTGACGATGAATAACCAAAATGTATGAGAGAGAGAGACAGAGAGACAACTAATATTTCTTATACCAACAAAAGCAAATATTACATCAGTGAATCATGTGGCGCTCCAGAGACGAATAAGATAGAGTGAAAACAGAGGGCTGGGTGCGTGTGTGCGTGTGTGTGTGTGTCTCTAAAAAATGTGGCCAAACGGGAGTTTCAGGCCGGCCCAGTTGCCCGGCAGCAGACAGCATTGTCACGGTAACAGGCTTTTCCTGCCCCTCCTCCTCTTCCTCCTCCTCTCCACCCGCCGCGCAAGCTTTTACCTTATAAGGAAACGCATTCAACTGCCTATCACGGCGACAATGGTGACGTAAGAGGGCAGCAAGGTGCACCCCCCCGTTGACACACACACATTTTTTATTACATGAATGTACAGAAACACACACACTTTCAGGATGACACTGTAAATCGTGTGTGTGTGTGTGTGTGTGTGTGTGTGTTTTCCTATGAAGCAGCAGAAACCCGATAAGAGAGATAGACGAGCAGAGAGACAGGAAGTGACAGGGCAGGTTATGTGAAGTGAAGAGGTCAAATAAAAGAAAGAGAGCTGCTGCGCGGCAACACCTCCCAACTTCCTGCGACGTACAGGAGGACTCGGGTCAAACACGGGGTCAATAAGTCTGCGTGTCAAAGGGAGCGTACGCATGCCCTTCGGTGGCCTTGGCTCCCATTTGGTGAATTTTAATACCCCGTGTGCGAGTCTCTGCCGTTTTCAGGAAATTAAATATCTTTTTGTGCTGCATGGGGGCTGACTTGACGAAGAAACAAAGCCGGATGCTTATCTGGAAATTAATTATGAAGAGATATTAAGTTTTGTGTCTGGTTAAATCGCTGTTACCATCTGAAAGATTATGAGGCTCATGGAATCCCAACTGTGTTATTTAAGCAGACAGGATGCCCATTGTTCCATTAACGCCAGCCAAGTGTTCTAAATATGGACATTTAGGTGAAAGTAAGAAATACAGTCTCCAAGTGCAAGATATTTTGCTACTGCAAAAGCATTTTATTTTATTTTTTAACAATGAGGCCTGAGGACTATACAGATAAAAAAAAAAAAATCTCCTTTTTAACCCATGTAAAAATCATGCGTTTTATTACATTTGCACTGTCCTGTCCCTAAATGAACTGAATTGCAGAAATTAGGAAAAGGGGAACTTCTTGGGGGGTCTTTAACCAAAACAGGAAATCAATCTTTGGACATGCAGCAAAACATACCATAGTCATTGGCTAGTAAAAAAATCAGACCTCAAAAACTTCATATGAGATAAAGTCTTAAGGCTGGATCATGCAAACTGTTTCCAGATTTGTCAAGGACTTCCTGGTGCTGCAAGTCATTAGGAGAGGAGAAAAGAGAGCTCGTAAAAAGAGCTGAGAGGGTCCGGACCCTGTACAAGGAGAGGCTCATTGTTTGTTCCTCGGAGTTTCCGCTTGTTGATGACCCGCTGAGTCCGCTGTGCCCTTTATGGCTTCATGACTCACTGGCCCACGCCTGTCTGACACATACACACCATCAAGCGCATGCCAAGGCAAATGGGCATGCAAATGGGCATTAATCAGCCGCTGAGAGTGTCACATCCGACACACAGGGAAGTTAAGAGTGACGGGGCCAGAGATCAAAACCGGTTGCAAAAAGAGGAAACTGGTGTGCTTGTGTTGGACCGCGCTAATTGTTTAGTCTGTAAAATGTCAAACAGTGACAAATGCCCATCTGTTTTGCAGAGCCCAAGATCACATCTCAAGAATGCTTGTTTTGTCCGACCAAAATCAGCCTGAAAACAAGTGACGAGATGAGATTTAAACAAACAATCTCTCCGTTTCTAATAGGAGTAGGATTTCCTTCTTTATCCTTTTGTGCACACACAGACGTACAACTTGCAAGACCAAAAAAGGTTTCACGGCGATAAGTCTATATTCTCCACGTAGCGCTTCAGGGATTGCTCCGGTGCTGCCGAAATTCCGCCGGAAGACACTCTTTTCGGCCGGACGTTTCCTTCCGCTTTCTTTGTGTTGCCGTTCTAAACTCTGGTGGATTTGTGAGGACTATGGTTAACTGCTCCTCAGATCTCTGCAGGGTAAATCCAGACAGCTAGCTAGACTATCTGTCCAATCGGAGTTTTCTGTTGCACGACTAACACTAGGCTACTTACGCACATGTTCCGCCAAAACAAGTTCCTTCCGGAGGCTGTTTTGCAGCGGCTCCGGGGCTCCGTCTGGGTCTTAGCACCGCCCAAGACGATTGCGATCGGTTTAAATACATTCCATTAAACCAGAGCACGTTTATCTCCCATCCCAGAATGCTGTGTGACTAGCCAGAGTGCTGTGGAGGAAGGTCTGGCAAGGTGATGAATCCACACGCTGGGCTTAAACACACATTTATAAATCAATCAACACGCTAACCTAAAACCTTAAGGTGGTTTAATGCGGTGATCCTCGTGCCCTAGATAGACTCTCGCAGAGCCGCATGCACGCACACACGCACACACACACGCACACACACCCCCCTCCGGGTGCAGGGCTCAGTCACGGCTGGTCTGGTCTGTGGAGGAGGGGGGTGGGGGATCACTGCTCCAGATCAGTGCAATCCCTTTAAAATGACTTTAATATCACACCGACCCCCCTTCTTCTGTAAGTGGAGCAGTCCAGGATGAGTAGACAGTGAATCAGTGACCGTCTGATCCTCTCCACCACTTTCTGTCCATTTGTATTCAAACAATAGACCCAAAGAGTTTCTTTAACATTAAAAACAGAATTAAGTCTGCCCTCCCCCCCCTTTGTCGATTAGTCGACTATCCGGTCGTTTTGGTCTCAGTCGACTAAGATTTCTGAAGTCATTTTTTTATGCTTTTTCATGAGTGACTTATTTCCATCAAACTTATGAGTACGTCTCTGGTAAACACAAGATTTAATGCGGTGCTTTTGAACAATTCTTTGTGGAGAAACTCCGTTTAAATCAATCGATTCGTCGACAAAATCATGACTCAGTGGAGTAAGAATTTCTCTAGTCGAGGACAGCCCTAAACATAATCTACAACCATGGGCAATATGGATACAATCTTTGATCACAGTATAGTTTGATTTAAATGATATAGAGACATAGATAATGATCATACAGTATGCATTCTGTAAAATCAATTGAAAAAGCCGTTACATCTAAAATGACAAGCTGGGACCTAACAGTAGGCGAATTAAAACTCAAATATTGCAATATTTTAAAACAAATACTAGGAGAGGGAATCACCAGTGGGCCAACAATACGATATTACCACCATACTTCGGTCACGGTACAATATTATTGTGATAGTCTGCGATATATTGCAAATTAGTTTAACTTTTTTTTTTTTTTTTAACTTCGGTCAACATCTGTTTGTTCATCTCACTTCAATTTTTAAAAAGAAATTGATTTTATTATTCTAGTACCAAAAAGTGAAGCTAATCCCCCTACTTCTAGCAAATACCTTAAAATCCTAAAGGAGAAAAGCCAGAAAAAAAATTAAATCTTATAGAAAAATATTGATTTGTTGCATTGCTTGCTCTGAATGAGAGCTTTGACAGCCATAAGTAAGAATGGTTATGTACGTAGGAGGTGTTTTAACACAAGAGGAGGCAGATACTGACATGGGGATATTGTTTTTGAACAGTCACGCCTCGGTTGCCTCAAAGCGTGACCATTTCCTCCACAACTACTGACATTTCTCTTCCAAGAACAGCGAGACTTGAAATCAACACATGTAGCTTTCCACAAGGTTCAGCTGAGTATTTCACAGATCTGTCTCTCTCGGTCAATTATACATACATACATACATACATACATGTATAGTTTTTGGTCATGCAGGATACCACAGCAGCCATATTAGGTCCACAACCCTGCTTCAGGGCTGTTGCTAAGCAACCTGAGACTACAGCATCTTATTTTTAGAAGGTTTAAACTGCATCTCAGCACCTGGTGTCCGGGGTATGAACCAGTCCAACTTTTGAGCCGTTTAATCTTCACACTGTTGCAAAATTATCTTTTATTCTCAAACCTTTCATCCATCAGAGTATTACTGCTTACCATTACCTCTCGCTCTCTCCATCCTCCTCCTCTAAAATAGATTTCACTCACTACTGCCTGGATATAATGTGTCAAGCTCAACCAAAGCAAAGACTTTTTTTTTTTTAAATCACAACAAAGCGCAGCTGGAAACCAGGCAGCACCGGTGTCGGTGTGCGCGTGAAGGCAAAAAACAACCCATCAATCCTCAGGAAGGTGTTAAGAGAGCGCGTTCGCACAGAAACCTCTCTTACTGCGGGCGACGAGCTCGGCAGGAAACACTGCAGTGCCATTCTCACGCTGCAGCGACGAGCAGTCACGTCTCCGCAGCAGTGGTGTCAAAACCACGGGCCAAAAACACATCTATGTCGCTGTGAAGCGACATAGATGTGTTTAGTTTTCTATTCTTAAATTTAGTTGTATGTACCACTTGCTCTTCTTATTAGTTTTTTACTACGTCTATTTATCTGTATTTTCTGTCTTTGTGTTGCTGAAAAACCCCAATTTCAAACATATTTGTCACACACACACACACACACACACACACACACACACACACACACACACACACACACACACACACACACACACACACACACACACACACACACACACACACACACACACACACACACACACACACACACACACACACACACACACACACACACACACACACACACACACACACACCTGAGCTGCGAGTCAGAAGAGGGCCAACAGAGGAGTCTTTGTTAACCGGGGAAACGGTAGCTAAATAATCTCCTGCAGGCTAGCTTTGATTGGATCAGACAGGATAGTAGAGTGGTGGCCGATGGCGGCGAGGGCTTCCCTGACCCACATTAAGAGCTGCAGCGGAGCAGAGACCTGGAAGACTTGCTGCTACACAAATGTCAACTCTGACTTTTAAAAAGGCAAAGCCAGCTCAAAAGACTTTGAGAATAGAAAAGGATCTCCAAAAGACGGTTAAAAGCACAAAACCGTGTCAAATAGGGGCGCGACGATAACATCTATCTGGATCAACACATCGATTCAACGATCGACTATACAATATCACTGATGCAAAGGGAAAATATTGATACGCATCTTTAAGATGCGCCTTCATTTTAAAATCCCCACTTTGTATTTATTCTTTTTTTGTGGCTGGAAGAGCTTAGTAATACAATATCAAATCATATTTGAGTTGCTTTTTCTGAGTTGATATAAACGGATTGGGTTTAACGGGCATAATATGTCGTCTTGTGTCGATCACAGGCCCCTGAATTAAATCCAAATCGTAGCGTGGCAGACTTTGGGAAAAGAGTCAATATATCGTTTGTATACCGACATAATCTTGTCCAGTGATACAACTTGTAATTTACATCCCTAGTGTTGATAAAGATTGTTGCTGTTCTGTACCTCAGCCTTTACCATATCCTCTTTTTCAGCACACCAAGTGTTCACAACTGTTTTAATGTGACAGCTTGGACACATTACTCCTTGTTCTGTACATTTATTCAATATACAGTAGGGCTGATGTGCAGGCATTCCCTACTTTCTTGGCCAGCCATCTGGTCCATTGGGGAGGGGGGATGGATGGAACACACAGCGATCTGTCTGTCTCTCTGGCCTGACTCTGAGGGCTTGCCTGGCTGTTTGCGTGTGGTGGTGACTTTATATTTGCAACAGGGTAAGGGCAGAAAACTGCAGAGACCACAGAGCCTTCCTTCCTCTTTCTTCCACATCTACGACTCCCAGGGGGATGAACGCAGTGCTGCAGTCGCTCTTCCACAACATCTCCCGAGTCTCGCTCATGCTCTTTTCTTCTCCTTGGAGGAGAGTTTTATTCTTTCGCTGCTGAGCGTGTGTATCAAAATAAACAGATTATTTCTCCATTCTGGGGGCTGAATGTCTGAAGAAATAACCTATTTGTCCACGGTCCAGATTCTTCTATCAGTGCCGTCTCCACGCAAAGCAATTTTTGCCATACCAAAAAAAATAAAACTATATTCACCAAGCTGTCAGCAGGAAAGACTGAAGTCAAAACAAAATGAAAAAGACGAGGAAAGAGGAGAAGAATCATCCTGCTTTCCATTTTCATTTCAAACCCCGAGGCCGACGGCAGCAGCAGGATCTGATCGTCTGTCTTTTCAGCTGCATAAACTGGCAGTGAACCTGCAGTAAGTGCTTATCATCCATCTGTCTCAAGCTCTCTGCTTGCCTGCATGAGAGTCTAATGTATTCTTATACTTACATGCTACATAACCCCCGAAAAACAAGATGTTTTATCTGCCTGTCTGAGTCTTGATTTCTCTCCCTTGTTCTTTGCAGAATAATCAAAGTCCCGTATTATACTTTTAGGTATCATTATGCTTTAATGTTCAAAAAAACATTATTCAAACATTATCTTTCTCATACTGTCTGTCTGAATAAATGTGTTTTCACCCTCTACGGTTTGCCTTTTCCGGTCTTCCGCAGGTGAACCCTCGGCGTCCGTGAGCCATCATTGCAGCCGGGGGAATGCCTGTAACGGCTCCGTCTATGTAGTATAGGTGGGAGATCACAACTGTACAGAAGTTCTGGAGGCCCGTTCTGAATATGTATGCATTTCTCTGTGGATTGAGCATTTTGATGCTGTCACAGTATTTATATAGCAACTTAATAACCTGCTTTATAATGGGAAAAAAAGGGTTAATCTTTGTGCTGTAAACCTAGACTAGACCCTATCATCCATCCAATGCGTCTCTCTGTAAAAGCTCTAGGCTTGTAGTCTCTGAGGGACCTCCTCTGAACTATGAAAGACAACAACAAACTTTTGAAGTTATGAACAGACCCCAGGCTGGTCCTGGACATGCCTGACCAGAGACATATCCCACATCACAGAGAGAGGCCCCAGAGCTGAACTGCTAAATCACACACACAAAAACACACAGGGAAATAACTGAACACCAATGGCCAGAAACTAAACAAAGCCCTAAAAATAGCAACATACACTCCAATTATCCTCTTTTGTCTGAACCTGTTGCCTTAACGACTCTGGCAAAGACTGAGAGGCTGAAGGAATAAGTGTGGAGAGTCGGAGAGGAAGAGGAAGACTGCTGCGTGGGATTACCTGCTGAGCAGGGCCGTCCTCGCTTTAAATGAGAGCAGAGGAACCTGAAGGCCAGGCACAATCAGTAAATATTTAATGCTGCTCTTGTGTGCCCTGAAAGCAGCTCAGGCTCCATTAATACCCCGCCGAAACGTTTCTGCTTCGGGTGCACAAACCCAGAGACAAAACGTTCTACTTCAAATTTAAAACATCTTGATTTTAGCCAATCATCTGGCTCACTTACAAATTCATATTTTGAAGATCAACAAATGCTTATCAGGCTTTTGAATGTGCCGGTTCCAACGCCAGATGTTACTTTGGCATCCTGTAGCATTCGGGAAGTGAAGCATTTTAGGTTTCTGCTTGGTTAGCAGTGATCATTTAGAATTGTGAAAATTGAAAAAAAAAAAAAGACATCGGTGTAGACTTGTGTTGTCTGTATATTTCATTGAACACTGTTCTAGTGTGTGCGTGGGTTTAAATAACTGTATCCACACACACACATTCATTGCATCTGCGTCTTTATGCATGTATGGGTGTCCCAGTAGGCCTCTCCTCTTCACCTCTTTGCCCAGTGCCCCAGTTTGAAAGCTGTTAAATAATACAACAGGAGCTCGCTGAGGAAATCAGAGACAGCAGAGGACACACACACACACACACACACACACACACACACACACACACACACACACACACACACACACACACACACACACACACACACACACACACACACACACACACACACACACACACACACACACACACACACACACACACACCTTCACCCGTGTTACGTTTTAAAAGCCATTGGGATAGATGGGGGCATGTGTCTCAACACCACAACAAACACTAACCGATGCCTACAGATCCCAGAAGCTTCATCAGGTGATCAGATTCCCCATAGAGTTCAGTTCACTTTCAACATTACCAGGCTTTTATTGTGAAAGCAGCTACAGCTTTCTGAACATCCTGTACAATACAGACCTGTCACCGTGCTCTCTGTTTCCATATCAGTTTACATGCAGAAAGGACATTTGTCCAGTTCATTCAAACTACAGAGCCGCTACCCGATCTGGCAAACTTGCATAATGTAACGTTATGGACACTTCCACTTCCAACCTGTAGGGGGGGGACCAAAGCGGGAAAAGTTCTCTAATGTTACTTTAATTCATCAAGAATTTACGTTAAGTTTCGGGATACCTCGTTCACTGTGGAGGCATGCGACAATAACAAGGCAACACAGGGTGAGTTACTGATAAACAAATGATTATTTTGGGAGTGAAGTGTTTGGATAGGGTTGGGTATCGTTTTTTTTTTTTTTTCGATTCCGTGCTAAATCGATACTTTTAAAACGGTGCCGGTGCCTAAACGGTGCCTGAACCGGTACTTTTCAATAAAAAAAAAAAAAAAAGGTAGTAAACAACAGTCAGTGACTTGTTTATTGCTAAGGCCATGGTCAAAATTAAAGATTTGATAATAACGTAATAACTATAACAATAACTTATTTCACCAGTAAATTGCTGTTGAACCCCAGATGGGAAAAGGGTATTTTACAATTACTGTCAATGCACCACGAGGCTACCAGTTTTAAGTGAATCTGTGTTGTTTAATTCCGACAATGGCAGCTGCAAGTGAACGCACCGTCTGTGTTGTTTAATTCCGACAACGGCAGCTGCAAGTGAACGCACCGTCTGTGTTGTTTAATTCCGACAACGGCAGCTGCAAGTGATCCAGCCTAGCATCCCCTCCAGATGTCTGCTCGGTGTAGAAGCAGATCCCAGATGTAGCATGAGGCCTCACCGTCACAGCTCACTCTTTGTTACCAGAGTAGCACGGCCTGTTTGTTTCTCTCTCTCTCTCTCTCTCTCTCTCTCTCTCTCTCTCTCTCTCTCTCTCTCTCTCTCTCTCTCCTTTTTTCCATCTCCCTCGCTCACTCACACACCCGCCCCGGAGGGAGTAGAACCTGTCTAGGTGTGGCCATGTATGCAGTTATCTATCGTACAGAACAATATTATTTGAACAACATTGTCTGCTTTATGGATCCTGGCCTGCACTGAAGAAACAGCCACAGTCACATAAAGAAATCGGCTCTGCATAATTTGGATTTCTGCTGATCAACTCTTTCCTGGTTAGATCTTTTTAATCATACTAAAACTAGTTTGAACCGGTGTGAAGAGTGTCACAGTACCACAGTTACTTCTTTTTCTGTTCATGAGGACATTAGATGCATTAGCTGCGATTAAACCGGTCATAAAAACAGGGGAAATACTAAAACAAGATGTGTTAACTGATCTCCCATTCATTTCTAATGGGATATTAAAGCCTCTATTGTTTTTTTGTTTTTTAAATGACACTTATGGTGAAAGGAAAGTTGTGTCTCTGATTTTAATAACTCAGATCCCATTTTTTCACCCTGCACTGCAAAATAAAGCAGCAGCCACGCCCATACGTGCCTACATGCATCATTTCCCCACCTCTCCATTCATCTCAGATGTGTGTCAAATCTGGACATAATCTGGTCATCTGAGCTGGGGTGTAATCTCTGGGTGGGTGGCAGCGGGGGTGTTCTAGCCCCACTCTGACAGATGTTGCTGCACAGCGATGCTGGCCTCCAGAGGAGGACCAGATTGAGGACAACCTCAGACAGTGTGAACAACACAGACACACAGACACACACAGAACAGCTGCTCTTGTAAAGACCAAAAACACAAATGAGATTTAAAACATATTCACTAAGGAACGGTCAAAATCAAAGCAGCAGAGGCCAAGATACCCTAACATGGATGTACGTATTATGCGTCCTACATTTCCTATAATGCAACTAATATCTTTTTTTTGTTAAATCTCTGACAAACTGTTTTCAGACTAAGTAATAGCTACTTCTTGCGACTGACCTCTATGTATAAAAATCAGTAAAGGTCCCCTTTAAAGTTTGTTTTAAGATATTGAACACGGTTCACAAAAGACAATTTTTATTATTTTTTTTTTATAGTTGTGATGACAAATGTCTCTTTAATGTTATCTAAAGAGAAGTACATTTAGCTCTGTGATTCCCTGCAATAACACCAACAATATAAGAACGCATCTTCTCACGACATCTTCTTCTCGAACGCCGAAACAGCACGCATTAATTCACACACCAACAACCACACACACCTTAAAAAAAGACAACGAAATAAACGCTGTTAAAGATGTAGGCAACGCGCATCTATCTATAGCCTGCAGTGTGCGGTATGGAACAACGCTGGCTGCATTCGCCTCCTTCATAACTGCTGCGGACCGTTTGAAATAGCAACCGTGAGAACAGGATTTTGCTTCTCGTTCTATTTTTCTGATCAGGTTTCTTTATTGAACTCTCTTCTCTCTCTCTCTCTCTCTCTCTCTCTCTCTCTCTCTCTCTCTCTCTCTCTCTCTCTCTCTCTCTCTCTCTCTCTCTCTCTCTCTCTCTCTCTCTCTCTCTCTCTCTCTCTCTCTCTCTCTCTCTCTCTCTCTCTCTCTCTCTCTCTCTCTCTCTCTCTCTGGTGCAGGATGATATCAGGGCTCTGAAGTGGTGTTTCCAAAAATACAGAGCCCTGCAGAGTGCCGTGGTTCAGAATAGAGAGGCTGCAGCCTCACACAGATCCATCTGTGCGCTATCTGCACTCTGCAGCCATGTAGACAGAGGAGAGAGAGAGACACGAGGCCAGGCAGAGATCTTCAAACCTCACACAGCACCACCAGCTACACTCTGCAATGGCAATGGGTCAGCTTTCTGTATCTTTCAGCCCTTATTGTCACAGGTTAGTTTGAAAAATGTTTGCTGAAACAATTAAATACGGTTGAGATTAGAGCAGCAAAGATTTGATTAATTGTCAACTATTTTGATAATCATAATAGTCTCTTTTTTATAGGGTTGCTTCCTCTGCAGCGTTGTGGAGGAGGGTCTGGCAATGCAAGACTATTCATAGAGCAACTGCCTCAACCTGTCGTCTTCTGATTTGGAAACAACAGCGGTGAATGCGGTATGAACTTCTTTATTTTTTGGAGCATTATAAGTGCAGCCCAATTACACAACTCCAAACAGTGGGGGTGTGAGGAGAGTTACTGTAATCCTTCCATTTTAACTCTACTGATGTTTATGAGGAAGTTGCCAAAAGCACAGTTGAACTTTTTCAATATTCGATTGTTTTCTAAATGATCCTTCGTTTATTTCCCTGTATGTTAAATGGACCCTGAATGACACAATAACACACACGCTATGTACCTCTGCTGGAAAACTGCAGTCAACACCTCCCTCCCCAAGACCCATAACATGATGGTGCCACCCCCCCAATTCAACCACACCTAAACACACATCCTTTTCTTCTGCTGCTGCTTTCCTACAAAACAACAGCCCCTCTGACACACACACACACACACACACCTGAGAGCACAAGGCGACGTCTTTAAATGTCTTGTTCTGTCCAACCAAAAGTCAAAAACTTAAAAAAAAAGGTATTCAGTTTACAGTGACATAAACCACAAACCCAGCAGTGTCTGAGAGGCCAAAGCCAGGAAATGATCAGCATTTTTTGATAATATCTTTTGAGTAATCGTTGCAGCACAAGCAGGACCTCTGTGTCTTTCAGTATTCAGTGTGAAAAGTACTTTTGAAGTGACGCAAATCCAGCAGAATATTTTGGATTTACTAGACGGTAAAACTGCTACCAACTACTTTTTACACATTGGCAAATGGATCAAAGAGCACACAAAAAAAAGTCAGTATATTCCTTTAAATCCCTGTCGAGGATACACTTGGAGGACATAAAAGGGGTGGGGGGGTGGGGGGGGGGGTCTGAGCCTCAACCATCAAGCATCAACATGCACACTGGCAGCCAACCAAAAGGAAATTCTTTGTCCCTATTGTTGCCAGTGTTGATTCATCAGGGGGAAATGCCATTTACTAATTATCATAACTATGCACAACAGCCAAGATGTAAGCCTGTGAACAACACAGCCAAAATAGGTGAGAGAGCACTAAGGACCTCAATCCATGGCTACTATGATGTTAGGATGCACCCTCGTCCTCCTCTCTGCCCCCGAAAAATACACCCACAAAGAGTGGGAGAGAAACAGACCGTAAAGAAATCGCTTTGAAAGAGACCCGACCCCCCATTAGGCTCCGCCACCTCGACACACAGGCCCTCCAGCCGGCCAATGGCAGTACCAGCCGCGGGCTACACTACAACCTCTCAGCTGATGATTGGACCGTCGGGCTGTGCAATTTTAATCAAATTGAGAAAAACAATTATTTTGCATGTTACGTTTTTGCAAGTAAACTCTCCGTTTTGTGTTCTGAAAGGGGAATTAAAAAAAGTTTAAAAAAAACGGGAAAGGTGTGAGGGGAGATTTCACAGTTCAAGGAGTTTTCACGGTTGATTTGTTTGAACCGTTTAACTGGTTTTTTTTGTATAAATCATCAACATCTTTCCAAAAGTCAACGAGCTATTGTGTTTAATAATTGTGATTTCTAGGGCTGTTCTCAACTGAAGAAATTCTTAGTCGACTAACACTCATTCAATCATATCGACTAATCGATTAGTTGATTTAATCGACAGATCTGTAAATCTGAGTTTCTCTGCAAAGAGTCGTGCTAAAAGCACCACTTTAGTTCTTGTGTTTACCAGAGATGTGTTCCTACGTTTCTTGGAAATAGCGATTTCAATATTGATAAAAAATAACCGTGATTAGGATTTCTTTGCAGCCCTATAGGACCGTGTGGTGGTGTTGTTTGCTGCACCCACCCCCCCCCCCCCCCTCCCCTTCTGGTCTGCACTTTGAACTAGAAACTAAGCCAACGGTTCCAAAGTGCAATCAATCACAGGGTGGCGGCGGTGTCCGACAACATTTCTGCAAACAAATATTTGGCGCCACGACTTTGGCCACATCGTAACCTCTCCTCTGCCCCTCGAGGAGGGTTCTCCGTCTGGTCTCTACCACACAGACCACATCTGCAATCCTTTTTTTTTTTTTTTTTTTTTTTCCTGTTGGTGCAAAAAAAACAGGACACCCCGCCCTCCTTTAGTAAAAAGCCCCCTCCCACTGGCCTAGCCAGCTCTAATGGGCCACCAAAGGAATGTTTCCCCCTGCATGCTCTCTCACCGCCGCCAATAGCCGAACAGAGAGAAAGACCAACGGGGGAGGGAGGGGGGGACAGAGAGGGGTTACATTCCTCTCGGCTCTGTCCTCTCGCTGGCTGCTTGACTGACTGGTTCGTTGTTTAGGTCCACGAGCTGATTCTGGATCGCGGTCAGCTGAGGCGGAGGGCTTTCCCACAGCTGACCTGGAATCAGCTGGCAGTGAGCGAACTGCCAAATGCTGCACTTCCATTATCTCACATCCCAAAATGCCTCCACACCGCTACTTTTTTTTTTTTTTTTTTTAGGAGGGGCGTCTCTCCTCAAATGTTATTCTTGTCAAGAAGGAAGAAAATGCAACTGAATCATCCCGATAAGGCCAGTAACAATTATTTTCATTAGCGGTTACTCGTTTGTCTATCGATCTATAAAATAAATAGTGAAACCGTTGCCATCACAAGTTCCCAGAGCCAACGTCTCATCTTCAAATTGATTTGTTTTCACTGCCAGGCAGTCGAAATCCCGAACGTACACGACTATATAAAATCGGAGAAAAGCCGCAAAGTCTCAAACATTTGAGGCGCTGAAAAACAGTCCAAGTTTGGCACGCTTGCTTGACAAATAAAATAAAATATATAATAAATAAAGTAAATGATTATTCGGTTGTTGAAATAGTTCTGTCCGTCCACGTGACTAGCTGCTTACCCAACTTAGTGACACCACAACTCCAGTCAAAATTGCTTCAATTCAAATGTTCCACTTCTGTAAGAGGAGAACGTATGCACCAGATTTCCCCCTTTCAGTTCTATTCTCCCAATGCCTCTGGAAATACATTTGGATAACCACAAATCAGCAAAAAGATCTAATTATCTTCATATAATCTAGTACACGGAGTCCCGGCTGAGCTGATGTGTACTCGGAGGCTGCGACGCAATGCGTACATGTCAGTGTGTGATCAGGACTAGATGTCTACAGTTCACCTGAGGCTGAGGAAACTCATTTAGCTCCAGATAAACATCTGCGGCGTAGACCTCACTGATTCCTGTTCCAACAGCCCTGAATGATGACAGCTGGGATTCCTCATGTAACGGCCACGCCCCAGTCAGGTTGGTCCTGCTTGGTTTTACAGCAGTGAATTGCTTACATTAGCTAAGGTCTTAAGGCGTAGGACTGGTAATTGTAGATTGGGTTTAGATTTGCCAAATTGTAATTATATAAAGTGATTATTGGTCGGACTACATATTTTTATTATTTAGTTGTAATTTTTAGTTGTTGGCACTTGACCCTTAACATGTTCATAGCAACCAAAAATGATAAGGGAGGGGGGGAAATGTTTTATGATAATAAAGAGGCGTGGTTTACTTCATAGGCTGTGTATTTGTGTTATTACATCATCTGGGTTACATAACTGTCATTATAAACAAAAGATGTATCCTGGAATTCATTCAAAGCTTTAAATTAGTTAAAATTTGACTGAAAGAGACAATTATATCATTAATCTCAAATTATTTCTGAGACAATTAATTGTACAGCAACATTTGGACTTGTTCCAGCTCTAGCATGGTCTATAGTGGTTTAGCGAGCAGGCTAATCAACCATCTCCAGCGCCCTTCATTCTTTGAAATGTTTTGGAACAGGAAGGCAGACGGGGAGATAAAAGTCACCTGGCAGCTTATCGTGCAGCCAGATCTTAACCAGAGCCAGTGTGGTGACAACGGCAGCTTGGTTTGGTTTCGACAAAATGTCACAGCTCATCCTGCGCCAACCCGGGCCATCTGAACCGGCTCCGCCTGCCCGCCCGCCCGCCCGACAGTCACACAGAAAGCATGTGAAAGTGGGCGGCAAAAGAACAGACTAACACTGTGTCCAGCTGCCCACCTTGGCAGAAATGGAAAGAAATATCAGTGTGTGTGTGTGTGTGTTGTGTTGCAAGTCTGGGCGCTGGTGGGGTGTGTCAGGGGAGGCTGGCCGTTAGCCTAGTGCTCCTTACTTTGTGACACATCTGCACCATAGGGCTGATTTTTGGCACTGTCGATTCATCCGTCGATTATCGTTTGGACTATAAAATGTAAGAAAATTGTGAAACTTGTCGATCAGCGTTTCCCAAAGCCCAAGACGACGTCTTTAAATGTCTTGTTCTGTCCAACCAACAGTCAAAAACTTAAAAAAAAAGGTATTCAGTTTACAGTGACATAAACCACAAACCCAGCAGTGTCTGAGAGGCCAAAGCCAGGAAATGATCAGCATTTTTTGTACCTCAAGTCTTTTGCCCAGAACTCAAAGATATTCGGTCTGCTGTCACAGAGGAGTGAAGAAACCAGAAAATATCTGTGTTAAGAAGCTAAAATGTGTTAATTTTTCCTTTTTTTTTCTTAAAAAAAATTATTGGAACCGTTTAATAGTTGAGAAATTATCAATTCATCTTTACAGCTCTACTGCACAAGCAAAGCTAGAATAGGACACGAAGTTCTATCAAATTATCCCGTCTACCTCCCCCATCTTTCCATCAGTTACCGCTGCTAACCGTAAAGCCCATGCAGCGAGTTAATCATCTAAAGTTTGATCTTATTGTGAAAGAACCAAACGCTACGGTCTGCAACAGAGGGACGAGTGCTAATTAATCAGATTCCAAAAGAACATCACGCTGACAAATAAGAGCAATCAATCACCGGTGATCCTGACTGCTCCGGGCCTTTTGACTTGTCTTGCTTTATTGCTTTCCCCGTTAGCTCATCCGCCCACATCGCCGTACTTTCGCCCTGCCTCATGACATGAGAAAATATGCGCCGCCTTAACGGTCGCTGAGAAGCTGGATTTGCATGCGCCTCCTGCCACACCGCCGAGAGTCCCAACGAAGCCTCTGGTGGCGTCACTGCATACTTCGACATGTTTCAGCCTGCGGTGGATCCGAGAAGCCGTGACAAAGACTTAATAGCATGCTTGTCAGATGAGGAGCTTCGACCTGGAACAAACTGTAGTTAACTGGACTCAGCTGGGCTCCGTCCAGGTACTCTGGGGTGTTGAGAAATGTTGAGAAATGGACAACTGGAAACAAGCTGCGAGGACAAACCTCTGCTTCTGCCAAAGAAACACAGACTCGCACTGTACAACTCTGAAATATCCGCATCACGACTCCGAAGAGACTCCCAAAGACCAAGTTATTCTTTTGCAGAGTGAGTCTCTGATCCGTAGGACCGAGAACAAACTTTTATTCGAATGGAGCAAATTTAAATAAAAGCCTGAAAAAAGAAAACTGCCGCCAAATGTTCCCTTTTAAGCATCCTCATTTTTAACTTCTTGCTGAAGAGAAAGAGAGAGGAGGTAGCCTATGTGCATGTAGCATATATATATATATATATATATATATATATATAGTCCTAATCTTCGGGGTGTCCTCGTGGCTCTATTAGACGAGGTCCAAACCATTACGCTACTACACCTCCAGTGTTCTGGGTTCAATTGTGAACTGAGGCCTACTGTCACATGCCATTGAGTTGTCTCCTCACTCTGGCTTTCCTGTCTCTCTTCCCTAATGTGGGCACCGCATAAAAGCAAGAAAACCAAAAAAATCCGAAGCATTTCTGTCTTTTACCCCCCCCTCTTGCATTACTCGACATGGTAAATGTGCAAGAGTCAGCATGACTGAAAACTCTGCATACGATAAACTGCTCTTGGTCTTGGCTTTGACCTTACAAACTCGCCCCTCACAAACCCATTCCCACACTCATTACATCCACGTCTCTCTTGATAGTCCTGGGGGAGGCATTAGCTTTTGCGCAATAACTGCCACAGTGAGCGCGAATACACCGCAGGAATTTGCCCTTGGTCCCCCCCCCCCCTCCCCCCCACCTTACCAGGGCCAGCACGGCTCAAGCTTGGCAGGGGGACATGTCCCCAGACTGGACTGTTCCCAACCAACCAAACACCTATCAGCCTCCACTGATGAGTGCAGATTCAGGAATGGACCTCAGCCCAGGTTTTGCACAACAAGGCCTCACTCTGTTAATGATTGGTAAGGTTAGATTTTCCTCTTGAAGAAACTTTGACCCGTGTGATCTCTAGACAAATATGCAGAGTCCCTCCTCACAGTCGTCCAACCGCCGCGGGTTAACAGCGAAAGGACTGGCAGCGCCAGGTTTGATGGTAATCAAAACGCAGGAATGTCTAAAGTTGACAGCTAAAATGCTGAGTAGCCTAACAAAAATTGCATGCTTCTATGCTCGGCATGCTGTCACACCATTAGAAAGTATGCCAGTCATCTGGCTTGTGAGTGACTATGATAGGGCGCGTAGCCTGGTTAGCACTAAGTA
The DNA here is from genome assembly GCF_004354835.1 of Perca flavescens. Classification (NCBI taxonomy): domain Eukaryota; kingdom Metazoa; phylum Chordata; class Actinopteri; order Perciformes; family Percidae; genus Perca; species Perca flavescens. Next base: position 34,404,691 of record NC_041333.1, on the reverse strand, counting down.
CACACAAAAAAAAAAAAAAAAAAAACAACACACCCACTCAACCATTCCACACCGTTTAGCAATCATTCCTCAAATCATCCTTCATTATACCGCCTCTCCACTCCCTTATGACAGAGCTTTAGTGTTGTATTATGTGTCCACGTAGTCACGAGGGACATGAACTTCATCATCAGGGTCGCGTCCTCCATTTCCATTTTGCAATATGTCAGGGCTTGAATGGGTCCATATTTTGAGAAATGATTATTCAGCACAGCAGTGTTGTGTGTGTGTGTGTGTGTGGGGGGGCAATGGGTAAAGAAACAAGGTCACATTTGTCTGGTGGATGTTAGTGGACGGCTTTCATTGCCATCCTCGGGGGAAAGTTGCCATTAGCGTTGATCGTAGCTCAGTAGCATCGTTTTAAAACATGTCGAGGATGAGAAGTTAGATGGCGAGTTGATGAAGATGGGGGAGGGGGTGTAGAGTAGTACAATGATTATTTGGATGATAGGTGTAATGTTAGGCCGAAGAAATAAGGGAATGCAGCAGGGCCCAATTCCCCATATGGTTAGGGCTGCAACTAACAATTATTTTCAATGTCGATAAACCTGTAGATTATTTTCTCGGTTAATTGATTGTTTGGTCTATAAAAGGGTCAGAAAATGGTGAAAAATGTCAATCGGTGTTTCCCTAAAAGCCCAAGATGATGTCCTCGGATGTCTCGCTTTGTCCACAACTCAAAAGATATTCAGTTTACTGTCACAGAGGAGTGAAGAAACTAGAAAATATTCACATTAAACCAGCTGGAATCAAAGGATTTTTAAATCTTTAAAAATGACTCAAACCAATCAATCATTTATCAAAATGGTTGGCCATTAACTTAACAGTTGAAAACCAAATGGACTCATCTTTGCGGCTCTATGGTACCAAGTGATGTTGTTTGGTGTTGGGAGTATTTATGCTGAAAATGACTGGAGTTAAAAAATCTGCAGCACAGCAAGTGGGCGTTTAGTTGTGTGCAGTAACATGAGTGTGGCTAAAGAAACTTGTGTGTCCCGGGTCTGTGGGAAGAAGACTGGGTGCAACTGGCCCACCACATGGAACAACAGCCTAGAACGGGTGGGCTCAAGGTAGCGTTTCTCCCGACAGGGGTCCTGTTAACCTTCTCTTCACCTGTCCAGTTAGACAAGCATCTCCTGATGTACAAACCAATGAGAGATAATGGCCCATGCTTTATATACATTTTAACTAGGGCTGCATAACAGCTTTTTTTTTAGGGCTGTGCTCGACTAAAGAAATTCTTAGTCGACTAACACTCGTTCAATTGTATCAACTGATCGATTAGTTGATTTAAGCGACAGATCTGTTAATCTGACTTTCTCCACAAAGAGTCATGTAAAAGCACCACTTTAATTCTTGTGTTTACCAGAGATGTGCTCGTACGTTTCTTGGAAATAAGTCATTCTGCATGAAAATAAGCATCAAACACGACTAATGGACTAAAGAGATCTAAGTTGACTAAGACCAAAACGACCGATTAGTTGACTAATCGACTAAGAGGGAGCAGCCCTACAGTTTTTTGTTTTTTTATCGTCATCGCGATGTCAACTGGCGCAATAAACACATCGCGAAAGGCTGCGACATATCGCGATAGACACTCAGAGATTTTTTTGTGTTAGCTGAAAGAATATATCAGTAGAAAACTGCACTTTAACATGCAACACTTTTATTTATTTTTTTAGTGGTGCCTTTTATTTTATATTCAATGTATAATGTGTTCAATAAAAGAATGTTGGAAAGGATTTCCTTTCGTTCGTGTTAAATTCAACAAGCAATTTGTTGGAGCCTATTTATGCGGAATACTGACAGTAGCCTGGGCTACACTTTAATATCCAACTGCCTGCCAAGTGCCGAGAGTTAAATCTCGCTAACAAGAATCACTACTAAACTCTTCTCAGTTGACACAATGAACCACAGCAGCTTTCGGGGTTAAACGATCTGTATATAAAAGGCCTTGAAGTGCCTCGTATCGGTCAGCGGTCTTATCGGCCTCCAAGCAGCCAGCCAGGCAGGCAGACAAGTGGGACAGGGCGCCTTGATAACGCACTAACCTTCACACAAAAAAAGCTGCTATTTAAGGCCGCAAGTCTCCACAATCACAATTTGGATTTTTTTGTAACAATGTGGCGCCCTGTTTCCGCTCAGGGAGGGGGAAGAAGTGCCAGAGGAGGGGGAAAAAATATCACCTTTTGAAAGAGTGAAAGCCGAAAGCTAATGCTATAGACACACATACACAACCGAGTAGCCTACTTTCCATTCACAGAGGGAATTAGAGAGGGAGAAATCAGCATTTTAACCAGGGGGGGAATGAAATAGCTTGACATTGAGGAGACGAGCTAAGAGGAGAGCCAAGGCTGGGAGGAGAAAACGGTCGATACAAAGTAGGGCACTGGGGGCAACTGCGGGGTTTTGTAGAGCAAAACCGAGGCCCGTACTCGGGCTCTGACTTCCACTCCCCATCCCATCCCTCCCCTGCCATTTTCTTTCTGCCCGCCGCCGCCTCCTCCTCCTCTCAGCCCTGGCTCGGCTCGGCCCAGTAGGGCCCGACTTTTGGTTCCCCTTACCTTCCTCTGCTGTCTCTCCCAAGCCGGGTCCAGGAGCATGTCCCGGTCCCAGTCATTCTCTTGCTCCATGTAGGTCTGAACTCCTCCGGTCGAGGATTGATTATTAGCAGCGTGGTAATCTACCATGTCAGCACAAGAAACCTGAGTGCGCCACAGAGTGTGTCAGCAGGGAGAAAACGTTCAGATATAACCAAAATTAAAATGAAAAAAAAAAAAAAAAAGAAGCAACGACGGACTAAATTAGAGAGGTGGGACGGGGAGGGATACAGGACAAGGGACGTGTCCTTCTTCTCTCGCCGCTTTCAGCCGTGAGTGTGTTTTCTTTTTTTTTTTTTATGTGATGAATATCCGGCGTGTGCAGTCAGAAAATCCCCGCTGCCGCTGTGAGAAGAAAAGCTCTCTCTCTGAACTGAGAGGCTGCTGGGAGGGACCACGGGGAGGGACCGGCCGCTCCTACAGGCTCTGCCGCGGCACCGACAAGCTGCACGCACTCAGCCGCGACGCTTCCGGTGTCACCTTTCAAAGTAATAGCCTACATGGGCCTCGTGTTTATGTTTTAGCTTCATTTCCCACAGTGGCGTAGTCTACGACGTGATACACAGGTATAAGCAGTATATACCCACTAAGAAAGCTCCAGGATTTCCATATACTCACTGAAAAATGCGCAATCACACGCAACAACATACTTTCCATTATATGTTAAATATATTTTGAATTGCCATCTGTGTTTTCCTTCGCATAAGCTAAATAAAGGTATTTCCGCCGTAAATTGGTGCATTCAAGTGTATCAGAATGAAGGAAATTAAATCTTTGACGCTCAAAATTTCCCTGGAGTAGGACACCCAGACCTCACTTTAATATGTCCATTCTGGTCCATATATTTATATAGTACAGTATACCCGCTAAAATACATAAGACTACACCACTGTCCCACTCCATCACTGACACAAACATACACCTCTAAAGTTTTTTGTTTGTTTCACCCTTAAGGGTGTTCTTTCTGTCTTACACAAACATATTCTTTTTTATATATATATTTTCTAGGGCTAAAAAAACCTTAACATTTAAAATAAATATTATATTTAATCAATTATTTTAATGTCCCTAACTTCCATCCTTCACAATACTATAAATGCAATCATTCGACTATTATCATCAATTTGCAAAAGAAGTGTCAAAAGTCATTTTGGGATTTCTCGTGCAATTTACTAATTTTCCTCGAAGTTATGAGATTTTATTTTGAAGGGGACCTCGCCTATGTTGCGGTGTGAATCTGTGTATCTGTGTGAATTGACACACCTGTCTCCAGTGTCTTCTATAGGCCCAACCCCAGACAGTTTATGAACATTCATACATTTGACATGAGCTTCTGAAACAATAAAATGAAATGTTAGTATTTAGTATATTAGTTTCTTTCTTTCTTAATGTTATCTAGTTATGTGTATTTGTTATTTGTTTCTGTATTTATTTTTTGTTTTTTTAATATTATTGTTTAAATATGTGTTTATGTATGCACCATCAACCAAGACAAATTCCTAGTAAGTGCTACTTACCTGGCAATAAATCTTTTTCTGATTCTGATATTAAAAAGTTTCCATATTAGATTTTTTGGAATTTGACTCCATTTCAAGATTTTAAATATCACATTTGTTATAATTAGTTAAGCAGCACAGAAAGAATGATATTTGTTTGTGACTTAGGCTGCATACACACCAAATCAGGCGTTGCAGTAAAAGACGCCAGTCCTCCCATTCATTTGAATGTGGGAAGTGTATTTAGGATGCAGCCGGGGGGACCACTAGCCCGGTACTACCAGACTGTGGTACACTAGCCCGGTCCTACCAGACTGTGGTACACTAGCCCGGTCCTACCAGACTCTGGTACACTAGCCCGGTCCTACCAGATTCTGATACACTAGCCCGGTCCTACCAGACTCTGATACTCTAGCCCGGTCCTACCAGACTCTGGTACACTAGCCCGGTCCTACCAGACTCTGGTACACTAGCCCGGTCCTGCCAGACTCTGGTCCATTAGCCTGGTCCTACCAGACTCTGATACTCTAGCCCGGTCCTACCAGACTCTGGTACACTAGCCCGGTCCTACCAGACTCTGGTCCATTAGCCTGGTCCTACCAGACTCTGATACACTAGCCCGGTCCTACCAGACTCTGATACTCTAGCCCGGTCCTACCAAACTCTGGTACACTAGCCCGGTCCTACCAGACTCTGGTACACTAGCCCGGTCCTGCCAGACTCTGGTCCATTAGCCTGGTCCTACCAGACTCTGATACACTAGCCCGGTCCTACCAAACTCTGGTACACTAGCCCGGTCCTACCAAACTCTGGTACACTAGCCCGGTCCTGCCAGACTCTGGTCCATTAGCCTGGTCCTACCAGACTCTGATACACTAGCCCGGTCCTACCAGACTCTGATACTCTAGCCCGGTCCTACCAAACTCTGGTACACTAGCCTGGTCCTACCAAACTCTGGTACACTAGCCCGGTCCTACCAAACTCTGGTACACTAGCCCGGTCCTGCCAGACTCTGGTCCATTAGCCTGGTCCTACCAGACTCTGATACACTAGCCCGGTCCTACCAGACTCTGGTACACTAGCCCGGTCCTGCCAGACTCTGATACACTAGCCCGGTCCTACCAGACTCTGGTACACTAGCCCGGTCCTACCAAACTCTGGTACACTAGCCTGGTCCTGCCAGACTCTGGTACACTAGACCGGTCCTGCCAGACTCTGATACACTAGCCCGGTCCTACCAGACTCTGGTACACTAGCCCGGTCCTACCAGACTCAGCACAACTCAGCAAATATTGTTCTTGCTAGGGCTTTAACTTCTGGATATTCTGCAGCGTTGCCACAACGGACCGAATGGCTTCGCTCGCATCTTTCTCCGCCGCCACTCAAACTAGCCCACGACCTCAACGCCATCGTTCTCAGCCACTCCCTCTGTTCGCTGATTGGACCGGTAAAGATTTGACCGGAGAAAACCTGCGAATATACCGTAAACCCAGACGGTGTACTGAAGGAAAATGAAAATTGAGTGGAAGTACGTAGGAGGGCGATCAGACGAAATACAAGTGTAATGTTGTGTTTCAGATGTAGTCACCCCTCAGTTTGGCTGTTTCTGTAAAACCCACTGTAATGATTGGCCTCGCATTCTGGTGAGTTATTGAAAGTAAATATATATATTTATTTTTTTTATGTGTCGGTGCGGTCATAGGCATGGGTGCCTCGACTGTACGCTGACCTGACGTACATGGGTGCTCGGGTCTTCTCCGTAGGTGCTCAGGACCTAGAAGCACCCACGGAGAAAGCAGAGCACCCACGTGCGTCAGGTCAGCGTGCAGTCGGGGGCAACATTTACATTGATTTGATAGTAGTCTGCCAGACCTTCCTCCACAGCGCTGCGGAGCAGGGTCTGGCTAGTCCACACAGCGTTCCGGGATGGGAAAGAAATGTGCTCTGGTTTATTGCCATTTCTTTAAACCAGAGATCTTCAACAGGGGGTCTGGGACCCCTAGGGGATCCTCAGAAATGCTTAAAAAAAATATGTCACAAAAAAAATATGTCTGAAAATATACATTAACATGAATCCAACATATTATTAGTAAAGATACATCTTTTTTAAATGTAGACAACATTGATGATAGACTTACTGGCCTATAAGTCAGGTAGCCATATGGTTGCCAACAATTTTAAAAAGGTATGTGTATAGGCTTTAGGCCGCCCTTAATATGCAAATCAATTTTAAGCAATATATGTAGTAGGAGGTCCCTGATTCGTCTCTCATTTAGCTTGGGGTCCTTGGATTAAAAAACGTTGAAGACTCCTGCTTTAAACCAATCCCAATCATCGGAGCCATGGTGCCGCTGCAAAATAGCCTCAGGAAGGAACTTGTAGAAACAGGCACACAATAGAAAAGTAAAATTAGTGCCTCTGAGGGCCACGACTTCTCTGAGCATTTCCAGATGATGATGATGAGGAGGATGTGGGGCCAGGAGTCGCTCTTTAATTTAAAGTGAATGTCCTTTATCATTATTCTTACTTTTAAAAACCTTTCTCTGTAAAATATGAAATAGTATCCAGGTTCTCGGCCTCCTCTGATAATAATAAAAAAAAAAAATTAAATAAGCCAAAAAGGGGAAATCAATCTTTAGCAGTTGATTCATGTCCAGCTGGTGAACCATCCAGAGGCCATTGAGAGCCACTGACCCAGAGGACTGACCCCCATAAAACAGAGAGATATCACCCATCACACAGAGGGTGACTGTCCTGCCTGCAGGAGCCACCTACAGAAGTAGGTCATCCTCAGGCTGTCCTGGTCCATTAGTGTCACTGCGGCCCGGAGCAGCATATAGACCGGAGGAGGGGCCATTCTCAGCTCTGATGTAGCGCCGCTACCAGCAGCTCTGTGATTGGTCAGTCTGAGGTTGGGATCATTGGCAGGAAGGAGCCACTTATGAAAGGACTGTTTTTATTTATTCTGAGGGACTGAACAAAGACAAGTTGAGTCCCAATTGTAGCAGGTGATGTTTACCCAGGAGGCACAAAAACTCAATCACTGTTTTGTGTTCTGTGTGTGCGTGTGTTTGTGCGTGTGTTTGTGTGTGTATGTGTGTGTGTATTCTCCCAATCCTTGGATCCAGTTTGTACATATCCAACAAACTACCCATTTCTGTTATCTTACAAAGAGTGACAACAATATCTCCCATTAAAATACTGCAAATGTATGTTTTTTGTCACACACACACACACACACACACACACACACACACACACACACACACACACACACACACACACACACACACACACACACAAAGCATTGTTAAAGACTTAAAGCACATGTGTCAAACTCAAGGCCCGAGGGCCAAATCTGGCCCCTTGCAGATTTTGATCCGGCCCGCATTTCAATATAGGTTCACAATAAATAAAGGCACTTTTTTTGATGTTTTTGGCCCTTTTTCCGATGTTTGTGACGTTTTTAGACAATATTGGCCCTTTTGATGGCTAAGCAACTTTTTTTTCCCGACTTTCTGGGGGCTTTATGTGGCCCAAACTCTAAGTGAGAAAGCTATATGAGACATGCTTTCTCTTTCTCTTCAATAAAAGCATGTCAATAAACTGTACATGTCTGGTCCTTAATTTGATTCTCATTTTCCAGTCTAGCCCTTAGCAAAATTGAGTTTGACACCCCTGACTTAAAGAGTTGGTTCATCCAAATTACAAAACAACATACTTTCTCCCTTGCTTTCAGTGATATAATGATGATTTTTGGTTTTATTTGAAAGTCTGTATCTGTTTTTGGAAACCTCTTTCATTGTGAAACTACTCTGGACTGAAGAAAGCCCCTTCAACTGACAATATTTCTGGAAAGAGATGTTACTTGTAAAATATGTTTATTCCAGTTTCAAAGCTATGAAACAAAATTCACGTATCCTCCTCTGATCTTTGAGGTGGCGGCAGATATTTCAGAGCCAGATATCTTAAATAAGCAGGGCCATATAACAGTCCAGTTAAGTAAGTTTGTTTTTGCTTTTTCTTTGTACTTGTTCTGGCTGCCACCAGTTTCTGTTATCGGGGTGAACTGAGCCTTTAGGGTTATATTTGTGTCATGCAAGAAAAAAAAGAAAAGATTTAAAACAGAAAGAGTTCAGTTATATCATACTCATTTCAATAAAGCACACAGAGAGGTGACAGACAGAGAGAGAGAGACAGGAAGAGAGACAGTGTCAGGGTGTGGCTGGTGTATGACTGTCATATGGCAACAGGATATTCAACACACAAACACACACACACACACACACACACACACACACACACACACACACACACACACACACACACACACACACACACACACACACACAGGTTTGTGGCACTATCTTTGTGAGGACCTGTCATTGACATAATGCATTCCCTAGCCCCTTACCCTAACCTTAACCATCACAACTAAATGCCTAACCTTAACCCTTACCCTAACCTTAACCATCACAACTAAATGCCTAACCTTAACCCTTACCCTAACCTTAACCATCACAACTAAATGCCTAACCTTAACCCTTACCCTAACCTTAACCATCACAACTAAATGCCTAACCTTAACCCTTACCCTCACCTTAACCATCACAACTAAATGCCTAACCTTAACCCTTACCCTCACCTTAACCATCACAACTAAATGCCTAACCTTAGCCTTTACCCTCACCTTAACCATCACAACTAAATGCCTAACCTTAACCCTTACCCTCACCTTAACCATCACAACTAAATGCCTAACCTTAATACTTACCCTAACCTTAACCATCACAACTAAATGCCTAACCTTAACCCTTACCCTCACCTTAACCATCACAACTAAATGCCTAACCTTAATACTTACCCTAACCTTAACCATCACAACTAAATGCCTAACCTTAGCCTTTACCCTCACCTTAACCATCACAACTAAATGCCTAACCTTAACCCTTACCCTAACCTTAACCATCACAACTAAATGCCTAACCTTAATACTTACCCTAACCTTAACCATCACAACTAAATGCCTAACCTTAATACTTACCCTAACCTTAACCATCACAACTAAATGCCTAACCTTAATACTTACCCTAACCTTAAGCATCACAACTAAATGCCTAACCTTAACCCTTACCCTAACCTTAACCATCACAACTAAATTCCTAACCTTAACCCTTACCCTCACCTTAACCATCACAACTAAATGCCTAACCTTAACCCTAACCCTAACCTTAACCATCACAACTAAATGCCTAACCTTAACCCTAACCCTAACCTTAACCATCACAACTAAATGCCTAAACCTAACCCTAACCCTAACCATAACCTAATTCTATCCCTAATCCTAAAACCAAATCTTAACCCTCAAACAGCCCTTTAATGTTGTGGGGTCCAGCATTTTGGCCCCACAAAGCTGTCGGGACCCCACAAGTATACTGGACTTTTTCGGACCCCACGGATTTAGTTAAACAAGAACACACACACACACACACACACACACACACACACACACACACACACACACACACACACACACACACACAGACACACAGACACACTGTTCTCACTTGAAAGAATGATGCGGGAAGATGGATATTTACACATTCCAGGTCATTGCAGACTGTAGAAAAGTTACAGAGATGTTCTACATAACTATAGAACTTTTATACCATTTGTTACAAGAAAATAGTATCAATCCAACAATACAGTACAAAATCGTGGGACACAAAAAACACGTTAGTCTCAAAACTGGACAGTAGGATAAACATTTAGTATGTCAGTCATGTCAGTATACATATTGATACCACACTGTGAGAATACTCCACCACAAATAAAAAGTACTTAAAGTTTCAAAGAAAAAGTAGTTATTGTGCAGGAGAACATTCCCTTCCCCGTCTGAATTTTCCTATTATAGCTGATGTTTCTGGATTAATATCCCTGCTGTGTAATGATTAATGTGTATTTTGCATTTCCATTCATTAAATCGTTGAGGGGACCACTGTGAATCATAAACTTTCCTCTTCCTCACGGCTCCCCTCATCTTGCTTTGACCTTTGACCCCCGGATGTTTCCATGACTGAAGAGACTTTCTTTTTGTGACCACATTTTTATTATTATTTGAATACAGACATATCATAGCTGCAGTAAAGAACATAAAGTGATAATTACTAGTGTAAATGGTACTGACTTAAGCAGCATTGCGTCCATCCTTGTACATTGGAGCCAGTATTACTACACTGGACGATGATCCTATTGCTACTGACTACTAACTGAAATATAAATGGCCTATCATCACATCTTCGTTTGCTACATGTTTCTATCATTAAACACTTCTGTACATCTACTGTCCTAACTGTATGGAAAATAGAATGATGCATGGAAATCAGAAGAGCTCAGCAGAAAAAAAGACTAAACAAAGCAAATCCTGAAGAATCCGTCTGAGTGGTCAGTTGTACATCGTCATGTAGAGCCACTGGAACCAATCAGAGAACAGAAAACATTTAGTTAAAACTCACCTGGTTTCAAAGGTATCATTTACAGGGAATAATCAAATCTGGCCAGTGCAACCCACCCCAAAAACCTATTATAATTTCCTTTACAAAAGGAAATTATAATAAATACAGAGATTTGCACCGTAAATTGATGCAGAAAATGTCACCAGAATGCAGAAAATGAAGTCTTTGACGCTGAAAATTTAAATTCTTTGGAGATCTCATGTCTCTTATGTTGTAGAAAGTTTGGGCGCGTTGTGCGATCACGGAAGGCTTGTATCATGTGGATCCGACAGTGTTGTCATTACTTAGAATTCCTTATGGAGGCGACAGAAACTACGCACTATAGCTTTAAAGGCATTCATATTATAAAGGTAAAATGTCACACCTGCTACTTCTACTGCTGTATTTCTTTTAATTCTGTTTTCAAAGGCACATTAAGAGGAAGGAGTCAGTGTTGTTGGTCAGATACAAAACCATGCTCATACCTGTCTGTAGTTCACAGGTATGATTCCCTTTCCCACCACGTCGTTCGCTTGAAATTTGTCTGCAAGAGGACAAAAACCATGAACAATAAAGTTGACTTTGAATTATCGACATCTACACAGTTAACTCTAAGTATTTACACTCTGCATTTCTTCCTGCTTTTTCCTCATTAAACATAGTCTCTACTGTTTTCTCTTCTAACTTGTAGCCAATCTTTTCCCCACATCTCCTCACTCATCCTTTGTTTCTCCTCCTCCGTCCCCTCTTCACATCCAACTGTACATGTCAGCCTTGTCGTAGTAATTAGAGGATATGTTGGATTCAATTATTTTGGATAGCAAACATGTAAGTGTTTTAAACATGGTATTGTTTTTGTAAAATCTGTAGCACACAGCTTCCAGAAGAAGTATTCAGATGCTTTACATTAGTAAAAGTACTAATACCACACTGTAAACTACTCTGTTACAAGAGATATTGTTGGTTAGTTTAATTTATAATAAAACATCAGATTTTATAAATTTCATGTGTTTTGTGTGCAAAACTCTTAATTTGTAAAGTGACTAGTAACTAAAACTGTCAGATTAATGTAGTGGAGTAAAAAGTACAATATGTCTCTCTGAAATGTAGCGGAGTAGAAGCAGAAAGTGGCATGTAAAGAAAAGACAAAAGTAAAGTACAAGTACCTGAAATTTGTACTTAAGTACAGTACTGAGTAAATGTACTTGACAGTTACAGCTTTATTTACATTCCACCCAGTGGTGTAGTCTACATGATACGCAGGTATACGCACTAAGAATGCTCCAGTATTTATATATACCCACTTAAAAATGCCCAATGACATGTAACAACATACTTTCCATTATAATTTTGATATCTTTTGAATTGTCATCTGTGTTTTTCTTCTTCACATAGGCTAAATAGAGGTAATTCCACCGCAAATTGGTGCATTAAAGTGTCTTTGAATACAGGAAATGAAGTCATTGATGTTCAAAACTTTCCAGGGGAAGGACACCTAGACCCCCCACTATGATATGGCCCCCCCCCCATCCCACAAAAAGGCAGATTCTGGCCAATATGCATATACAGGACAGTATACCCACTATAATACATTAGACCACACCACTGATTTCACCACTGACTGTAACAATCTGCCATTGGTCTTCTTCCTAAGACCAATGGCAGATTTGTCAAAGGAAGACAAATCCCCCCTTACAGATCATGCTCTCCAGTTTCATCAGCAGGTACAGGAAGCCGGGGTAACTGATGGTCAAGTTGGGCTCCGTGTATCTCAGTCCAACCAGCTGCATTATCAACTCATCCACCATGATGCCTGGAGCAAAGACAGACAGACAAAGCCAGGTCACAATAAATCCCTTCATTCAACATGCTCAACCCTTTTCAGCGTGTCTCGCATATCAAAACCCACATATCATATGTATTTTATATTTATAGGCAGCGGTGGAAGAAGTATTCACATCTTTGATTTACAGTAAGTAAGTGGGAACATTTACTTTGTTACATTCCACCACTGAATGTAGATGTAGATCAACGTGCCAATTTAGTCGTTTAGCCACAGACAAATGAATGAGGATCAGTTGATACAATATATCAATATATAACTGAAAGATGAATCCTGGAATTCATTTAAAACTCGAATTTGATTTTTAAAAGTCATAAATACTGTTATATACTCTATATTGTTAATTGCAATTATTTCTGTAACAATTCATTGTACAGCAACATTTGGACTTGTTACAGCCATTGACATATATACAATGGACCAACAGATCCCGTTGCTCTGGACGGAGACCAGTGAAGGATATTAGAAGCACTTTTCCGGTGATCTCTTGCTTTACTGCGCAGCCTCCAACTGACAGAGACAACGTAGATGTGACGTGAGCAACCTGTCTGAAAGTTGTAAGTCTTCTGGTAGCTGTGCCAAGAGAAATCTCAATCATTCCCAATCTTACAGAGACGGAGAGTGTAGGTATATGTAAGGAGATAACATGGGCACAGGCTAATTATTGCTAACTAACATGCTAGTTAACATTAGTAATTAAACCTAAACAGCTAATGTAAGTCGAAACTGCCTGTGAGCTTCTCCTGTACTGTACGGTAATTCCTCTACTGTGCGACAGTAAGTCACTTGGTTATGACACAATCGTTAGCCTATTTTTATAAAAGCGTCTGCTACGGAGACATAACGTGAGGTACAAGGTAATGGAGCCTTTTATACATTGTCGTGTTTCTTTATAAATAAACGACGGACAAATAGAGTCTTTAAACGCTTCAGATGTAAAGTTATTCGCAGTCAAGTGACGTAAAAAAAAATGGCGGTCAGTGTAAGGCTACCAAGAGGTGATCGCTTTGTAGCAACAAAATGGCGCCATCGGAGGTTCGCGTTCTGAAGCAAAGCTCACCCCTTTGGTTACAGCTCTAAATATAACTTAAAGTTACTTCCTCCAATGAGCTGCAGAGAAGAGGTGTTTGGGTTCCCCCTGCTGGTCAGATGAGTTTTCCTGATGGATGACTGTTGGACGCCCGTGTGACCGTGTGACCCATGAACACACAGACAGTGCATGGTTTAACCCTTGTGTTGTCCTCGGGTCAAATTTGACCTGTTTTCACAGTTTTTTATGACAGAAAGATGGGTTTCTTTAACCTGGATGCATGCATGTGCAGTATGTTGTATGGAACCCATACAACGTTCTTCACAGGTACAATTAATGATTACTTTCTTTGCATTTTGGGTGTTTTATTCAATTTCATAGCATTTAAAAGAAAAAAAAGTTTAAATTGCTTTCAAAACAGTATCAAGACTAACTGTGATCCACTTAACATCCTCTGATCCTAACCCTTGTGTCGTCCGTCTGTTTTGCACATATATGAAGCATAAAGTATAAACTTAACCCAATTCTGTGTTACTGCTCTCTTCTTAGCCAACTTCATTCCAACTTATTACCGCTAGTTTTACACTTATTTTTGGATTTAATGGTCAATAAACCTAATTCATAGTAAACTATATCTAATATTCGAGTTAAAACCCCCCAGAAATTAGGACTAATTTTGACTAATAGTTAAGATCAGAGAAACGTATGTTGATGGATAATCACACCCTGTTTCGTGTATGGAACCATCCGTGTTTTCTGGCAGTTTGGTTGAAAGAATCCCATATTTTTCATATTCAAACTTTCAAAACGGGTGAAATTTGACCCGAGGACAACAGAAGGGTTAATTATTAGTCAAAATAATTCAAAATTTCTGCTTTGTTTTAACTAAAAAAAAAATAGGTATAATGTCATATAAATTAGGTTTATTTAAAATGAAATGAGTGACAAAAACATTGTAAAATAAGCGTCAAAGGCATCAGAAAAAGCGACAAAAATGTCAAAAAAAGCACCAAATTTTTTTATTTTGACCCGGCAGGACAACAAGTGCACGGTCGATGGACTGACAACACAAGGGTTAAGTGTGAATGAATGATCTATTACTTCACGTGGCTGTGTGTGCTGAGTCCTACCTGCTGCCTCCAGAGCGGGGGCCACCTCTTGATACTCCAGGCGCTTTGTTTGGTTCTTGTCAAACACCAGGAAGATATCCTGAGGAGAGATATAATATTTATTTACTGAATGCATGAAAAACTGCATATACACTGACAGCTTGTGCTTATTTTCTGACCCTCTGATGAACACATGGAGTACGTTCTATGAAGAAACAAAAGAGTATTCTACATATTTTTCTAATCATAACGCAAACATTGCCCAATTATTTTCAGCTTCACTTAAAGGTCCCATGAGATGCTGTTTTTTGGATGCTTTTATATAGGCCTTAGTGGTCCCCTAATACTGTATCTGCAAGGGTTGAGGGTGGGGGTGTGGCCTTGACCAATTGCCCTGCTTTGCTCGTTTGAAAGCCATGATGTCTCTCTCTCTCTCATGGGTGGGCCAAATTCTCTGGGCGGGCAAAGCAGAGAAAGGGGAGGTAACCTTGCTCCTTATGACCTCATAAGGAGAAGATTCCAGATTGGCTCAGAGAAAAAGGTTTTTTTCTATTTTTCTAAACAAATCTAAACATCTGTTTTATTTTTCAGAGATGTCATGATCTTAGTCATGTCGACATTTATTTTGGTCTCTCTTTGATATAACATGGTTGATCATTTTGCAAAGCTAAAAAGACAGAGACAGCCAGACTATTATATAGGGAGCAAAAGCTATACGCAGACAGCTTCCGTGTTGGTGTGCATGGTGTGTTCGGAACCTCACCGTCCACCTCCTGATCTTGTCCCACAGGATCTGGAAGTCCTGCCAGGTCAGGTGAGCGCTGCCTTGGCTCTGAAGAAAACGGCGAGGTCAAGGAAATGAACCGCACAAACACCGACAATCCTCAACAGTGACGACTCTGGAAGGCCGAGCCGATGACATGCAGAGTATAAGAATCCCAGAGATAAAACCAACGCAGTCTAATAAGTAGGGCTGGGAAGCAATGTGTGTCATTTCGCAAAGATAATGTAACGGTCACCAGGGCTTCTGTAAGAGGTGACTGTTACACTCAATTTAGGAAAACTACATTTGGTCAATCAGCTTTTTCATTTACTGTAGTAGAAAAGTGGAACTTAATTCCACTTCATATTAGAAATTGTGCAAGTCTCAGCAGTTTTAAATGTCCTTAAAGACTTGGCTGAAGGCAAATCAACTATGTGATCATTGACCTTTTTATAACATGGAATGTATATTTGTATTTTGGTTTATGTATGAGTAATGCTTGTCACATTTTGTTGTTGAGTTTTTATCTCTTTTTGATAGTATTGTCTGTATTGTCTATATTGTCTTTTTATCTCCCTTGCCCAGGGACCACAGATGTAAATTAGCTGTATAGCTAACTCTGGTACAGGGCCTGAACTGTGCATGGTCCCTGACAAATAAACTAATAAAATACAAAAATACATTTTTCTTTTTATACGGGTACCGATACCAATACTGTGACTTCGGTGAATTTTATAAAATCCATTTAAAAAAAAAAAAAAAATAACAACATTACACATTACGCAAATCTTTTTTGCAGCTCCAGAGTATTCTCTGAGTGTCTTGTAATGGTAAAAATGACATTTAAGCATTATTCCTTATAATCCTTATTTATTTATTAGCACATTGCATTTCCTCACATTATTGAAAGACAGTTTATCTCAGTTTCACACGTTGATTTGATCCTGCTTAACTGCTGAGACAGAGAGTCTGGAAGGCGAATGCGTATGTCCTTTGTGTAAACTGATAATCTACAAGGTCAGAAGTGAACCATCTCCCTTCCCTTGTCAATTTAGATGTTCGGGGAGCGTGACCCTAGCTGGGGCAGTAGGGAACACAGGATTAGATGAAGTAGGTTTTATGACATTGTCCGGTCTTTTTAGAAAGTGTCAGCTCAGATCTATATCTTTATCGTCGCCTGAGAGAAGTGTCTGGCATTTTTATTTTTATTGCCTGTAAGAAAGTGCAGAGTCATGTTAAGAATTGATTGTGTTTGAATGTCACTCCCCTTTTTCCTAATGTGCATTTAAGCTCACTGTTTCCTCTACTCATTTGAAGAATCTTTTCCACACTGAGCTGCGTGCTTCTTGTGAACTTGTAATTTGCAAATATATCTTTAATAAAATACAAAAACCCAACTTGGTTTTAGTCTCAGACTGTCTTATTTGTTTCACTTTACTAAACTTTGAAAACTTCTCCCCTGCTGCAAAGGAAACTTTCACTACAGTCTCTTACGTCTACATTATTAGATCTCGGTAGGAGCATGCTGCATGCTTACTGGCTCCCTGACTCTGATCAGATTTGCTCCTTAGGTATCGAAATTTGGTAATGAATGACGACGCCTTTTTCAATACTTGATACTTTAGAGGCAATTCAGTCGGTGGCTAAAAAGTATTGAATTCGGTACCCAGTCCTATCAGTAATGAATAAATCCTCCTTCATGTTCAGTTTGTGTTTTTAGTACAGTGTTGATTCCACTGGGTGGTTGTTTTGGAGGCTGTAGTTTGAGGTGCTGTTGAATTATATATTGCATTAAACGTGTTACCCATGTTTCTGTTATTTAGCCTACCCTCGTTGATATAAAAGGGCTGGACAAAATAATAGAAAGACCTGTCAGCGCTCTTTTACAGAGCAACAGTAGTCACCAACATTTGTTTACCATGGAGGCACAGTGGTGGGAAGTAACTAAGTACATTTACTCACGTACTGTACTTGATGTGTTTTACAAAATACAGTGGCTGACTGTAATCGAATAATGGTACTGTGTGGTTCTTTGTTCTCACTGTTAATAACTGAGAACAGAGCCTGGATAGCTCAGATGGTAGAGCATCAGACTTTTAATCTGAGGGTCCAGGGTTCAAGTCCCTGTTCAGGTGAGATGAGTTTTAAGTTTCCTTGGAGCTGAAAAAAAGAACAGGAAGATGTTCTGACTACTCTGGACTGTGTTACAAAGTAACCTCCATCCCAAATCCACCAGATCAGGGGTGTCAAGCTCACTTTCGCTAAGGGCCACACTGGAAACAGAATCACATCAAGGGCCCAATATGTCAAGGTTTATTGAAAAAGCAAATATCTTTGACTTAATTACTGCATGTGGCTTTTTTTCTACATTTTTGTAGATTCTTTTGTCATTTATGTTGTTTTACAGACATTCTGTCACTTTTTTTCTTTTCTTTTTTTTATCTCTTTTTTTCCGACATTTTTGATGCTTTTGGACGCATTTTTGTCAACATAAAGCCCTACAAAAGTCAGCAAAAAAAGTTCCTTATCCATCATAGAATTTAGCAAATCAAGCAAAAACAATGAAAATGTATTTAACAACAACCTGTTTCACAGCCTGAAAATGTAAAGTCTCCCGTTCTGGGGGAATTTATTCGTCTCAATGTTGGCAAATCTACCAAATTCTGCTTTGAATGTCATGTAATTGCAGTTTGAAAAACATTTTCACACGTGTTTTTGGTTAGGCGCACAACAAGGCGGGCCAAAATCTATTGTGGACCTAAATAGACATACAAGCCTGTGGGCCTTGAGTTTGACACATGTGCAATAGAGTCACTATGTCTGAATATTACAAATGGAAGTAACGCCATTGTCCTATAATATAAAAGAAAAAGAAAATTCACTGCAAAAAAATATGAACTAAAAATGGTGGCGAGGAAGATCTGGAAAACCAAAAATGTATTAAATCTTAAAAAGAAAAAAATAATTTACGCAAGGATTGGTCAGTTTTCTTGTTACTAAAGATTCTTTTTTGGGGGGGAATTTTAGGCCTTTATTTATATAGGACGGCAGCTGCGTTGAGGAGTAAACCTCTATACATGGGCGTGTGCTCTAACAGGTGAGCTATCCAGGTACCCATTTTCTTGTTACTGAATGTAGAAACAGTTTACTATAACCATTAGTGTAAAGCGTGCACCATTTAGTCTGTAATTAAACCTAAGTTTCAGCCACTGATTGATTTTCCTGCTGTTGCTGCTTCCTGCATGTAAAACCAGTCTCGCCTGAACAGGGACTTGAACCCTGGACCCTCAGATTAAAAGTCTGATGCTCTACCGACTGAGCTATCCAGGCTCTGTTAGCACCTCTCAACAGTGAGAAGAAAGAATCACAGAGTACCATTACTCTTCTACAGTCTCACTTGCTCATTCTTTACATATCTCTCGTGGTCGGCTCATCTGTCTGCTAACACTGAATTATCTTGTTCAGATAACATAGACAGATAATGACAGACAGATATAATATACGGTTAATATACATATAATTGTACTTGTCAAGGATACGTCCATGAGGATCACCAGGCTCTTGCAGTGCTCCAAAGCCAAGTACTTCTCAGTCCCGGCCAACACTGAACACAACAAGTCAGATCATCAGAGGGCAATGCAAACATTACATTATATAAAAGTATTATGTGAGAAAAGTGTTAAAAGCATGAGGCTGAGACTCTTTCTATAGCTTTAAATACTGGTGGTTGTAGGCTGTGGTGGGGTCGGCAACTCCACCAGGCAGTCAGTGCCATGCATAATGATTTTGTTAGGTTAATGACCCTCAAATGGCCTGTTTAATTGGGCATTCACACCAAGAAAAGGGATCCGGCGATTTGCCAGATCAGGGTCGTTAAATACCTTAAACCCCCCCACCGAAGCACAAGTAGACTTTATATTTCACAATTACTGTATTCCGTCATATAATTTATAGATTTCGACGTTTCCGACCGCACTTGAAGGCAGCTTATTTCACAAAGAGAACAGCGAGACACAGCGAGTGCTTTGTTGTTGCAGGAAACATTCAGCTGTTACACAAACTCCCGGGTAGTTCAGTGCTTGTGTTTTTTTTTTTTACCCTTGTATTGTTATATTGTCTTGTGGCAGCAATAGAGGCAGTGATGTTTCCTGTTTCCTGTACGGGATTCTCACACCGCCTCAAACCGTAGCTCTAAACACACCGAATGGTCTGATCTCCGGTTACACGATTGGCCACCGCAGCATGACGTGATGTTGCGTTTCTCCAAAAGTTAAGTGGGTCTCAACTTTTCGCTGCTGGCCCGCTGCGTTGTTTTTTTTTGCGTGTCCTCCCCCTGCCGCAACCCCTAAACGCAGTACCCCCATTCAAAATGAATGGAAGGACCTGTGTTTTTGCCGGACCGTCGGATGGCCGACGCAGGCAGTGTGAACGCAGCCTATGGCTACATCTACACCACTAAGTTTTCACACTACGTTTTCGAGACACTAAAACGGAGACATTTGGTAACAGTGCCGTCCCTGTTTTGGTTTGAAAACATCCGGGGTTGTTTTGTAGTCTGGACGGGCACAAGCGTAGACCTTTGGAAACGAAGACGCACTTCAGTGTGTCTTATCGTTTAGGTAGGCTTACAGACCTCTCAGTAACGGTAACAGACCCACCTCGTTGTTGGTCCAAGCTAATATTTCCCTACTATTACTTTTTGCCATTGTTGTTTTTTTTCGAAGTAGTTTCAAATAATACATCCATGATTTTCACGTCAGACAGTAACGTCAGACAATCTGCTTCCTGTTTCCACCGGCACGCGCATGCCCAGTGTATGCGAATGGTCATGTGATACGCGCTGTCAGACGTGTTAATACGGACGGAGATTAGTTCTGCTACTGGAGCGAAAACTCATGTATGGACAGAGATCGTTTTTATCTCAAAACGCTGCTTAAAAATGAAAATAGAAGTGTATATGTAGCCTCAGTCGAGGTGCGCGTGGACCCCCTGGGACAAACAATGATGAAGCCAAACAAACTGATGCCGCCAGTCAAAATTCCGACATGATTATCTTGTTGTTCCTGTGGGAATCCTTCGCTGCCGCTTTGTACACAGGAACAACATCAAAGCTGACTTGTAACTTGTTCCCACAATCAGTGAAGGAATTACAACAATGTTCTGTTGCAAGAAACAGGACTGAATACGTCTATTAGTCAGAGAGACGCCACTGACCTCCTCCTTGTATGATCTCGGTCAGCAGGTTGTAGAGGTGCACTGGTTTGCAAATCCCATTCTGATGATGACACAGGGAAAAAGTCACAGCACAAGCCATAAGAGTCAGCGTAACACACACAGAGAGTCGTCTTCATGCATCTACATTCAAAACATATTACAACTCGTGGTTTAAACCAGAAATTGCACGTAACTTCCATTTGTATGAACAAAGCAGTGGGAGGCTGGGGTTTAGCACAGCACAGCAGGTCTGAGTAAGGAAGCCCAGAACATACATTTTACATGAATGATCGTGATTGTCTGAACTGTGTGGGGAAACAAATGTGTTTTCTAGGGTTGCAAAAATCCCCGGGGCACCTTTAACCCTTGCGTTGTCTTCCATTCGACCATGCACTTGTTGTCCTCCCGGGTCAAATCAACACTTTTTCTGATGTTTTCTTTGTCCCGTTTTTTACACTTTTGGTCATTTTTTTCACTGTTTTTGGTGCTATTTTTTTTTGGGCCGTTTAACGCTTCTTTTCACTACCATGTATAAACACCAGGAACAAGAAACTTATTACACTTATTCTTTTGAATTCATAGTCAATAAACTTTATTTATAGGAAATTATTCCTAATCCTTATCCTTATAAAAGCAAACATTATGAATTATTTAGACTTATATTACAGGAAGGATAATCACAGAAGGGCATATGTCAACGTTCAGTGAGGATACCGTTTCGAAACATTTCAATTAGCGAGTACACCTCACCTTGCAGTGCTTATTGAACAGTTGTTCAGTAGATTTAGGCGAAGGAAGAGCAGCCTGGTGAGGAAATGAACGCTGCAGGAAGAAGATACAGACACTTTACTTCCACAAACAAATGCCTACTGTAAAACCTTTCAACCATAGTTTATTGATTAAAAAAATTTTGCTTTGATAAACTAAATCAACCCTCTGAGTGTCAATATTTTTGCATATTTCTGTTCCCTACGTGAGGTGGAAGGCACTGTTTATTTCTTGACTGTTGGCTCTTGCCACACGGATTAACATCAGTTGCATTTAGACTCAAGATGAAAGTAGTGCACTGTTGTGGCAACATTGGAGGGCGCAGCATCATCTGACACGGTGGAAACTAGTTCATTTGGCAGTGTCAAAGGCATGATATGCAGTGTTTTTTTTCCCCTAAATGTAGAAACAAGAAAACTTTCTTTTTAAGAATTAATGAATGAATTAATATATTAATTTTAATATATGTTTTTGTTTTCCCAGGATCTTCCTTTCTCAATTGGCTATTTTTATTTTATGTTTTGCAGCTGTGAGTAGCTGTTATAGTTTCTTTGCGTATTGCATTATGGGATAATGGTGTTACTGTCATTACTGTACTATAAACAGAGCCTGGAAAGCTCAGTCGGTAGAGCATCAGACTTTTAATCTGAGGGTCCAGGGTTTAAGTCCCTGTTCAAATGAGTTTTAAAATGCTAGAAGCAACAACAGAAAAATCAACAAACAGCTACAACTTTTAATTACACATAGTTCATATCCGTGACATTCCACTTCCGGGATTGGTTCGGTGCAGCCGGAAATTCCCCTAGATATCCCTCATTTGGGCCAGATATTCGTTGCTTTGGGCTTTCTTTGTGTTGGCATTCTAAACTCTGGTGGATTTCTGAGGACTATGGTTAACTGCTCCTCAGATCTCTGCAGGGTAAATCCAGACAGCTAGCTAGACTCCAATCTGAGTTTTCTGTTGCACGACTAAAACTACTTTTGAACGTACGCATGTTCTACCAAAACAAGTTCTTTCCCGAGACTATTTTTCAGAGGCATCGTGGCTCCGTCCGGCGCTTTGAGTCGCCCAAGAAGAATCTGATTGGTTTAAAGAAATGCCATTAACCCACAGCACGTTTCTCTCCCATCCCGGAAAGCTGTGTGGACTAGCTAGACCCTCCTCCGCAGCGCTGTGGAGGAAGGTCTGGCAATTTTCTTCTTAAAATGTAATAAAAAAATAATCTCCAGGATCTTCTTCTCCACCAATTCTATTTTATATATATATATATATATATATATATATATATATATATATATATATATTTTTTTTTTGCAGTGCATTTTCTTTTATATTATGATACAATTGCATTACCACTATATATGTAATATTGGGACATAGTGACTCCCATTGGATTTGGGATGTAGTTTACTTTATGACTGCAGTTCAAAGTCCAGAGTAGTCAGAACTTCTGTAGCAGCTAATAAACATGTTACTGTTGTTTTCAGCTCCAAGGAAACTTAAAACTCATCTCACATGAACAGGAACCCTGGACCCTCAGATTAAAAGTCTGATGCCCTACCGACTGAGCTATCCAGGCTCTATGCTCAGTTGTCAACAGTGAGAACAAAGAACCACACAGTACCTGTGGTCTTCAAACCTTTACCTCTGTGAAAACTCTACCATGGTATCAATATATTTTTGAAAGCTTGAATCCAAAAACAGGAGTTAAAGGTGCTGTAGGTAGGATTGTGAAGATCCAGGACTTTTGAAATTTGAACATCGACAACTTCTCAGTCCCTCCCCCCTTTCCGCTAAAGCCCAAAATGGTCTCGTAAGCCCCTCCCCCCACAAGGGAGAATGAATGTGTGTGCATGAGCTGTGATTGACACACAGTTAGACACCCCCCTGGCCCTGATTGGTGCATCTGAACAGGGAGTGGTGGATTTATGCAAATCACACTACAGGCTGTAGGTGGTGCCAGAGGAGCCAGATTTCTTTTTTAAGACCTGCTTCATGTAGTTTTACTGGAAAATAGGGTCAGTTTCAGCAAATATGACAGAAAGTTAGTTTTATAAGGCTTACCTACTGCATCTTTAATAAGTCACTTTATTCATTTGCTGTGTCCTTACTGTAATTCCATACTAAATGGTACACAGTACACAGTGACTGCACACAAAGTGTCAGAGAATACTCTCTTTGCAGTTCATTCAAAAGAACTCTAAGTAAATGTGCTCAGCTCTTAGTGGCTCCTCTGTTCATGTTTGCATTGCATTGTGGGACAACTTCAAATTGAGTTGCTAACATATTTGAGTGTATCTCATTTTTCCAGCGCGAACACACTACGACTAAGCTATCAAAGCTGTACTGAGGCGTTGATGAATTTAGTTTGAGCCCAGTCTACTTCACCAGGAGAAGGGATTTCTTTAACTCGTCTCCTACCTCTGTTATGGAAGAGTCTTGTGGCGATGGTTTGTTGGCTGGACTGGAGAAAAAAAACATAAAACTGATTGAAAACATGAAAACATATTAGAATCATAACATTGAAAATCACAAGGCCTAAAGTCCTAACAGTCCTATCATCAACGACAAATCAGACTGTTCTTCTAGGACACTAATGAGTGCACTAAATAACTGGTTGTTATTTTATGGATTATTATTAAGATATAAACAGGATAAGGGCCCGGTGAGGACCTGAGCACAAGCTGTATTCACAAAGCCTTCCCTCTCTGCTCAACAGCCTCGTCTTGCATCAGAAAAGTACGCAGTTAAAAACCACCAAAGACATAACAGAACAATGGCCAGGCGTCAAGGAGAAGAAAACACAGAATTTGTCAAAAAAGAAGCCTACTGTATAAGAAGGAAAATTAACATGTTGGCCTTCTATTGTCTTCTGGCTAGGAGACTCATACTGTTTGAATGGAAATGGGGGTTTGGTTATATGAGTTTCTTGTTTCTGTATAATGTGAAAACACATTTAAAAAAAACTTTGTCATAAAAAAAGAGAAGTCTCTTCAGTATGAATGTCATGGAAAAATGAGATTGTAAAATATAATAATAATTAAAGCTGCATTCAGCGATGACGGGCCCTCGCTTCTTGCATCGGGGGGTACTGGCAAACGCAACATCACATGTAGACCACACATTCTAAGATTCATGTAAATCGGAATAACTTTTGCCAAGATAAAACCGTTCCTGTTTCCACAACCACCTACAGGAAGTTGGCCCTCCATAACTTGCGCATTGTTTTAGCTATCAAAATTATTTTGATAACTTTTGTCACGAGGGTCCTCCAAGTCTACATGCAAGTTTTCGTGGCCATCGGACTCACGTCCCAGGAGTAGTTAGACAAAGTAGGCTTCCCATATGTCAATATTTTGCTGATTAATGAAAGAAAATGTAAACAGCGCCATCTAATGGCCGATTGCCAGATGCTGAACCAGCCATGAGGAACAACTTTGTCAAGTGTCAGGGCAATCGGAGTAATTGTTGCCAAGATAACGCAACTTCCTGTTTAGAAAGGAAGTTGCTATAACTTGCGCATTTTTTCAACTATCAAAATTCTCTGGATAACCTTTCGTCATGAGGGTCAACAGATAGTACCACGGCCTAGGACGAGTTTGAAAGAATGTAAAACACCTGAAAAACTCATAATTAAAAATGGCCGCCTTCCGGTTGGGCGGAGATAATGAAGGGAAATGGGAAATATGCCTGCAATGATTAGAGCAATATGGGTATTAAATCTGGTGAAGATCGGCGCAACTATGTCAAAGTTAAGACCTTCCACGCCTTAGGGGGCGCTATGGAGCCCGCTTACAGGTATGGCCCAAATCGCTGTACAGTCTCACAAAGCTCCCAGGTGTTTATGTTGGCGCCAATTTTTGTGAGTTTTTGTATATACTGAGGCCGTCAAAAATGTGCCCAAAGGCTAAAACCAATTAGGGGGCGCTATAGAGCAACCGTACCACTCCCAGGCCTAAATGTGTATTCAGATGAAAGAGTTTAATATTCTGCACATGGCTGCAAAATTTTGAGAGTTTTCGTGCATCCTAAAGTCCTCAAACATGTGTTCGTATAATGAAGATTTTTGCACGAAAACCAAGACTTTGGAAATTTTTGAATTTTGTAATTTTTTTCTAAAAATAGCTCCATGGAGTTCAAGATTAGACCTATGTTCCCTCAAAAGTTGGTAGATTAACTTCTTATTTTTTTATTTTTAAAGATTCGGAAAAATAATAATCTGACAAAAAACAATAGGTTCCTTCGCACTTTCAGTGCGAGGCACCGTTGGGGCCTTGCACTTTCGTGCTCGGGCCCTAATAAAAAAAAAAAATAATAATAATACAGAGAATTGTATTAAACTCATCTCTAATGCAATATTCACAGGAAATAATCTGCTAAAAATTCATCCAAATTGATCGTTTTACACAAACTTCCTGTGGCTATGGCATTCACTATTTGGGTTAGACGTACAGTTTATCAGTTGTTCTGTACTGTTATTATTATGCATTGAATATAATATGAAATATCTGTAAAATACTTCACTTAGTAAGGGGTCGTCAGGTTACCCAATGATAGAAAAGAGGGGCCCCTTAATGAAAAAAGTTGGTTTGAACTTTCTCAAATTTCACATCCTCCTCCCAAATCTGCAGTGGTAAATATGATGCCATATCTTATTTTGTGCTCGTCTCTCCTGACCTGCAGCTGTGTGCACTTACTTATAACACCAAGTTAGACATTTTTGAATATTGACTTAACTCTGTAA
This sequence comes from Perca flavescens, assembly GCF_004354835.1. Lineage (NCBI taxonomy): Eukaryota > Metazoa > Chordata > Actinopteri > Perciformes > Percidae > Perca > Perca flavescens. The sequence goes on along the minus strand of NC_041333.1, from coordinate 34,378,590 downwards.
TACAGCATTTAACCTGAAACTTCATTCAGTGATTCTTTGGAGCCCTCTGAGGTTTCTTAATCTCACCAGCAGATTTGGAAGGTTGTCTTTTTTGCCTTTTCGCCTTTTTGCACTTGAATCACACAGTTTGATGGTCAATCCATGACTCACGTGGCAGCGTTGCCCTGCTCTGTCAGCACCCGCAGGAGGAAGTCTCCCTGCTGATTGTGCACGGCGGTTGAAGGGATGATGATGTAGCGGCCGGGTGGAAGGGAGTCGCAGAGGACAACCTCCCGACGCGGGGAGTATAGGGGGCTGTAGAGGACCGGGCGGAGCACATTCAACTCCTCAGGCGACAGGTATTTACTGTTACGAGGGGCCTGGAGGGACAGCACACACGCTTAGAATACACAGATATACAAACTACTAAAACCACAGAATGTCATTTCAGTGACAAAACTTTGTTTCTGGTCTCATCTGAGCAGAGACTTGAGCCCTGGACCTTCAGATTAAAAGTCTCATACTAACCTGGCTCCTATACCATCCTCCCACATGTTCACATCTCCGCAGCGACAGAAGAAGTATTCAGATCTTTTACTTAAAGGGGTGATAGAAAGCAAAACCGATTTTACCCTGTCATAGTTGAATAAAGTTGAATTTGGTGGGTAAATAGGACATACATAGAAGCTCAAAGTCCCACTGACACCCCTTTACTATGAAAATCTCATATTTTGAAACTGCCGCTGAAAACGGGCGAATCTCAACAAAGCTGGAAGTTGACGTCAACCTCCCAAAAACCGGAACCTTTGTCAGCCCATGGGTGTATTAAGAGAAAGGTCACGCCCCAACATTTACATAGGCAGGTAGTCTTCTGAATCTAGCTAGGTCACACAGATCTCTGCTATTCCATTACAAAATTCACTTCTGAAACTTTTTTATGCGAGAAATGTAAAGCTCAAATATGGGCCGTTTTACGAAAATGGATGGCTAATTGCAAATTTTGTCTGACTGTGTGTCGGAGTTCAGCGCCGGTGCTGCCTGTGTTGTTGCCTCGCCGCCCAGCCTGCCTTCCTTTACACACCCCGGCCTGCTCTGAGCTCGATTGAGCTCCGTTACGGCTTGCAGCCCACAGCACTCCATACCCGCGCAAAGTCACCGTTTTTTGGCAAATGGACTACTACACGCCGGTGCTCTGACAGAGCTCCAGGGCCTGCAGCTCCCCTCTTCCTGCTAGATAAATGCCCGGTGTGTGTGAGTGAGAGCACGGTCAGCGAGCTTGTTACGCCAGCAATCTGTTACCACAGGTTCCAGTTAATCTTTTAATGTGTGTAATTATAATGTGTTGAGTTATTTAAACAAACGATTGGGGAAATAAACGCCGCTTGTCCGCGAGTCTCAATGATAGAGCCTGCGGCTGGATGTAGCTCTATCAATGAGAGCTAGCTCCTCCTAGAATTCCTCTGAAATTCACAAATATTCATTAACTTGAAATCGGACACCGTTGTTAGCTTTATAAGACCTTTAGGGTTATATTGTATAAGTGGCGTGATGAAATTCAAACTATAAATATACACACATTATGCTGTAAATGAAGCTAACTATCCCTGATTTGTAGCTAGCAACACATAGATAGAATTGAAGGGACAGTCATAGCTAACGAAACCCCCACTATTCACAAAAATTCATTAACTTGAAATCGGACACCGTTGTTAGCTTTATAATACATTTAGGGAGATTTTGTATAACTGGTGTGACCAAATTCAAACTGTAAATATACACACATTATGCGGTAAATGAAACTAACTATCCCTGAATTGTAGCTAGCAACACATAGCTAGGATTGAAGGGACAGTCATAGATAACGAAACCCCTAATCTTCACAAAAATTCATTAACTTGAAATCGGACACCGTTGTTAGCTTTATAAGATCTTTAGGGAGATGTTGTATAAGTGACGTGATGGAATTCAAACTGTAAATATACAGAAATTACGCCAAAAATGAAGCTAACTATCTGTGATTTGTAGCTAGCCACACATAGCTAGGATTGAAGGGACAGTCATAGATAACGAAACCCCTAATCTTCACAAAAATGCATTAACTTGAAATCGGACACCGTTGTTAGCTTTATAAGACCTTTAGAGATATGTTGTATAAGTGGCGTGACAAAATTCAAACTGTAAATATAGCTAGTTATGCTGACAGCCAGCCAAGATTAACTGGAACTGTGGTAAGAGATTGCTGGTGTAACAAGCTCGCTGACCGCGCTATCACTTTCACACACGGGCCATTTATCTAGCAGGAAGAGGGGAGCTGCAGGCCCTGGAGCTCTGTCAGCGCAGCAGCGTTTGGTCCATTAACCCCAAAACGGTGACTTTGCGCGGGTATGGAGTGCTGTGGGCTGCCAGGCGTGACGGAGCTCCAGCTACCTCACAGCAGGCCGGGGTCTGTGGAGGAAGGCAGGCCGTGCAGCGAGGCAGCAACACAGGCAGCACCGGCAGCTGAACTCCGACACACAGTCTTACCAAATTTGCAATAAAGCCATCAATTTTTCGTAAAACGTCCCATATTTGAGCTTTATATAGTTGATTTCTCGCTTAAAAAAGTCTCAGAAGTGAATTTAATAACGTAATAGCCCGACAAACAATGTATAACTTTGCAATGAGACCTGCTGTCGAGTCTCCCATGTGTTTCTATGTAGTTTGCTCAAACCAATCAGCGCGTAGCTCATTCTGAATATTCATGAGCATACCAGATTTGGAAGAAAAGCTCTTGTTCCAAATAGAGCCATATTCACAGGGTAGTTAAGGGCCTAATAAAATAGCATTCGGGCAATTTTCAGCCCAACCAATGTTACATACCCCATTAGGAGACCTTAAGGAACAGTGTAAAATACCCTATATAATCATTCTATCCTAGCTGGGATTGACTCGCGATTGGTCTATTGGTGTATGGGCGGGACCTTGATACGGCAACTCCACCGCCCGATCCCTACTGCGCAGACTCTGGCTCCAAAACTACAAGATGGAAGCAGCCATATCTATATCTATCTCTATCTATATTTTTGCTTCACTTTGAACAGTGGGAGGAAGTGGGGACGCGTCGTCCATCTTTATACACAGTCTATAGTCGTGAGATGATTAATGGGAGAGGAAACAAGAAAAAAATCATTTCTCATACTCAAATCTGTGGTTAGTTTTTGGACTTTTTTCTTATCTTAATATTGGATAATTTGAACAGTTATAAAATAATAAATAAAACAAAGTGAGAAGTTTAGAGGAGAAATGTCTCATCAACATGATCCCAAACTACACATTGATTTAGTATTAGAGGTCACAAGTCAAAAGGTTTGGAAAACAAACTGTATTTTATAAATGGATATGTTTTTTCATGTGTGTGTGTGTGTGTGTGTGTGTGTGTGTGTGTGTGTGTGTGTGTGTGTGTGTGTGTGTGTGTGTGTGTGTGTGTGTGTGTGTGTGTGTGTGTGTGTGTGTGTGTGTGTGTGTGTGTGTGTGTACCAGGTATATATGCAGGGCTATAGACAGGTCAATGCCCCTACGTCTCTGGTATTTCTGCATCAGAGCCAAAACAAAGGAGCAGGTCTTCTGGTCCCTGTCCACCTCTGACAGATTGAAGTAGAACTGAGGGTTCTGCCAGAAGAAACCTTGACACACACACACACACACACACACACACACACACACACACACACACACACACACACACACACACACACACACACACACACACACACACACACACACACACACACACAATTAGCCTTTAACCATAAACTGAAGTGAGTATATGAATGTGAAGCGTTTCCCTCAGTCTTGTCAACAACTGGCCAGCAGAAAAACTTCATCTACCTTTAAACTCACTGATTTCAAATTCATAAAACGTGCATTTCGGAGTTAATATGTTGTAAAGACACGTGAGGCTCCCATGTGCAAACGACCACCTTCATGTGCAGTCATACAATGACTCTCATTCAAACCAACACTTGTGCAGTGGGCTGTGGTTACATCAAATCTGATGTTAAAAAGTTAAAGAAAAAGAACATTTCAACATAGTTAATTCCTTTTAATTCCCAGAGAGCAACGTCACATCTGGAAAGCAATTAGCTGACTCCAGTATATCTACAAAGTATATTTATGTTATGTGAATAAAGGTCTTAAACTCATCTTTTAGGACAAATGGTTAATTGAAATGGGTTAATTTGAACTTTTAAAGAGCAAACCTCCTTGATGCTCCTTCAGCACCTGTAACCCTTCTGCTTAGATGTTAGATAATGTTCAGTTCCAGAGACGGCTGCCATGTCTCAAGCTCCTCTTTCACCCATCTACCACAAATACATACATATATTTATTTTATATGTATTCTTATATTTTCATTTCTGCACTATTTTATGGCTTAGATTCTTTTTTACTTGCGTGAGTTCTTTGTATACATATTTAATGTTGGAGGGAGCCTTAGATCTAGGAATGAAAATTGATGAGAATAAATAACTTGAAATTTGAAACTAATGTTCCTGTGCCAAGTGATTTACAAGAATGGGCTGGTGCATATATTTGTTAAAGGAACACGCGGACTTATGGTGGCTGTGTCTCATGTTACGTTGTTTTTTGTACACGCTGTGACTATACAAATCACAACATGTAAATAGGAACATGTTGGTGTTATTTTGTCACTTTTGTCACAATTTGGAGCAGTAGGCTCGTTGGAACCAGTTACCTGCAGGATCTGTGCTGGGCTAAGCTAATTCTGGAACCGTCAGTTGGTACTGTGAGAAGTACAAATACATTTTTCTCAACTTGATGTGTTCTTAACAAACAGAACAATAAAAACAGAGTTTCATCGTGCATTGTTATGTGTCTTACGTCCATTGGCAGGACCTCCAGCTGAGATGTCCGGCACCCAGTTCCCATGATGCATTATGCAGTGCCATGGCTGTCCCCTGGTCTCCGATTTGTCAGTCCGGTGACACACCTCCATCAAATCAAAGTTCTGTTGGAAGTCTGACACCGACATCCTGACGGAGAGAGAGAAACTGGTGAGTCTGCTCAAATATACGGTGGCCCTGAGAGCTCAACAACAACGTCAACTGTTTCCTGGGGACACTAAAAAGTGATGCACACATGCTCGTTGTTGCCTTGGTTTTTGGCTTATGATGTTATTGAAGTCGGCTATCCGACAGTGTGATTGCATGATTCAGATATTATTGCAGATACCGGCTGTTAACCTAGCCTTAGCCTTTAGCTTATTGTTAGCCTGCCGATTCAAATAATCTGGAGATAGACACACAAATGAATTGCAAAACAGCCAGGTGGATATGGGTTTTTCAATGGCTGAGAGAGCAGGGCGGCCGATAGTCGATATATAATGTCCATATCGTGTTGTTGTTTTTGGTATTATTAATTCATAATATTAACAAATGAGACACACAATTGCTGAGCATAGGTGAACATTTATTTAACACTAGGATTGTCTGTTTATTGTGTGTTTAGTTGCCAGCTATAACTGGCAGCGTAGTTTAGAAAAGGCGACAAACGTCATTTTCGTAACATTCTGTTGTTGTGTGGACGGCCCCTAAAAGCTTCACAGTTTTACAATTCACTTAAACACGTGCTTACCGTCCCGCAACCATCCCGAACGACACGAGTCACGAGTAAGAGTGGGGGATGGGGACACCCATGCAATCCTTTTTTTCGAGCCCTGTAAGGTAGTTTAGCTGGTTGAAGGGTTGCTACCGTGACGCTGCCTGCTTTTTTTTCCTTCTTTGACAAATGAGAATAAAAAGCAACCGTGCATGACAAAAGTGATCGTTATGCCAACTTGTTTTCCTAGTTTCCTTGTTCCCCTTGTGGTTCTTGTTGTAGTTGAGACTCACATGTCGGAGTGTTTTGTTTTTTCGTGTTTGCAGAAGGCGGGCAGTCAGAGTCTGAGTCAACAGTGATGGCCGGTCGTCACACGGAGAGACGTTCACATGTCTAAACTCACCAGAACTCCCCGTCCTCCCGACTGACTCTGCCCAGTCTTTTCTGCTCCTCGAAGCTCACTGTGTTCCACTCTGGACTGCACAGAGAGAGAGACACAGACACACAAATAGTACCTCAAAATTCTACTTGTACAAGTGTACAGTACAGTACTTGAGTAAATGTGCTTAGTTGCTTTCCACCACTGCATATTTCCATGTACATATCTGATAAACGATCGATGCAAATGCAAGCACATAAAATATTTCAGGTAGTTGTAGAGGGCGCAATCCTATTAATCTTGTAAATTGCCTTCTTCATTTCATTTAAAATTTATCAAATACATTGAAACCCTGTGTGTACCAACCCTTTCATGTCACTCCAGGGCCCCTCCCACTCTGTGTTGCCCCAGGGGTTTAGGATTCGGACCAAATCCTCAGTGCCGTATGCTGTCTTCACCTGGCAGAGGAGCAGAAAAACCAGCGGAAAGAAAAGGTGAGAACAGTGGGAAGAACAGGCCATGATCAACGTTTACAAATGCTTTAAATTTTAGTCTGGTTGATTTCAGTATTTGTAGCCTCAGTAAAAAGAGTTACACTCTTCCTCTCTGAAGTGCACATTTGCATCTTTTATTGCAGCTTCACATTTAAAAATTCAGACAATTGTGGTCCGGTCATGTGAAGCATTTACCGTTGGTGGACATCAGAGATGCTCACAAGTCTCTTAGCTAGAGTCCAAGTCAAGTCTCTTGTGGTTATAAAGAGTGTTGTAGGTCAAAGCTAAAGCGAGAAGCAAGCTAAGCTTAGATGGCCAAAGCTGAGCTAAACATGTTTTCTAACCTATCAGGGTGCGTTTTCAGGTGCCAGAATCCTTTATCTTGCTCTTACATGTTTTGCATTCAGCGCTTCTTTAGTTTGAGCCTAAAAGTAAAGATTCTCCCGCGTCTAGAGTCTGAGTCGAGTCGTAAGTCTTTTGAGGACGACTCTTAAGCCAAGTCTAAAGTCACTGCGTGTGCAACTCAAGTCTGAGTCTCAAACTCGAGTCCCCATCTCTGGTGGATATAATGTTTTTGGTCTACTCTATATCCACAAAGTTCCACTTCCGAATTGTTCTTGTTGTGCCAGAAATGTCCCTTTTTTAGGCCGGATGGCTCTGTTCGACGCTTATCACCGCCCAAGACAATTGTGATTGGTTTAAAGAAATGCCAATAAACCAGAGCACGTTTTTCTCCCATCCCAGAATGCTGTGTGGACTCGCCAGACCCTCCCTCGCAGTGCTGTGGAGGATGGTCTGGCAAAGCGAGACTAGGGTGAGTCAAGCTGAATAATGATTTACCTTCTCTACTGCAGTCAGAGAGTAGGCATGTCTGAACATGATCCCCAGTGCATTCCTTTTCTCCAATTCACCCTGGAGGCAAAAAGAAAACATCCAACCCACAGTCAGAACAGAAGGAAAAGCCAGGACTCATCAAACACAGTTAAAACTTTCCTGGGAACATGTTCAGCTTCAGTCAGCGTTTATCAGCAGGTCCAGGGATTAGAAACTATAGACATACCAAGTCAGTCAAGTTCCTCCACCTTTCATGCCATCGCTAACCTCCTCAACGTACCTGGGAGTTAGCGCAGTTGATGAGCGCTCTTTTAGCCAGCAGGTAGCTGAGGCGGGCCGGCAGTTCTCTGATCTCGGAGATATTCAAGACCTCAGTCACGCCACCCGTCATATCGACCATGGCCTCGTGAGGGAAGCCCATGTTTAGAGCTCTGTAGCCACCTTTCAGCCTGGGACGAAAAAGGCACAGGGAGGACAAAAACATCAGACAGATTCCAGGTGGTAAACGGACACATAAACGACACATGCACAATCAAGGTCCTATTGGGCATACAAAGGTTATTGAGTGAAAATAAATTTGCTAAGAAAACATGACGGTAAATGGTAAATAGATTAACAAATAAAGAGATTTTCCAATTTTTCCAAAGAAAAGATATTTAGAGATGAAAGGACTTCAGGATGTCACAGAGTTAACACTGCATGGTTTGCTCTAAAGTCCCATCGAAGAGACCTGCTAAACATTTTTTCGCAATTCTCACAAATAACTGCTTACGTTTAATTGTGTGTGAATTTCAGATGACTAATTAAGAGCAAATGCCGACAGACAGGCAAGATAGCCACCGTAACCTCTTGAGTCAGACAGCAAAGGAGCTAGACAGCACATGTCCAAAGACATTTTCAAACCCAGAAGCAGATTGAGGGAGATATGTAGCCTACAACAAAGTATTTCATTCATCTGGACAGGTGAAAGGACTGCACAGAATGCAAGAAAGGTTCCACAGACACGGCACATCTGCTGTTTTTCATGCAAAACATCTGTATGTGTTTCCATGTTTGTTATGTATGGTTAAGGGGATTTCTGGTGAAAAAAAAGGTACTTAATGCAGACTTTTTTGCAAATCCGATAACTTATGAAACATTGGTTAAAGGCAGACTACATCTACAACAGACTACAAATGGGCAAAATGGCCAGCATCCCAACTAAATTGCTTCCTAAAGTTTATTCAGAGGGTGTTGTTCAGAGAAGTGTCACCGGCTCATTACAACTCGAATTATGTATCACCCATTTAAAGTATTTGCTCTTATAATTACCCTGAGAGGCTGGCAATGTTTTCCATTTGATAATGAAATAAATTTGTATATATGTCTTGTCTTTACATTAGAAGCACTCTCCTCCCTCTTTTGTGTTTGTTTCAGTGATGAAATGTCTTCGAGGGACCCATGGGAAAAATGGATGGATGGAATTACTGGGATGTTATTGTTCTCACATTACTATTTTGCAATTACATCCAAATGAGATAATGATTTCTACTGACACACACACACACACACACACACACACACACACACACACACACACACACACACACACACACACACACACACACACACACAAACACACACACACAGCGGGCATACTGTACTATGTAAATATGTGGACCAGAATGGACATATGGGGTCTGGGTGTCCTCCCCCAGGGAAATTTTGAGCGTCAAAGACTTAATTTGCTGCATTCTGATACACTTTAATGCACCAATTTACAGTGGAAATCCCTTTATTTAGCCTATGTGAAGGAAAACATAAGTGGTGACACTTAAACATAATAAGTGGTGGTGATGGCGCAGTGAATATAACACGTGCCTTTGGTGTGGAAGATCCAGGTTTAATTCCCACTGTGATACATCAACCAATGTGTCCCTGAGCAAGACACTTAACCCCTAGTTGCTCCAGAGGCGTGCGACCTCTGATCTATAGCAATTAAATAAAGTCACTTTGGATAAAAGCGTCCGCTAAATAACATGTAATGTAACATTTTTAAGTGGGTATATGGAAATCCTGGAGCTTTCTTAGGGGGTATACTGCGTCTACCTGCGTATCATGTAGACTACACCACTGCACGCACACGCACACACACACACACAGACACACTCTCTCTCTCTCTGATTGACAGGGACTGACTTGGCGTAGGCCTTCTCCAGCAGGGAGCTCCAGAACTCGTATTTTTCCGGGGAGTTGAGGTAGATCAGTTTGTTGTCCTGAGTCGGCAACGTGTTGTCTATCTTCACCTCCTCCCACTGACCGTACTGCCAGAACTGTAGAGAGAGAGAGACAAAGAGTTATTTTGTCACAATACCAGTGGCCTGCTTTCAACAACTCCACAAACGTCATAAAAAGACATTTCCCAAAATCTGCGATCGTGGACGAAATGGTCATTTAGATGAAAGCAAACATAACATAAACACAAAAAAATAAAGAAAGAATCATTTTGTGTGATTGTCTTTGAAATGTGTGTATCACACTACTACACTATTTGACAATATTCTGCACGATGCATATTTATTTATTTATTACTCTGTGTCACCTCCTACTGTGCAATATGCCATTTCTATTCATCCCCACCTTATCTCATCTGTATATCTGTATATATTTATTTTCATATTTTACCTGTCTGTATATAATAAGGGTGTGTTTATAGTGTACATATTATTATTAGTAGTATTACTCCTATTCTAATTATTTTTGTATTCTTCCTATGGCTATTTAATGAGTATATTTGTCTTATTCTGATGTGTGTGAATTTTTCTGAGCGTGTTAGGCAGCCTTCAGATGTTTTACCCTGAAGACGAAGCATCCGTTGTATCCGTCTTGGAAGCTCTGTCCTGGAGGCATGACCTGCTTGAGCAGGGAGGGATGCATGGAGAGAGACGCGATAGCAGAAAGCAGCCAGCAGTCACCTGAGGACAGGAGGTTGGAGAAGTGAAGTCAGGTTATCAGCAGAGGAGGGCGGTTTCATCCCTTAAAGCCTGCATCTCACCACAGATTGTCACACACTGTTTATAAGCCCTGTTTGTCCTCCATATGCAGCCGCCTTTAGCCCAAATTTGACACAACTGGTGCGTCCTCTTTAGCACTCAGTTATATCTGATATCTAGCCTCATAATGTTGATATATTGCCCAGCCCTATCCAAAAGCAAACAAAAAAAATTTCCAGGCAAAAGCTCTGATCAAAAATGTAGTGGAGGGTCAACTCACCTGACCTCAGGCCTAATCTATATGACAAAAAATACCAATGTTGATTTCACTGATTTCACAGATAATGCTTTTTACTCAACTGTCTTGTGGGCAAAGAGTCCCTTGGGCCTTTTGGACGCATCATGTCTGAACTTACTGTATTGTGTAACGCTGCAGCAGCAGCTGTCGACTTACTGAGGTTCCCCTGGCGGATGTCCAGGCGCGTAGCCCCATCCACTACAAACTGAGGGCACGGACATATCTCCTGGAAACAGCAGGGGAGTAGGAAGGTTGACCAATAGGAGGAGGAGGAGAAAAGAGGAATCGAAAGAGAAGAAATGAGAGAGAGGATCGAGAGGAAAACAGTCAAATGATGATAAATAAAACGTATCTGAACAGCAGAACCAAAGGGAGCAACAGCTCATTATTTAAGATCAGCTATAAGAGCAATGTGGCATAAACTTGGCAAAACATCTCTTTTATCTTCAAACATGTTGTTTGAAGGAGTACTCAGGACATGTGCCAGACTGCCAGAAGGCTACATTCATTTAAAATGAGTTGATTGGTTATGTTGCTGACTACTAGCATTGATTCTTAATTTCCCGCCAAGCTGATCGCGGTTATGTGTCAGTTAAACTTCTCATCTCCAATCCTATCTGTATTTGTCAGACGTGGCGCTGTCCTGAGTTTAAATATAGCCTTCTTGGGGAGCAAAAGCCTTCAGTTATCAGGCTCCTCTCCTATGGAACCAGCTCCCAATTTGGGTTCGGGGGGCAGAAACTGTCACCTCATTCAAGAATGAACTTAAAACTCTCCTATTTGATAAAGCTTATAGTTAGGGAGTGAGGAGTTGCAGTGTCCACCTACCTGGCCCACCTGCTTCTCTTCATAATTGTTAGATTAATAACATATAACAAAAGTAGAGGGAGGCAGGCCAGCAAAGCCCGATCCGGCAGGGGAGAGTTCAAAGCCCGAACAGGCTACCTCTCCTTATGTCCTGTCTCTCTTAGTTACGCTGTTATAGTTTTAGACTGCCGGGAGACTTCCTTCCTTCCTTTGACACACTGAGCTGCTCTCTCCTCTCCCTTTCTATTACCATTTGTGTGCATCCCATCCAAGAAATGCTTGTTATTAATTCTAGCTTCTGGGGAGTTTACTCCCCGGAGTCCTTATGTTTTTTCCCCCAGCGTATTTCCTTGGAGAACGTTGGCACCAAGGTCCTGGTTGCAGCTGTCGCCGTGGTCCTGCTGCACTCCCTGCCGAGCTCAGCGGTGCCCTGCAATGTCATGCTGCTTCCTGCTGAACCCTGCTGCTTCGAAGTCACTGTTCCATTATTAATTTGACTATTATCGCCACTGTTCATCATATCCCCAACCGGCCCGTCAGACACCGCCTACCAAGAGCCTGGGTCTTTCCGAAGTTTCTTCCCAAGAGGGAGCTTGCTCTTGAGGGAATTACTGTAATTGTTGGAATTGTTGGGGCTTTGTAAATTATAGAGTGTGGTCTAGACCCACTATATCTGTAAAGTGTCTCGAGATAACTCTTGTTATGATTTGATACTATAAACTTCTGGTAGCTGTGCCAAGAGAAATGTCAATCATTCCCAATCTTACAGAGACGGAGAGCGTAGGTATATGTAAGGAGATAACATGGGTACAGGCTAATAATGGCTAACTAAAATGCTAGTTAACATTAGTAATTAAACCTAAACAGCTAATGTAAGTCCAAACTGCCTGCAAGCTTCTCATGTACTGTATGGTAATTCCTCTACTATGCGATAGTAAGTCCGTGGTTATGACACAATCGTTAGCCTATTTTTATAAAAACATCTGCTACGGAGCCATAACGTGAGGTACAAGGTAATGGAGCCTTTTATACATTGTCCTGTTTCTTTAGAAATAAACAACGGACAAATAGAGTCTTTTAACGCTTCAGATGTAAAGTTATTCGCTGTCAAAGTGGCGCCAAAATGTATGCTAGTTAGTGGAATGCTAACGGGAGTTGATCTCTTTGTAGCGTCAAAATGGCGACGTAGGAGGTTTGAGTTCTGAAGCAAAGCTTACCCCCTTGGGGTAGACGCTCCATATTCATGCGCCATCTTGAAATACGTTAGCCGGTGAGGGACATACAGGACATGCTGCTCCGCCTTTCGTGTTTTTGGAATCGAAAGAGAAGAAACGAGAGAGAGGATTGAGAGGAAAACCATCAAATGATGATGAATAAAACGTGTCTGAACAGCAGAACCAAAGGGAGCGGCAGCTCATTATTTAAGATCAGCTATAAGAGCAATGTGGCATAAACTTGGCAAAACATCTCTTTTATCTTCAAACATGTTGTTTGAAGGAGTACTCAGGACATGTGCCAGACTGCCAGAAGGCTACATTCACTTAAAATAAGGGACGGTAAGGGACATACAGGACATATTGCTCCGCCTTTCGCGTTTTCGCTGTCAGGTGTTGCTAATAGAGCTGGGCGATTTTTTCCCCTAAAAAAATCCGCGATTTTTTTATAAAAAACTTGATTTACGATTCGATTTGATTTTTACCCCCTTCCATTTAAAACAAAATAACTACGAACTGTAAATATATTTTAAAAATATATATTTATTGTATTTAATTAAAGTGCATCAACATAAACAAAATTGCAAAGGCAAAAACTTTCTCTAACTGAAAAGTCACTGTGCAGTGTGCAACAAAGATTGTTAAACATCCAAATTATTTATACTGTATTTGGACTGAAAAAAAATCTAAAAAATCGATTTTTTGAAAATATGAATCGATTTGACCTACCAACTCGATTTTTAAATCAAATCGATTTTTTTCCCAGCCCTAGTTGCTAATGCTGCTAACAGGTATCGTAGCTTCCCGGCCCCCGGAAAATTTGAAGAAGGAAACATGGAGGACCACACGTATTCAAAATCCAAATTTCGGGAACAGGAGTCTTCTTCTTCTTCTTTGCCCAGAAAAAGACAAAGGAAATTGAAAAGAGCAAGACTTTTTGAAGCGTGAAGGCTACTGTAGCTGTAATACATACTTTCAACTGCGTGGTGCGAGAGAGTTGATTGTGATATACGATCTCAACGCTAGATGGGAGAAATTCCTACACATTGGACCTTTAAATATAAGTATTATCAGAAAAAAAAGTACTCAAAGTAAAAGTACTCATTGTTCAGTAAAATCTAATGTAAATCAGGAAAATGTACTTAAAGTATTAAAAGTAAAAGTTCTAGATGCAGAAAAATCCTTACATATTAGAAAGTGTAAAGGATCCAAACAGTTGTGTGTTTAATGGTCTAATCATCTCATCTGGACTTAGGCCGTTTTTGTTGGCTAGTTTCAATTATAATAAAACATTGTGGGCCCTATCTTGCACTCAGCGCAATTGCCTTTGTACACCGACGCATGTATAATTCTTATTTTGCACCTGACGCACAGCGGACTTTTCCCTCCACAGACGCACGTCGGTAAATTAAGAAATGTATTTGCGCTCCCGGGGGCGGTTCAGCGAAAAGAGGAGGCGTGTTCAGGCGCAAACGTTCCCTGGTGCTATTCTGCAGTTTCAGAAAACAATTCTGCCACTGACCAGGAAAAACCTGGTCTAAAGGTAGTGGTGCTAGTCTAAAGTCAGTAGCGTGTTATTCAGATGCTATTTTAGGGGCGCATGCTTGGCCATAATGTAGCATGAAAAAGAAAAATATTACTGAAAATGTCAGGAGGCACTTTACAGTACAGTCCTCAAAAAGTCGCAGCATTCTTTGTGTTCTTCCTTGTTGTGTTTTACACAACATTTCCATGAATCATGGATGTGTTGATGACATAAATGAGGAAATATTAGAGGACTTAAGGAGACGTGATGTTGAACTACGGTGGGATTGGACACTCGATGCGCTCCTGGTGGAGCGGGTGGACGGAGATGGAGTGGGGGGAGGAGGAAGGGTCACAACAGGAGCAGGTGGTACGTTTGGAGGCCCACGCTCCATGGCTGCAGCAATCCTCTCCAGACTTGAGGAGATGCGCCCGAGAGGCCGCAGCAACATCTCCACCCGTCCACGACGGGCATTTATTACTTTGCTGCATCCCGCTGGCGTGCGCCAGGCAAAATAATAGCAATCCGCCATTACGCCAAAACCACACCTAGCTACTTCAGACCAACCCATTTTAGATTTGCGTCAGGCGCAAGAGTCATTTGTCCCGGCGGTATAATAGCAAGATCCGCCCACAAAGCTACTTGCGTTTCACGTTTGATCGTTAAAATAGGGCCCTGTATTTTATACACTTCATGTGTTTTTTGTGAAAAAAACTCTTAATTTGTAAAGTAACTAGTAACTAAAGCTGTCAGATGAATGTAGTTGTGTAAAAAGTACAATATTTCTCTCTGAAATGTAGCGGGGTAGAAGTAGAAAGTGGCATGACTCAAGTAAAGTACCTCAAATTTGTACTTAAGTACAGTACTTAAGTAAATTTACTTAGTTACATTCCCACCACTGGTCAGAGACACTGTTAGGTTGCATTATACTGTGCTGTAAAGCATTCTGGTTGTGTTGTTTACCCCCAGCACATTAAGTTACACAGCTAAAGCTACTCATCGAACTTCTGGATACTAATACTGTAAAACATTTTGGTTGGAGCCATAATAAGGCTATTGGTATTTATTCATTTCATTGTAAAAAAAAACAAAAAAGATGATTTGTATTTACTTTATTTTTTTCTATTTCATTTCTAAATTGTTAAATTAAATTTTCGACTCTGGAATCTGGAGAAATAACTTCAAATAATTACTAGAATACAGCAACCACCACTCCAAGTGTAACCTTAAAGGAACATGCCGACTTATTGGGAATTTAGCTTATTCACTGTAACCCCCAGAGTTAGACAAGTCCATACATACCCTTCTCATCTCTGTGCGTGCTGTAACGCTGTCTGACGGTTCCAGCATTAGCTTAGCCTAGCACAGATCCTGCAGGTAACTGGTTCCAACTAGCCTACTGCTCCCAATTGTGACAAAAGTGACAAAATAACGCCAACATGTTCCTATTTACATGTTGTGATTTGTATAGTCACAGCGTGTACAAAAAACAACGTAACATGAGACACAGCCGTCTTCTAACAGTAAACAAACCGGGAACTATATTCTCAGACAGGCTTGCTGCGAGCATATCACTCCGCCCAAGTACTATATACTTCCGCCTGAGAATATAGTTCCTGGTTTGTTTACAGTTATAGTACGGAACCATTCACCTGCATGTTCTGTGATGGCCTGATGCCGCTGGAGCTGTCAGACAGCGTTACAGCACGCACGGAGATGAGAAGGGTATGTATCGACTTGTCTAACTCTGGGGGTTACGGTGAATAAGCTAAATTCCCAATAAGTCGGCGTGTTCCTTTAAAGTGCCCATATTATGAAAAAAACACTTTTTCTGGGATTTGGGGTGTTCTTTTGTGTCTCTGGTGCTTCCACACGCATACAAACTTTTTTCTGGTTTCTGAATGTGTCCTGCCTTTAGTCTCCTGGTGAGCTGTTCAAAATCGGCATGGCTTGTGACGTCACAAGCCAAAACGAGCTGGCTAACCGCAACCGTTAGCTCATAGCGTTACGCTAGCATGCTACCTCGTTCTCAATAGCAAAGCACGGCTACAACACACACAAGTTCACCATAATCTACAAAAGAACTACTTATATGTGCGCCCTCATTTAGAAGTCTCCCAGCTAATCCTGCCTTGTAACTGACCAAAGTTGGAGAAACAGCCTTTCTTTTACTGTCTCTAGAGTTAGCTAGCTGACATGCTCTACATCTGAGCTACTGCGCATGTGCGAGTGCAATCAAAGATAGTACAGAAGAAGAAGATGAAAAGAGGTCTCACTCTGTAGCTAAAAAAGAAACCAGGTGAAAAGAGGATCTGCAGCAGTGAGAGAGAGCTGTGCAGTAAAACAAAAATATGGTGTTTTTTGAAAATTAAACCATGTAAACCTATTCTGGTACAACCTTAAAATACAATTATGAACCTGAAAATGAGCATAATATGGGTGCTTTAATGACTTTGATTGTGCCACCACTCCAGAGAGGAGTAGCTTTTAGCTCACGTAGAGATGTCTGTTTGATATGTCACATATTTACTCAATAAAGGTCCTGTGTACTTACACCACCGGGTTTTATCTTATCCAGACTGTTAGAAGACAGTATACATTTAGGCCTATGTACTCAAGTACTGTACTGCTTATAGAAGTAACCTAGTAAGTTGCATTAAAGTGAAATTTACACAATGAGATTTTAGATAAATAGTCATCAGTGATGTGAATATAATGACTAAGTGGGTAAAGGCAAATAATAGACCAGTTACAACAGTCTGGTAAGTTCAGAAAATTACATCACTTTACTGTAATGCAGCCTTTAAAACCAGGAAAAGACAACACTTATGTCATATTACGATATTACGATATCCAAAACCTAAGACGATATCTAGTCTCATATCACTATATCGATATAATATCGATATATTGCCCAGCTCTAATGTACAGTTCCTTGAGTTAATGTACTAAGTTTTACTACTTTCCTGTACTCAGTGTGGTGGTAAGAAGTACTAGAAATACCACATGGTGGAAATAGTCCAAGTAAAAGTTCCTGCATTCAAAATTTTACTTAAGTAAAAGTACATACATATGTTATCAGGTAAATTAAATTAGAAGTACTCATTATGCATAGTGGCTTATTTCACTGTGTTTGATTATTTTTATTATTCTGCTTTTATCTCTAACGAATATCTCTAACAAATACATGTAAGAGCATTTTCATTTTGTTCTTCAATATAGAGACAATTTGAAATACTTTGTACACTACTGGGCACCAAGCCTACTGCGTCATATCATATTAATGCTGTTTCAATATCAATGCATCAGCATGTCAATCAGTTGCATGTAAATAAGTAGGCCTAGGTAGTGCCAATGTACCTGTAGGCTACATTTTGTTACCTATACAACTTTGAGTCTATTTTGAAGCCACCACAGCGGAGGATTAGTTTACACCTTTTCTTTACCATTGGTCGTTTCCACTTGACCCCGGACGGCATCTCCAGCTCTCCCACAGGGAAGTGAAGGTCCACGAAGAGTCCGTCCCGGCCGGTCGTGTGGACGTCCCCGCTCTCCGCAGGCTTGCCCCGGGTCATGAGGTCCGCCAGCCAGCGGCGGGAATGAGAGCCTAACAGCTCGTCGGAGCACACCGAGTCCACATCATCGTCCTGCGGCGGAGGGAGGGGGACTTCAGACGAAGAGCTCCGCGACGACTTTCTCATGTTAGAAATCTGTTGGGTGCTCTACTCAACACACTCTGAACCGAGAGAGCTTCCGACTTCTAATTTTGTTTACTTTGAGAAGACAAGAAATCCACAGACGCCACGCCCTGTAGGGAAGCTACACGGGACAGGTAGGAGCTCACCTGCGCGAAAGGTGTGGCTGGTGTTGCTGAGTTTACTAGTATGCGATTCCGTGTCAGCCAGCCACTGCCACAGTTTGTATAGTTTAGTTCAGGTGTCTTGAACGGTTTTTTTTTAGGCCAAGGACCCCTTAGCTTAAAGAAAGACGGAGCAGGGATACATATTTTAGGCTACATATTTTATCAAATTGAGTTGCATTTTAAACTTGGCCTACAGTAATGTGTAGGACGGCCTAAAGCCTTTATACATACCCTTTTTATGGTGCTCTACGTATAATAAATAATAATTATTGACATATTTATATATATTTATACATTATGTGTGAATGTTAAACATGCATGTAGCACTGTGAATCTGTATCTGGAGCTATCTATGGATACCACCAGCTACCTTAGTGGCTACATTAACTACAGGCTAGTAAGCCTGTCATTACTATTGTGTACATTAGATTCATAATTGAATTAATTAAATGAAATACGTTGGCCGTATGTTTATGTATATTTTCAGACATATTTAAACTTTTGATACAAAAACAAAAAGATAAAATGATAAAACCATCACTTGGTGCCCAAGTACTGTACTTAAGTACAATTTTGAGGTAGTGGTAGGCCTACTTACTTGAGTATTTCCATTTTCTTAACTTTTTTTTAAACGTATAGATTTTTTTGATAACTTTTGTTACAAGTTACTTTGCAGATTCAGATAAATACACATAATAATGTAATATAATATCATGCATCAATAATTACAATCCCCTAAATGCATTAAAGCAGCTGCCTTGTGATTGCTTGATTAGATAATTTCATTAACGTGAAATTTAACAGGTATTCCTAATAATCCTTCAGGTGAGTATATAATATTCTGAAATGGGCCATTCTGCGTAAAGAGTACTTTTACATTTGGAACTTTATATTTTGATGTTGACACTTTTGCACTTTAACATCAAGGACCAGTGTATATGACTTAGGCCCGGTTCAAAAAAAAAAAAAAAAAAAAAAAAAAAAAAAAAAAAAGATTTATTTTTTGGGGGCATTTTCTGCCTTTATTTTGACATGCAGCAAAGGGCCACAGGTCAGAGTTGAACCCAGGCCTGCTGCATCAAGGAGTTAACCTCTATATATGGGTGCCCGCTCTACCAACTGAGCTATACGTGTGCACAGATTTAGGTGTGTAGATTCAGTGTGCCCCATTTATGCCATGTTTCTACAGTAGCCCAGAATGGACAAATCAAACACTGAATCTAGAGGGTCTTTAGGCTTTTTTTACATTCCCTGAAGGCCACCATAGGTTCCCTTCACACCTGGAAAAGGCTATTCAGTTGGCTGTAATCAGCAACCTCACTGTGATATACCACGAAATCCAACACACTGTCACTTTAAGTAAAACTTTAAATGCAGGATTTGTACATTTTATGCTACTTTTATTTTAGTACAAGATTTAAGTACTTCTTCCACCACTTGACCTTCTAACCAGGGGTTACCAAAAGCTTTTTGTGTAAAGGACCTTAGAATCAAATGTTTTTTATGGCAAGGATCAACGGCCAATTTCTGAGAATTTAAGCAATAGTTCAACACCTAAACTTAAAGTCTAAGCAGCGGCTTTAAGCCCGGTGCCCTAATTCATATCAGGTTTTTATTTGGCTTCATAACCAACACCCTGACATCATTTGGATAAACATTTCTGGAATTTCTGGATTTCTGGAAAAAGCATGCAAACATTTCCACTGAAAGGAGTTAACATGATAAAGCAACAGATGTGAAGGATGTAAGAATGTTTAAAGAGCAGCAAACACAGACACAGGCTGTAAATGATAAATTACTTTTATTGAGAAAAGAGTGATTATGAATACAAATGACCTGGTTCAATCTGTCTTGCTTAATGTGTGAGTGTGTGCGTGTATATATGTGTGTGTGTGTGTGTATGCATCACTGAGATGTGGCCATGATGCTGGATACACCTGAGAAAAGACAAAACAGCGAGAGATGAAAACAGAGAAAGAAGTCACTCGTCAACATAGAAACAAATAACTCTGTAATTTTGAGACATGCCGATTCATCCTGCTCATCTGTATGAAATATGACTGGATTAAATCCAGGTGAGTGTTATGATCTCTTTAATCTACTTCCGCAACCAGGTGGAGACATGGATTTTTGGATGTAGTACTGGAAAACGCACATCACAATGGTCTACTATCTCCATTGCAATGTACTGTGAACTTTTGCACATGCCTAGCTAATTTAGCAATTCCCTGCACAAACTGTACAGTTTGTACATTTTAAAACGAGATATATTGTACATGTATTCTATAGTTTTTTTTAATGTAGATTTTTCTTTTCTATAATTGGGTTTCTTGACTTTTGCAGACAGTAATTGCTTTTAGTTTCTCTTACTGGGTTTGTAGTTGTGCACCAAAACAAAACAAAAAAATCCTAAAAAGGAAACACTGTTGTGTGACGGCAAAATAAAGCTGTGGAAATATAGCGTAAACTGATACGGATTTACTTATGTAAAATACATTAAGCTTCTGCCCCCATCCACAGCAGCGCATTTCTTCTCTTCCCTGTCGGTACTCCGCTCTGCTCCTCCAAACTGCCATCTACTGTAGCTAACATGCTGATTACGGAGAAGTAGCTCATACAGCCACACTTCAAAAGATCCCAACCATCCCTTAAATGCAGAAGAAGACTAGAAGTGCAGTCAACCATAAGCAAAAAAAAAAAAAAAAAAAAAAAAAAACGTGTGCGCAAAATCATGCAATTGAAGTCAGTTCATGAACTGACAGGAAAGATTGCAACTTGCAGCATTAACAATCAGACAACAGGAGTCAGACACCCAAAAGCACACGACAAGTGAAACTAGTCATGTTAATTTCCTGATAAAGTGCAGTGTTACGTGTTACATAGGTTATAAACGGGTTCACCTAAAGAGCCGGCACAAGGCCATTTGATACATACTGGAGTTTGCGACACCTAATTTGATTCAATTTCAAGTAGATTAGCCTCATTTGTCTTTTATCGGAGCGGCAGCACTCACTCTCAAAGTCGATCTTCTCCACGATGTTCTTGGGCTTGACGCTCTCCTCCTGGTTGAAGATGAAGATTTGTCCCTCCTCGTTCTCCGTCCAGCCGTACTTGTTCATCCACACCTTCACCTGAGTGTCTGGACAAACAGAGGGAGACAATGGGCTTGAAGCTGGAAAGTTAAGTCAGGTTTGTCACCGCGTCATTGTATTGTCTAAAGATGGGCAGCGGGCCTGTATATTTCCAGACTTCTTACCCAGCGGGTCTCCCAGCATCTCAGCCAGTAACCGGTGTTCGATGGTCTGGTAGGTGATGCCCACTACGTGGCAGATGACTGAAGAGGAAGATGATTTCAACGACAGACAATGGTGATCGTGTTTAAACCAGTTTAATATGCATCGTTCCAGTATGACTATGCTGGTTTCCTGTTGTTTTTCACAGACTGGTTATATTTACGGAAAGGAACTTAACGTCCACCGTGGTGAGTCAGAAGAGGATACTCACACTTGCGTACAGAGTCCTCAAAACCAGTAATGCCGTCGATGAGCTCTCGGTTCTCCTCAAGACTCGTCTGTCAGGAAGACGAGGAAGAGGACATGATGAAATCACACCGAGAGAACAAAGTCTTTCGCAAGTTTGGAAAAGAGAATGACAACAAAAACTTCTCAGAAGGACAGAGATGTCAGGAGGTATTTAATAATGGATTAGTCAGCAATGACACTGTGTGTGTGTGTGTGTGTGTGTGTGTGTTACCCAGAAGCTCTGGAAGTGGCACGTCTCCAGCAGGTTCCCCAGGTAGAGGATCTGTCTGATGGGGCGCTCCTCTTGCTGCGACACAGTAGTCAAGGAAACGCACCACAATCCAAAGACAGAACCTGCCTAACCCCCACCCCCACCCCCCACTAGTGACTTAATAAATTTACTTGTGACTTAATACTTTTCCTGTTTTAACTTTTTGAATTCCCCTTCAGAACACAAGACAAAAAAAAGAAGAGTGTACTTGCAAAATTGTTTTTCTCAACGACATTGGTTTTTGTAATTGGAAGAGAGCTGAAATCGTAATAAAAAATGTGATAAATTGCACAGCCCTACTACACATAGGGATATACTTTTCCATTTTTTTTTTTAACCTTTATTTAACCAGGAAAGTCCCATTGAGATTAAAAACCTCTTTTTCAAGGGAGTCCTGGCCAAGAAGCAGCAAAAGAGTTTCAAACAATACAATCAATACAATTACATACACATTATGAAAAACAGTTACAAAGGATCGACTCAAGTTACAAAGTTTACCTATTGGGGTTCCACTGACAGCACAAAATAAAGTTGACACAGGTATAAACCTAAAGTAGGAGTCTCAATGTGCTTAAATACACAAACAAACGAAACACTGGCCATCTTTGCCAGAAAGATCAATCTCTACCAAACAGCCGCTGTTCCCTGTGATCATCAGTAGGGCTGAAACGATTCCTTGAATAACTCGAATAATTTGATTACAAAAAAACCTTGATGCAAAATGACTTGCCTCGAAGCTTCGTTAAATCAATGTTACCATCGTTGTATCGCTGACGGACGGTGTTTCTGCACGGAGCATTATTACTGTCGCACAGACGCGGCTCAGTCTGCTGCTGGCGACACATGCCAGAGCGTAATAGCGAGGGGCTAAGAGAAGAGACCGGCTGGAGAAAACAACAGAAAGTGTCCAAAGTTTGGAATCAGTACAAACGTAATTAAAACTAAAACTCTGTACAGTAGGTCTACTGCAAAATCAAACTATCTTATAATACGATAATAGCACGACGTCAGAGCTTCAGCATCTCAACAGAAAACATGGAGTCTAACTTAATCATCCATTCCACGAAGAGGACCGACAAAAGTAAATCACAGGGTCGTATGGACCATGAAACTACACCAAACACAACAACTACCAAAATCAAAAACAAGAAAATACGTAGTGGTGACCGCAAATTGATTTTAAGAACTCTCTCTCTCTCTACGGAGAAACAGCTGATCGATCTAATAGCATAGGTGTAACAGAGCTGTGTGACATTATAATCAAATATATAAATGAAAATAGGTTGAGTATAACTAATATTTACATATTGGCCTATATTCAGATCAGTCTCAGGTTGAAACTTGTAGTTCTGAAAGTTAAGTTGCACAACTTAATGGAATGTTTGTGTATGTTTAATGTATGCCTTAGTTTGAGGTTGATATTATTTGAAAAAAAAAAAAATTCTTTAAAAACAATGTAATATGGCACTTAAAAGCACTTAATGTTTAGATTTTTGAGAGATGATATTGTAAGCAATGTAGGCAATACAAATGTTGATTTTTCCCCTAGTTTTGGTTGTTTAAAAAACGCAAAAAAGAAATTATCCGATTAATCGATCGATAAAGTGCTGATTAATCGATTACAAAAAGAATCGATAGCTGCAGCCCTAATCATCAGTTTTGTGTCAACTTGCACTTCACAGCTCAATGATCTCGGCCTGTGTCGTACAGTACAGACGGTCAGGGAGGCCGTAAAATGTGCACATATTAATAAACGGAAGCTGCACCAGTCAGATGACATGAGATAGATGAAACCGCACCAAAAGGATACGTGTGTTTGGTCGATCATACACTTGCAGAGAGTGAAGTCGGTGTGTGGCAGGTTGGTCAGAGCCTTCAGCAGAATCTGGGAGGTCACCGGAGTCTGGAAGTATGCTGGGTTGAACTGGTACCTGCAGAGGTAAAGATGTATTTACAATCACTTGACATACTTTGTGAAGCACTTTATTTTTCCGGTCTTAGGTGGACATGTAACATTGATCTTGTTAAATGTGACTATCAGTTTTTGCTATTTTTGCTAACCAGTGTATGATGAAGGCATGTTGGGTGGGTGAAATTAGAAAACTAACGTTAGCTAACGAGTAGCAGCCTGTAGGGAGACTCATTCATTTGCAGAGAGAATGGCTGACAGCCCGGGAGAGGCACTGTCTGGTTAACACCAGTTTTTAGCTGGGACTGTCCTTCCTTTATCTGAAGTTGCTGTCTTGAGATTCCTTCATGCACAACTCGTATTCGTTTGGATGTTTCATACGCAAATGTTTTAACAGCGGTGGTGTTGTGTATTGTTTAGGGTCCTCGTCACCAATCTGCATTGCAAATTGAACATGTAGCTGGACTTGAATGGCCTTCTTTTGACTGAAAGTACTGCCAAAACAACACTTTTTCTGCTCACGAGTTCCATTTCCACTTTCTCACAGCCTACTGCATTGAACGCTCCACCTACGTAAACACCTTCCCGTAACCAAAGGCGTCGTTATTACGTCGACCAGCGTAGCGCATGCAGTGCAAGCGTAGGGTTCGGTGGAGAAAAAAAATTCAATCCATGGCCTAAAAACAATAGAAACCAGCTAAACACAAACAACTTCATTGTTGATACAACTAAAAACACATTCACAAGGAAAAGCAACCAACATAGTAAGTAGAAAACTAATTATTCCCCTTGCCAACAGGACTTCCCCCACCATGTTGGCTCCCTTGACAGTGCACGCAAAGAGACTCCCGATAATTCTCAAAGTGACGGGCTGATTAAACAAACTGCCCTGTGTCAGCTAACACCGTTTGCCTGTATTTGAATGGCGGCTGATGGAACTCACAGCTTCAGGACAGCCAGGTTGGCCTCCAGGTCGTAAGCGTTTTCTTTAGCTTGTGTCTCCACGTAGCGCTCCAACGTAGGAAGGTTTTCAGGGTTGTACCTGTGGGGAGAAACAAGACCATTACCTATTAATCAAGTAGGGATGAATCAGTGTTTCTGTGCTGTGGATATACACACTCCACACTGCAGGGCAGACATTTGCAGCACCTTTTAATTAAGCGTATTTGGAATGACAAAAAAAGTTATTAACTAGCAGTTCTGAGAAACAAATGTTTTGGCTTCATATCTTTGACAACAAGAATCAGCTTGTTTAAGTTGATGTCATCTTCAAATGGCAGCTTTCAAAAACATTTCGGGGTGAATGAATTATCTTCATCTAAATTAGAAGATAACAAGTCTTTAAAACGACACCATGAAAGGTTTTAAAATTGTTTAGAGATGCGTGGTTCTCACAGGACAGCGACGCTACAAACATATGATGATCTTATAGAATATGATGCACTGCTGTAGATTAAACTACCCAACAGTATATAAAGGAGTTAAAATGAGCACAACCGAAACACTAACAGGGACCATTTTACTGCACAAAGAGTACTCTTACAGTTGACCTTTATGTACAATTTGACTTCTTCCACCACTGTTTAAAATGGTTTAATGGGGAAAATGTTGGCAAGTCACTCGAGCACCGCTAGCTAACGTTAGCTGCTGTTCCAATCTGCTCTTCCAGGTATAACGTGATTTTACTTTGACATACATAATGCAGTGTTTACATTGACATCAGACCTGCAAAAGTAACGACTACAGAACTTTAAGAATCGCGCATCAAGCGCCTTTGAATGGGCTCACACTGACATCTCAACAAACGCTAGCTTAAAAACATTAGCCGACAGGCTAAGCTATCGTTAGCTTATCTCGCCAGGTTATCAATTCGTTAAGAGCTCCATCCGTACCTGTCGATTCCTCGCAGGAGTTTACCCACGTTCGCCCTCATCTGCTCGAAAGACGTCGACATTTGGTCCGAACTTTTACAGAAAACTTTAGAGGGAAAAACCGAATTAAATCCGCACGTGGGCCGCGGAGTAGAAAAAGGTACCGGAGCGGAGGGAGAAAACGGTCGGACCGGAAAGAGCGACGCACAACCTCACCGGAAGGTTGGAAGGTAGACACGACAGTTCTGCACCTCTTTTGGCATTGCCCGCACACTAGAACATTTTGGCAAAACCTCAGCAGATTCATCATTGACCATATTTATAAAGACTTTGCCTTATTGTGGAAGGATGTTTTTTTTTGCTTTTATAAATATCACAGTAGAGAAAATATATTCTTCATTATAAATTTATTAATTCTTTTGGCAAAATTTCACATTCATAAGTGTAAATTCAGCACTAAAAAACCTAGTTTTGTACTTTTTCTCCATGAAGTTGAACATTATATTAATTTGATTTCCTCTCAAACAACAAAAAGGCTGTTAAAACTGTCAACATATGGTCCTCTTTCTCTTTATAATGACCTATAAGCTTCCCCTAGCAATTCTGTTTTATATTATGTTTATCGTTTTCCTTGTTGTATGTTATGTACATGTTGGCTATTCACATGTGACTTGTACCCTTTTTTTGCAATAAAAAAAAAAAATAAAAAAAATAAGGTAGACACGACAGTTGTGGTGGACGGGATCGGACACGAGGGGGCACTACCCCAATAGACATAATGGAGCAATAGACCACGTTGCTCTGGACGGAGTATATACTGTCTATGGGACGGAGACCAGTGAAGGCTATTAGAAGCACTTTTCTGGTGATGGCCAGCTTTACTGCGCAGCCTCCAACTGAGAGAATGTGACGTGAGCAACGTGTCTGAAAGTTGTAAGTCTTCTGGTAGCTGTGCCAAGAGAAATCTCAATCATTCCCAATCTTACAGATACGGAGACTGTAGGTGTATGTAAGGAGATAACATGGGCACAGGCTAATTATTGATCACTAACATGCTAGTTAACATTAGTAATTAAACCTAAACATCTCATGTAAGTCGAAACTGCCTGCGAGCTTCTCCTGTACTATACGGTAATTCCTCTACTATGCGACAGTAAGTCACTTGGTTATGACACAATTGTTAGCCTATTTTTACAAAAACGTCTGCTACGGAGCCATAACGTGAGGTACAAGGTAATGGAGCCTTTTATACATTGTCGTGTTTCTTTGGAACTAAACAACGGACAAATAGAGTCTTTAAACGCTTCAGATGTAAAGTTATTCGCAGTCATGTGACGTAAAAAAAAAATGGCGGTCAGCGGAATGCTAACAGGAGGTGATGGCCAGTTAGCAACAAAATGGCGCCATGATGGCTCGAGTTCTGAAGCGAAGCTTACCCCCTTGACTACCCCACCAATATAGCCTAAGTGCTCCGCTAGCCAAGGTAGTTGTTGTCTGTTTCTTTCTTTCTTTCTTTCTTTCTTTTTATTTAGTAAAGAACATAGGTACATCGCCTGTATGTAGATATACAAATAGTCAATACCAGAGGTGCATATACAGAGAAAAATATATGTAGAAAATGAATAAAAAAGTAGAAAAGAAAAGTGTAGTACATAAGTCAAATGTATCACCGGTACATGAGACATTTTTTAAACACACTTCCAGTCTTAAATGCCTTCTTATTTTTAACGTCTCTTATAGTGTTGCCGTATTGGTGCAGTTCTTGATAGAAGTGTTCAAAGCTTGGTTTGGAGTCCGCCCATTTCTTCTCGTGAATGTGGAATTTTCCCAATAACAAGATTAATTGAACAATATAAACAACATCATTGTCCATCTCATTGCCTTCAAAACAAATAACAATATCTTTATCTTTAAATTGAATTGATTGCCCAGTGTTCCGTCTTATAAGATGTTGATTGTTTCTTCTTCTAGTTCAAAGAAAGTACAAGTATATTTGTAATTGTCTGTTTCTAAACATTAACTAGCTGTTGTTGTTCTTCTTCTTCTTTGGGGTTTTACCATAGACAGTATATAAACTGGACCACCCATTGCTCTGGACGAAGACCAGTGAAGGATGCGTTACTGCGCAGCCTCCAACTGAGAGAGACAACGTAGATGTGACGTGAGCAACGTGTCTGAAAGTTGTAAGTCTTCTGGTAGCTTTGCCAAGAGAAATCTCAATCATTCCCAATCTTACAGAGACGGAGACCGTAGGTATATGTAATGAGATAACATAGGTTCAGGTTAATTATTGCTAACTAAAATGCTAGTTAACATTAGTAATTAAACTTAAACAGCTAATGTAAGTTTAAACTGCCTGCGAGCTTCTCCTGTACTATACGGTAATTCCTCTACTAGGTAATTCCTCTACTATGCAACAGTAAGTCGCGTGGTTATGACACAATCGTTAACCTATTTGTACGTGAGGTACAACGTAGGGCTGTGCTCGATTGAAGAAATTCTTAGTTGACTAACACTCATTCAGTTGTATCGACTAATCAATTAGTTGATTTAATCGACAGATCTGTAAATCTTAGTTTCTCCGCAAAGAGTCATGCGAAAGCACCACTTTAATTCTTGTGTTTACCAGAGATGTGCTTGTACATTTCTTGGAAATAAGTCATTCAGCATGAAAAAAGCATCAAACATGACTAATCGACTAAAGAAATCTAAGTTGACTAAGACCAAAACGACCGTATTTCTAAAAAAACAAAATTCTCTGAGTAGATCTTGTCTTTGGCGGTCATCATTTCTACAGGAAATCAAAACATGTTGCACTGTCTGAAGCTCCTGAGATGAACACAAGCCACTCCTGTGTTTTCCTAAAATAAATAAAGTGCTGTTCAAAAACGTGTGACCAATCCTCATTCTAGAAATAATAACCTCTTCTTTACGTCTAACCACCCTTCTTTTACAAACATTAACTGAGTCAGTTACCTTACTAGATACTGAGAATAGGTGCCTCCCTTTGTTTTTCTTGCTCCCAGATCTGTTGCCATTTTAAAATTGTTCCCTGCCACACAATACTTTTACCCTCCGCCTTAGAAAGATTTATGTTGACATCTATGGTTTCCTTTTGAGCAGCTTCCGTGGCCAATTTACCAGCCTTTTCATTTGTTGCAATACCTACATGAGCTGGGACCCATTCAAATGATATTTCTATCCCTCTCCTTTTCACATCTCTAATTGCCAGAAGAATATCATATACAAGGTCTTGTCGATTATTTGATGACCCTTTCCCAATACTATTGATAGCTGACACAGAGTCACTACATATCAACACTTTATGGTTCTGAATCTGCTCAGTCCAGTGCACTGCCATCAGGATTGCATATAACTCCACTGTGAACACACTTAGGGAATTTGAGGTTCTCTTACAAGCTTGGGCATTCCACCTCGGAACAACAAAAGCTGCTCCTGTAGCACCTGTTTCTTGATCCTTTGAACCATCAGTAAAAATTATTATGTGTTCCTGATATCTTTCTATTATATGACACTGGAATTCATACACCAAATCTGATTCAGGATTTTCTGACTTAATCCCAAGTATCTCTAAATCAGTCTTTGGGACCTCCAATTGCCATAAAGGAACTGATGGCCACAGTACTCCTGGACAAAAGTTCTTGTCATGTATAGACATTTCTTGTGCCAATGTCTCCACTGTCCATCCAAAACTTGGAAGTCTTGCCACCTCTCTCTCCCAGCTTGCCTGAATTGTTATTTTAATGGGTGATCACACCTTTGACCCATCAAGTTGACCCAATAGTTAGCCTGAAGCTCCTGTCTTCACAAACGGAGTGGCATTTCTTCTGGTTTCTACCTGCAAGGAACACACTGGAGAAGATTGCACAACTCCTGTACATATTCTCAGTGCCTTAGCTTGGACTATATCTAATCCAGCTAAAACTGACTTGGCTGCCGATCCATAAACCAAACACCCATATTCAATTCTGGCTCTAATTAAATATACATACATTTGCTTCAAAGATGCTACATCTGCTCCCCATTCTGTTCCAGCAAGACATCTCATTACATTCATAAGCCTTTTACATTTGTCTACTACTTTTGAAACATGCTCCCTCCATGTAAGAATAGTGTCAAAAACACACCAAGAAATTTAAAACTTTTAACCCTTTCCAAATTCCTACCATACAACTCCAGTTTTATACTTTCATCTATTTTCTTCATAGTAAAAAACATAGCATTAGTCTTCTCACTAGAAAATCTAAACCCCCATTTCCTTCCCCAATCCTCCACTAGGGTTATAGCTTCCTGCACCTTCTTCAGGGTATACTTTACATTTTCCCCCTTTTCCATAAGCAAACCATCGTCTGCAAATAGTGACTTTCCAATTCCTGACAGTAGAAACAGTAGAAAAGACATCATTAATCGTTATGTTGAACAGCAATGGACTAATAACACTGCTTTGTGGTGTCCCATTTTCTACCAAACACCTTCTAGATGTTTCTGTGCCTATTTTCACCTCAATACTTCTATTATTTAAAAAGTCCATTACCCAGTTAAACATATTTCCCCCAATTCCTAGCATATCCATTTTGATTAAAAGAACCTTTACCCATAGCATACCATATGCTTCTTCCACGTCTAAGAATACTGCCACAATAGTCTCTTTCTTTATCAGTGCTTTTCTTATTTCATCCTCAAGGCATATGATTGAATCAATAGTACTTCTCCCCTTTCTAAAGCCACTCTGATAACTATCCATCAACCCCCTTTCTTCAATAAAGTGCATTAGCCTTCCATTCACCAACCTTTCCATTAACTTACCTAAGTAAGAAGTTAAAGCTATTGGCCTATGATTTGCTGGATTATTAGCATCTTTTCCCAGTTTTCTTATTGGAACAATAACTGCCTCCCTTCATCCTGCAAGAATCTTTCCTTCCTCCCAGACTTTATTAAATACCCAGGTGCCCAAAGTGTCACAGGCCCACCTGGCCTTCACCTGCAAAATGTCACCCAAAGAAACACAAAATGACCTCAAACAGACACAAAATGACCACAAAGAACAAAAAATAGAGAAAAGCATCACAAGCCTGTGTCACTTTTGCTCCTAGGAAAGATGGTGAAGCATTTGCATGTCAGTGACGACAATTTTATCAGGCGGCATTCAGGCCGTTTGTTGCATGGCAGCGCGTCTCTGGGTCCAGGTCAGTGTGGTCATACAAAGCTGCTGTCTGGTCAATTTGTGACCGATTTCTAGATCCTAATGGACAATATAGCTGCTGTACCCTTGGTAAATGGAAATAGTTTGATTGCTGTGCAATATACACTACTGGTCAAAAGTTTTAGAACACCCCAATTGTTCTAGTTTTTTATTGAAATTTTAGCAGTTCAAGTCATATGAATAGCTTGGTGGTACAAAGCTTCAGTACAAAGGTAAGTGGTGAACTGCCTGAGGTTAAGAAAAAGTAAAGTTACCCAAAACTGAAAAATAATGTACATTTCAGAATTTTACAAAAAGGCCTGTTTCAGGGAACAAGACATGGGTTAACAACGTAAAGCTGTTCTGCAGCAATGGAGGTTGATCAAGCTTTGAAAGTTGGTGCTACTGTAAGAAATAAAAATAATCAGTCAAGCTGGCTATGCTTTATGAGGATACAAATTATAGTTGAATAGTATTGTGTGTTTAGTGTGTTTAGTGGAAGAGCACTGTGACAGCTTAGTCATGCAAAATGAGAAACGGATATTGTTGTATGTGCAGAAAGCAGCACTGTATGACGGTGGTCAGAAAGCAACAAGAATGCAGCAACAAAGTTGATATCAGTTTGATATCAGTTTGACCATGAAAGTAAGTTACTTCTCAATCTGTGACGGACAACAGTGGCACATTGTTCTTTCTGACCATCAGCATAGTTAAAGTGCCTAACAACTGATGAAGAGGGCTTGTGCCAAAAGACTGGGACCAGTCTGTGCACCAACCAGAGGAGGCTAAGTCTAAACCACGGTACTCCTCCAACTTTTAATAAACAAATCAAAATGCTCTTAGAGACTGATATATGAATTCATGTATAAGCCAGAAAATTCAGTCTGATGAGAGAAGCCTGTGTGCCTGCTCAACTCGGACCCGTGTACACATTTATGTTTTTACTTAAATAAATACTTGTTAAACTTTTAAATCCTCTCCTTGCCTACTTATTGGATTTTGAAACGCACACTACCAATTCCCACAGGTGTTACAACTTGTCTGGATTACTTACAACCCCCTCTGTTTGTATAAAAGTATTGTTGGAACACACTGTGGTACCGTACCCTCGTGACCATTATATGAACAGTATTGTACTGCAGAAAGTAGTGTGTTGCTATAAAAATGGTGGGGAAAAGGCAATTAACAACGGAAGAGAGACAGACCATCATAACACTTAAGAATGTTGGTCTTTTCTACAGAGAAATTGCGAAGAAAGTCAAGAAGTCAGTGAGTACAGTATTCTTCACCATCAAAAGGCACTTACAAACTGGGGGAACCTCTGACAGGAAGAGGTCTGGCAGACCCAAAGCCACAACAGAATCAGAAGACAAGTTTCTGAGAGTCAACAGCTTGCATGATAGGCGGCTCACAGGGCAACAGTTTCAAGCACAGTTGAATAGTGGTCGTAATAAGGAAGTCTCAGTTTCAACTGTAAAGAGAAGACTTTGAGTCCATAGCGTCAGGATCAATCCCTGTGCAATAACCCTGTAACACCAAGCATCCACCTTTCAAGTAAATAATATATTTTATAATGATAAACAGTTATTATAGAAGATAGACTGTATACATGTAAATATCTGTCAAATATATACTGTCATATCCACTTAGCTCAGATATATAAGCAACCTTTATTGTCGTGGTATTGGACATTTCTGTTGGGATTGTTTATATTTCTGTTCACTGTTGTGTATATTTCTGTTTCCTGTTCTATTTTGATTTAGAGTTTTCTGTCTTGTCTCGTCTAGTCTGATTGTCCGGCCCCACCCTGATGTATTTCACCTGTTGTATCACTTGTCCCTCATTTGCTCGTTACCTCATGTATTTAGCCTCAGTGTTCCCTTTGTCTCTTGTCAGCTTGTTTGTGTGCTTGCCCCATCAGTTTGTGTGTGTGTTTGTGTTGATTCCTGTCGTGTCTCCCAGTGTCAGCTCTCATCGGTTTCTGGGCTTCCTGTTATTCCTGTTTTTGTACTCCCTTGGTTTTTTTTGGATGCCTTTGGGATTGATTTTTTGCCTGCTGCTTCTCTCAAGACTCCCTTGGTTCATTTTTGTGTTCTGATTAATAAATCCTTCAGCTCAAACCTTCTCCTGCCTGCCTGCCGCTCCCTGCATTTGGGTCCTTTAATTCCCTGAATCGTAACACTATATATTATTATTATTATATATATATATTATACTGAACAAAATTATAATCGCAACACTTGTTTTTGCCCCCATTTTTCATGAGGTGAACTCAAAGATCTAAGACTTTTTCTATGTACACAAAAGGCCTATTTCTCTCAAATATCTCACAAATCTGTCTAAATCTGTGTTAGTGAGCACTTCTCATTTGCTGAGATAATCGAACCCAATTCCTAATCCTAACCCTAACACCAGATACTGACTGATTTTAGGATCCCCCCCAGACCCCTCCAATACAGTAAAACTGCACATTTTAGAGTAGCCTTTTATTGTGTCCAGCCTAAGGCACACCTGAGCAATAATCCTGCTGTCTAATCCGCTTCTTGATATGCCACACAATCCTAAAGATGCTCCGATTATCGTAAAATAATCTGATCAGATATTCCTGCCGTGTGTGGTGTGTTAAGACTGCTCTCGTCTGCTCGGAAGGACGTCGGGACCGCTCCGATCTCACATCGGGGATATCCAACATGTTGGATTTTTTTGGCCCGATTTCTCCTCGTGTGTGGTGTCCCCCCGGGGGACAAACAAGCACGCAGACTGTGTAAAATAAATAAAGTCGATGGGCATAACTACATCCACAACTGCAGTCCACCAGAGTACATGGAAACGAATATACGAACGTTTATTTCAACGGTAATTAATCTGTGTAATACGTAACAACATTTCTATGAGAAAAATCAAATCACCTCCATATCATGATGTAGTAAGTATAGTCCATGCTAGCGTTGTCTTCTTTGACCATCGCCTTTTCTTTTGATAACGTTTTTTTTTCGGTTAAAAACAAACTACAAACTATCGCCACTGCATCCACTTCGTCCGCAATGATTGTTTACTCTGAAGTCACGTTTGATCTCGAGGGATTTTGCGAGATTTCCCGTCTGACCTGGGAATGCTCGGGAGTCAAATCGGTTTGTGTGTGATGTGTTGATTTTGCCGTGTGCTGCGCACCACACACTGTACCACCAAAACGGTTGAACCCGTGATTTTTTATCACCGTGTGTGGGGTCTCTCAGGATTGGAAAATCGGCCGACAATTTTAAAATCGTCCCGTGTGAAGCAGGCTTAACACAGATTTAGACAGATTTGTGAACAATATTTGAGAAAAATAGGCCTTTTGTATACATAGAAAAAGTCTTAGATCTTTGAGTTCAGCTCATGAAAAATGGGGGCAAAAACCAAAGTGTTGCGTTTATTATTTTGTTCAGTTTATATTAGGGCTGTCAAAATTAACGCATTCATTTTTGCGTAAATTTTTTAATATTTAACTCGTTAAAAAAAATTAACAAAATTAACGCAGCTGTGTTTGTTTACTTCATGTGGCGGCTGAGAAACGTAATACGTCTCCATAACAGCAGGCGGCGCTACTTTGTATTGTTGCCCAAGTAATGAAAACCGGCAGCTGATTGGACGAACGCGTCACATGGGTTTGTTTTCTCCGGATATTGAGAGCCAGACTGTCATGGCGGCCATTCAGAATACGATCTCATATTGTACTAAGATAGTTCACTGAAACATGTTTCTGAAAACATTTTAAGCGAGAAATAGGCCATGCAGTTGCTGAATCTGTCTTCATTTCAGCTCAACAAAGGTCAGTTTAGAAGATTTTCGTCAGATTTTGAGAGACTAGTCACGTCACCTCACTCCGCTCGCCATTTCCGGGTGATTCCCGACTGCCTGTCAGTACCCGATCCGTTCCAACTGCACAATCCGTTCTGCGCATTCGCAAGATGTTCACGCATGCGCAGATGATAATACCGTTTTACAACCTGCCCGATCTGTTCCACGCTAGCCTCCACCCAAGCTAACGTTAATTTAGCTAACAGCTAATTCGGCTAACCGCTAGCCGACAAATAACGCAGAACGGATTGTGCAGGCAGAACGGACAGCTAGATTCAGTCTAAAATAACGTTAAGTCAAACATAATGGGAAAAGCAGGCTACAGCAAAATTAAGACTTTACAGTAACAATAAAGACGAGTATTGAGTGATTGTGTTTTAAATGAGCACAAGTAAAGCAGAACTGACGTAACAGCTGTTATATATGTTAACGTTTGTTTTGAAGTTTTATTTTGAGGGTCTTTTAAAAGTTTGCATGCTGTCTCAGCTACCGGTTAGCCGAATTAGCTGTTAGCTAAACTAACATTAGCTTAACTGTGGAGGCTGACGGACGGCAGACCGCTACAATCAGCTAGCGGTTAGCCAAATGAACTGTTAGCTAAAGTAACGTTAGCTTCCCAGTGGAGGCTAACGGCAGACCGCTATAATCACCTAGCGGTCCGCCCGAATTAGCTATTAGCTAAACTAACGTGAATTAGCTATTAGCTAAACTAACGTGAATTAGCTATTAGCTAAACTAACGTGAATTAGCTATTAGCTAAACTAACGTTAGCTTCCCGGTGGAGGCTAGTGTGGGAACAGATCGGGTAGTGTCGTAAATCATCGTACCACACCGCATGCGCGAACATCTTGCGCATGCGCAGAACGGATTGTGCAGTTGGAACGGATCGGGTACTGACACTGCCCTGCCGCCGACTGAACTCTCGGCTCGTTGGAGATGAACTGCGCCTCGCCTGTAAAGTAGACGAGAGCAGGCGACAGCAGCCGGGGACGGTGACAAAAATCTGCTCTGCATGTTCTAGCCGTTTCCAGCAGCCTTCAGCAGGACTAAATAAGCCAAATTGTTGCTGCTGTTGTTCTGAAAGATATTAAACATTCTGAACTTAGCAGAACCTTTCCTTGTTTGGTTTTTTCTTCATATTTGCAAAGTTAAGTGATTTAGCATTTAAATATCTAAATATTTAAAAAAGCGATTAATCGCGATTAATTACAGCAAATTGTGCAATTAATTAGTTAATTTTTTTTAATCGATTGACAGCCCTAGTTTATATTAATAATTCTTTATTTATTCCAGCACTATTTGCCCTTTTACATTTCCCTATTGTCTTACTGTTTACAATCCTCATAGAGATCTTCATTTAAATGTTTTCTTTTTAACTCTACAAGAAGTTGAAACAAAACCAACTGGCCAATGAGAATGACTGAATGCAAGTGAAGAAGTTGCATATAACGAACTGGCTCAGTTGCTCGCTTTAGCACATTTCTCTGTCTTGTCTCATTTTGCTTGCAGACCATGACTCCAATGGCCGTAAAACAAGAACCAGGCTGCATATCTTCTACGTGCATGTAGATCCGCGTGATGTGCACGTATTTCACACTAACAGAATCTGCAAACTGCCTGTGAATCATCCCCCACTTGGAAGTCAAATCTATAGTTGTTTAATCCATATTTATATATAGCATCAATCCTGCTCTCTAGGCTGAGTTGAGGTTCAGGCAGTTATTTGTGGTTAAGTGGCCTGTTTTATGTGTCTGTTACATGTGGGTGTTTGTGAGCTGGGACAGAAATGAGACTGTGGGCAGGCAGCCTTCAGACAGAGCAGACGGAAGATAAATGTCAAACGATGAAGATGGTATCATTATGTGATGTCTATCTTTCAATGTGTTTTATAACTTAACCTTTTAATGAGTAACACACTTCAGCTGCTTGCTTGGTTGTCCTTTTAATCTTCATAATGCCTCGTAATAAGAGAGGCTCTTTTAGATGAGTGGGTTCAAACTTCTGGACCCTGTACAGATATAGCAGTGCTTCTCAACGGGGGAGGTACAGCCCCCCAGGGGGCGTTCAGAGGATGACGGGGGGCGCTGGAAGCAATATTTTGGAAAGGGGGGCTTTGAGGTGCACTTGGGGGGGCTTTTGGTTTAAGGCGAGTTCACGATTCACTACCCTATGAGGTAACACTTTACTTGAAGGTATCGACATAATCGTGACATGACACTGTAATAACTACGACATGACACTGTCGTGAACTTGTCAAAAACATTAAATACAAGTCATGAACGTTTATGACTTCTGTTATTAAGTGGCATTCGGTTTTTGTCATGACAAGTTGACATTGTTTGGGTTGTCTTGATTATGACAACTTGGCATTAATCAAAGTGACATTACCAGAAGTTGTCTTGGTCATGACAAGTTGACATTCAATTTGTTTGGGATGTCTTTGTAATGACAACTTGACATTAACCAGGATGACATTATGTCAAGTTGTCATGACCAAGACAACTTCTGGTAATGTCACTTTGATCAATGTAAAGTTGTCATAATCAAGACAACCCAAACAATGTCAACTTGTCATGACAAAAACCGAATGACACTTAATGACAGAAGTCTTTAAAGTTTCCATCAAACATTAACATAATTTATCTTTAATAAGTCTATGAACATAGCCGTTGAACATTTTTCATTCAATTATATGATTTTTTGATAACAATAGAAACAACAATAATAATCATCATAACAATAATAGGGCCTAATTATTAATATTCAGGGCAACTAGCCTACATCTTATTTGATGGGTGCGCGGTAAGGGACCTGGATTATGGATAGGGGGGCACTGGCCCAAAAAAGGTTGAGAACCACTGATATATAGGCATTCTGTTTGGGCCCCTCCCCTCATCCACGGCTATTCATTTTAGTTTTTTCTTTGTATACTCTATCTTTGTCCTCCTTTTCCCTAAGTGGGTTCATTACACGAGTAAAGTACTTTAATTAGTAATTTTTAAAAGAAATTAAAGTAAGACATTGAGAAAATTTGATTAATATATTTGCTTATTTTAATGTGAAACTGATCAATATTTTTCTTACTTTTCTTTCTTCTCATTAATTTGCTTTAACATATTTATATCCACACGAGCATGGCCTTATGAATGGCAGTGTTGATGTGTCTGTAGCTCGGTCTGTCCGCCACTTTGCTCCAAAATATCTCAACAGTTATTAATAAAAACCCTGGTATCCTCTGACTGCTCATCTAGCGTCACCA
Organism: Perca flavescens; assembly: GCF_004354835.1. NCBI lineage: Eukaryota > Metazoa > Chordata > Actinopteri > Perciformes > Percidae > Perca > Perca flavescens. Next base: position 34,340,757 of record NC_041333.1, on the reverse strand, counting down.
CCGGGTTAACATTTCAATTTGTTCAATACTTTGTTTTATGACCAAATACCTGCAAAAGTAACTACTTTCCCATCAGCCTAAGCTGTACTTTGTGTTTGGTGCTAATTAACAAATGTTAGCAACAGTAAAAAGCAGTGCCTGAAGCTGCCAGTTTGCTTCTTCAGAACTGCTTGTCGGATGGTGTAACAGCTTCGGAAACCGCCTCCCTCCACACCTTTCTGACAAATGGAGGTGCTGTGTCCGAATATATTTCACAGTTTGATAAATGAAAATTACGTTTTGATTAACGTTAACGTTAGGCTACTGCTCTGCTTTCTGCTCAAGGCTCGGCTAAAGCCGTTGTTGTCATATAGCAACCGAGCGTCTCAGCTGCACAAGCTACAAAATAACTAATCAGGTGGTATTTAACTCCTAATAAGACTGTAGCGACATGCCTATAGGTAGCAGTATACAGCACTATGTTTAACTCCTAATAAGACTGTAGCGACATGCCTATAGGTAGCAGTATACAGCGCTATGTTTAACTCCTAATAAGACTGTAGCGACATGTCTATAGGTAGTAGTATACAGCACTATGTTTAACTCCTAATAAGACTGTAGCGACATGTCTATAGGTAGCAGTATACAGCACTATGTTTAACTCCTAATTAGAATGTAGAGACATGCCTATAGGTAGCAGTATACAGTGCTATGTGTACGACTTCTTCATTTGGTTACAACAAAGACAAAAGTGCTTAAAATTGTAGAAAACCACAATGTTTACTACGTGTGATGCACGACGTAGCCATCTTTGAAAGTGAACTCGGGGTCCTCTGAGTTCAGACGACTTGACGAGTCGTATATACGACCTCGGTGGCGTTCTTTTTGCAACTTCCGGTTCGTAACTCCGGAAAACAACTCGTAAATCGACTTCGGTGGACAAAAAGAACGCACCATAACAGTAAACAAACCGGGAACTATATTCTCAGACAGGCTTGCTGCGAGCATATCACTCTGCCCAAGTACTATATTCTTCCGCTTGAGAATATAGTTCCCGGTTTGTTTACAGTTAGAAGATGGCTGTGTCTCATGTTACGTTGTTTTTTGTACACGCTGTGACTATACAAATCACAACATATAAATAGGAACATGTTGGTGTTATTTTGTCACTTATTCGGAGCAGTAGGATTACTGGAACCATTCACCTGCATGTTCTGTGCTGGCCTGATGCCGCAGGAACCGTCAGACAGCATTACAGCACGCACGGAGATGAGAAGGGTATGTATCAACTTATCTAACTCTGGGGGTTACGGTGAATAAGCTAAATTCCCAATAAGTCGGCGTGTTCCTTTAAAATGTATATTTTATCTTAATAATGCAAGCTTATACATGATGCCCGATCATGCATTTTTAAGATTGTTTGGGCATTTTTAGGCCTTTATTGACAGGACAGCTGAAGAAATGAAAGGGGGGAGAGAGAGGGGGAACAACACGCAGCAAAGGGCCGCAGGTCGGAGTCGAACCCTCTGCGTCGAGAAGCAAACCTCTATATATGGGACTCAAATCTCTTAATTTCACCTTGCATTGTCGTGTGTCAGGCTTTTTATGTCTCTTTTATAAATATCTGTCTGTGTGCTCTGCTGATGCATACTGTTTCCTGCTCACTCAGATAGTAAATGAAAATGTTGTATGTGTCTGCAACAAATTTCATTTAATTATATGTTTAGGGTATCGCTTAACATCTGGACAGGGACAACAGATAACAGGTTAGTAAATGAGCATGCTGCAGTGCTGTAAGATGCTACAGATAACTATGAATGCCAGTATGTAACCTTTAAAGAATATTCACACCAGATACACAGCTGATAAAGTGATTTTAACTTGTTATCAAGATGCGACGGGTGCCCTTATTTATCGGCAGGGAAATGCTGAGCAGGAAGCTGACAGGGAGCTCCAAGCACGAGTGACTGTTCTTGCAGAGCTGCAACACACACACACACACACACACACACACAAACAGACACATTTCAGTAGGCGTGAAGCTGAGACTGAAACTTACGCTGAAAACCCCAAACAGCACAACTGCAACTAATCAGCTACAAGCCACACACACACACACACACACACACACACACACACACACTCTCTCTCTCTCTCTCTCTCTCTCTCTCTCTCTCTCTCTCTCTCTCTCTTTCTCTCTCTCTTTCTCTCTCTCTCTGGGGGATCTTAACCTTTAATTCTAATCTTAACTCTGCCCACATTAGCTCTTTAAAAAGTTGCACCATTTCTTCATCTTGAACTGTGTTTAATGTTGGTCCCCACAAGCACAGAAACACAAGAACACGAACACTATTAAAACAAACACACACAAATCTGTAACACACTGACATAAAAGGCTGTCTCTCACTCATGCACACACCCAACAGGAAGGAAAATTGGATTATGTAAATGAGCTGAGAAAAAAAAATTGAGAGAGAAGAGAGGAAGGTGTGAGAGGGAGGGAGTGACAGAGGTAGGGAGGATCGATAACAGGCTGAGAAACAGAAACAGGAAGGTGTGAATGTGTGTGCATGTGTGTGTGTATGACGGCAGCTGAACGACACACGACAGGCAAAGTCCCTTTTCTCAGCAACTCACTTCTTCTGGGAGTTTATCCGTTTTGTTGCCTGTAGATGTGCTGAGTGTGTGTGAGAGTATGTGAGGGAGAGAGAGGGAGAGAGAGAGAGTGTGTCTGTGTCTGTGTGTGTGACATGCCTGAAGAGGAATATTAGCAACATGAGCATCAACATGGATTCCCATCACAGGGCAGCTCTGGATATCTCCACCAGGAACCCTCAGGATGATTTTGAGCTCCTGCTGAGAGTCGGAGGAGGAACCTATGGAGAAGTTTTTAAGGTCAGAGCCTTCAGCTGCTACTTTTACTTTTTTACTACTGTGGTAGTACTGCTGCTGCCACTGATCAGCAAACCAGAAAGGAATTTAAACGTATGAGGAAGAAGGGCTCATTGAAAGAGACTGAAAGACGATACTGTGTTTTATTTTAAGATCAAATAGAAATGTATGGCTGAGTAAATTCGTTAGTACGAAGGGGGATGTTTGTCACGCTGACTGCTGGCGTCTCAAGTCAAGCGTGTCTTACTTCCGCCTACTTTGGTTCAGTTTTCTGTATACCTAAAACTGCAAGTATTCAGGTTTTTAACCCAAGTAAAAGTAACATTACTACAGTGTAGAAATACTCTGTTACAAGTAAAAGTCCTGTCTTCTAAATCTTGCTTTAGCAAAAGTACAAAAGTACTAGCATCAAAATATCTTTAAAGTAATAATAAGTGCTCATTATGCAGAATGGCCAATTTTTATAATAATGTATATAATATTATCATATTATAACGCATTAATGTGTTAATTACTTTAACGTCTATACTGCTTGGTAGCCTAGCCTAGAGGTTCCCAAAGTGGGTCCTTGAGGGGGTTCTAGGGGTTTCCCAGCAAAAAGAGGAAACACTTTTTCATCATAATTCCATCTGTATGACAGAATGTATGACTGTTTTGATCACGGGTTTCATATACTTTCTGTGATGAAACATTTTGGGCCCTATTTTAACGATCTAAGCGAGCGCGTGAAGCGCCTGACGCAGGTGCGTTTAGGGCGTGTACGAATCCAAATGCTAGTTTTATTTTTTTTTGTGACTTTTCCGCCTTTAATTTGACATGACAGCTAGGTGAGAAAGGGGAAAGAGAGGGAGAAGACATGCAGGAAATCGTCACAGGTCAGATTCGAACCCTGGACCTCTGCGTCGAGGCATGAACATTTCAGTATATGTGCGCCTGCTATACCACTAAACCAAACCTGCCACGCACTTTTGCTAGTTTAACGGGTGCATGGTTCTAAAGGGTTGTACTTAGGGTCTTCATTAATCAGAGGTGTGTTTTGGGCGTAACATGCAATCAACCAATCAGAGATCATCTCCCATTCCTTTTAAAAGCCAGGCGCGTTTGGACCTTGGCACATTGCTAAAATGATGGCGGATTTGCAAAGCAGGAAAGAGAGATTTCACAAGAAGAAACTGATCTGCTCGTGCATGAAGTGAAAGCGTGCGAGCAGATCATAAATGGCACGATAGGCCACCAAAACTCCACGAGGTGAAACAGGCGTTAAAATAACAATGAAATGCTGACTTTAGACCAGGTTTTTGTTGGTCAATGGCACGAACACTTCCCACAGCCTCAAGATAGAAATACGCCAAGAACTCAACTGAACACACTTCCCTGTAAGACCAGCACACCCATGGGCGCAAAGATATGCGCAGGTGCATTTGCTATTTAAACGACGCGGGCATTGGACGGGAAATTGACAACTGCGTCGGTCTTAAACTAGCAAAGACACTTGCGTCCGGCTTTGCGCTGCGCCGGGTGCAAGATAGGACCCTAGAGATTTTGAAAATCTTATCAGATGGGAAACCCTGGGACGAAATCTTATCAAATGGGGGTCCGTTCTCTAATTTGTGTCAGTTTAGGGGTCCTTGACATGTCAAAGTTTAGGAACCACTGGCCTGACTTGCAAAAATACCTCATCATTTATTAGTGGATTTATATTTTGTATTAATAATCTGAATCTGGAAAGAAACTAAAGTTAGCAGGCAAATGTAGTGGTGTAAAAAGTACAATATATCTCTCTGAGATATAGTGGAGTAGAAGTAGAAAGGAGCATAAAATGGAATAACACATTCTCACTCCCATCGCCTAAAATACACTTGGTCAGTCAGGTGCATTTGGCATTGTTATTGACGCTAAAAGTCTATTGGCTTCACTTTTGACACAGTTAGGTTAAGGAAAAGGTTGTGGGTGGGCTTACGTTTCCATGACACATGGGACAAGAATGGGACAATTGGGTTTAGGGAAAGAAGAACGGCACGGTTGGGTTCAGGAAAAGAAGAACGGCACGGTTGGGTTCAGGAAACGTGACACGCGGGACACGATCCCGGGTCTCCTGGGTGAAAGTCCTGTGTTGTTTGATCCACCCACCACCCCAACCAATCTCCCTATGCGGCTTTTCGGCTTACAAGTAACTCAAAATTGTACTTACTGTGAGTACCGTACTAGTAAATAGTACATATTTACTATACGATTAGATTTTCACTTCCTCAGGGTTGAATAGATTGTGTCCTTCTCACTGGAAATGTCTTTGAAAGGAAATATAGGTGTGATTGATTTCAGTTTCATTGGTTGATTGCAGTCACAACTCGAGTGCAGGCTCGGGCCCTGCTGGAGGAAGTGGTTTTACACAAAGTGAAAGTATTCTACTTCTTTTGACAATTTTACCCCAACTGAAACAGGAGAAGTCAGTCTAAACTCTGGGTTGTAGTCAAACTACGTCAGTGTCTTGTTGGTCGTCTCTTCAGGTGCTGATTTCATATTTTCACTTGTTTAAAAACTATTTTAGGACCTCAAGTTCTAAACAAAAGTTAAACACATTATTTGAAAGCCAGAGACTTTCTATAGGATGATTCAGCTTCAATAAGGAGTCAAAAACTTTCAGCTGTGCTAAGAAAGTACAGAAAAATACTTTACTACAACGTGAGACAGGTTCGTCAGAGGGGGACAAGCAGGTCAAAATTGGCAAAAAGATTTAACTTCATATATATATTTTGCAAGTTAAGACGGGAGTTTTCTTTGCAGGTGTGCTAAGATGAAATGTGACTTGACCATTGACCCTGATTGGGTGTCTCACTGCTCTTTCTCACGTTTTCCCTTTTCATGTGATTTGATTTATTTGTATTTTAGTAAATGTTTCCTCTCTTATGTTGAGCACAGCTGGGGTTTTTGTGTGTCACGGTATTTATTGAAAAATAGACTTTTAATTGCAATTTAAAACTTTTAATAACTAGCAAAATGTGATGGAGCTGATTGAAGATTTAAAAGATGTTGACTTTGAGCTTCTGTGTCTGGATGTTGAATGAGCAGCACCTTGAACGTGTTGTTGCTTTTATGCTGCATCTACAATGAAAATATACATTCAACAGAAATGGTATACGTGCAGTTTAGTGTCCCAATATCCTTAATTCATTATGAACTGGCAAAACCACTTGTGCTACCCTAACCCTAACCCTAACCTGTCTCAAATAAGACCCTCATCAGTTTCTGGAAAATAATTTGGGACACTAAACTGCAAGTAAGCCGGTTTCCAGTTCTGTTGTTTCTCCGTGCTGTCTGGAAAAGTGTAGCTGCAGGCTACCGATAAGCTAAGATTTCATGCTGAGTCTTTAGCTGCATGCTACCTGTTAGGCTGGCTATGTACTGGCTGCGTGGCGTGAGCGTGTCAGCTGTGTGGCGTGTCGATTCATATTTCGGCTCCCATGTTAACAGGTTAGAGCTTACACACTGCCTGCGTGACACGCACTTCTCAGGCGCACCGAAAACGCGTGCATGCTAGAAATAGAACCGACGCCTATTTTTCACGCGACAAGCAAGCGTGTGGGAATAGTTTCCAGGCAAAATAGAATAGGAAAGGATGTTTATATGTCATTTTGACACAAATACATATTAATAAATGACATGTTGATGTTTGAAAGTCTCGAGGTTTTGATGTAAATGCAGATATAAATGTAATAAAAAACAAATTGATTTTCTAATATTGCACCTGTCAATACAGAACAAAATATTCTGTAGCCTATTTTGCCCTCAATACTGCCGATGTTGTCTTTGCTGTAATCAGATCAGTATATATTTATGTTTAACATGGTATTTCATTTTATCAATGGGAAACATCCATGTGTCCAGACAAGGCTAGCAGCAGCAGCGCTGCGTCAGACACGTTTCTGGTATGTAAAGACTCAGAAAAAGCCACGCTCACTTCACCCTTGGGATGCACCATCTCGTTTTCAAAACATGGAAGTTAAGAAACACCTTTTCCTCTGTTTACTCTGCTGTTTATTTATGATATAGTGCATATACATGATACTGGTAAAACTCGGTCCTGACATTGAATGTCCTTGACAGTTGATAATAGAATACCTACAAAACTAATGTTTAAATTCCCACCATCCTTAGTTAACGCTAATAGCATGCTAACATACTAATAATACTACTAATGTTAACATGCGAACATGGCTGACGGAATTTAGTCTCATTCATTTGCCAATACTCTCTTAGACTGGTTGGTATTTATTTATGATAATTTGGGTCAGAAATTTTGATTTATTCTCTAGAAAGTTGCTTTGATTCAGTGCTTTAACTCTCCAGACTGAACTGAGGTATTTAAGTTAAGTATTCCATTTTCCAAATTCAAAAGGGATTGAGCTGGATTTCAATAGTATTAAGAATAATGCCATAGTAGATTTGGACTTTAGTTTGAGCTTGTAATTTACTTTTGAGCGGCTTGTTTGCAGCGCGTCTGTGGATATTATGACATGATATTTTGAATATCAGGCTTTACGGAGGCATGTACCATAAACTAATGTCTCCTGTGTTTAAACTGTTCAACAATGAAGTGCAGTAAATGTTGCTGATGCAAAGCAGGTTAGCTGTAGAGGGAGCACACTTCCCCTAAACAGGTCAGTTGATTTGTTCTGTTTTACAGAAAGGGACATTTGCATAATTACTCATTCTCAACACATGGCCGCACACACACACACACACACACACACACACACACACACACACACACACACACACACACACACACACACACACACACACACACACACACGTATAGATATAATCAAACATGCATGTGCACTCAAGTACATGTTTTCGGTTACATGTTGCCACAATCACAGTATAACGTACCTTTTAGTAAGAAAGGAGAGAAAGTAGACCACTATAGAGATCAGGGGTAGAATGTAACAAAGTACAGTTACTCAAGTACCATACTTAAGTACAGATTTTAAGGTACTTTTACTTTACTTGAGTCTTTCTATTTTGTGCTACTTTATACTTTTACTCCACTACATCTCAGAGGTAAATGATGAACTTTCTCCACTACATTTGTCTATCAGCTTTAGTTACTTTTCCCATAGTCTCGCTTTGCCAGACCTTCCTCCACAGCGCTGCGGAGGAAGGTCTGGCTAGTCCACACATCATTCCGGGATGGGAGAAAAACGTGCTCTGGTTTATTGGCATTTCTTTGAACCGATAACAACGGTGCCTCTGCAAAATTGCCTTGGGAAGGAACTTGTTTTGGTGGAACATGTGTACGTTTGAAAGTAGTTTTAGTCGTGCAACAGAAAACTCCGATTGGGCAGATAGTCTAGCTAGCTGTCTGGATTTACCCTGCAGAGATCTCAGGAGCAGTTAACCATAGGCAACGGATATCTAAAAGCCTAAATGAGTGAAATCCGGTTGAATTTCCGTCGGCAACGGAGCAATCCTGGGAGTGGAACGTCGTGGATATAGATTACTTTTCAGATGACAGTTTTTCATTCCCTTCCTGTTAAGTGAAAACCATGCATCTACAGATGTGTTGATGTTGAATGTTTGTGATAAACTGAAGGATGACGTGTCTCCTCCTTCGTAATCTAATAAAAGCCTCTCAGATCAGATAGAAAATGCGTCGTCACCAAGCTGAACACAGGGCTGTTTTTCTGACACCATGAAAAGGTGTAACACTTTTTAGAGATACGTCGAGGACAGCCACGCTACAAACATATGATGATTATAGAATATGATGCACTGCTGTAGATTAAACTACACAACAGTATATAAATGAGCACAACCACATCTACAGCCATATAATGCAACATACACATTAATGCAGCAGGAATATTAATCCAGAAACATCAGATGTAATAATAATAAAACAGTGACAGTGAACATTTTCCTGCAAAATTAGTACTTTTACTTTGAGTACATTTTCTGATAATACTTAATACTTAAGTAAGGTTTTTAATGCAGGACTTTTACTTGTAGTGGAGTATTTTCACCGTGTGGTATTGGTACTTTAACTGAAGTAAAGGATCTGAATACTTCCCCCACTGATGGAGATGACCTTATTTATACCAGAATGTCTGTGTATAGTGGTGCAGCAGCAGGAGGATGTTTTTTAGCCTTAACTATCCTGGGTCCTCGGATCAAATCTGACCCATTTTCAAAGTTTCTATATTAAAAAATGTGGGTTTCTTTTAACAAAATTGCCCCAAAATAACATGAATGGTTCCATAAGATGCTCTTCACAAAGGAAATTAAGGATCATTCCACCCAAGATTCATAGAATTTTGGGTATTCAATTTTACAGCATTATCCTGACTCAACTTTGACAGATCTGTGATTATCCATTACCTTCATTTCTCTGATCTTAACCATTAATCAATCTCTTTCATCATTTCAGCTTTTTTCTTACACAAAAATTAGAAGATTTCATATAAATGAGTTTATTGACCATGAATTCCAAAAAAATAAGTGTAAAACTAGTGCAAATAAATAGGTCTAGTGGTGAATATACTGGTGTTAATGAAAAAAAAAAATGCTAAAAACGTTAAATAAAAAGCAAGCATAACGTGAGGAAAAAGCAACACAATCGTAAAAAGAGTGATCACACACAGCTCCTTTTATTAAGAGGATCAGTTAGAGGAGTGGACACTGACATGAGGACAGTCAGAGAGAAGGATGTGGATGTGGTGACTGCACTGCACGAGTCAGATTTGCATAGTACAACTGGCTGCATTTTTGCTGTTGTCTGTGGAGTCTGTGCTCTCGTGTTTGGTTCATCCTAAACCGTGAGAATTGATTTACGGTGATTTTCACTGCTCGAGATAACAACTCAGGTCTAATCAGAGGCTTCTCGCCGGCAATTAGTATCCATGTTCTCATCCTTGCATAAGAGTACAGAGCAGTTTGATGGTGTCTCATGTCATAATGCTCCATCACATGTTTTATTTGTTAAACAGTGAATATTGAACTTTAGCTAAACTTTTAAGACAAATTCGCAAATCGAATCGTAATCGCAATATCTGCCCCCCCCAAATCGTTCAGCCCTAGTCTAGATCAACAGATGTCCAAACTTTCATTAATTAAAAAATAATGATCATCTCAGCCAGCAACACATCGTCATATATATATATATATATATGCACACTATGGAGTGGTTCCGACAGCGTCAGACAACTCTTGATCAAAACCTGAAGTTAAAGTTTTTAAGCAACACAAGATTATACAAAAAGTAATGGAATTAAAAAAGCAATTAAGAAATTGTATATTACAGAGAAAAAAAAAAAGAGAAACAGTATGAATTGCCCATATCAAGTAGTTCAGTGTAACAGTTGCGTTAAATTGACTGTGTGAAAACAGAATCATCAGCATGGCAGACTTGGTGGCATGCACCCAGGCAACATTTCTGCCTGCTGAGGCACACAGCACACACTTCTTTTGTCTAACTGTCCGCCGGTGTGCAGGTTTTACCTGTTAGACAACAACAACAACACCTCAGCAAAGAACAGAACAGGTTTATCATATTCAGCCAAGCGTTTGACAATGTGAATACACTTAGAAAGAGAAGGGAATACTGTATGTCAGCAGTCATTGTTAAAATAAACTGGAAGCTTAGCATCAACATGTGTGCAGAGTTAAATAGGAACAGCTTCCTGTTTAAGTGGCTGGTGCACAATGATGCAGCCTATAACAAGCCGGAATTAACATTTAGCAGATCATCTTCAAACTTCACGATAAAAACAGGTTAGTCTAAGGTTAGCATTGTTGGAATATCAGCTGAACATACTGTGGACTGATAAATCACAGTTTAAACTAGGGCTGCACAATATGAGGACAATATCAAATTTCAATTATTTGATTGATATTAAATTGCGATATGATTCACGATTTTGGAGGGAATGATCACTTTTGCATCATTCTCATTGAAAAATATTCAAATTAAAATGATTGTGTGATTTGTGCGAGGATCTGATGACTGTACCAAACAATTGGATTTTTTTCTCTAGTCTGTAGGATAGGATTTGTAGGCCAAAATTGCACAATTAATTGTGCAGCCCTAGTTTAAACCGCTTCAATCTAACCACTGAGCAGACGGCAAAGGGCCCCAAAAAACCCACAACAACTCAATATATAGAGCCCAGTTGCACCGTTGCAGGTTTGAATCATTTAATTTTTATTCTTTTGGAGCAAAAACTATTTCACATGTAAATAAAAAATTTGATTTCTGAATTATAGTGTTTTTAATCTGTTAAAATAGTTATTATTGAAGGAAAGAAGAAGAACATCAGTATAACAGCTGATTCCAAACTTTTGAACACAAGCAGCAGTGTCTGCAGAGATATGATCTGGTGGGTTTCCACTGCGTGTTTTTCATTCACATATGATCACGTTCAGAGGACTCGAGCATCACTCTTTAGTCACTTTTCTGACATGATCAACAAAGTCTTTTCAGTTGTGCCTATTTCGACTCAGATCTTATTTCGCGCACTAGTTCTGGACCCAGAAATGTTCCTTCCCATCTATAGATTTGAAATATAAATGTTTGTTTGATGATGAATGTTTCCTTCTCATCTGGGCACACAGTTTACTATAAGGGATTTTACCTGTATGAAATAAGTGTAACTTTGGTGCAGGGCTTTGGGAACTGACTCAGACTTGACTTAGCTGACTGCAACTCTGCATCCGATCATGTCAGGATCTTTCGTCCTCTTACAGTAAAACACCTGACTCTCCTTATCAGATGTGGCTTGTGCTACTAAGCTGCAGTCAGAGTTGCTGTTCAACGTGGTGCAACTCTTGTTTCAGGCGTCACAGAAGCTGTGGGCTGCACCTGTGTTGAGTGTGCTACCTCAGACGCAAAAAAAAAAAAAAAAAAAAAATTAAAGAAGTGAGACGAAAGAGCAGCGGACTACATAGAGAAGCAGAGTCAAGTTAACTGTCTCAGGTTTCTGCTGAAACAGTGTGTGTGTGTGTGTGTGTGTGTGTGTGTGTGTGTGTGTGTGTGTGTGTATCTGTGTTTTACAATTAAATGTGCTTCACTTTCTGGTTAGGGTTGATTTATCTTTAACCCAAAAAAGAGGAAGAGAGATAATTTATAATGCCGAGAACATCAAACAAATGCATCCAAACTCCATCCCATAACTGGTGTGTGTGTGTGTGTGTGTATGTGTTCGTGTGTGTGTGTGTGTGTGTGTGTGTGTGTGTGTGTGTGTGTGTGTGTGTGTGTGTGTGTGTGTGTGTGTGTGTGTGTGTGTGTGTGTCTGTGTCTGTGTGTGTGTTTGTGTCTGTGTACATCTGTGTTTTACAATTAAATGTGCTTCACTTTCTGGTTAGGGTTGATTTATCTTTAACCCAAAAAAAGAGGAAGAGAGATCATTTCTAATGCAGAGAACATCAAACAAATCTAACAAAGCTAACATGAACTAATCAATGATTGGATGTTCCTGAACTTCCTAAATACAAAGCTGAATTGTCCTCTGTGCTGAAAGAACTCCCAGTCTAACAACTAAAAAACAAATCTTTGTGTGATCTAATCAAGATAAGGGCTGTCACTTGTTGTTAGAAATTCGAACGTTCATTCGAGCGTAGTTAATATTCAAACTGTAACGATCTGTTCAAATTCTAAATTTACAGTCGACTAGTGCTGTGCCGGTTGAAAACATGCCTGTTGGTAATGCACCGATTGCTTAGCCATGACATACTTGAGCCCCACCCAACTTGCAGCTACACGTGGTGTTTAAGAACCCCGCGTTGTTGCAGTGATTGACAACTCTAAGAAAAATCTGTTGAATGTTTTTATATGTCATTGACTGCTGACTCCTCGCTCCCCTTAACCCAACGTTCTCACTGCCAACTCGACAACATACTGACGCTTGGTCAGGACCCATCGGCGTCACTTTCCGACTCTCTGGGTATCCCCTTAGAATCATTTTTCGATGTGCAAGGTAAAACCACTTAGTTAGGATTAGGAAAAGACGGTGGGTGGGGTTAAAGATGTACGTTTTAGTGACACACGGGACAAGAACGGAACACAAACCCCGATTTTCTTTCTATGTGTGTGTGTGTGTGTGTGTGTGTGTGTGTGTGTGTGTGTGTGTGTGTGTGTGTGTGTGTGTGTGTGTGTGTGCGTATCACAGAGGTCAGAGAAAGGAAAGACCCCTGAAACTAGTAAACACACACTTCAAGGTGGAAAGTTGCTGCGACTTCTGCTGTGACGTCCAGTTGTGTGTGTGCGCGCGCGCGCGCGTGTGTGCGTGTGTGGGTGTGTGTATTGGTTGTTTACTTGTAGTACTTGTTTTCTTGTGCGGTCTTTCCTCCCAGTGACCTCTCTGATGTCACACACACTGACTGACACTAACACACACACTCCTTCGATTGAGTGGAGTTTCCGTTGTCATTGTTGCCACTAAATGCTTTAGTTTGTCTTGACTGTACTCCACATGTCTGACTACTGTACACAGGTTCTGCTGCTTCCCACAAGAAGTGATTCCCCTGCTACGAATTGCTCGGTTTAAATTAGAACCGTTGTGTAATAACGCGTTCAACAAGGTACTTTACTGGTACATGCGACCTGCTCTCTCACAATAAACATGACTAAACTTTCTCAGAAACACATTTCTCAGATACATCAGAAGAGCTGTGCGGCGAACAGCTTCTGCTGATCTTCACGTTCTGTCAACACTGTTACAATACCGTTTTGTAAAGTGGGCATATTTGAAAATGAACACCAAGCTTTTTAACTGCTTTCGTTTGCATTCAATTCATTTCTCTGCGTTTTGAGTGAGCCCATACTATTAACTTTATAGCCACGTACCACTAGAGCTAATCATGAAAACAGGCCGGTAATTTAACTATATATAAATATATATATAAACATAAAGATGTATGTATGTATATTATATATATATATATATATATATATATATATATATATATATATATATATATATATATAAACTTACGCCATTATACTTAACCATTTGTTGACAATTGTGAAATGGTTTATATATATATATATATATATATATATATAGAGAGAGAGAGAGAGAGAGAGAGAGAGATGTCTGTGATAAATGTAAGCCAATTGTTTATGACCAACCGTCCTCCACCGCGACCACAACACCCCGACTTTCCACTGTGCCATTTCAGCGTCATCAACATACGTCCAACTGTGAAGTGTCAGCTTCCATTACAGTTTATCATAGGATTTTTTCCGACAAAATGAAAGCAGTGGCTCGACAGCGGAGGTGGCCACCGCCTGCCTTCTAGTCGTGTCTCGAAAAAGTTGTCTCTGTTTTTCTTTTTTTTGAAGGGAAAATGTTTTTTTGTCATTCGATTAGCATCCTAACACGAATGCTAACAACGTCCTGCTCATTTCATGAAATATATGTCAATTAACTTGTTTTGTTATAACGGTTCAGTGACGACAGGGGAAGACAAGTGTCACTGTAAATACAATGTTTGGAATACGAATTACGAAGCATTTTATCTTTCGATTGTAGTCATACTACTCTCCGGCTGAAAGGATTTGAACTTTTGGTGCGCAAATAACCAATGTGTCATGTTTTAAAAAAAATCCCTCTCTGAGGCAGTGGAGTTTCCGTTGTCTGTGTACCTGTCCTGCCCTTGCTGACCGAGTACACTTCTGACTGTTTTGTATTTCATGAGTGACAGAATGTGAATGAGTAGGTGGCCAGTCATGTCTAAACTACTGTCTGGTATATGCAATGGTGGAAGAAGTATTCAGATCTTTTTCTTAAGGCTATCAATGCCAATACTTGGTAGGCAGAATGGCCCATTTCATAATAATATATATTATGTTGCTGAATTATAAATATTGATGCGTTAATGTGTTCATCATACTAAAATAAGTAGTAGTAGTTAACATTCGGTTACACTTTACTTGAAGGTATCTACATGAGAGTGACATGACACGGTAATGAACGTGTCATAAACATTATAAACAAGTCATAAACGTTTATGACATAACGCTTCTTTTAGTGTCATTAGGTTTTTGTCATGACAAGTTATGGTTAGGGTTAGGGTTGGGTTAAAACACAATGCCCTGGACAAGGGGATTCAATAAAGGTAAAATTATGGTTAGAAGATATACCGGATAGGTTATAAATAAAAATAAATAAAATAATAATTAAAAAAAAAACTAAGAGGTTGTGATTGGCATAGGAGATGCCTTGTCCAAGGTTTAAAAATAATTTAAAAAATAAAACCGACGTCGGGGGAGGGGGGAAACTAGGGCATTTGATTCATGTGGGCAACAGGATAATGTCTGCAGTTTAATTTATTGCCACCACTGTTATCAATAACAAGGAATTTTGGAAAATTGCACAGCCTAGGCAACCTTAAATAATAATATATGAAGTCTAGTCTTGCATTGCCAGACCGAAAGTCTGGCTAGATCACAGATACATTCTGGGATAGGAGAAAACAATGGCCTGCGTTGTTTTTAAACCAATCACAATCATCTAGCTTGTATCCAAAGCAACTTACAATTGCTATATATATATATATATATATATATATATATATATACAGAATTGAACCCAGATCTCCCCCACCAAAGGCATGTATCATATCCACTGCGCCATCACCACCCCAAAGTAATCACATAAAATGTTGAAAAAGACATAGTGTAGGCATAGACATGAATAATTGGAGATGTGGGTGGAGAAGCCTGGGATTTAACCACCATCCTTGTGGTTATGAAACAAACACTAACTCATAGCCACAAGCCACAAGACCTATTCCCCCCCAATCGGTCCCAAAAACGTCCCAGTTAAAGAGTGAATGCCGTGAACACATTCTGTGTAAATCTTTACAATCATTCCCCCTAAAGAACCGGGCAGGCCTGCCTTGTTGCACGATCCAAATGTTCTTTAAAACTTGACATTTTCAGCGTGTAGCTCGCTAGCTCGAAGGTTGCTGTGGTTTCCAGAAGCATTAGAGATCTTGAGAACGGCAACACGCAGAGAGCGAAACGTGAGGGACATATCCTGGAAATGCACTTCCGCTGATCCAGACTATATGAACTCTGATGGGGTAAAGTACTTTACTTGCAACATTATACATTCATTATTTTAACAGCAGCACATTTAGTTGTTTGTCTGCAGCCTTTCTGTTTGACCTGAAGTGTCATTCAGCTTAACACTATATTATTCTTTTACAGTAAAATAACTTTTAATCACAATGTTACAGAGAAGTCATAACTTGCTGCAACAGAAAATCAGCTTTGACCCATTTGAACATATGAATGTGCATATATCCATCCATCTTCGTCCGCTTATCCAGTATCGGGTTGCACGGGGAGCAGCTCCAGCAGGGGACCCCAAACTTCCCATTCCCGACCAACATTAACCAGCTCCGACTGGGGGATCCCGAGGCGTTCCCAGGCCAGGTTGGAGATATAATCCCTCCACCTAGTCCTGGGTCTTCCCCGAGGCCTCCTCCCAGCTGGACGTGCCTGAAACACCTCCCTAGTTAGGCGCCCAGGGGGCATCCTTACCAGATGCCCAAACCACCTCAACTGGCTCCTTTCGACGCGAAGGAGCAGCGGCTCTACTCGGAGCTCCTCACGGATGACTGAGCTTCTCACCCTATCTCTAAGGGAGACGCCAGCCACCCTCCTGAGGAAACCCATTTTGGCCGCTTGTACCCTGGATCTCGTTCTTTCGGTCATGACCCAGCCTTCATGACCATAGGTGAGGGTAGGAACGAAAACTGACCCGTAGATCGAGAGCTTTGCCTTCTGGCTCAGCTCTCTTTTCGTCACAATGGTGCGATAAATTGAATGTAATACCGCACCCGCTGCGCCAATTCTCTGACCAATCTCCCGCTCCATTGTCCCCTCACTCGCGAACAAAACCCCAAGGTACTTGAACTCCTTCACTTGGGGTAAGGACTCATTCCCTACCTGGAGTAGGCACTCCATCGGTTTCCTGCTGAGAACCATGGCCTCCGATTTAGAGGTGCTGATCCTCATCCCAATTGCTTCACACTCGGCTGCAAACCGATCTAGTGAGTGCTGAAGGTCACAGGCCGATGATGCCATCAGGACCACATCATCTGCAAAGAGCAGCAATGAGATCCCCAGCCCACCGAACTGCAACCCCTCTCCACCCCAACTACGCCTCGATATCCTGTCCATAAATGTTACAAACAGGATTGGTGACAAAGCGCAGCCCTGGCGGAGGCCAACCCTCACCTGAAACGAGTCCAACTTACTGCCGAGAACCCGGACACACCTCTCGCTTTGGTTGTACAGAGATTGGATGGCCCTGAGAAGAGACCCCCTCACCCCATACTCCTGCAGCACCTCCCACAGTATCTCCCGGGGGACCCGGTCATACGCCTTTTCCAGATCCACAAAACACATGTAGACCGGTTGGGCATACTCCCAGGATCCCTCCAGGATCCTTGCGAGAGTAAAGATCTGGTCCGTTGTTCCACGACCAGGACGGAATCCGCATCGGCCGAACCCTCCTTTCCAGCACCTTGGATTAGACTTTACCAGGGAGGCTGAGAAGTGTGATACCCCTGTAATTGGCACACACCCTTTGGTCCCCCTTTTTAAAAAGGGGAACCACCACCCCAGTCTGCCACTCCTTTGGCACCGTCCCAGACTTCCACGCAATGTTGAAGAGGCGTGTCAACCAGGACAGCCCCTCCACACCCAGAGCCTTGAGCATTTCTGGATGGATCTCATCAATCCCCGGGGCTTTGCCACTGTGGAGTTGTTTGACTACATCAATGACCTCCGCCTGGGAAATTGACAATGATCCCCCATCATCCTCCAGCTCTGCCTCTAACATAGAGGGCGTATTAGTCGGATTCAGGAGTTCCTCAAAGTGCTCCTTCCACCGCCCTATTACCTCCTCAGTTGAGGTAAACAGTGTCCCATCCTTACTGTACACAGCTTGGATGGTTCCCCGCTTCCCCCTCCTGAGTTGGTGAACAGTTTTCCAGAAGCACCTTGGTGCCGACTGAAAGTCCTTCTCCATGTCTTCTACAAACTTCTCCCACACCCGCTGCTTTGCCTCTTTCACGGCAGAGGCTGCAGCCCTTTGGGCCTTTCGGTACCCTGCAACCGCCTCCGGAGTCCTCTGGAATAACATATCCCGGAAAGACTCCTTCAGTCGGACGGCTTCCCTGACCACCGTTGTCCACCACGGTGTTCGTGGGTTACCGCCCCTTGAGGCACCTACGACCCTAAGACCACAGCTCCTAGCCGCAGCTTCAGCAAGGGAAACTTTGCCTCTTCCGGAGGTGTGAGTTGAAAGTCTGTCGGACAGGGGCCTCCTCCAGACGTTCCCAATTTACCCGCACTACACGTTTGGGCTTACCAGGTCTGTCCAGAGTCTTCCCCCACCCCCTGACCCAACTCACCACCAGATGGTGATCAGTTGACAGCTCCGCCCCTCTCTTCACCCGAGTGTCCAAAACACACGGCCTCAGATCAGATGAAACGATTATAAAATCGATCATTGACCTTTGGCCTAGGGTGCTCTGGTACCAGGTACACTTATGAGCATCCCTATGTTCGAACATGGTGTTTGTTATAGACAATCCATGACTAGCACAGAAGTCCAACAACAAACAACCACTCTGGTTTAGATCAGGGAGGCCGTTCCTCCCAATCACGCCTCCATGTGTCTCCATCATTGCCCACGTGCGCGTTGAAGTCCCCCAGCAGAACAATGGAGTCCCCCACTGGAGCCCCATGCAGGACTCCAGTCAAGGTCTCCAAGAAGGCCGAATACTCCGAACTCCTGCTTGGTGCATATGCACAAACAACAGTCAGAGTTTTCCCCCCACAACCCGCAGGCGTGGGAGGCGACCCTCTCGTCCACCGGGGTAAACTCCAACGTGGCGGCGCCAGCCGGGGCTTGTGAGTATCCCACACCCGCCCAGCGCCTCACACCCTGGGCAACTCCGGAGAAGAAAAGAGTCCAACCCCTATCCAGGAGTATGGTTCCAGAACCAAGACCATACGTAGAGGTAAGCCCCACCATATCTAACCGGAAGCGCTCCACCTCCCGCACCAGTTCCGGCTCCTTCCCCCACAGAGAGGTGACGTTCCACGTCACCAGAGCCAGCGTCTGCTGCCCGGGTCTGGTCCGTCGAGGCCCCTGACTTTCACTGCCACCCGTGTGACAGCGCACCCGACCCCAGCGGTTCCTCCCACAGGTGGTGGGCCCATGTATATATATATATAAACAGTTTCTGTTTATAAATAATGTGTGAATTAACAAAGAGAAGTGAGACCACTTTCCGTTATCACACTTTCAAAGGTCATCGTGTGTGTGTGTGTGTGTGTGTGTGTCTGTAATGGTGTGGTCTGATGTTTGTTGCACTCCACTGATCTGGACAGAAAACATGCAAATGAAGCTCTGTTGGAACCAAAGACTGTTCCAGTCTCTTAAGAAAACACACCACATTCACAGCGACTACTGTAGGTACATTTACTCAAGTCCCGTACTTCAGTACAGGTTTGAAGTACAAACGTACTAGTACTTCAGTGTTTCTATTTTATGTTACTTTATACTTCAACTCCACCACACCTCAGAGACAAATATGGTCCTTTTACCCCACTACATTTATTTCAAAGCTTCAGTTACTTTTCAGATTCAGATCAATATTACAAAATATAATCAACTAATAAATGATGATGTGTTGTTATAGGTTAAGCTGTCCAGCTGTTTATGAAGTAGATAAATGAGCTCCACCTTTCCCAGCTGTAACATTAAAATGATGAACACAAGAATGCATCAATAATTAGGGCTGTGTATCGTTCAAAAATACCGGTACCGATACCAATACCGTGACTTTGATACCGGTTCCTAAACACTTTTTTCAATGCAAATTTTATTAAACAAAAAGTAAGTTACAATATTAGGGCACAAATTTAGATTTATTTTTAAGCTCCCACTTATGTGAGCCCTGTCTCTGTGCGTAACGTAGAGTTTTTCCTGCGTGTCTCTACAACGTGTCATGGTAGACAGCCAATCAGCAGCATTATTAGATCTTGGTAGAAGCATGCTGCATGCTTATTGGCTCACTGTCACTGATTAGATTTACCCCTTAAGTATTGAAATTGTGTACTGATACTCGATACTAAGGAGGCAATTCTGTCGGTGCCTAAAAAGTATTGAATTCGGTACCCAGCCCTATAAATAATTACAATCCAGTGATATAATAGGATTCTGAAATGGTCCACTCTGCATGATGAGTACTTTACGTGTATTTTGATGCTGATACTATTGTACTTTAGTAAGATTTGTAATTCAGGCCTTTTTCTTGTAACAGAGTATTTCTACACTGTAGTATTGCTACTTTTACTTAAGTACAAGATGTGAATCCTGTAAAAGTAATAACTGGTTTATGTGTCTTTCTGTGTACAGGCACGTAACAAGCAGAATGGAGAGCTGGCAGCCATTAAGGTCATCAAGATGGAACCAGGTGAGATTTATTTTTGAATGTTTGTCCTTTTAAGAGAGAGGCATTCTGACTTGATGTTCTACCTAAGCACCTGCACAAAGGTAACAAACACATTTCCAGCCTAGTATATTTACTCATTTCCTCAAGTACTGTGCTTACATAAGAGGAAAGGAAAGGAAAGGAGCTAGATGTCTTAAAGACTTGGTTAGCATGTAGCGTGTATATACCCACTAACTGTGTTCATAAGTAATGTGACTAAAACAACAAATATGTCTTCCCCTCTTTCTGTCTGGTTCCACAGAGGATGACTTTTCTATCATCCAGCAGGAAATTGTCATAGTGAGGAGCTGCAAACATCCCAACATAGTGGCTTATTATGGCAGCTACATACGGTGAGTGGTCTGTCTCTGTGCCCCCCCTCCCCTCTTATTAATCTCAGATACAGACGTTAACTCCTCTTTTGTCTGCAGAGCCAATAAACTGTGGATCTGTATGGAGTTCTGTGGAGGAGGCTCCCTGCAGGATATCTACCATGGTGAGTGAGTGAGTGATTGAGTTCATGTTTATGTTTTATGTTTATTGGTTTCACACACATAAATACAAATCACGTTGAAGAAATATAAAATAAATGTAAGGGTGTGGTAGAAACACGTAATGGCTTATATATAAAAAAACACACCCCAAGGACATACCAAATGTCAATCATACAAAATCACCAGTACATTTTGGTAGTTGCTGTATTTATAGTATGAACAACAGTTTCTAAAGAGTGAGCTTTTTTCCAAATGGAATATTTCAGACAGAAGGGTGTGTGTGTGTGTGTGTGTGTGTGTGTGTGTGTGTGTGTGTGTGTGTGTGTGTGTGTGTGTGTGTGTGTGTGTGTGTGTGTTCTTGTTTAACTACATTCGTGGGGTCCACAAACCGGGAGTCCAGTATACTTGTGGGGTCCTGACAGCTTTGTGGGGCCAAAATGCTGGACCCCACAACATTAAAGGGCTGTTTGAGGGTTAAGACTTGGTTTTAGGATTACGGATAGAATTAGGTTATGGTTATGGTCAGGGTGAGGGTGAGGGTGAGGGTTAAGGTTAGGCATTAAGTTGTGATGGTTAATGTTAGGGTAAGGGTTAAGGTTAGGCATTAAGTTGTGATGGTTAAGGTTAGGGTAAGGGTTAAGGTTAGGCATTTAGTTGTGATGGTTAAGGTTAGGGTAAGGGTTAAGGTTAGACATTTAGTTGTGATGGTTAAGGTTAGACATTTAGTTGTGATGGTTAAGGTTAGACATTTAGTTGTGATGGTTAAGGTGAGGGTAAGGGGCTAGGGAATGCATTATTTCAATGACGGGTCCCCACAAAGATAGTGAGATGCACTGTGTGTGTGTGTGTGTGTGTGTGTGTGTGTGTGTGTGTGTGTGTGTGTGTGTGTGTGTGTGTTGGGCAAATATTTGAGGTATCTGTCTTTATGAGTTTTTATTGTCTATTATATTACTATTATATTATTTTACAATTTTGAGGTACTTGTACTTTACTTGAGTATTTCCATTTCCTGCTACTTTACAAGCTCATTTCAAGATTTGCTCCGAGACAAGATGAAACTCCCAACTACTTCCAACGCGCCGGTCTGAAACGTTCTGAAACCTGCCAGTTCACACCAATGCGATGAGAGCAGACGGTGTATCATACCGATAGCAACGACTCTGTACTTCTGTTCTTACTTCCGACTTTCCAGGCTTTTGTAGTACCTGGATATGCTTTGTAGTGTCTTCAAAGCAATGAAGATAATGATAGTGAGATACTTGCTACAGCTGCATTTCTAGTGGTGATGAAACGTGGAAAACACTCTGTCCTAAACTCTGCCATTTTGACCAGTTGACAGTTTGTAAATGACTTGACCAGCTGACTTTGCTACGAGCTGATTGGCTGTTAACAGGTGAGGTCACAGGTGACTGAGACGGGCCGGTTCAGACCTTTGCGACTTTACCCTGGCACGTTCTTAAACAGTTTTGTCTCGTCGTGAATCTTTAGTCTGGACTGAGCTTAAGACAGAAGAAAGAAGATTTATTTATTTATATTAGGACAATGCACATTACGCCAGTGTTAGCCAGTCAGCTAATTTTCAACTGTAGGCCTAGTTGCATGCATGTCTTTATGGTGGGAAGAAACCGGAGCACCCGGAGGAAACCCACGCAAGCACGGGGAGAACATAACATAACATAACAGAAACAGGGTTAGGGTTAGAGTTAGGGTTAGGGTTAGAGTTCATGTGTTCATGACTGTGTCATGACAGCGTCATGACAGCGTCATGTCACTCTTATGTAGATACCTTCAAGTAAAGTGTTACAGAATATTTTTACATATTTACAAAAGCGTCCGAGCCCGGCCCGCGATCGACAGGCATTAAGTAAGACATTTATGTCTGAGCCCAACCCAAGCCCGTTAAAATCCCATTTTTTTCTCATGCTCACTAATGACACGTGGGGCCTACGTTTGTTTGTGTTGAAAGCCCACTTTTATCAAGCAACTGTAGGAAGGCATTCAGAAATGTCAACAGATGAGCGCATCAGCGCACATGGGGCAACAAGCGCAGTTTATACAGGCGCACATCTACATAATAAGCTTTTTTAAATTTAAAATGTTCAACAATGTTCAATTAGAGGTATCCATCCTCTAATTTACAACTTGGGTGACTCTCCAACATAAATTGCACATAGTATATCTACAGGGGGCTATTGACAAAACCAATGAGCTAGTTCAACTGCTGGCTGGTTTGACATAGCTTCTGTCGTCTCCTGTCGTCTCGTGTAGAGATGGAAACTCAGTGGCATCGATGTTGGTGCAATTCCTGAAATTTTTCTGGTGATAAATAAAGTGCCATCTTGTGTTATAAAACATTTTAGTCACCACTGTTTTATAAGGGGGATTATCAGTTCACTGGACACTTATAACAGTACAGTACAGGTGCAAGCACGTTTTCAAATCCAGATGTTAAGATCATTAGGTTGACCTGGACCTCATGATGTTATTCATTGTGGAGTCAGTTGTGAAGTCGAGTTGTTTCTCTACAGTAGAGCGGCTCAATCAAATGTTTTCATACCCAAATTTACAAAAGTAAAGGCCCTATAATCCTCCTTTTCATCTTTAGTTTGGATTAAAATGTTCCAGTCTTAGGGTCTGATCTGCTTAACAACATTCGAATCACCCTGTAAAACACTCACACCAGTGGCTCCCAAAAGGGGGTCCGGGGACCCCAGGGGTCCTTGAGGTGGTCCCCAGCAAAAAGGGGAATTATTTTTTTTTTTACTATAATTCCAACCATACTGCATGTAACACTATGACATAATGTATGACTATTTGGTCATGGGTTTCTTTCTGTAATAAAACATCTAAAAGCAAAAGTACTATCATATGGAGGATCCTGGGATTAAATATTATGAAATTGGGGTGAGGGGGATTGCATTAAAAAAACATGTTACTTTTTCACTTCTGGGATTGTTCAGGTGCCGCCGGGAATTTGGCCGTATGTCCGTTACTTTTCTCTTTCTTTGTGTTGGCGTTCTAACCTCCGGTGGATTTGTGAGGACTATGGTTAACTGCTCCTCAGATCTCTGCAGGGTAAATCCAGACAGCTAGCTAGACTGTCTGTCCAATCTGAGTTTTCTCTCGCACAACTAAAACTACTTTTGAACGTATACATGTTCCACCAAAACAAGTTGCTTCCCGAGGCGATTTTGCAGCAGCACCGTGCTTAGCGCCGCCCAAAATGATGGTGATTGGTTTAAAGAAATGCCAATAAACCAGAGCAACAGCTTTCAGCTTTCCATCCTCGTCATACGCAGCGCTGTGGACGAAGGTCTCGCAAAGCGAGAATTTTCGAATGAACCTTGATCACTTACAGTAATGTACTCTGGAGGCTGTAAACTATTAGTATTGAATTATTAAAATTAAATTGTGTTCCACAGTGACTGGTCCTCTGTCTGAGCCACAGATCGCCTACATCTGCAGGGAGATGCTGAAGGTAATTATTATTTATTAATTCACTTTAAAGGAGCTGTTGATAATGATGTCCAAGGCACAACAACTGTTTTGTTCCATTTATTCTTTGTTTTCTCTTCATTTCTGAAATGGGTTTAATAGTTGAAATGAATAAGTGAAATCTTTTATTTACATTATCCAGGGCCTCGACTACCTGCATGCACAGAAGAAAATCCACAGAGACATCAAGGTAAACACGTCTGACTTTCATTCTACATTCTTGTTTACTGGTATCTTTTATTTATTTGTGGTAAAAGCACGTTAGACTACAGTCTGTGAAACTTAACGCTTGCTGCTGGAATGTGGTGGTTGGAAGTGGGTCACTGCAGCAGCAGATAGTAAGATGTAAACAAGAACATTGCAAACACCGTGCCCTAGGTTAAGGGTTGTCCTGTTTGTAATCCAGAACATTAATCATCTTTATGTTTTTATTGAACCAGCTGATAGGCAATATTTGTGTTCTATTGTCCAGTATCTTTAAAGTCAAAGCTCTCAGACTTTTCATCTTATAACTTTATGATGGAAAAATCATTTAGAAAATGAGACAGGAAATCCAGCGGTGGAATGTAACTCACTGTGCATTTGCTCAAGTGTTGTACGTAAGTAAACAGTTAAGCTACTTGTCCTTTACTTGGGTATTTCCATTTTATGTAACTACACACTACATTTGTCTGATAGCTTTAGTTACTTTTCAGATGACAGTTTTTCATCCCCTTCCTGTCCAGTGAAAACCATGCATCCAGATGTTTTGATGTTGAATGTTTGTGATAAGCTGAAGGATGAAGTGTTCCTTTATGTGTTGAGAAAGAGAAGAAAATTATTTTGCTGGAAAATGCATCATCATAAAGCTGAAAACAGGGCTGTTTTTCTGACACCATGAAAAGTTCTAAAGGTGCCCTGCCACACAAAACCGTGCTAAATCTGCTAGGTCCATATGTGTTTGTGTTATGATTATATATTTAAAGGATGCTGACAGCCAGGCTCTCATTGGCTAGCTGTTAGCCAATCAGATTCAAACAGCTTAGGTTGTTGAATATTAATGAGAACTGGCAGAAATTGAGCTGAGTCTTAATGCAGGCTTTCTATACCACGCTAGAATGGCTTGAAACAAGGTAACCAAGGCATTTTTTCCACAAAAAATGTTACAGAGTCCATGGTAGAACTTCAGACATTACGACAAAGTAATGAAATACATGTGGCAGGGCACCTTTAAAACTGTTTAGAGATACGTGGTTCTCACAGGACAGCGATGCTACAAACATATGATGATTATAGAATATGATATTGCTGTAGATTAAACTACCCAAAGGTATATACTGTAAATGAGCTTTAAACATCTACAGCAGCGAAATGCGACATACACATTATTGCAGCAGGAATATTAATCCAGAAACATCAGATATAACAGGAAAACACTGAAAGGGAACATTTTACTGCACAATAAGTACTTTGAGTACTTTTCTGTGAGTTTTGCTCCTAATATATTTACTAGTATCAAGGTTTTGAATGCAGGACATTTAATTGTAGTGGAGAATTTTCACAGTGTGGTCTTTTTACTTGAGGATCTGAATACTTACTGACAGTAGTGCAGCCAAAAATGAGCAGATAGAGAAAGAAAATACTTAGCACACTACAACAATCAGTCCATCGAATTATCTTTTAGTTCTACTAGTAAACAGGTTTTTGATCTCCATCCTGTGTGGGTTCAGTTAAAGATCACCGAGAGGAGAGTTTTTTATGATGAGATGCGTCTCTGGTTGTGTTTGTGTTGATGTGTCTCTCGCTCTCTCTCGCCTCCAGGGTGCCAACATCCTCCTCAACGATCAGGGCGAGGTCAGGCTGGGTAGGTGCATGTTTGCACTGTGTGTGCTCTGTGCTGTACCGCTGTGGGGAAGATGAGTCACTCTCTGCATGACTGACATCAAAGACGCATAGGCGCAATAATCCAAACTGGCCAGTGCAACCCTCCCCAAAAACCTAAGTAAAAAATTCACCAGAATGCAGAAAATGAAGTGTTCAAAAAAACTTACAAAATTCTCGATCCCCCCCCAATGTTGAACCCAAAGTTACGCCTTTGCGGACCGCTCAATAAAATGATCTCTTGGATCTTACTTAAGGACTTAAATGGTCCTCTCTATTTTGTGGTGGTCTGAATTAGGGCTGCCACAAAGATTATTTCCATTGTCAATTAGCCTGTCCATTATTTTCTCGATTAAACGATTAGTCGGTTGGTCTGTAAAGCACAGTTCAGACCAAAGATTCGCGAAACCATTTTATAACGTCACAGAGAAAGGTTGCAGAGGTCTGAACCGGCCCGTCTCAGCTGGACTCAAACCAGATGATGGTGTCGTTGCGACTCAGCTGGTCGAGTCTCCAGAGGCTGGTTTTAGAATCTAAGAGACGTCTCGTGTTTCTACAGCAAATAGAGAAGTCAGCTGGTAAAGTCAGCTATAAACTATAGAAAGGAATTGATCCATAATCCATTTCATTTTTATGTTACAAACAGATGGTTGAAATGGCAGAGTTTTAGACAAAGCCTCAACGACTGCCCGAAAGCATGGTAACGTGATATGGCCAAGCGAGATGGAGAGTGACTGAAGAGAGGGAGCGCCCAGCGGCGCTAGAACACAGCAGAGAATCCGAGAAATAAAACGTGTTTTTCGCCGATTGATCACTAGAAATGCAACTGTAGCAAGCCTCCCACTATCGCTAACGTTATCCACATGCTTATTTAGATGGAACAAATGATATCTCTAGCTACAAAAAAGCCTGGAAGTCAGAAGTTAGAACGGAAGTTCAACGAGGCGTTTATATAATGAGATGATCGCATTGGTGTGAACTGGCAGCTTTCAGAACGCTGCAGTCTGGCTCGTTGCAAGAAGATTCAAGTTTCAACTGGTCTCGTCGCGAATATTTGGTCTGAACTGGGCTGAAATTGTCTTAAAATGGTAAAAATCTTGATCAGTTTCCCAAAGCCCAAGATGACGTCTTTAAATGTATTGTTTTGTCCACAACTCAAATATATTCAGTTTACTGTCAGAGGAGTGAAAAAAATAGAAAATATTCACACTTAAAAGGCTGCAATACATTTTCTTTTTTTTTTTTTTTTTTTTATAACAAAAAATTACTCAACCCAATTAATCGATTATCAAAATAGTTGGAGATTAGTTGACAACTAATCAATTAATCGATTCATCTTCAACTATATCAAATTTATGTATAAAACACTTTAAGAATAGAGTTTATCATCAGCATATGCTAGAAACAATTATAGCTGCAAATAACAACAGAATAACTGAGCATGAAAAGAAATGGAATGTCTGTTTACTTGAATTAGAGGATTGATATATGTTAATTTTTCATTCTCTTTGTTATTAATTTTGTTTGCTTTGTGCCTCTTTTTATTTATATTTTGCTTTCTTGTAAAAACACTATGAATGTGGGGTTGATTGTGGTGGTGATTGTGGTATGAATGCATGGGGGAGTGGTAGGGGTGGGTGGAGGGTTTGAAGCTTGTTTTGTCTTTGTAATTCCTAATTTGTTGTACGTATTAGACTCTAAATAAAATTAAAAAAAGAAAAGAAAAATCGATTCATCTTTGCAGCTCTAGTCTGATTCTAACATTTAATATTCGGCTGCAGAACGTTGTTTCATTTACAAGCAGAAGTCTTATCATTGTCATTTTCCTAATAGGATTTTAAGGCTTAATCTATTTGGATATTCCCTCATGCATTAAAAACACAACAATTAATCTTATTTATTTATTTTTGAATTGGGTTAATGCTCATGTCTGCCGTGCTTGATGGTGTTGTCACAGTGTGCAGTAATTCTGAAATCAAAGTAGATAGTAGAAATACAAAGCACATTTATTTGTATTCAGAGCCTTGATTGTTTTTACAAAGAGTCACTCAAGACTCGCAGAAATCTGTCTTGTTAAGTATATTGTAAAACTGAATGAGTGGTTGTCCTTTATATTTTTTTGTTTCCTCTGTTGTGTAGCTGACTTTGGGATCTCGGCTCAGATCACTGCCACTCTGGCCCGGCGGATGTCCTTCATCGGGACGCCATATTGGTGAGATCTAAACCCAGAGATCAGTCTCTCTTCAGCTTTTAATGTTACAGGTCCTGAAAACACCTCCGTCTGGACATTTAAGGACAAAATTACTGCAGGCGGCTGGGAGGACTACTTTTCTTTTTCATGCATGAAATGAACTAATGAACAACATTATGCAACATTTACGAGGCAATTAGTTTTACTGCTGAAGCTAACCCAGATGATTTAGAATATTTTTTTGTTGTCAGAAGCAGAATTGCGTCACTTCATTATGAGCTTCCTCTTCTTCCTCTCACTGGGCTGTAGTGTGTGACTCGGACTTTTATGGACAAAGCTTCTGGGTGTGAAAAGTGAAACCAATGTTGAAGTGTGGGGGGGAGGGGGGATGGGAACTCCACTTGCTCCAAAAAGAAGTCAGTTTCTATATAAGTCAATGAGAAAATGAGCCTACTTCTCACTTGATTTATTAACTCAGTAAACATTTTCATAATGAGTTTATGGTCTCAATCACTAGTTTGAAGTCTTCTTCAATACAGCATGATGTAAATTATGGTCCCATTTATTTTAAAATGGACAAAAAAGTAGGGGATGTTTTAGGGGCGTGGCTAAACGTCGACCTGTCAATCAGGACAGAGGCTTAGCAATGCTAACCATCATAGGCGCCGATTTATGTTTTCCTCTGTGGGTGCTCACGGGCGCACGCCCTTTTAAAAAAAAGTAGTCAAAAATTTTTTGCATTTCAGAACCTTAGAAAATGGACAGCGGCCCACACCAACACACACGCCTATTAACTTGATAATAAAGCCGTAAAGAAGGCTATCTTTCAACTCAGGACAGCGCCACTTCTCACAAATACAGATAGGATTGGAGATGAGAAGTTTAACTGACACGTAACCGCGATCAGCTTGGTGGGAAATTAAGAATCAATGCCACCTGTCTAGTAGACAGCGACATAACCAATCACACTATGACAGACCACTCAGCACCAACTGCAATGTTTTATTTTAAATTAATGTAGCCTACTGGCAGTCTGACACGTGTGGGTGCTCAGTATTTTCTGTGGCGTGAGTGGCATTTTATGTCTATGGTTTCAACTCGACCCAATTTATCTTTAGAGTAGATCTGCCTCTAGTATTGCATTGCCAGACCTTCCTCCACAGTGCTGCGTTGGAGGGTCTGGCTAGTCCACACACTAAGTGCCGGACAGAGCCACGGTGCCGCTGCAAAATAGCCTTGGGTCGTGCAAGAGAAAACTCCGATTGGACAGATAGTCTAGCTAGCTGTCTGGATTTACCCTGCAGAGATCTGAGGAGCAGTTAACCATAGTCCTCAGAAATCCACCAGAGTTTAGAATGCCAACACAAAGAAAGCGGAAGGTAACGGACATCCGGCCAAAAAGAGTGTCATCCGGCAGAATTTCCGTCGGCACCGAAGCAATCCTGGAAGTGGAACGTCGTGGATTCTGACAAAAAGTTCTTCACTTGTTGCTGTTCCCCTCCTGTCCTCAGGATGGCGCCAGAGGTGGCAGCAGTGGAGATTAAAGGCGGCTACAATGAACTCTGTGACATCTGGTCTGTGGGCATAACAGCCATCGAGCTGGCAGAACTACAGCCGCCCCTGTTTGATGTCCACCCGCTGCGGTAAACACACACGTACACCTGTGATTGAATGTTATAAGGACATTTACTTAAGTACTGTACTTAAGAACACATTAGAACAACTTGTACTTTACATTTTCTGCTACTTTAAACTTCTACTCCACTACTGTACATCTCAGAGACTTTTTATTTCCTTCACTACATTTGTCTGACAGCTTTCCGCTCTTCACATTGCTGATGTAAAACAAAACACACTGCAGTTATTAGTTCATCTTACATATTGAATCTGTTATAGGACAGTGCATAAATATGTGACATTCATGCACACAAACACTCACAGATTCTCACTGATGTGACACTGTGTTTCTTCCTGCAGAGTCCTGTTCCTCATGTCCAAGAGCGGCTACCAGCCTCCTAAACTGAAGGACAAATCTAAATGGTAAATAAAAACGCATTATATTTAACCATTAAATCATGGGAGCGAATGGTTCCTATTGTATCAATCAAGCTGTTGCTGTTGGTCTTGCGTTTATATTTCCAGCCGTGAACAGATGTTTTCTCAGTGAATCTTTATAAAAAAATGTAATCTGAAAAAGGAAAGAAGACGGTCCGATAAAGAAAGTCAGAGTCTGGACAGGCCAACAACAAATGTACATTTGAACAAGTTGTGTTGATGTTTGTAATAATATTGCGGTTTTAATACTCAGATCATTAGGATCTAAATACAAGCGTCTGTTATATATGTGTGTTACTGTATGTTCCAAGATGCTACCGACATATCTCCTGTCTGCAGGTCCTCCATGTTTTATAACTTTGTAAAGGCCATGTTGGTGAGGAACCCGAAGAAGAGACCCAGCGCCTCCAAGATGCTCTCAGTCAGTACTGCTCACATATGCTCCAGTTCAGCTTTATTTGGTGTCATTTCTGAATCAAATCAACCTAAATCTAACTATTTTTTGGCATGACTTTAAAAATGTAGCAACACTGATTTGTACACAAACTGTCTTGAGGGAGATATCACACATCCAAGAGCAGCTATAGTTTATATATTTTTGATATAAAAACTATAGCTGGGCTCTAACAACCCGGGCTCCAACAAAAGCTCGCACTCACAGTGATCAATGCAAAAATGCTTTGTTTAAATACTAAACTAGAGCAAAGGCAGACAGACTGGAGACACTTAAAGTTGTCGATCAGGTAAAATAATAGCAACTCAATCCGTGAACAGGAAAGAGGATATCAGTCTTCTACATCAGTCTTGGCTTCCTGTACGCTTTTTCTTTACTTGGAGCCTACTCACTGTTTCTGTTGTCTCCTTCTCCATCCTTTGTGTCTCCTCCACACCTCGCCCTCTCTCTTCTGCAGAACATGTTTTTGACCCAGCAAGGCCTGAACCAGGAGCTGACCCTGGACCTGCTGGAGAAGTATCGACACCCTGAGAAACTCAAATCCTGCCTGGTGACGGAGGACGACGAGATGGAGGTCTTAACCACATTCTTTATTGACTTTATTTAAAAAAAAAAACTGAGATGAAGCTCTCATAACATTTTCACCAATCATGATCATCATTTTTTTCAACTCGACTTTTAATTTTAAATTAATTATTAAAGGTCCCATGACATGGTGCTCTTTGGATGCTTTTATATTATAAGTGATAATAAAAAAAAATCCAGAATTCCCCCAGTAAAAACCTTTGATTCTAATATGTCGGCAAAATGAAACCAGAATTGTGAACATAGCTTTATCCGAAATGTATGCAAATTATTAGTGCATATTTGCATATTTGAACATAACATTTCAGAAAACTTGTAACACCAAAAATAATTGTCCTAATGTAACTAATCAACAAGGGGAAGTTATATATATTTTGATATCTATTAGTTCAAATATTTCCCTATTCAGGTGGTCCAGGTGTCCACTCCCTCTTCTACCTGAGATCACAGACTCTGATCGGATTAATAATGGGTTTCTTCTTGTTGATTTCAGGTGACGGGATCTTTGAAGAGGATCCAGTCTATCAACAAGCACAACCAGGCAGAGAGGACAAACTCTGACATTAGCTGTAAGAATTCACTCTCTCACTTTAACTATATGAACAACCTTATGATGTAGAATAGAGTGAAATGAAATGTTAATATGGAAAGTGTCTTTGTGTTAAATTGTTTTGCTTGTGGTCACTCAGTGGAACAGATTTACACTCGGAGGCCTGTGAAGAAAGAATCACCAAACACAACAGTAAGTTTATTACACTTTCAATGTTGCGGACACCCGTGCATATACAAACATATATGCGTAATGTCCCACCCCCCACTTTGCAAAATCCTGTTTGTCCCCCCCACTTTCAAATAGTGAAATTGTTTTTATTTCTCTTAAGTCTTGGCGATCGGCCCTATATTAAACAACAAAGAAAGTAACAGCGGATATAAATTGAATACAACAAATAGAGGACTTTTCTACATGTATAAGTTTGTACTGGTTGGCTGTAACTTCTTTTAGAAATATTGCTAAGTTCCTGTGTTTTTTCACAGTTAAGACCTTCACTGGGATCCACCGGCAGTACCAAGAGTCCAGCGAGGTAACTGGATCACATGTCACGGACGTGGCGTCACATTAAATAGCTGATCGTGAGATTTAACTTCTGTTTCCTCTCTCAGGGATCAGGACACGGACTCGGACGACGACTATGACGATGTGGATATGTAAGAAAACACAACACAACACAACAGCGTATGAGGCTTCATTTTAAAACCCTGCTGTCTTTAGTTAGAGTTAGAGTAGAATACTTTACTAGCACAGATGATTATATGTAAATTGTGTTCTTATTTTGTATTTTTTAAACCAAAGATTGGTTCCTATTTATACCAAGGCCACTAATTGGCTCTTACAGTTATACAACAACATATTTTTAATACTTTCACCCAGGAAATGCATGTTCCTTCCTCGGGATAGTTTTAATCTAAACCAAGATCTTTTTCCTAAACTTAACTAGTCGTTTTGGCTCCTAAACTTAACTGTCATCTCCGAAACGGCATAGCTGTATCCCTTCTAGCCACAACCAACACACATCATCCGATTTACATGAAATGTTGTGCATCCTGCATATACCCTGGACATGCTGCGATCATCGCTGCTTGCAGCTTTAATTAACACTGACTTTGACTTTTTTTTGCCAGCAGTCACTTCTTCATGTTTTTCTCTTAAATCCAATCGATCATACACAGTATAACTTCAATAGATTGCACTGACACATCCTCTCTGTGTTTTGTCCTCCTCAGCCCTACGATGCAAGTCACCAGGTTAGTCTGAAGAAACACACACTCACGTGTGTATTGATGTGTATTTCTGTATCGTTAACACAGAAGACTCTCTCTCTCTCTGCCAACAGACTCATAATGCCAACTGATGAAACTCCGCCTCCACTTCCTCCAAAGGTGATTATCGACAAAAAACATGGTTTTATATGCATGTGTGTTTATGACGACAGGGCTGAAAAAAAACCCATTGCATTCATGGAAAGGCTGAACTTTCAAATGTAAGGTGTTAACAACTATTGCCGAAGACATTCTACATGCAATTTTTAGCTTTTCTGTTGTTTTAGTAATAGACAGTGGTGGATTTACGTCAGTAAAAGTACTAATACCACACTATGTAAACTACTGCACTACAAGTAAAAGTCCTGCATCCAAAACCTTTACTAAGTACATGTATGTAAGTATTATCAGCAAAATGTGTTTAAAGTATGAAGGTAAAAGTACTGATTGTTTAGTAAAATGTTGCATTTTACTGCTGGAGATGTTTAAGGTTGTGCTAATTTTAACGCCTTTTATTTACTGTTACCAGAAAAGAATTTATTGCCAAGTAAGTAACACTTACAAGGATTTTGCCTTGGTGGGTGGTGGATACATATAAACCACTAATACCACTAATAAACATATTAAAAGGAAACTAACAATAAATACAAAAACAATTATGTACAGGTTGACTGTTTAAACAAAAAGAGAAAAAAAAGGTTGCATTGTGGGTCACACATTTAGTTCCCTGGAACACACCACACCACTTCCTGCTCTGTCATGTACAGTATTAACCCTTGTGTTGTCCTCCGTCTGTTTTAACGTTACCTGTTTATGAAACATAAAGTATAAATTATCACCCAATTCTGCGTTACATCTTCTTATCCAACTTCATTCCAACTTGTTAACACTAGTTTTACACTTCTTGTTGGAATTCAATAGTCAACAAACTTTTATACCTAATTTCAGAGTTTAAAAAAAGCAGAAATTATGAATTATTTTGACTAATTGTTAAGATCAGAAGATGTGTGTGAGTGGATAATCACAGACGGGTATACTGTATGTCAATGTTTTGTCAGTATAACGTTACTGTGAACAGGGGCGTAGCAAGAAAGGCATTTTCTATGGGCCCCTCCCCACATCCACAGCTATTCATTCTAGCATCACATGAGGGCCCTGGGTACTCAGTCCCCTTTTTCCCCCCAGTCCGACGCCCCTGACTGTGAAACCATTTACATTTTTTTGGAACCATTCATGTTATATTTGGGCACTTTGGTTGAAAGAAAACAAAATTTATGATATAGAAACTTTGAAAATGGGTCAAATTTGACCCGAGGACAGCAGGAGGGTTAACTTGTTTAGGATAAGAAAAT
Source organism: Perca flavescens (assembly GCF_004354835.1). Classification (NCBI taxonomy): domain Eukaryota; kingdom Metazoa; phylum Chordata; class Actinopteri; order Perciformes; family Percidae; genus Perca; species Perca flavescens. Next base: position 34,306,062 of record NC_041333.1, on the reverse strand, counting down.
GTAAATGCCAAAGACACTAACCATGTGGGTATGTTTCGGTCTGTTCAGCCCAAAGCTCGGACCAGCTCAGAGGAAAGCATAGCTGGGGAAGACGACCGGGCGAGGAAACCCTGCTCCCTGTACGCCCCCACCCCTCTCACCAGGACCTCCAGCGGGACGCACGTCCGACCTACGCCCCAGCCGCGATACTCACGGCACTCAGGTGAGCTGCCTCACCTTCGTACACAGTATAGTGGGAAACTTTCTAGCACACATTAGTCTCTCATTGCCAGACCTGTCCCCACAACCCTGCGGAGAAAGGTCTGGCAACAGAAGCATACACTCCTGGATAGTAGAATAAAATTTCTTTAAACCAATCACAATCGTCTTCAAGCTCCGGACGCAGTGACGGTGGCTCTGCAAAATAGTCTCGGGAAGGAACTTCTTTTGGTGGACCATTTGCACCCCGCAAAAGAAAACGCCACATACAATATTAAAGGAGTATTATCCGTATAAAAGATAGGTTATAAAGACAGTACCGTTCGCTTATACAGGCAGGCGCCATCTTCAGAACACGTCATGATCAGTCGAACGACGAACACCGTGCAACCAGTATAGGGTGACCAGATGTGACCGAAAAATTCGGGACAGTCACGAAATCCAAGCAGTTGTCCCGAATCCCGAATCCTGCCCTAACTGTCCCGAAAATTAGAGCAAAGTCTCAAGAGCAGACTCTCGAGTAGTTCTAGTCTGATAGAACATTAAAAACTGTTCATGGTGATTGAGTCGTCCTGCGGCCAGCTCCCGGTCCGGGAGATGGTCCAGGGCACTCTGCCTGCGACACACTTCCAATAGGCCTGCGTTCCGAAAGTCCTCCTCGTCTCCAAAATAAAAGCCTCCATCCCCGTCGGGAGACAACGGGGTGGCATCACAGCTGAGGGACGCAGCAGTCTGGGGTGAAATACTATAATAGTAGGCCTACAAAATAATATAATTACAAAAAAATACAACCTTTGTGTCCCCTTTTGATGTTATAGAGTAGATGAAGAGAGCGCAAGTTGCAGCCATGAGGCCAGGGAAAGTGCACGTGCAGGCAGCCAATAAAAATAAATCATTTTGGTGCGGAGTTTTCAAATTCATGTTCACCCCCCCTAACCCCCAAGTGCCTCGTCCCGAATTTTACCCATTCTCATCTGGTCACCCTAAACCAGTAGTAACAGAGCTCAAGTCGTGACCCAACGCGACAAACACACACAGAACGTCGAAGCTGTGTTGTTTTTGAGTCTCGAAGACAAATTTTGTTTCAAAAGAAGCTGGAGGCAGCGAAAAAACCCACCGCTGGCTAAACTATTTAAAAATGGCGGTTTTGTTCAGGACACCCCCGTCTTTCGCTAGCACGGTGACGCAGTGATCAGTGACGATTCTCTCCAACCAATCAGCAGTCCGCAGGTTCTCACGTCACCTTTTGGTATCGCCTCAACTCGCTTGGAACCTCCACGGAGGTGATACTAAAAAAAAGTACCTCTTAGCAGGTACCAGGGACATTTTTTTATAATAGAAAACCAAAAAAGACATGTAGAGCGAGGTGAGGAGGTACCATGTAATGGTAAAATGCCATAAGAGCACCGTTGTAAATTTAAGCCAGTATTCACTCTTAATTTCTATTATACTGTACAACAGAAAAAACACGTCCGTTTCTACACCAAAGCAGTGCAAATTCTATCACACAGTTTCTTATTGTGTGTGTATGTGTGTGTGTGTGTGTGTGTGTGTGTGTGTGTGTGTGTGTGTGTGTGTGTGTGTGTGTGTGTGTGTGTGTGTGTGTGTGTGTGATCCAGACCCTGCGTCCTGCCCTGCCCAGTTAACTGACAACCCCGCAGACATGATTCCTCCTGAGCTCCCCCCTAAAGGAATCCGCAGACGGCAACCCACATCAAAGGTAACGCTGCTACTAAGTACATTTACTTACAAAGTACTGTACTCAAGTACAATTTTAACACACTTGTACTTTACTTGAGTCTTTTGTTTTCATGGCACTTTATACTTCTACTCCATTACATCTCAGAGGAAAATATTGTACTTTTTTTCTTACATTTATCTGACAGCTGAAGTTACTTTGTAGATTCATATTTTTGCACACAAAACACACAAAGAACTTCGACAATATGATGTTTTCATGTACAGCTGAGACGATGAATCGATTGACAGAACTACTCTTTGGTTTTTGGTAAATTATTTGATTTTGTGGTTAAGATTTACAGTAGTTTATATTCCAATGTAGATAATAAGATCTTTCCATTTCCTCGTTGATTATCTTCTCTCTGTCACACTCAACATGAGCTCTTCCTTTTTGTTCTCAGGACCCTGCTGAGTGCGCCAGCCCCGTCATGAAGAAACGTCCTGTGAGTTTCTTTTGTGTCTTTTCCAGAAGTTGTCCTCCCTTCATATCAACTCCGCAGCTGAGTGTCTGAGATGTGTTTGATGTTTCTTATGTGGAGAGAAACTATCCACCATTTAAACTCAGCAGGCACCATAGATAGATAGATAGATAGATAGATAGATAGATAGATAGATAGATAGATAGATAGAATTACAACACAAAGAAAGAGGAAGGTGACGGGTATCTGGCCCGAAAAGAGTGAAATCCGGCAGAATTTCTGGCAGCACCGGAGAAATCCGGGAAGTGGAACGTTGTGGATATAGACTCATGAGAGGATTAAGCAGATAAATACAATCATTCTGGTCTGAGACTTTATGAAGTTGTATCACTGGGGACAAAATAAATAATTGAATTCTCTTCTCTCTCACCGTCCAGGTGTACTTTAAAAAGATCTTCCATGGCTGCCCTCTTAAAATCAACTGCTCCACCACCTGGGAGAACCCAGCTACCAAAGGTTGTATCAGCCACCGAATGAAGTGCACAGTCCATTCTCTGCTCTCTCTCTCTATCTCTCTCTCTCTCTCTCTCGTCTTTTATCTGTCTGACCAGTCTATGTTTCCCCTCTGTCTCTCCCTCAGACCAGCATCTGATCCTGGGGGCAGAGGAAGGGATTTACACCCTCAACCTCAGCGGCTCAGAGGCCACGATGGAGCTGGTAGGACTTTTATCTAATTAATACACAGAGCTACATCAATGATTTACTAACTGTTGGCTTAATAGCAGGTGGGATGTCTAGAGATGGTCATAAGGGGTCTGTATTAGTTATTGGTAGTGTTGAGTGGCCAACCTTTTCTTCCTTTTTCAAGTACACTACTTAACTTAAGTACACATTCAAGGTACTTGTACTTTACTTGAGCATTTCCATTTTATGCTACTTTATTCTTGTACTCCACTACATCTCAGAGGTAAATATTGTACTTTCTACTCCACTACATTTGTCCGACAGCTTTAGTTACCTTTAAGATGACAGTTTTTTGTATCCCCTCCCTGTCCAGTGAAAACCATGTATCTCCAGATATGTTGATGTTGAATGTTTGTGATAAACTGAAGGATGACGTGTTCCTTTATGTGTTGAGAATCTAACTTCTTCTTAATCTAAATAAAGTCTTTAAAAATCCTCTCGGATCAGATGGAAAATGCGTCGTCACAAAGCTGAAAACGGAGCTGTTTTTCTGACACCGTAAAAAGTTGTAAAACATTTTAGAGATACGTGGTTCTCACAGGACAGCGACGCTACAAACATGTGATGATCTTATAGAATATTATGCACTTCTGTAGATTAAACTACCCAACAGTATATACAGGAGTTAAAATGAGCACAACCGTAAACATCTACAGCAGTAAAATGCAACATACACATGAATGCAGCAGGAATATCAATCCAGAAACATCAGCTATAACAGGGAAACACTAACGGGGAACATTTTACTGCACAATGAGTACCTTAACTTTTTAATACTTTTAGTACATTTTGCTGATAATACTTCCTTTTTCTTAAGTACAGGATCTGAATACTTCTTCTGACACTGGTCTGACAGATTAAATTAGGTCACACTTCAGAGAACTGTTGCAACAAAAAGCTTGAAAAGTAATTAAAGTGCTTTTGAAAGAAGGAAGTAAGGAAGCCATGACTGAACGGATGTCTTCTTTTTCTCTTTCAGTTGTATCCAGGGAAGTGTACCTGGGTCTACACCATTCATAACGTCCTCATGTCTGTGTCAGGTAAATAAGAAATAAGACTTGGATCCTCATTTAGTTGTGTGGCTCTGTTCTCTGGGAGCTTCCTGGAAAAAAAAGAAAGAAGATAAAAGACCTTTTTGTAGAACATTTAAAAGAATGCGTCTGACTCTGTGTTCACAGGTAAATCATCACAGCTTTACTCCCATTCGCTGAAGGAGTTGTACGATCAGGCTCGGAAAGACCAGAGGATGGTTTCGACTCACAGACTGTTACCAAGGTGACACAACTCTCTCTCTCTGGTTAAATTAGACAATTTGTCCCAAAAAAAACAACACATTTGCTCATGCCAGGTAAAAACTACACTATATATAAATGTTTATATACATATTTTGTCTTCAGGAAATGTGCAGTGACGTCTAAAGTACCTGATACCAAAGGCTGCAAGACCTGCGCAGTTGGTGAGGCAAAATACTGAATCATGGCCACAGCAACAAGAAAGTGTGATAGTTTATATGCCTGTGCAGAGACATATTAGCTGCACACTGATTTAAACTATTGTATTTTCTCAATTAAAGGCCAGTAGTTAAATAAAGGCCGATCCCAAATACACATAGCAGTTTGAATTTTCCCAGTCGGGAATTCATTTTTTTCCCAATTATTCCAACACCGCATAAATGCAGCGATGTCTCGCAATGTTAAAGAAAGTGTACCCTCTGCATTTGAGGTATATAAATTATTGAGAATTTAAAGTAACACCAAAGATTCTTTTGTACCTTAAAATAATGTTTTCAAAATTGTTTCAGTGGTTCATCAACTCGTAACAGGATGAATGGCACTGTTGCATTCGCTTTGCGGCCCTCGATCGGCTATAACCGCGCTATGCAAGTTTGCCAGATCGGGTTGTGGCTCTGTAGTGGTAGCGGACAGCGGTAATGGACAATTCCACTTCCAACCTGTAGGGGGGGGGGCGAAGAGGAAAAGTGCTTGGGTGTTGCTTTAAACTATATAAACGAGGCAGATTCCTGTACAGTAGACTGTGTCGATTGGTTCGGGGAGATATACCAACTAAGACTTGTCTCTTGCAGCAGAAAACGTGCAGCGAGGCTGCGTATTCCTGTGCTGTGGTCTGGAGTCCAGCGTTGTGCTGCTGCAGTGGTACGAGCCCATGCACAAGTTCATGCTCATTAAGGTATGTGTATAAAAAACTTGGATTTTTTTTAAAAAAGATCATTCCGTGCTCTGAAATTTTAAGAAGGTAGAAGTGAACCAGCTCATTTAGGCCAATCGGTGACATCTATATACATGTTATGATGGATACATCAAACACATTTACTCAAGTGCTGAACTAGTATAATTTTGAGGTACTTGTACTTGACTATTTCCATTTTATTCTACTGTTCACTTCACTACATTTATTTTAATAAGCTATGGTTCAATTACAAAATAAGATTTTACTGAAAAAATATCATCAGTTTATAAAATATAATCCATTGTACCAGATTTAATTACCTTGGAAACAAAGGAACAAATCCCGCACTTTGCTCTTGCTATAGCTTCACCGTTTATTTACAAAAAACTAACGTTTCGGTCCCTCCGGACCTTTATCAAGTATTTCCAACAACAAACACAACCGGGCTTACGTAAAAACATTTCGCCCCTCCCATTCTGTGTTCCCAGGTGTGGGACAATAGACAATCACTGGGAGTATCTCTCAGTCAACACACGTGTCTCTTAGACGCGGTCCACTTGGTCAGTTAGGACAGAAGACAAACAACTTCTCTCATTTAGGGTGGTTTATTAAAGCTGAAATAATAATAGTAACTTGTATACAAGGATCTTTCCCGTTTGAGAATCCACAGTCAGCAGATTGCTGTTTCTCTGTCTCTTCTCGCCCCAAAAAGAATGCAGTTCAAAAGTCACAGCTCAATATATGAAAATGTGCATGCTATTGTGATTGGTTAATACTAAGGCGGGAGGCTGCCGTGGTTTAAACTTTGGCGCTTCCTGGTTGGTGCAAAGGCTGGTCCCAGGCTGGTCCCAGCTTCTTGGCACTCAATCCATCCAATGGTAGGGGACGACACCCTGAAAAGAGATTTCCCGCTCTCCCTACCCCCCCGGGTATCGTTCACTCATTTACAAGGATGGTGTCAGGTTACTTTACAGAGGAATTCAAACTATTTCAACCCAGTCTAACTGCCTCCACACCCTCAAGTGTCAGTGCTCTGTGTGTCTGTGTGTGTGTATCACTATGTGTATGTGATTTTGCCCAAGAACAGACATTCTTTTAAGATGACTGTTCTCTACAGTACTAGTCAATTTTGTGCAGCATTTGACACGTATCCAGACAATCAACGTCCCAATTCAATTGCAATTCTACATACAATAATTTCATAGATATCAGGAATATACAGTGACTCAAAGAGTCAGATTAAATTACCAAAAGTAGGATGTTGTTAAAATTAGCTCCACTTCAACCAAAGACAATATTAAATTACCGCTCACATATTAATATATCAATGATCAGCATGATCTCTTGGGAAAGCGTATTAATAGCACGGCACTTTTTGCGTGTTATCACGACACATGTTTAGCTTTTCTCGTGTCATTAAAGCCTCGTTTTCACTCCCAACTCGTCACATAAGGACGCTTTGATCAGGAATCCTTAACGTTGCAGCTTTAAACACGTTATTACATTTATAAACTTATGTTTAGGCTAGAAATTTACTTTGTTAGGTTTAGGAAAACATTGTGGTTTGGGTTTAAAAAAAATATGTTTGTTAAGGAAATTAAGTTACGAACGTAAATGAAGTACCCAACGTAAAAAGTCACGTTCAGCGGTCTCCTGGGTGAAAGTCCTGTGTTGGTTGGACCTTTCCACCACCCTGACTCCCTCTATATGCAGACTTCTCGCTCTTTTTTTCACCTCACTTCCGGGTCAGTTGCTCTGGCCGTCTAATTTTGCCACAGATGTGTTTACAGTTGAAAGCCCGGTGCGACTACATGGCGTGGAATGACACGTGGAAAGCATAAAATGTGTTGTAATAACGCACAAAATGGCTTAAATTGGCATGTTATTTCGAAGACATTTCATGAGACCAGGACCTGGAAACAGTTTCCTTTGTTGTGTTGTGCTACTTGCAGCACGTTGAGCTCTCAAGGCCTCCGTACGATGTGTCAAAATGCATTTTCATGTATAATTGTATTACAATCAAAGACTGTATTATTATTATTATTATTATTATTATTATTATTAAGTTCAAAATGTTTTGCAGCACTAAAGCTTGGAATGTATCGTGCAATGCCATGAGCTTATCCTTGTCTTTGAGTTATTACTATTTTTATTGGGCTGTTAACACTAACATTAGCTCATAAAATGACTGCTGGCAGGGAAATAAAGCATTTTATGGCCTCCTATTAAATTTAAGAGTTGGCTTTAGACCTTTTGCTTTTGAGAAAAGACCCTCAGTTAAAGCTGCTGTAGGTAGGATTGTGACGATCCAGGACTTTGCCAACAAATTTGAACATCGACAACTTCTCAATCCCTCCCCCCACCAAAGTCCAAACCGTCTCCTAAGCCCCTCCCACACAAAGGAGTTTGACAGAACTGCCGGCATGTCGGACAACATTTTCAATAACTAAACACTAACACAAGGTTAACTTTACTCACCAACAGTAAAACAATGCTAACTATCAGGCTACTGTTAGCCATTTCAGCATCATATCAGACCGACCACTGTGCAAACGTTACTATCATCCTCACCAACGTAGCTTTGTGGACTTTTGACTACTAATAACCAAGTGAAAAATAAATCATTCATGGTAATTATGTTACCGGTCTAGAAGAAATGTGGCCACGTCTGCATCGTTCCCGGAGCTCACGCCACCTCTGAAAAGCCACTTCACCACCGGAGTTTTGGGAAACTTTTCTGCAGCTCGTGCACGGGGAAGGGGAGAATCCTATTATATGCGTGTACGTTCCTGAGCAGTGATTGACAGGCAGACAGACACCCCCTGTGGCCCTGATTGGAGAAAATCAACCGGGAGCGGTGGGATTTTGCCAATCGCACTACAGGCTGTAGGTGGTGCCAGAGGAGCTGGATTTTTTTATATTACATAATTCATGTAGTTCTACTGGAACATAGGGTCAGTTTCAGCAAATATGACAGAAAGTTACTTTTATAAGACTTACCTACTGCATCTTTAAAGATTGCAGGTTTAAACAAAACAATCTGCTTTGCTTGCTGCCCTATGCGAGATAAAATCCACACAAAGATATTCCAAAGGAAATTTAACTGTGGACTTCTGTGCTTTGCAGCATTTTGACTTCCCCCTGCCCAACCCTCTGCGGGTGTTTGAGATGGTGGTGGTGCCCCAGCAGGAGTACCCGCTGGTGTGTATCGGCGTCTCTCGGGGGTCCAGCCCCAACGTGCCCGTCACTGTGGAATACATCAACCTGAACTCCAACACGTCCTGGTTCACCAACTCTGGCCTGGGTAGGTTGATCCTGCATTATTACGTCCATTATAAGGGCTTTAGAGTGCAGTAGCTACGAACAAAAGGATCTAATTTCGCGGCATATGTTCCGCATTTAATAAATCCTTTAAATGTCTCTCTCTCTTTACCTTAAAGTGTGAGGCTTTCATTCTGTCCTAATCTACCAACAGATTGTAGTTTTAGCTATGTAAACATAGCACGCCTAGCTAAAACCTTTCTAGGCGGCAGAAATAATTTCATTTGTTGAGTTTAACATCAATGGTCAGAGCCAGAATCAGAGTAAAAGTGGTCCAATTTTGGATTGTGTGTGTGTGTGTGTGTGTGTGTGTGTGTGTGTGTGTGTGTGTGTGTGTGTGTGTGTGTGTCCTTGCAGAGAGACCTTGCCCAAATGTAGTTCAAGTAAACCAGTTGGACAGCAACTCCCTGCTCGTCCTCATAGAAAGTAAGTAATTCCTTTTAAAGTCTGTACCTAGCAGACCTAACATTGTTTGGGGTTTCCGTCTGTGGCTAAGGTGTCGAAAATACTCCCTTCAGCTCTGCCCATAACTGTGATGATAGGACTATAGTAGCGTGTGTAAAATCTTCATTATGTTCTGTCTAGTTCGACTGCATCCGTCTGTCTGTGGTATTCCAGCACTAAGCCTCTCTCCTCCACAGAGTCGGTACATATAGTCGGTCTGGAGGGGGAGCTGAAGAGCAACAGGCCTCTGACACATGAGACCACCTTCTCTCACGATGTTGAGTCTATAGGTGAGAACATCCAGCGACAAACCAGCAGTAACATTTACTCAAGTACTGGGCCTTAGTGCCTAAGTAAAAATTGTAATTAACATTTTAGGCAATTTACCTGACTATTTCTGCTACTTTACTCCACTACATCTCAGAGGTAGATATTCATAAATACAGATGACAGTTTTTCATCCCCTTCCTGTCCAGTGAAAACCATGTATCTCCAGATCTGTTGATGTTGAATGTTTATGATAAACTAAAGGATGAAGTGTTCCTTTACGCTTTGAGAAAGTTCTCCTACTTCTTAATCTAAATAAAGTGTTTAAAAAGCCTCTCAGATCAGCTGGAAAATGCATCGTCACAAAGCTGAAAACAGTTTTTCTGACACCATGAAAAGTTTTAAAACTTTTTAGAGATACGTGGTTCTCACAGGACAGCGATGCTACAAACATATGATGATCCCTTTAGAATATGATGCATTACTGTAGATTAAACTACCCAACAGTATATAAAGGAGCACAACCTTAAACATCTACAGCCATAAAATGCAACATACACATTAATGCAGCAGGAATATTAATCCACAAACATCAGATATAATAGGAAAACAAGGAACATTTTACTGCACAACAGGGCTTTTTTGATCACCAGCCAACATCGCTAGTAGATTTTTAAAGTTACCAGCTATTCAGATTCTCCACTAGCCAAATTCAGATCCTCCCTTCCATTATTTAGGGGCATATTGAAGATATTCCAAGGAATTTAAACCAGATAATGAGTGCCACTGAAGTTATTTAAGCATCCATGTTTCTCTCAATTGTTTTTTTATTTGGGTCGATGGCAGATATACATTAAAGTCTTATCCGGTTCAGCGTAGTTCGTAATCAATACTGCACACACGAGGCACGTAGCCACCGGTTATACGAAACGTCACAACATAGCGTTCATGGGAAATGTAGGATCAGTACTACAAGCAGTGCTGCCAGATAAAGATTACGTTTCCAAGCCAAATACACACAAAACCGCCCAAATTTCTTGGCGGAAAACAGACCAATCTGGCAACCGGGCCGATTCAAACAGACGCAGTGTTATTCGCTACATTGATCACCAGCCAAATTGGCTAGTAACTTTACAATGTTACGGGTTGGCTGGCGGGTGTCAATTTAAAGCCCTGCTGCACAATGAATACTAATAATAGGGTAAAATAAGGTTTTGAATGCAAGACTTTTACTTGTAGTGCTGTATTTTCACAGTGTGGTATTGGTACTTTTACTTAAGTGAATGATCTGAATACTTCTTCCACCACTGCAAACCAGTGATGGTTAAAATTGTAGATGATTAAAAGTCACCATTTACTGTGTGTCTGTCCGGTCCAGTGTATTTTGAGGAGACGCTGCTGGCAGTGTGGCGTCACGGCTGGCAGAGGATAAGACAAAGTTTTACCGAGATGCTGGAGGAAACCACCGACCCCAGAAAGATCTACCGACTGGTGCAGTCCGACAGGTACGGCACCTCGTCACTCTTTGCTGTGGTGTTCGTGTTTACCGATTATTTTTCTTTTCATTAGGGGTGTTGAAATGAATCACTGCATCGATGCATCGCGATGCGGACGTGGCCCATTCAGATCATAATCGATTACAGCCTACTGATGTTACTTATTGATTTTCCGGTTGTTGCTTCTTTTGTCTGCTGTGTTCAGACTCCGCTACATTCAGAAATTGTCTTTTTTAAGAGCAGAAACAATAAAAAGGGGAATTCATATAAATACGACTGCTTGAATTTGTTGATGAAAACCATGTGTAGCAATATATAATAATATTGAGAAGGTGACGCATTGGGATGCATCGTGATATCACCGCTATCAACGCTTCCTGTCAACCGAAGCGTTGACAGGATAATCATAATCGAATCGTAAGACCAGTGAAGATTCACACCCCTACTGTTCAGTGCCTTCCGTTGCTACTGCCGACTTATTAGCTCGTATCGGCCATTAGAGAGCCATGAAATAGTATGTGGTATGTAGGCTACATACTTGTTGCCGCATTGTTTTTTAGACTTGCATCCAGAAAAGAGTTTATAATCAAATCCATTTCAAATTTAACAACCATTAACAACTGTTGGACATTGATTAAGGTTGCTATTTATTTTTACACAATGATTAACATTTAGAGTAATCTATACTATACAGTTCTGTTTGGGTTATCCATTGTGAATAGTCATGGAAATTGTATTAATGGTCCTTGAAAAGTCATGAAAAGGTTTTAAATGTTGTCCATTAAAATGTGTGGTAACCCTGTATTCTAGATTTGCGTCGTGGACAGAAACATTCACGTCACCCTATCCAATCATAACTTACATTTGCATGAAGTTTATGCAGGTTGTATCAGTGCTCGACATCCTCTGACCTCCCTAACTTTCTCACTGCAGGATGGTCGTCTTGGAGACGCGTTCGACCGATGACCCGGTGGGGCTGTCCAACCTGTACGTCCTGGAAATTGCTGAGAACTATGTCATGCTGCCCTGACTCTCATGTCTGCTGGCATAGGGCATCATGGGAAACTCCCACTAATGCCTCCATGCAGAACTTCCATCATTAACTCTGAGGGATCATGGACGCCACAGTGTTTTATTTTCTAATGGGAGAAGAGGAGATACAGTATGTCAGAAAGAAGTGATGTGCAGGATGTTGCAAATTCATGCTGACCCAAGAGGATTGTTGTGTTGTTGCTTCCAATCTGGGAAAGTCCGCTCTTATTTATGCTGATTTCAACGTGTGAGATCCAGAACAACCTCCAGTATTCAGACACATGAGAAAACCCTAAACAAACAGTGAAGGAAGGTCCTCCTCTCATACTTAAGAGGAGTATCTCAGTTGATCACAGCAACAGCAGCTGCCTGCAGGGAATGAAAAATGTGGCTTCCAGAATATGCCACATACAAGCATAAAGGACTGGATGGCCTGTGTAGTTTGTAACCTAGGTCTGTATTTCAGATATACACACTTCTCACTGCCGTTACACTGTAATAAAATGAATTAACAAAAGATGAAGTGAACTTTACTGATCTTGGAGCAGAAATGGTAAATGAGAGGTGAAAGTTATTACCTCCGCTAAGGAGGATATGATTATTGACATATGCTCGGTTTGTCTGTTTGTTAGTTTGTCAGCAAGATTACAGAAAAACTATATGACTGGTTGTCATGAAACTTGGTGGAAGGGTGTAGCATGGGCCGAGGAAGAATCCATTCAATTTTGGAGTGGATCTGAGTCACAGGGCAGATACACACATTTCCTTTCACTTTTGTTAACATTGCAAAGCATTTGTGCAGTATTCATGTGGTGTCAGAACAATAGGAAAAAATAGTTACCAATCCTATTTCAAGGCGCACATAATCCGTTTTTCTTTGCTTTTTGTTGTCACGCAAATACTGGAAATTATAATAATATTTGCATCTCATTTCAAGCCATTGCGTTCCATTTTAGGTTGTGCATAATTTGTTTTTATTTGAATTAATTTTCTCCGGGGCAGCAATATCTTTTAAATATTTAACAGATGAATATGAACAGGACAATGTCCTGTTTCTGCAATTCAAATCAAGACATATCTGGTGGCACTTATCTCTTTTCATAAGAACATGCTCGAGTAATTTTACATTTTAAAGATGTACCAACAAAAACTTAGTGGCTAAGTATATCAGTATTGTAAATGTAGGCCTACTTAACATTGTGCAGTAAAATGTTTTGTGCTTGTTTTTCTTGACCATACATCATGTGGTCCTGTTGGGTGTCACTGGGCAGCAGTGGTGAATAACTAAGTACATTTACTCAAGTGCTGTACTTATAAGTACAAATTTGAAGTACTTGAGTCTTTTCTTTTGATGCCACTTTCTTATTCTACTCCACGGCAGTTCAGAGAGAAATATTGTACTTTTTTACTTCACTACATTAATCTTGACAGCTTTAGTTACTAGTCAGTTTACAAATTGAGATTTTTTTGGTACACAAAACACATGTAATTTATAAAATAAGATGTTTTATTATAAACTAAACTACCCAATAATATGAAGGCCTACAAGTAGCCTACAGCTGAAATGATTAGCCGATTTAACACTTACTTGATTGACAGAACTGTTTTGATCGTTTCCAGTTTCTAAAAGGTGAGGATTTTTCTGCATTGATTACTTTAAGTACATTTTCCTGATGATACTTTTCAATGCAATCCAACTTTATTTTTAAAGTACATTTAAAAGTAACAGTTGAGCCAAAGTGCTGCACAGTCATACAGCAAAAAAGGATCACAGTAACAGAGACACAAAATTCTTACTATAAAAATAATAAATAAAAAACATAATACAAAAAACATTTTCAATGCAGGACATTTACCTGTAACAGAGCAATTTTTACAGTGTGTTATTAGTACGTTTTCTTAAGTAAAGGATCAATGCTTCTTCCATATTTGCTGGGCGGTTAAATGATACACGCTGTCCGGGGCTGGATCATGGATGTAGGGCTGGATGCCCTCTCTTTGCCCCCGACAAATCAGTGGGAGTGCGCAGTGCCAGGCCGGGCCAGCAGCAGCAGCAGCAGCAGCAGCAAACAGCAGCCGCCGTAAACGCATCATCGCACGTAACGTTACCTATTGAACGTAACGTTACTTTACGCACACTGGATGAACGGAGGCAGAGACCCGGTCGAGGACTCGATGATGATGCTTACACCGGCTCAGAAGGGCTTTCTCTCGGGGTTTATTTGCCAGACAGCAGCAGTTTGGGCTCCGGTACTGGTGTAAAATGCACTGGAACAGACCGGGTGTGCTGGTCGGCCTAGCTGATCTCGGCTGCTCGGCTTCGCCTCTCACATATTTATTCTAGTACTTTTTGATTGTAGCGTTTATTATTTCCAGGTCAAAAAAAATCAGTTTCCTGTGCGGCTTGTTTGTACTAAAAAAAATGGCCGGAGATGGCGGCACTCTGAAGGATATCAATGAGATTAAATCCCAGTTCCGGACCAGAGAGGGCTTCTACAAGCTGCTCACCCTCTCGGACTCGCAGCAGCGGGGCGGACTGCCGCGGGGTCCGTCCGCTGGAGCCACGCTGGGCCCTGGAGGTGGACCCGGTCCGATAGCCGGCGGAGGGGTCGGGCTGCTGCAGGGGCCGGGGGCTGCCGCCGCCGCCGCGGCTGCCGCGGCTGCCGCTGCTGCTGCCGCCGCCGCCGCCTCCTCCTCTTCCAATGCCGCAGCCAACTCCTCTCCAGCGGGCTTCCTGCCGCCCGTCCGGGTCTCTATGGTCAAGCTGCAGCCCGAAGACCCGAGCGAGGACTCGGAGAGGGTGTGCTTCAACATCGGCAGGGAGCTGTATTTTTACACGTACACCAACATCAAGAAGGTGAGCCTGTTCTCCTCCTCCTCTTCCTCCTCCTCTGTATGACAGATTGGATGGTCAGGGTTAGCTTAGCATGCTAACCTGCTCCGCAAATTAGATGCTCCCATTTCATCATGTTTTCAAACGGAGGTTCTGGGGCTGCTCGTGCCGCACAGGGCAGGCGAGCATTTGTCACATATGACATCTTTATTTGCTTTGCAATGCGACATGATAATGTGCGTGTGAACAAACAGTGAATGGTGCATCATGCACACGGATGCACAGTTCAATGGACGCTGCAGGGGGGGGGGGGGGGGCAACAGTGTTACTATACGAGCAGGAAACAGAGACAGGAAGCCACTGACTTCAGCCCACTCAATGAAACCATGTGAACTAAAAGTAGTTTATTCTCCTCTGAATGTTTAATATACATATTTGTTACTCCTCAACAGTGGCGGGTTGTATCAGAGTACATTTGACTTCTGAGTATTTCCATTTTTATGCAACTTTATACTTGTATATTATACATCTCAGAGGGAAATATTGTACTTTTTGTCTGACAGCTGACAGTTCCTTTTCAGATTACACATCCTTCCTGTCAAGTAAAAACCATGCATCTCCAAAATTTGGTGATTTTTGATTGATTTTTTTATAATTTGAAGGATGGTTTTAGAACGTTAAATAAACTATTAGAATAATCTGTATAATTGCCAATGATTTTAATGTAGGCCTACTGAGTTACAAAAATAACTTCTCACACATGATGTGATACATCCCTTCACAGAGGTCAGGGAGTTGTATATTTACTTGTCCTCCAGTTTCTCCTCACTCAGCTTGTTTTTAGCATTGCTAGCTTTCACCAAGGATTGTTTTTAGAGAGCTGGAAGTGCAAGCAGCAAGCTGCAACACTTGTTTCTTAATGAGGAATACTAATAACCCACTTAAGAGGAACTGGAGGACAAATGTAAAAAGCTTCTCCTCCTCTAAGGTGACATGGATCAATGAGGGAAAATGTTGCAACTGCCTACCTTCCTTAAATGTCAAGGGTTTTCTTTCACTGCCCACTGTTCATGATTTCATCTTGTCTGTGTCATAATGAAATGACTTCAAAAGTACAATAAATGGCCTTCATTTGCCAGGAATTTGTATCTTTATGACTGATGATGCACACATGTAGATGGCTAAGTTGGCTCACATGCAACAGACTGAAGCTACATGTCATGATGTCACCATCGCCATACTGTACATTCAGCATTCATGCAGTATAACATTTAATTTATATTCCATATCCTCAAAATTCAGGGGTTCAAAATCTTATTTATGTCAAAGAATATTAAGAAGAGATTTAGTTTTTTAAGTTTGTACTAATGATTTATCTATGAAATCATCCTCCGGCACATTTACATTTAATCCGCACAGATGCAGCATGTTTTTCCTCTCCTGCAACTGACTCTGATACCTAAAATCAAGATGCCAATACAAAGTACAGATCCAACATCTGCCATTAGGGCTGCAACCTAGGGTTATTTGTATTGTCGATTTAATCTGTTGAATATTTTCTCGAATAATCGATTAGTTGTTTGGTCTATAAAATGTCTGAAAATTGTGAAAAATGTCAATCCGTGTTTCCCAAAGCCCAAGAAGACGTTCTCAGATGTCTTGTTTTGTCCACTACTCAGATATTCAG
Source organism: Perca flavescens (assembly GCF_004354835.1). NCBI lineage: Eukaryota > Metazoa > Chordata > Actinopteri > Perciformes > Percidae > Perca > Perca flavescens. Next base: position 34,289,694 of record NC_041333.1, on the reverse strand, counting down.
TTTACTGTCACAGAGAAGTGAAGAAACTAGAAAATATTCACATTTAAGAAGCTCACTCAATTTTGTACTTCTTTGTAGCTCTATTTGCCATGTAGTGATGTATAAGAAGTGGTGGATTTACTATGCAAATGTAAAAAATGCTCTGGGTTGTTTGCATTTCTTTAAACCAATCCCAATCATCTTGGGCGGCACTAAGCTCCGGACTCAGCGAAGGTGGCTCTGCTAAATGGTCTCAGGAAACTTGTTTTGGTGGAACATTTGCCCACTGCAAAAGGAAACGGCCCACACAATATTAAATTAAGGTAACCGTTCATACAGTACAGTAACGTGAGCTATTTAAATTACCTGGTTACATGGTTAAATATATTCTGCTCTTACCAGTGTATAGCCGTGTGTACTGTGTGTCCACAGCAATCCCACCAGCCGGTCCTTGTTAGAGAGTAAATGCCTTAAACATATTTGTAAATCTTGACAATCCTTCCCCGAAAGAAGCAAGCAGGCCGGCCTGGTTGCACGATCCAAATTTTCTTTAAAACTTGCCATTTTTAGCATGTAGCTTGCTAGCTCGAAGTTTGTTGCTTCCCGAAGCGAAGGGATTTTGAGAATGGCAATACACAGAAAGCGGAAGGCGGGGGGCATCAATGTCAGGCTTTATCCTGGAAGTGTACTAACGTTGATCCAGAATAGCATCTATAAGACCATGGATGTATTATAAGACCGAGATGCACCGTGCTTTCAACTGCTCTGCTGCAGCGCTGTGAGTCCACATATGGTCAGGGTGGATGGATGGGTCAAACAATCACAGGACTTCACCCAGGAGATGGCTGTACGTGTCTCATGTGAAACCAAAAGTCAACGCTGACTTATTTTAGCTTATGTTATCTTAACTTACGTAGGTTACATGCTTAATTAACGTCACGTATGTTCGTTACCTAACAAATATACTTATTTTAACCCAAACCAATATCTTTTCCCAAACCTAACCAAGTTGTTTTATTGCCTAACCCTAACCCCAGCCAACCTAAAAACATGACGCCAAGGGGTCCTGACCAAGCGGTCGTATGTGATGAGTTGGGAGTGAGAATGTGTTGACAAACACTGAACCACTTTTAGCTTGATCTAATCATTTCATGTGAAGCTATCGAAGTTGCCACTTTGTGTTTGTTTTGCACGCAGAACGAGGACTGTGGATTTTGTCCCCCATCACTTACATGTGCAGCGCATGAGTACAACAAGCAAAACCTGTTTCAATGTTCACATGGGCACCTTGTTTTTAAGACAGACGAGGACAGTGTTTAGATCTCAGCCGTTGCAGTTTTTCTGCCAGTAAATTGTGTTTTATAGGGCATGATGAGTAGATTCTTTTTTTAGTGTCGTGGTTGATTGTAACCCCCTTCCAGCACTGTGAGGCCATGTATATTTAAATCTTGGCAGCAAGGACTATAGACTTTAACAAACCCTCAGAGACCTTTCGGTGGGCTGTCTATGGGTACACCAACAACATGAGCATCAGAGTGTTTTCATTCTGGAAATACTACTGCAGCCATGTTGTTTTCTGGTCTTTTTTGGTGGATAGAAACCTCATCGGTCTCTGATTCTTGTTTGATGGATTTCTCCCTGTACGGGAGAAAACTTTGCTGTAGCTAGCTGCTGTGGATTTATCTCAAAGGAATTTTTTTTTTTTTTTTGTCATCTACGCTTGATGATCATTTGTCGAAATAGAAATCGCCTAATGCTAAATTGGCCCAGAAATGTAAGATACATTGTCAGCAGATGTCTGTAACTGTGATAAATTGTTGTGTGGACTCTTGCTTTTAAATGGATCCTGTGGAACAAATAAAACCCCTTTGAGGACCTTTTGAACGTCCCTGAAACCCACTTTGTGATAACTTGACTCTTCTCGGCGTGCTTCACAGTTTCTCTTTCTCCAATCTGTCTCATCTGCAGGCTGTAGACCTCAGTAAGCCGATAGACAAGAGGATCTACAAGGGGACTCAGCCAACATGTCACGACTTCAACCAGTACTCTGCCACAGCGGAGAGTGTAGCTCTCATCGTGGGTTTCTCTGCCGGACAGGTCCAGTATCTCGACCCCATCAAGAAGGAGACCAGTAAACTCTTCAATGAGGAGGTATTGTATTTGTCTGTTTTCTTCTTGTGTTGTTAAAAAGTCGCGGGGGTTGCAGCTCTGTGTGTTGTCGTGATTTAAAATCTGCTGCTTGAATGCAACAGAAGTCATTTGTCATTCTTGTATCGATTTCTTTTCTGCCCTAGTTTGGATGCTGTGATGTAGCCTAGACGTCTTCAGCGTTTATCCCTTTAACATTCATTTACTGCGTCTCCTGAACTGCCTCTTTCTTTTTAATGGGATTCTCTTTAATGGGATTCCCAATTCAATTAGGAGATTAAAGGGGTATGTGTGCACGACTGCATGCAGATAGACTTTGTGTTTAGGTGTCTCCTGAATCTGTTCACCTCTGTGGGATTTTCTTTTAAATCTTTCTTCTCTCATCTTCCATCCGCTGGTCTGTCTCTGCTGCAGCTTGTTTCTTGATCTCTGCAAACCTTCTCTCTCTCCCCATGTTTCTCTGCTTCTCTCAATAGATTTTTTTTTTTTTTTGGTCACACATTTTGCTAGCAATGAGGTGTCCACATCAAAGCACAAACAAGTGTTTGTAATCTCTTAATTTTTACTCTTCTCTTCCCATTCCTCCACTCTTTCATCTCCTCTTCCATTGCTGCCGCTTTCCCATGTTTCTCGAAATCTCTCTCCTTATCTTTCCTCTCTACACCTCCTTCCTGTTTTACAGAGGTTGATAGACAAATCCAAGGTCACATGTCTAAAATGGCTTCCCAAGTCTGAGAACCTGTTCCTGGCCTCCCATGCCAGCGGCCACCTCTACCTCTACAACGTGGACCACTCGTGTGGCACCACGGCCCCGCAGTACTCTCTGCTGCGGCAGGGAGAAGGCTTCACCGTCTACGCCTGCAAGACCAAGACGCCGCGCAACCCGTTGTTACGATGGGCCGTGGGCGACGGAGGCCTCAACGAGTTTGCTTTCTCCCCGGATGGCGTGCATGTGGCATGCGTGGGCCAGGACGGCTGCCTGCGTGTCTTCCACTTTGACTCGATGGAGCTGCAGGGGGTGATGAAGAGCTACTTCGGCGGGCTGCTGTGTGTGTCCTGGAGCCCCGATGGGAAATATCTCGCCACCGGCGGAGAGGATGACCTGGTTACTGTCTGGTCATTTGCAGAGAGCCGCGTGGTTGCAAGAGGTCACGGCCACAAGTCCTGGGTCAACGTGGTGGCGTTTGACCCCTTCACGACTTCCCTGGAGGACGAGGAGCCGATGGAGCTCAGCGGCAGCGAGGAGGACCTCCACCAGGGAGCGCCAAACAACTCCATGCACTTCGGCCGGGTCCGAACGAGCAGCACGTTGTCGCGTCTCTCTCGGCACAGCTCTAAAGGTGGCGGTTCGGCGTCGGTCACGTACCGCTTTGGCTCGGTGGGCCAGGACACCCAGTTCTGTCTGTGGGACTTGACAGATGACGTCTTATACCCACGGCTGCCGCTGTCCCGCGCCTTTACTAACACTTTTGGGCCCTCGCTGTCCAACTCGGGCAGCGGGGGGGTCAACAGTACCTCAGTTGGGGGCGGAGGTGCAACGGTTGAGGGGCACCATCATCCGCCTAACACGAACACCGGCACCACCAACCCTCCAACCCTCCCCTTACCGCTTCCTCGCTCCCTGTCCCGCTCCAACTCTCTGCCCCACCCTGCCGTGGCGAATGTCTCCAAGGGCCAGGGCGCCTCGGAGGGCGGCGGGGGAGGCGGGGGAGGCGGGGGGAGCAGCGGAGGAGGAAACAGCACCCCGTTCAGCATCGGCCGCTTCGCCACGCTGTCCCTCCAGGAGCGCAAGTCGGACAAGTCCGGGTGCAGCAGCGGGGTGGAGAAGGAGCACAAGAGGTACCACAGCCTGGGCAACATCAGCAAAAGCAACGATAAGATCAACGTGGCGCCGAGGAGCAACCGGCTGGACGCCGCCAAGGTCCTGGGCACCACGCTGTGCCCACGCATGCACGAGGTGCCCCTGCTGGAGCCGCTGGTGTGCAAGAAGATCGCACACGAGAGGCTGACAGTCCTGGTGTTCATGGACGACTGCATCATCACCGCCTGCCAAGAGGGTCTCATCTGCACCTGGGCGCGGCCGGGGAAGGCGGTAAGTCTTCAGTTAACCCTTTCAGGAGAAAAACATTGGATTAGGAAGTACGTCAATGCTTTGGCTACAACTAACAATTATTTATTATTATGGTTAAATTCATGATTAGAGAATAATGGTGTTTTTCGTTTTCGTTGGTTTATCGTTCAGTCAGTTAAAGAAGTATTTTACCGCTGGAAAGAGGGTCTTTTTTTTTTTTTTTTTTTTTTAAAAAATTGGATGTCTATGCAGTAGAATGGCGCAAACATTTTTGAAATTGGAGCTACATGGCCAGAGAAAACTGAGAAAAGGGGCTGTGGTATCTCCAGTTTGCTTCCTGTTTACAAGATATCGTATTTCAGCCAAAAATGTTTCTGAAAACATTTCAGGCGAGAAGTAGGCAATACAGTAACCAAATCGTGGTGCATATTTGATCAGCACTGTCTAGTTTGACAATTGAAATCAGAGAGAGAGAGAGAGAGAGAGAGAGAGGCAGCTTTCTCTTGATTCACTTCTATACTGTTTGTGTCCGTATGCGAAAATACAATCTGTTCGAGCGACAGCTCTCCGAGTCATCCTGTGTTTTTCTGCTGGCCTGGGAGTAAGGAGATCTGGGCGCTGGTAAGATGGAGGGAAATGTAACGTAGTTGATTTACACATACCATCATTGTTATGATACAAAGTTGGTTGAATGCCGGCAAAATATCACTTTAAATTGCAAAACTGTATTGATACACAAGACGCCAAGTATTGATCTATTATTATACATGTGTTGGTCAGTCTGTCTGCTTGACGATCCAATTTTGCAGCAATAAAAGTGAAGTGAGATGAACAAACAGAGAAATGTGTCTTTTTAGATTAAAAAGATGTTGACAAAGTTTCCTTTTGGGGACATAATTTGAAATTGAGAAAAATTTAAAGTTGGAAAAAAGAAATACATAATCAATATTTTCTCGGTCTGATTGTCTCTAGTGTCTAACTTTTCCTTTTTCATGTTTTGTCTCTCTGATCAGAACTTGACAGCACAGAACGGGAACTCTCCGAGCGGCACGGTGGTATAGCTGGAGGAGAAGCTTTGCACTCATCCCTCCCTCCCTCCCTCCCTCCATCTCTCCACCGATCCTGAAATATGTCAAGCTAAGGGCCAACAACCAGCCACTGTACCCTACCTACCACTGCAGTATTAAACCGCCAGTATAACCCTCCGTACCCGACACCACCCACACCCTTGGCCCTACGGATTTCGCTCACATGTCGGCCAGTTCGGTGGGAAACACTTCCCGAATCGTCAAACTTTAGGGAGGCTTTCCCACCTTGTGGGAAGTTTATCTCTGATGCTTCGCCTCCCCCCTGCCCGTCTCACCTCACCCCTCCGTGATTCTCCGCAGAAAGACCTGCATCAAACAAACGGAGATTGTCTCTCCTCCTGGTCTGCAGCCCTGAAGCACCAAGGAGCGAGGCTCCATCCGTCTCACATCTGATCCCTCCCGTTGTCCCATTCATGCAAAAGACACAGCAAAAGCCACGGCCGTTGTATTTAAGTTATTTATTTTATCAATGTGTAATAATTTATAATGTAAATACTGAAAATACTCTACGAATATGAAAAAGGACAAACGTGTATGGAAATGATGACTCGACGACAAGGAAGGGGAAAAAAACGGAAAGATGAAGAATATTAATATATGAAGATCCTTCTATTGTACATGGCAACCACAAGTAAAAAAAAAAAAAAAAAAAAAGAAAAAAGTGAACATCTGCTGTTTTAGGGAACTTGAAGATGTCAATGGGTTTTTATTTAGTGTGTCCAGTTTGTCCCTGAAAGCAAGCTGGCGGAAGCATTTTCGGGTCCAGTGGGACTCCTTTTAGAGAGACGAGTCGAGCACAGAGAGGCTGCTGGCTGTACAGCTGACTGACCGAGTTAATGGCTCTGAATAATGTTAATTCTCCTGGACAAACAGCGACTTAATGAATAACGAACACACATACACACACACACTCTTGCACATTCCCTACGTAAAGCAGGCTCACACACACACACACACACACACACTGTTGCACATTCCCTACATAAAGCAGGCTCTCACACACACACACACACACACACACACACACACACATTCCCCTCAAGGTGTAGCATCACATATACTGTATCTTCATTCCTGTTGCACCTGAATTGCCTCTTGCAAGAATTTGCACATACAATAAATCCACAGTCCATCCTTAGCTGCCTGATGAGTGACTTAAGGGATGTTATTGTCTTGTCTGATCTAACTCCTGTCCCAGGGTTCAAAATTAGCACCATTTGCCAGCCAAATGCTGGTAAAATATGCAAGTGGCTGGTAGATTTTCTTTACCCACCAATCAAAAAGAACACTGGTGATCTATTGAGTGGCTGGTTAAATGTAATCATTCACTAGCCCTTTGGCTGCTGGATGAAAAAGTACATTTTGAACTGCCCTGTGCAGAAAAAGCTCCCTCCTTTCACTGGATATGTTGGGTGGCAGAGGATTGAAAAGGTGTACATCTTCTACGTCAAGATTTGGATTTCTTTTCTTTTTCTTTTGATTCTGCTTATCGAATTCCAGTGCTTATTGAGTCTTTGCTCAGATTCCTGAAATATTTCATTAAGAAAAGAAAGCAAAAATATGTTTGACGCAAAAAACGCCTATTTTTTTTTATTTTTTTGTTTGCAGATTCTGGGCTGCCTGCCATAAACCTGCCAAAAAGGTGTTTTGTGATTATTTTTTGATTAAAAGGTAAAATAAAGATAAAAGTATTCTTTAATAAGTTTTTGCCGTTTTAAATTTGTTTTGACTGGAGTCTGACGTGCAAAGATTAGCTGATTTTGAGGCATTATAAACATGACAGGTAGACATAAAAAAACAAAAAACTCTTCTACTTCCTGGCCTAATAATCACACGGAATGTTTTCTCTTTAACTTCATTACTCATTCGGACATTGTGTTGTTGTTTTTCAGACTGGTCTGGTCACATGTCTTTTTTATTTTATTTTCTCCACACAGTGGCTGCAGTGGTGGTTTATAAGAGCAGTTCATTTTTTTTCTCACCTTTCCCAATTTTAGAGTTTTCAGCGACTGTCTGTCAGTTTGAACAGACAGTCATGGTTCTTAGAGAAGGCATCCTACTCATCATCAGGTCAAAATTATAATTTGTTCAACATTTTTGGTTTATGATAAAATACCTGCAAAACTAATAACCTCCGTATCGGTCTCAGTTGTACTAAGCAAATGTTAGCATGCTAACATGCTGAACTAAGACGAACGTGGTAAACAGCCTTGCAAACTGTTGGCTTGTTGGTTTGTGTAGAGCACACAGAGCTGACCGCAAAGAGGCAACAGGTCGTAAACTGTCACAAACTGCAGTAAAAAACACATATTCCAAATGCGCTGTACACAAAGAATGCCCCTAAAACCGGAATAATACCACCATATCCCACGTCTTAATCATAAAATGCTGCATTTGGAATAAGGCCTAATTCGGAAATCTGCTGTTTACATGACCCGTATCTATTTTGAGATATTAGTGTTCAGGTAAATGTAGTCGGGTGTCTTTTGTGACGCTCCTGTCTGCCGTGTTGTAAACATGATGCATATGTGATGGCACTGTGGATCCACGTGTTATTTTCAGGAATCGATTAGCTGAATTGAAAAAGCACGCCAAATAACGAAAAATGGATTGATAATAATTTGGTTAACTAGTTCTCGATGCCTCGCTGATAACCTGCACTCCAAACTATTTCTTTTCACTTCTGCCCGCTTTCTGAACATCTGTCCGTTTTTGTTTTTTGTCTTATTTTGGGCCCTAACAAATTACCGACATACAACTGTGATCGCTCAGTTGGAAGCTCACAGTTCCACAAGCGGCCAGGGTTTTTATCAGCCTGTTGTGAGTGATTAGAGCTACATGTGTGACATTACATCCTAAAAAAAATAGCAGAGCAACTTCCAGCCCTGCAGGAAGCACAAGCTTCAGGTTTCCTAGCGCCGTGTCGGAGCCGGTGGGAGGGCCTGGATGCAGCCAGGGCTTCACGTTGACTTTTTGGCTCCTAGTGGTTTCCCAAAGTTACTATATAGCCACTCAGCATTGTCGCTAGCCACAATTATCTGGGAAATTACGCTTTTATTCTATTAAAGTTGACTATGGTGTGCTACAATTTACTTGAAGAACTAGATTTACAACTCTTTTAAATGTAAATGTCCACTGTATACTCACTCAAATCAAGGTGTCATAAGGTTAAAGTCATTTCTGCCTTTTACTGGATAGGACAGCATGGATATGAAAGGGGAGAGACATGCAGAGATATCACAGGTTGGACTCGAACCCTCTGCGTCGAGGAAATAACCCTCTACGTACGTGCGCCCGGTCTACCAACTGAGCTAACCCGGCCACATGTAACGCTCCATTTGTATGAAAACATGCAACTGATTATGGCCTAAATAAAAAGAGTCCTACTGCTATTGCATGAGTGGTGCACGGGTGTAGAAGATTCATTCAAAGTGGTTTGGAGCAAGAGCTCGCGTGTCAATCAAGTGGAGCAGCTGGCAGTCCGAGTCCGACCTGTGATATCTCTGCATGTCTCTCCCCTTTCATATCCATGCTGTCCTATCCATTAAAAGGCAGAAATGCCCCCCCAAAAAAAAAAAAAATCTTTAAAAAAAAAGGAACTTTAACCTTAGCGATGACACCTTGATTTGAGTGAGTATACAGTGGACATTTACATTTAAAAGAGTTGTAAATCTAGTTCTTCAAGTAAATTGTAGCACACCGTAGTCAACTTTAATAGAATAAAAGCGTAACCGTGACCAGTGTTAGAATAATCTAGTTATAAAGGCCTGTATGCCACTCGCCAAAGTTACACGCCACTGCCAAATTCTACCCGTATTTGGTGAGTGGGCGGGTGCTAATGTCAAGCCCTGGTTGCAACCCATCTCTGCTGCCGAGTGTGTCATGAATGAGCTCATGGGCTCTCGGCAATTAATGCTTTATCATGATGCAAAAACAACGTGATCTGTTAAAGGAATAATTCACCGCAAAATGTCGACCTTCTCCTAAAAATATCGAAGTTAACAGGAACAGATTTCTTTTGAGTATGTGCAGCTTAATTCAGAGTGTTTTTATCGGATAAATGTGTCCACATTTGTTGGTTGAATGCAAATGTGATCCTGGCTGCATTGAAGTTGGTATATTTAAAATTCATACAGCATGCAACACCTTTCAAACTCCGAGTGAGTTATCTTGTCTTATCTTCTCATTGTCCCTCTCTCTCATCATGTCATCAGTTTTTTTGTCTAGTTTTTCTGCTCACGGTCCTCTTCTTTAGCTCTACAGTACATCTAAGTGTGTATGTGTATTTGCACGTTTTAATGCAGGTGTCTTAGACATAATCCAGATGTATCGTATTTGAATAAAGATACCAGGTTGCATGAACGTGGCCCTAGATTCTTCTCACGATGTACCTACAGTACAGGGTTTTTTTTCATCTGTGAAAACAGGTGAAAAGGTTTTGGCAGGTGATAAAATAATTGGGGTAATGAGGGCGCCTGGGTAGCTCACCTGTAAGATCATGCGCCCATATAGAGGTTTACTCCTCGACGCAGCGGCCGCACGTTCAACTCCGCACTTTGCTGCATATCATTCCCCCTCTCTCTCTCTCCCCTGTCATGTCTTCAGCTGTCCTTTTATAAATTAAGGCCGAAAATGTCCAAAAAATAATCTTTAAAATAATAAATACAGAAATTGGGGTAATGGTGCACTCTTGGGGACCGAAATGAGTATTACAACAACAACAACAACAAAATACCAGCAACAGATTAGACAAAAGAGAATTTACACCTGCCAACACTTTTTTTCCACATATTCTTAGGTCATAAACACAGAAGAGATCGGACTTAGACAATAGATCACCAGAAGAAAAACTGAGTTCTCACTCAGGGCTTCCGTAGTGCTTTCAGTTTGTCATCCAAGGAGTTACATTGCTTTCTGCGCCTTTTAAAACGACTGCGTTTTGTGTGAATGTTGTGCTTCATTCTGTCAGAGAAGCACTCATTTAGCCTGATTCCTGTCGAGCCAGAGCCAACTGAGAGAGGTAATAATTACCAGATACGTGGAATGTGATTATATTGACTTATTTAGTTATTTCAGGTGTATTTTGTCAGGGGCAACGTGGCTGTAGAAGCATTGGGATTAAGTCTAGCTGTGTGCTGTTTAAAATCTCACAGAAACTGAACAAAAGGTGCGTCGCTGTGTCCAGGCGGTTGACACAGTATATAGCAACTGTACGATGAAAACCTCAAGCTCTTAATGCCTCGTTCTGTCACAACTCAAGCGTTAAGCACCAAGGGAACAAATATCATTCCAAATATGTGGTTCATATTTATGTGTCATTTCAGGCTCAAACAAGACCCTTTACTTACGTTTCTTTCTGTGTGTTTGTGTGTAGAATATGCATTCTCTGTTGTGTCACACACACACACACACACACACTCACACACGCTTACACTCACGTTACGCCTGTTCTGGTGGAAGTTATAACGGCAGAGTGACGTCACTGTATCCAGTTTGTATATGGAGATCTGTTATTAAAACATTAAAGCTGAAGCTTTAAGCTTGTGTGTGTCCTGTAATATGTATCATCATAAAATTAAACTGGTTGAAGAGATCCAGTATGATGGAGGTGCTGGGATGCAATTAAGTGCATTTACATATTCAACTGTACTTCAAATTGAAGGTACTTCCATTTTATGCTACTATATACTTCTACTCCACTACATCTCAGAGGTCCAGTTGTTCATCCCCTTCCTGACCATGTACTGCATCTTCTCCACATTTGGTGAATTTTTCATCCAAAACCTTACTTAAGTAAAAATATGTAAGTATCAGCGAAATATACTTGAAGTATGAAGCTAGAAAAGTACTCTTTGTGCAGTAAAATGTTCCGTGTCAGTGTTTTCCTGTTATAGGCCTATCTGATGTTTCTGGATTAATATTCCTGCTGCATTCATGTCTATGTTGCATTTTACTGCCTTGGATGTTTAATGTTGTGCTCATTTTAACTCCTGTATATACTGTTGGGTAGTTTAATCTACAGCAATGCATCATGGTCTATAACAGTGGTTCCCAACCTGGGGTCCGGGCACCCCCAGGGGGGGCGGCAAAGATCACAGGGGGGGCGCAAGTCTTTATCTGGTTTGAGGTTGAGGGAAAAAAAAATATATATTTGCACATGTTAAACAAATTGTGATAATACACTACAATATATAATGTATACAAAAGTATTTTGTTGTATCCTCGTTTTTCCTGCCGCCACGGCATCACTATTTTATAAATGAAACATGGAAGAGAATCTTAACCGTGCTGATAACTCCTCTGTATCAAAAAAGAAAGTAAGGGTCTATCTGGAGAGTTACCTCAACTTTGGTTTCGGGGGGGCTCAGCTTTTCTTAGACATGAGTAGGGGGGGCACCAAGGAAAAAAGGTTGGGAACCACTGGTCTATAAGATCGTCATATGTTTGTAGCGTTGCTGTCCTGTGAGAACCACGTATCTCTAAAAAGTTTTACAACTTTTCATGCTGTCAGAAAAACAGCCCCGTTTTCAGCTTCGTGATGATGCATTTACCATCTGATCTGAGAGGATTTTTGAAAGACTTTATTTAAATTAAGAAGGAGGACAAGATTCACAACACATAAAGGAACACTTCATTCTTCAGTTTATCACAAACATTCAACATCAACACATCTGGACAGGAAGGGGATGTCATCTGAAAAAGTAACTTAAGCTGTGGAGTAAAAGTGCAATATTTAGGCTACCTCTGAGATTAATTGGTTTCCATTCATTTCCATATAGTAGCTATTAAATAAATTAGCAGAGTCTAGCAAATTATTTGAGTTGTGTGATCAAACATTGAGTTTACAAAATGTAGGCCTAATCAAAGTTGTGTTTCCGATCTGCTGATACATTCTCATACCAGACATAAATGGACCCCAGAAATGAAAGTAATAAGCATTAAAACAATTAAAAAACGGATTAATATAGGCTACAGTATGTTATGTTGAGCAACGTTTTTTTAATTGAGACTGCATCCTGATTTCACATCTCCCTGGTGGTCGATAGTCGATACTTCTCTGCACCTGTGGAGGAAGAAAAACAACCTAGCCGACTTTAAACAACCTGAGCCGAAGCTGAGAGACTTCTAGGCTAGTCCCGCCCATTGACCTCGAGTGGTTAAGGTTAGGATAGCCGATTGGTCAGGGGATAGGACCTCAACAATTCGAGTTACGTTACCTAACGTAAGCATGGACGCCTGGCCAATGGTAGTGTGTGAATGCTATTGATGGGCGGGCCTTGTCTCGAAGTTGCCTGTGTTCATATATGTCAATGGGTTCATAGGGTTCACACGGTTCCATACAGTAATAAATTAACGCCGCCAAGAAACTACGCCGAGAAAGGACAAAAGGTTGTGGACGCAACTGGGGGCGGGGCGTCCGAACGTCGGTTCGTACGTGGCGGCAGCCGTCAAGCATGCGTCAAGCCACAGACGCTCATCAACGCCGGAAACTTAAATATATAACAAAATAAATGTTCTGCTACAGAAATAGAGGCAGCGAAGGAGGAAAGAAGAGACTGGTAGGTTAGCAGATCACCGTGGTTGTATAGATTTCTTTTCCGCTGCCCGCATTGCCCCCGTTGATCTTTCAGCACTGAGTCGTATGCATAGGTCGCACATGTGTAAATAACATGAGTCTAGTCATTTTTTTGACCGTAATGCTTAAGCTGATAAAGGTGGAACTTTTAATTACCTACTGGGTAACTCTATAATATTACATCATTATTTATTTGTTATCATTTTTGTATTATTAATCTAAATATGTAAAGAAGTTAGTTAACTTAAACTTTCATGTAGCCTAGTGGTGTAAAAAAGTCTAAGTAACTGATTATTAAAGGTTTATTTAGATAGGGACAGATACAAAAAACATAAATAAACTTCAACAGTCATCTGATGTATGTAGACACTTGTCCCTACTACTTGTTAGTAGTGGAGAAAAAGTTATCGCAATAGTAATTTACAGTACTAATTACTTTCCACCACTGCCAAATAAACAGAAAGGCAACTTAACATTAGTCCTAACTGGAAGTCAGTAACGTGAGCTCAGGAAGACTTTTATTTTGTAAACAGGACCGGAAACCGCGTTTTCTTTTCAGGCGGAAGCTCGAGTCGACACGGTTGAGGGATTGATATCAACAGCGTCGTCCTGCCAGGCTGTATCAACCATAAACAGAAACAATAGTGAAGAGCCGAGTCGCAGCTCAGCGTGGTTTCAACATGAACGAGAAAGAGGAGACCGTCGCAGTTAAGCGGTGAGACTCATTTATTGAGACACACATTTGAATGTGTTTTTTTATTCCGAGTTGTCTAGTGTGTCGTGTCGTGTATTCACTGCAACTTCCCGAGTTCCAGTTAGCCATTATAGAAAACACAACAGCGACTGTGGAGTGCAGACCGGACGTATAATGCAGGCTGTGCTTTATCACAGCGACATTACGACGGTGTTTTAGTTAGTTTGTCTTTTAAATGTTGTATTAATGTCACTTTCACATCGCAGCTGCGAGAAATGTAGGCTACTCGCGAGTGTAAATCTACATCCACCAATGTGGCCTACTCAAGTATTATCATGGCTACTTAAGTGCAGGTATAGGCTACTTGTACTTTACATTTTATGCTAATTTATACTTATACTACTTAACTACATTTCAGAGACACATTTTGTCTACTTTTCACTGCACAATAACTTAAAAGTTACTTGTTATTAGGGCTGCTCCCTCTTATTCGATTTGTCGACCAATCGGTCGTTTTGGTCTTAAGTCAACTTAGATCTCTTTAGTCCATTAGTCATGTTTTATGCTTTCTTCATGCTGAATGACTTATTTCCAAGAAACGTACGATCACATCTCTGGTAACCACAAGAATTAAAGTGGTGCTTTTGCATGACTCTTTGTGGAGAAAGTCAGATTTACAGATCTGTCGATTAAATCTAATCGATTAGTCTATACAATTGAATGTGTGTTAGTCGACTAAGAATTTCTTCAATGGAGCACAGCCCTACTAGTTATTCAGATGAATAATACAAAATATAATCAACAAATACATTTTGACGTAATGCAATAGATTAAAATAGAACTTAATTGGTCCATGGGGAGAAATTCACAAGCTACCAGCTGCAACTTTAAAGCTATGTGCGTATATCTGTCGCCCCCAATGAGGAATTCTAAGTAATCCACACGATACAAGCCTTCCGTGATTGCGCACCGCCCCCACGCAGTTGCTAGTAGCCAAGGAGGACATGGAGGATTAAAAAAACACGGACTCTTCAGAGAGGGGAAACTATCTATACTTGAGTATTTGCGCGCAGAAGTCGCCGGATGCCACAATCTTCTGAACACAGCCATACTGAGAGATAGTTTTGTGGAGCTGATAGTCTTAATTAGCTTTGTAGCAACTCATTTGGACGTTCATTTCTATTAAAAAGTTACGCATTATGGGCGCCTGGGTAGCTCACCTGTTAGAGCAGGCGCCCATATATAGAGGTTTACTCCTTGACACAGACTTTGACCTGCGACCCTTTGCTGCATGTCATTCCCCCTGTCATGTCTTCAGCTGTCATCTATAAATAAAGGCCTAAAAATGACCCAAAAAATAATCTTAAAATAAAGTTACGTACCAAATCTTTAAAGTGATGAACACATGCTCACACACGTGCATTAATAACTATACTCTAACAATGTGATAAACATTACTATAACATGGGCCATTCTGTATATGAGTACTTTTTAACTTTGGGTACATTAAGTATATTTTGATGCTGATTCTTTTGTACTTGAGAAGTTCCTTCTTCCCCTAATGGAAATCTTACTTTAAGATAAAAGTAAACTGAACATCTTTTGAGTTGTGGAAAAAACAAGACATTTTAGAACGTCATCTTGATCTTTGGAAAAACACTGATCGACATTTTTCACAATTTTCTGACATTTTACAGACCATACCATTGAATTGATAATCGACAGATTAATCGCTAAAGACAATTATCATTAGTTGCGGCCCTAGTCAGAAGTATTGTTCCTGCCACAGACTGCTCATTAGTGTAATCACTGGGGTTGCCAAATTCCAGGAATTTTCAAAAGTTGGAAACTTTCCATGGGAATTCACTGGAATAAACAGGAATAAACTGGATATTTTTATAATACTGTTGGACTATAACAGGGAACTTAAATGTAGTAATTGAAAAAAACATCTTGCAGCATAATCTTGGTTAATGCAACTTAAGTTGAATGTCCTCACTATATCCATTAATGACATGCATGCACACAGTAATCAACATAGGCTACTACATACTTGCCAACATTTAGTTTTTAAAATACAGGAGTTCTTTTTTTGGGGGGGGGTGATGGTAATACATAACCCATTGCTATTATTAACCTATGTGTGTTAATTGTATAGCCCACTAACCATAGTAAATCGAACTTGTTTCCAAAATTCCCCAGTTTCTGAAAATTTACCAGAAAATATTCGCCCCTTTGCAACCCTAGTAATCACACAAAGCTTCATGGTATATTTTTAGTATTATGCCCAGCAGCTACAGACACATTTAGATAGCTGAAGTGAGTATATGTGCACAATCTCTGACCTGGAGGGATCTATCTTTCCCACTATATACTCTCTGTTCTCGCTTGGATGCCCATATAAGGCGTAATGTGTGACGGACCTGCCTTCCCATTGGTTGAAAACATAAACAAAGGCATCATGGGAGATTCCTTGTCGGTAGCACCTACTGTCTATGGTTAGCACGGAGTTAGCGGCAGAAATGACCGAAAACGTGATGAATTATGGACATCAAGTGGATAAATCTCGGATGTAACAGTTTGGATTTAATGCTAAACAACCCCAAAAAAAGGCACAAGTTCCAGTCTGGATAGAAACTCACCTGTAAAGGCTAGAAAGACCCTCTAGAGGCCAGCAGACCCTTCTCAGCTCTCGTGTACTGTGTAATGAATTACAGCGCGCACTTCTCTGCCGCACCAGCAACTGATGCAACCAGGAAAAACTATCGGTGTGGATTTTTGCCGATAACAATAGTTAGAGCTGGGCGATTTGTTTCCCTAAAAAAATCTGCGATTTTCTTATAAAAAACTCTATTTTCGATTCGATTTTCCCCCCTCTTCCATTTAAAACAAAATAACTGCAAACTGTAAATATATTTTAAAAATATATATTTATTGTATTTAATTAAAGTGCATTAACATAAACAAAATTGCAAAGGCAAACCCTTTCTCTAAGTGAAAAGTCACTGTGCAGTGTGCAACAAAGATTGTTAAACATCCAAATTATTGATACTGTATTTGGATTAAAAAAACATCTAAAGATTTTTTAGATAAAAAAAATAAAAAAAATCTAAAAAAAATAGATTTTTTTAAAATATGAATCGATTTGACCTACCAACTCGATTTTTAAATCAAATCGATTTTTTTTCCCAGCCCTAACCATAGTTCCACCAATCAACTATCGGTACCTCTACCTTTTTATACATTGTTGTGTTTCTTTAGAAATAAACAATGGACAAATGGTCTTTAAACGCTTCAGATGTAAAGTTATTTGCTGTCAAAGTGACGTCAAAATGAATGCTAGTCCGAGTAATGCTAACGGGAGGTGATCGCTTTGTAGCATCAAAATGGCGCCATATGAGGTTCGAGTTCTGAAGCGAAGCTTACCCCCTTGATTAAAACCAGAATAAGAAAACCAGTGCATTATCAGCACAGTATGGTTCAAATCCAGCTTAGCTTAGTTCTGAAGCGAAGCTTACCCCCCTGGGCATGACCTAAGAGGACCCCAACTCAGCAGGAAGTTAAAACCAGCTGCACAAGCGGGTGGGGTTACCAAACATATGTGTTCTGTGCACTTTGATGCATACCGCTTGCTGTTTATGGGTCAAGTTTCCCGCAGACCGAGGTGACGTCATCAAAAGTCTTGTTTTGTCTGACCAACTCAAAGATATTCCCGTTATTATCACATTAGACAAAGATAAAACGCAAATCCTCACAATGTAGACGATGAAACTAGATGTTTGTGAATTACATATGTACATTTGGAAGTGTCCAACATTTTTAATAGAAATGTGTTTTTGTAAAAATGGAGAAATGTCTCCTGCATTTTACTGCCTACTCAAAATTGAATCTAATGTAAAAAAAAAAAACATGAACTTTGAAATTTAAAGACACTGAATATCCCCAAATATAGACAGTTTGCTAATTCAGTCCAAAGTATATTGACATCAGTGTCGGTGGGAAAAAACTATTGAGGCTGTGTGTGTGCTGTGTGTGTGGTGCGTGTGTGTGTACTTGTTTGTGTTTTGAAAGCAGCAGTGGATTGCATGCAGTCACACACTCTTGGGTTACAAGAGGAACTACTCTTTGTTTTTGTGAACAGTACGTTCCAACCCAAACAAGGCCAAGCTTGATGTGCTATTCAGAGTTGTGTCACGCATGCCTGATCCTTGACACACTAAATATGTTTCTGTCTCTGCCTGTGTGTGTGTGTGTGTGTGTGTGTGTGTGTGTGTGTGTGTGTGTGTGTGTGTCAGACACTTTCACAGGACTGCTAGTGAGCACAATTTGTTTTGCAACACACACACACAGGTTTTGGGCTGTAATGCATGCACAACCAGGCCAGATATCTCCCAGGAACACACTCATTGAGCACTGACAAAGTACACTCTAAAGCTCCTCTCAGCTGGCACACTTATTTTTGTGTGAGATTGTGTAAAGTATTACGTGTTTGGGTTAGGCTATTATTAACAGCAGTATAACTATCATTGGTAGTAGAACAGTAGTATTGTTAGTTTTAGTAGGTGTGTGTGTGTGTGTGTTTAAGCCTTCTGAGATAACCGAGGTGTGACTTTGTTGTTAAATCCTTTTCCTTCTGTTTCAATCGCTTCAATCAATTGTCCAGTCATATTTAGTATTTGTTTGCTTATAGTTTGTAACATCGTAACACAACTGCTCCATTAGGGCTGCAACTTACAATAATTCTTGTTATCCATTAATCTGTTGATTAATTTCCTTTTTTTTATAAAGCAAATGATTGTTTGGTCTGTAAAATACCAGAAAATAGTGAAAAATGTCACAGACTGTGGTGACATTTTGCTTTCATAGATAGATGGCTGAGAAAACCAACATATGTTATCATTTGGCAGGCTTTTTCAGTGAGGCCACTGTGAGAATAAAGTCTCCTGGATCTTTTAATCTTTTTAATGTGTAAAGTGACTACGGGTGGGAATCGCAGGGTACCTCACGATACGATACACGGTTTGGCTCACAATACCGGTGATATCACAATACAGCAATTCTTCGTTCATCAATATATTGCTAGACAATGATACATCTCCGTATCGCTCTAACTATGAATACAAATTGCAGTGAAAAGGTTAAGTGCAGGTTTTCTCTCTTTATTCACTGCAAGTCCAAACTGTTAGAAAACAACGCAGTCCTGCAGCACACATTTTTCAGTCTGTATAATTAAAATTTCAGAACTATAGAGCAACTATGGGTCCAGACTTCAGCCTCGTTAACTTATGTTCAAGTTCCCTTCATTCGTGTGTTGAGCGCCACCTCCAGGAGCCATGAAGTGGCGACACTGGGAGCAGATATATCTATTAAGAGGGCTTTTTTCCCTTTCCTTTATCCTTTTATTGTGTTATGTATCTTTTTTTTGTGCACTTTACAGGTTGTGCAGGTTTGCAAAGTGAAAAAGCCCAAAGGGACCTCTCGGTGAACGCTGAATGTTTTTGTATATTCGACTTCCAACTAGGGTTGGGAGGTATCCAAATTTTGATACCGTCAAACCTCCTCCCTATTTTACCGCGGTATACGGTATTACCGTGACTAATTAAAAATGATGATGTAAGGCTCAGACGGTGTCACCAAACTGTTGGCTTGTGCACCGTTCAGAAACCGAATACCAAACACTAATACTGAAACGATAACAACAACTTACAAAAAAACTACGTTCTCCTCCACACTGTCACGTGATGACAACCACACATAATTACATACATTATATTTAATATTTAATCCTTTTCTCCTGATATAAGTGCATTGCATTTTTTTTTTATGACTGTATTGAAACTGATACCGTTGCTATTTTTAAGACCCTGCGGTATACCGTATTACCGCCCAAGCCTACTTCCAACATGTCATCCATTCTCATTTTGTCTCTAGGTCTGGCTGCTGTGCTGGAGTGGGGGGTGGGGCAGAGCTAGGCAGGAAGAGGGAGAGAATACCATGGCAGTATTGAATAATTGGAGCCCAGATGCAATTTTGTTATTTTCAACATTTCTGATCCTCTGAATAACAGAAAATTGGAAAAACAGGTTAAAGATCCAATTTTTAAATTTGTCAAGGTGAGAAAAAAATTAAAAATTGGATATTTGAACCCATTTTCTGTTTGTGCTTAGAAAATTGAACTGCTAAGCCTTACACGGACCGTGTCTAACTGCGTGTCAATCAATGCTCAAGCACACACATTCATTCTCCCTTGTGGGGGAGGGGGTTAGGAGACTGTTTGGCCTCTAGCAGAAAGGGGGGGGGGGACTGACAAGTTGTTGTTCAAATTCTTTGGGTAAGTCGTGGATCTTCACAATCCTCCCTACAGCACCTTTTAAGCTGCTTACCGTTGACAGACAAGCCAGTCAAAATGATCAGTCTCCCTGTGTTGGTCCAAAAAGTGCCACAGAACACACCAAAGAGACGAGACGTGTACGTGAGACGTGTAGACGTGTAACATGTCGTGTCGGCCAAAATGAACGCCGAAAACCCCCCAGACTGACGACGGCACGGGACACACCGAACAGACTCGCGTCACTGACCACACCAGACTGTCTAACGGCCGATAATCGGCTAAATGTGTCCCGGCTATAAAATGTTGAATTTTTCCCTTTTTTTTTTTTTTTTTTTTTTTTTTTAATTAAGGCATTAAGATCAATTTCTAAAGGAGGTGATTTTTATTTTTTATTCCTCTTTTTAGTCAACTTTAGCATGGGTGTATTCACTTATGAGCACCACTGTAAATGAGCTGAGCGGACTAGAAATATCTCCTGTTGCTTAATGTTTCCAAGGTCTGTACTATTTACTGGAGTAATTAATGTTTTCATTGCATGAGAACATTATGGGATGGGACTGGTTGTGCCAGGTATTCGTCAAACCCCGTCCATGTTTTCAGTAAATTAAGATTTGAAAAAAAAACGTTAGATTTTGATCGCATGGAAATATAAATTAAAGGTCTTTTAAAAATGCTCGCTGGTGGAGGCAACTGTCTGACGCGTAATTGCTGATAATGGACACCTTGTTGGAAATTAACCTTTAACATTGCATATAAAACTTCTGATCTACAGAATCCAGTGGTACCAACCATGTCATGCTAGCTCAGATAGATAGTTTATTGTCATTGCATATCAATACACAACACTATTTAAGATGACATCACTCACTTAGCAGCATAAAGATAGAAAGTGAAAACCAGTGCATTATCAACACACAGTATGGTTCAAATCCAGCTTAGCTGATCCTTTCAGCAACTCCTTTATGGCCCTGGGGAAAAAAAGCTATGTCTCAAGTGGTTTGCCTGCCCCCTCATGACCCCCCTAAGCCTGCCTGAGGGTAGGGTGTCAAAAACGGATATGGCCCATGGTGTGTAGGGTCCGCTTTGATGCTTGCTGCTCTTCTCTGCAGCCTACTGGAGTATACTGGTTTGTCAGGAAACGAATACTCCAAAGTTAGGCTACTTTTTGGTGAGGTAAAAACTGGCATGGCCATTTTTGAAACCTCTGAACGCAAGATATCTGAATCAAAATGGCTTCAATGGGTACACATACACTTACAGACTTACACAGGTTTTGGCAAAACAAACATTCAGTTTTTCTAATGCAGTACAAATGTGTTATTTTCTCCTATTTCTCCTATATTTCTGCATGCTAGGTGGGGTCTCTTTACCGTCTGGGAGTTGCATTAATGGGCTATGACTGGAAAGCTGAGACTCTTGTGGATTCAATGAGCCCACTTTTATTCATGTAATGTGGAACGTTAGTCACCAAAGTAGCCATTTCGTTGTAGTGAGACTGTTTTTATTTTTGTTAAACTTGTATCACTGTATAAAATGACCAGTTGTGACCTCGATGATAATCGCAGCCTCATGAAACTTTACAACCACTAACTAGAGACCTAGGGCATTACTTCTTTACATTGAAATCGATAAACACTAGAACCATTACTTAATCATGGTGGTGTACACTATTAACATAGACTTGCTGACCCTGCTGCTATTAACTACATCACTCAGTCACTTTTACCTTGTAAGTCTTCTCTTAAATCGCTCATGTATGCTTTCACTATTTGTTTGCATTGCTGTCTTTATGCTGCTAAAACAACAAACTTTCCTCTTTAGGGATCAATAAAGGTGTGTGTGTGAGTGAAATTAAACTCTGCCTTTGACGTGTGTGTGTGTGTGTGTGTGTGTGTGTGTGTGTGTGTGTGTGTGTGTGTGTGTGTGTGTGTGTGTGTGTGTGTGTGTGTGTGTGTGTGTGTGTGTGTGTGTGTGTGTGTGTGTGTGTGCACAGAAGGGGGGGTTGTTATGTATGATGAAACCCTGCTTTTGACTTGTCAGCACATGTTTGTCGATACTGGCCAAAGCAGTTCAGGCCGGATTGTGAGATGAAGAGAGGGGGAAGAAAGTACAAGAGGGAGGATCTGGACAGTCTCCCAGAAGCTAAAATAAATTACATTCTGTTCTCTTTTAGTTTTGGACATTTTTCCCTATTTTTGCAATCAGCGCTGTTCCCACTTTGAAAAAAACACCCAGGAATGTTGAAAGAGCTGAACTGTGGTCATGATTTCTCGTATAAAAACACCAGAGATCAGTTTACGCAGGGCCGACAAAAGGGGCTCTGCTGTAGTTCCTAATGTAGAGTCAGAGAAATCCCAGAGGAGCGTTGGACTCTGGAATCTGTAGCTGGAATCATTGAACCCTTTAAATGAGACTCACTTGTTGCTCTCTCTGATATAACCAAAATAAGCTGCTCTGTTTAGGCTACAAAACGTGCATGCAGAATGAAATTCAACCGTGCGGTTTTGTCGGGATTAAGCTATAAACGGAAGGAAACTCCGCTAGCTGCTAGGCTATGTGCAATGGTAAACGCACAGAATATGGTACACATAACTCACTGGAAATCCAAAATACTTCCACACCTTCAGTCGATGGGTCTCTTGCGCCTGCGGTTGCCGTGCTATCTTTTGACTGGCTGTAGCTAAAGGAGAGGCTAAGAGGCTAAGAGGAGGTTGACTTGCAGCACTTTTTTATTTTTTTTTTCCCACTTGACAAGCCGACCGGACGTGACATGGGGGCGTGGCAGCATCAACTATTCCATTTTCTTTTTTTTTTTATTTGAAATAAAATGAAATCATGACACCCTTAGTATATAGCGCTTCAACCTGCTTTAAAAATGATATAAAATGGTAATTGGAAACCTTTACAATATGGGACAAAAACTTTGAGGCTGGAGCAACAGCAGAACTCCAAGGATTAAGATTGAAAGGTTAATTTCCTAGTGTAAATTAGTGATACAAAAATGGGTGTCTTTTCTGTATTTAGATCAGGGTTTCTCCAATTTCTTTACCTCATAACCTGAACTTTCCTGTTTTTCAGGAAACTTTGGTTGTAGAGAAACCTTTTAAAATATGCTGAGAATGTGAGGAGTGTGGCATGGTCCTTGAATTTTTCGGCGTCCTTTCTATTTGTGTCATCTACTTGCTTCATTCCTTTTACATTTTTCCTTTTTAATCTTCTTCTTTTCTTGATTTCATCTGTTAATTATGTCCTTTCCCTCTATTTTTCTTCCTCCTCCTCCAGGACCGGTTCGGAGCAGAGGAAGCTGCGGTCTCGTGATGCGGCCAGAAGTAGGCGGAGTCAGGAGACGGAGGTGTTTTATGAGCTCGCCAGCACTCTGCCGCTCCCCCGTCGAGTCTGCACCCACCTGGACAAATCCGCCATCATGAGAGTCGCCCTCAGCTTCCTGAGGCTGCACCACCTCCTCAGACCCGGTAAGAAACACTTCTTCAGATGGCCGTCCGTCTGAACACAACCTGATCGTCCCAGATCATGTCGTGGAAATAAATGAGGCAAAGGTCTGAAAATATGGCCGCAATTATTTCTGCTCGCTGGAGAATGGGTTTACTTACAGAGTAGTCTAGTGTACTGTCCGCACTACGCCCTAAAGTCTTCCTCGAAGTGGACACTTGTTGAAAGTGCACTTAGGGGAGGAAGTGCTCGAAGGGCTCGAAGCTGTGAAGAGCAGAATTGGGACAGTTTTGCACACGTCACTATACACGTCACTTCTGTTTACAAGAGAGCAAAACATGGCGCTGGCCGCAGTTGCGGTATCAGTAGTATCATTGTATCAGCATGTATTATGTTATGTATCGCTCGTATTCTGATTAAAAAAAAAACTATTTTCACTTACACTTAAACATAAATTTCTTCTCCGTTTGGTTTTCCTCTTCCAAATAGGCCGAATAATTCTTCCTTTTTCTTCTGAGTTTTCCCGGCGTCCGACCATAGCAACCGTTTTGCTCCCCCATTGGCTAGCTGTTCGAAACGTCACGACACTACAAGGATTCTGGGTAATATCCTAAAGCAAAGTGAGGTCTGATGCGGACTTGCGAAAAGGGTGCATTAAGTGCGCTCATGAGCACCCCTGGAGTACACACGTTCCACCAAAACAAGTTCCTTCCTGAGGCTATTTTGCAGCAGGTCCGGGGCTCTGTCTGGGTCTTGGCGCCACCCAAGATGATTGTGATTGGTTTAAAGAAATGCCAATAAACCAGAACACGTTTTTCTCCCATCCCGGAATGCTGTGTGTACTAGCCAGACCCTCCTCCGCAGCGCTGTGGAGGAAGGTCTGGAAATGCGAGACTACTTGGCTCCACACAGAGCTTTCACCGTAGTGTGTGTGTGTGTGTGTGTGTGTGTGTGTGTGTGTGTGTGTGTGTGTGTGTGTGTGTGTGTGTGTGTGTGTGTGTGTGTGTGTGTGTGTGTGTGTGTGTGTGTGTGTGTGTGGAGTGGGTGATAGAGCGAGGGAGAAAGTGAGAGAGTGACGGCAATTAGCTTCGGAGCGAGTAGCGACTCTAGAGTAATAGTGAGATTCCCACACGATGTGGGAAATCCGTAGCAGGAAAAGTTAACCCTCTCCTTGATTTCACGTTGTTTGTGCAGAAGGAGAACCAGGAAATGAGTCGGGGAAATGCAAAAAGCCACGGCCGAGCGATGTACGTGGCAGCGACGTGTAGATACACTTTTCGAGAGGTGCACGTCAGGCTACGCTGTAGGGTCCGCCGTAGGTTCGGGTCTCCACGTTCCTACGTACGTAGCAACGGCGTAGATGTTACGCAGAAGTATAAATCAAGCTTAACACAAGTAAACCATCATCCACGCATGATGCAGACTTAGAGTTAAGCAGCGGTTGGAAAATATTTTGGTTCATGACAACCCAACAGGCATTTAAAGTTTCAACCGAGGCTCTTCTGTCTGCCGTAATAATCACCTGGTCGTTTTTACCGCAGGTAAGAATCAGAAAGAGGAGTCTGAAGAGCAGGATGGAGAGGAGGAGGAGGAGGAGGAGGAGGAAGATCCAATGGATGCTTTCTATCCTCAGGCGCTGGCGGGCTTCGTCATGGTGATGACCGAGGAGGGAGACATGATCTACCTGACGGACAACGTCAGCAAATATCTCGGAATCACGCAGGTAAACGCCCTGCAGGACGGACGTGTTCAGCTTCAGCAACGTTACAACAATAAAGAAAAGAATAAGAAGTTAAACATTGTATACACAGATCACACAGTAGCCAATGTGTTCACATATTCGGATGTTTTCAAACCTCCCGTTCCGCATTCATGTGTCTGGTTCACCTGTTCTGAGTCACAGCGTTTACTATAAGCCTCTGGGAAAGTGCGTGACCTTTCGAGTGACTCGAGCAGAGAGAAGCCATCCATTAAATCTATTCTTGGCTCTGTTGGGATCAGGTTTGTCATTGTAACACAACTACCTTGTGATCCGTGCATACAGAAATAGAGCGAAATGTAATGTAGAGCTGTAATGATTTTAATCCGACTGTGATCAGAGTCCGTGTCCGTTCCTCCAGCAAAGATTCTACAACTCCTGCCAATGATTTAATTTGATTTAGTTTGTTTGGATTAATTTAACGTTAACAGCACTACAACAAATTGTTAAAAGCAAAGTGTTTTTATAAAAACTTGTAATAAAGAAAAAGTGAAATACAGATGGACCCTTAACCAAATATACTAAATACATGATTGGACATGAAATACACACATACCATACATAGTGGTATAGTGAGAAGTGTTTCAGTCGCAGCAGCTTTCCAACCTCAAACCGATGCATGTGTTTCTGTTTGTTACTAACTGTTGTTGTTGTTTGTGGTTAACAGCTGGAGCTGCTGGGTCAGAATATTTATGACTTTGTTCACCCCTGTGATGAGGAGGAGCTCCGAGACCTGCTGACTCCACGTCCAGGTCAGACACACCATGTATAATCACGATAAAAATCCACACGCACAAAGACATGTTCAAGATTTCCTCTCAGACCCAAACAGAGGCCTGTACTACGAATCAAGATCAGCATGCCCTGGATTTATTTCCGTTACCCGGCTTCCCTTAACCCACTGGTTCTCAAGCTTTTTTCAGTAATGTACACCCTTTAAACAGTTTTTACGCACAAATAATTTTTGGTATAAAAAAAAGTCCTATATAAAGAGGAACAATACAGCGATGTCAGCAATAGATTAACTAAACAGCCTTGTACCTGGAAACAAACCCCCCCCACCCCCCAACAAAACTTTGGAAAAAGACGGTAGAAAGAAGAAAGTAAGGCAATAGGTCAAAAATGGTAATTAAAATTTTGATTAAAAAAGAAAGGCAAGAATAGGTCAAAACAAGCAACAAACCTTCAAAAAAAGGTGACAAACTTCAAAAACTTTGAAAAAAGCGAGAGAAAAAAAAAAAGACAGAAGTAACTACAGCCTTGTAACTGAAAAACATTTTGCAAAAAATGTCCCGTACCCCCTGCATTCCTCCAAAGTACCTCTAGGGGTCCACGTACCTCCATTTGAGAAACGCTGACCTAACCTAACAACCGTCGTCCCGCATAAGCTGTGTCACGACGGTGGTTAACAACTAATTCAATCATCCCAGGGTTTCCCAATCCAATCGCAAACTTCCACCAGAGCCGCATATTTTTCATAAGAAGAGCAAACTATAATTCTGCATAAATATGAAGAACGCAGACTCGGTTTTACAGGCAAAACACAATACAGTCACTGCTTCCTAAAACAGCACAATCACAACGCTTATCAATATTACTTCCCAATCAGTCAGGACCAAGATCTGGCCATAATTACACTAATTACATAACTACGCTTTCCATTAACTGTCGTTGCTTTAGCCTGTTATTTCAGTTGCAACCCTGGCAGTTTAAGCGATCATTAGAGAAAATAAAAATATAAAAACATAATTCAAACCGCTGTGCGCATTGACAATAAACGGCTCAAGAAGCCGGCAAAGATACGCAATTCCCTCCGCTGAAAATCTATATCTTTCATAAAGATACCCATCAAGGAATGTTAACGTGGTTGTCGGTCTCTAAATGTTTAACTTTTATTATTTGTTAGCGCGTCTGTCTGTCTGTCTGTCTGTCTCTCCGAGCTCCGAGCTCCACCTGATCTTCTATAAACGGTGACGCCGTTATCAACAGAGTATTGATTGGTCAGCAGGCGGTGCTTTAACACCGGTTGATCTCTAATCTCCAACATAACCTGCTCCTGACCAGCTTAGGTTTTCAGCATAAGTTACCACGGCGATTAAATCCGGTGACAAGTGATCCACCGTCGTGATACAGAAAAACCCGGGTTGAACCATAGACTGTTCATATTAATGGACAGAGCATCCGTTTCAGCGAAGTACTGCAAATGCGGAAGTGCCTTAAACCTGCATTCTATCTGAAGGGGGTGTTTTTAAAGGGTGACTATGATGTGATTGACAATTCGCGGCCTGTCTTATATGTAATATAACTATGGGACTATATATATATATATATATATATATATATATATATATATATATATATATATATATATATATATATATATATATATATATATATATACAAACCGCCACAACCGTCTATGGCTCCTTCCTCACGTCTAAAATCGTCACATCCGCAACCGAGATGGCTGCGCCTGACGACTCAAAGCAGATCTCCATTAACCGTTAACATTTACAGTCAAAGGGTTGAACCTGAAGTTACCTTGTTAACGCCACATCGTGCTTCGTAGTACAGGCCTCGGGAGTTGGAACAAAAATCCTGGACCTGTGTTAATGTTAAACAAACGCACACACACACTTTTTAAGAAAAAGAAGCCTTTATTGTCACAGAATACAACAAAATGAAGCGTGCTACTCCGGATCAGTGTAAAAAAAGACACTAGGAAAAACACAACAAAGACAAAACATCCACAGGTTTAAACATAATAAGTAAAATAAATAATTCCAATGTAACTTTGCACAGGAATAAGAGTTTGTAATGTTAACATTTCACTGGTATGGGTAAACAATCGGCATGCACGGTCATACGCTGATGTCAAAATACGAAACTAGTTCTGAGATATCATCCACTGTTTTTGGCAGTAACAAGTCATTTTTTGCCTGTTGACTTTTTAAGAATGATGCATTTCTTTTATAGCTTTATCGTGTTGCTTTCAGGTTCGAGTAAGAAACTGTTGGCAGAACAGCCGAGTGAGAGGAACTTCTTCCTGCGAATGAAGAGCACTCTGACCAGCAGGGGGCGCACCGTCAACATCAAGTCTGCTACCTGGAAGGTCCAGTGTAACCAAAGATTGTATAAACTTATCTCTTAATTAATCTGAACACCAAGAGTTATTTTTATTTATTTTTTTTGCTCCTGTCACATTGTTACTCTCTGTGCGCTCATTTTTCACTTAATCTGCAAGTGTCACATCTCAAATTAACAAGCCCAACCATTGCCAGAAGCAGGAATAGCTCCTAAATGTCTTTTGAGCGCTACATTTATAAAGGCATAAAACATAAACGTAAGAAAACAAAGAAGAAAACCGTTGAATGAGGTTAATTTCCCCAAGGGTACTCATGTATATACAACACAGAAAAAAATACAAATTCTGGCTACACATCAGTCACACAAAGAATTATTTACATTTTTTACAAACTTTACACTATGCAGGGATTTGTATTGAAATGGGATTTAAAACTCCAACTGCCCCTCTTTTTTTAATAAATTAATCTTTAAAAAAATTCTTATTTGAAAATGAAATGACCCTTCCCCCTGTGTGTCTGCAGGTTTTCCACTGCAGCGGTCACATGCGTCAGTTGTCTGGCGGCTCCACGTCGCCCTCTGTAGGCGGAGTGATGACCCTGCTGTGTGAACCCATCCCTCACCCGTCCAGCGTGGAGTTCCCCCTGGACACGTGCACCTTCCTCACCCGCCACAGCATGGACCTGCGCTTCACACACTGCGAGGGCAGGTAGGCGGACTGCTGAGTCCTGTAACTGACCTTTGACCCGTCTGTGGATGGGAGGCAAGAGAAAAGAGAGCTTCTCCTCCGGAATATCACGTCTCAGAAAGGAAAGGAAATCTCTGACTCTTTTGTTTTGTACTTTTAATTCCTCCTTTTGTTTTTCTTCCTTCTCCTCGTTTCCAGGGTGACAGAGTTGGTGGGATACAAACCTGACGATTTGATTGGCCGCTCAGCCTACGAGTTTTATCACGCACTCGACTCCAGTCACATCAACAAGAGCCTGCACACATGTGAGTTTCTCTCTCTGTGTCTGTCTGTCTGTCTGTCTGTAATTTTACTTGATTATACTTATCCATAAAACTATCTGAAAACAATATTAACAATGTATATTAACATGTAGACCTACTTTTGAAACCCAACATTTAATAGATGATGAACCTTGTCTTCAAAATATAAACTTTTTCGGGCTTTATGGCCTTTATTGATGGGACAGATTAAGACAGGAAGGGGGGTAGGGCCACGGGGTTGGTCTCGAACCCAGGCCGCTGCGGGAAGGACTGAGCCTTAGTGTGATGCGCTCAACCCAATTTGGTCCATTTTTAATGAATGCTTTCAAGGATTGTAGATTCTTTAAGCCCACGGAGGAGATGAAAACATGAGAGAGACTTCTGTAAACAAACTAGACAGAGAATGCGTCGGCACATACAGGAGCAGGATTTTGTCAAAGTTACAATCTTCTGGTCCTCCCTCTGTGTACCGTGTGACCCCCGCCTATCTTTCCTGTTTGTGTCGCTGTCTGGTGTAGTGCTGTCCAAAGGTCAGGTGAGCACCAGACACTACCGTTTCTTGGCAAACAGCGGTGGGTTCGTCTGGGCCGAGACTCAGGCGACCGTCCTCTACAACAGCAAGATGTCACAGCCCGAGGCGATCGTCTGCCTCAACTTCATACTCAGGTACTTTAAAAAAGCAGTGAGCTCATGTCATATAAGTCTGTGCTGTAACAGAAGATGTGGGAACATAATGGATGCAGAAAACTACGAACTCAGTCTCCTACATGGTCTTCTTCTTCTGCAGTGCCGTGGAGCAGCCAGACGTTGTGTTCTCTGTAGAGCAGATCCGTTGTGGCCGGCTGCCTGAAGCCAAACCCAACTCGCCAGCGCTTGCAACAGAGAATTGTGGGACCTCTGACTTCAGTGACTCTGACCCTGACAGTGAGCATCTCAGCAGCTCCAGTCAGACTGAGGACGTGGATTTGAATCCCAGCAGCACTGCAGAGCTCTTCAACAAACTGAAGGAGAACCCGGAGGAGCTTCTCCTGTTGGCTCCTGCCAGTGGAGACAGCGTTGTCCCGCTGATAGGAGGTGAGACAAACTCAAAATCATTCTATTTACTTTAAGCACCGGTGATGAAGGTTTCTTAAAGGGGTGATAGAATGCAAAACCGATTTTACCTTGTCATAGTTAAATAATGACAGTTTAGTGGGTAACTAGGACATGCATAGTTACCATTTTCCTCTGCAAATTAGGACTGGGCGTATCGATCTAAATATCAATAGTATCGATACCAAGAGGAGTATTGGTATCGGATCGATACTGTCGTCTGTCTGTCTGTCTGTCTGTCTGTCTGTCTGTCTGTCTGTCTGTATGCACTGTAGCTGTGACATAAACCACACTAAGCAGCCCTTAAAAACGCAGAAGAACACTAAGCACTAATAGCTGAAGGTTTTGTGAACAGTTAAGTTTAAATGACGTCTATAGGTTAAAGTATGTGGGAGGAGTAGCATTTAGAAGTGGAAGAAGCCTGAAGAGGAATTAAAGATATCTCTAAGATTTTCAATGTAAAAAGTATTAATATTTTAAAAACCATAAATGGTAGAGTAAAGTTGAATACAAGCTAAAATGTTGTTAAAGAGCTGAACATTTTGATATTTGAATGGTTTTTGTAGCTGAAAGTATGCAGAAGTAGTAGGCGACCGAAAATCGTACGGAAGAATTCGAATAACAATAC
The DNA here is from genome assembly GCF_004354835.1 of Perca flavescens. Taxonomy (NCBI): domain Eukaryota; kingdom Metazoa; phylum Chordata; class Actinopteri; order Perciformes; family Percidae; genus Perca; species Perca flavescens. Next base: position 34,258,804 of record NC_041333.1, on the reverse strand, counting down.
TGTGACTGCTGCTGAATCAGCATTCACACAAAAAGTGAATAGATTTTGCCATCAGATATTTAGTTCAACTTAATTCATACGTGGCTCATTGTGTGCCTTTATCAAAGAGCCACAGGTACGTACAGTTTGAATTTAATCTTTAAAAGTATTTTAAAGAGTCTTTTCATGTTCTCTTTCAGATTTAGTTGAGCTGTCGTTCGCCAGTCCTCCCAGTCCACAGTCAGTGCCGGACCACCCTCAGTACCTGTGCACTCCACAGCTGCGAAAGCTCCTCTCCCCCATCTTCAGCCCCATCACTCCACCTTTATCATCATCATCATCAGCAGCCTCCTCACCTGATCCTGAGCCAGTGCAGGTAAATGCAGGCCTTAAATCCAGTTAAAACTTTGAAAGTATTATTTTCTCTGTCTGATTTAAACAACGTACCCTCTCTCTCTTTGTTTTGTTTTCTTGTCTCTCGGTGTCTCTCGACCTCCATCAGAGCCCCTGTGAGGAGGAGAAAGAGGGGATTGACACCAGCATGGTGGAGCAGTTCTTTGCCGTTTGGCCAAAAGATAATCAGCAGAAAGGAGAAACACAGGAGGTAACCGCAGTAACATGTAGACAGTCTTCTTTTAGAAGACCATGTTTTTGTCGGTTCTTAAGTCTTCCACGTCTAATGTCAAACAAATTGGTGAAAATCTTGTTTTTAAAAATATATACTACAAATCTCAGGGTGAAAATCAGATTATAAGTACAGTATAGCGCTTGAAGCACAAACACATTCTGTATAACTGTTTACACAAGAACAGCTGCTTATTTGTATTTTGTACAAACTGTTCTGTCCACTTTCTATTAGTGGAACCTACAGTATATTCTGACCTGAAGATGCCACAATTGGGGCATACATTTGTATTTGTTTAATCTGTCTCTAAAATCTGAGTATTTAGTAACGATAATAATCAAAAACAAAGAGTGATATACATCAGACATGTACATCTAAAGTGCAGACAATGTAAGATCGATAAAAATAAATTAGGGCTGTCAATCGATTAAAAAAAATTAACTAATTAATTGCACAATTTGCTGTAATTAATCGAGATTAATCGCTTTTTTAAATTGAGACTGAAGCTTATAATAATGGATATGTAAATGCTAAATTATTTAACTTTGCAAATATGAAGAAAAAACCAAACAAGGAAAGGTTCTGCTAAGTTCAGAATGTTTAATATCTTTCAGAACAACAGCAGCAACAATTTGGCTTATTTAGTCCTGCTGAAGGCTGCTGAAACAGCTAGAAACTGTCTGACTTGAGAGCAGATTTTTGTCACCGTCCCCGGCTGCTGTCGCCTGCTCTCGTCTACTTTACAGGCGAGGCGCAGTTCATCTCCAACGAGCCAAGAGTTCAGTCAGCGGCAGGGCAGTCGGGACTCACCCGGAAATGGCGAGCGGAATGAGATGACTAGTCTCTCAAAATCTGACGAAAATCTTCTAAACTGACCTTTGTTGAGCTGAAATGAAGACAGATTCAGCAACTGCACGGCCTATTTCTCGCTTAAAATGTTTTCAGAAACATGTTTCAGTGAACTATCTTAGTACAATATGAGATCGTATTCTGAACGAGCCGCCATGACAGTCTGGCTCTCAATATCCGGAGAAAACAAACCCATGTGACGCGTTCGTCCAATCAGCTGCCTGTTTTCATTACTTGGGCAACAATACAGAGTAGCGCCGCCTGCTGTTATGGAGACGTATTACGTTTCTCAGCCGCCACATGAAGTAAACAAACACAGCTGCGTTAATTTCGTTAATTTTTTTTTAACGAGTTAAATATTAAAAAATGAACGCAAAAATGAACGCGTTAATTTTGACAGCCCTAAAATAAATTAAAATGAAATGACAAACTATCAACAATCCATTAGAAAGTGTTGAGATCTGAAGGAAAAAAAAAAAAAAAAAGAAGTGATGCTTGGTCCTTCAAAATCTCACAAATGTCTCGGTTTCAATTTGCCGTGGTTAACTAAACTATATGGTACCCCTTTCTTTTTTTTTCAGCACTTGGAGATGATGGATCTGGACATGTTGGCTCCTTATATCTCTATGGATGATGACTTCCAGCTGACCGTCACCAGCAGTTTGCAGGAAGCCGACAGACCATCCTCTTTGTCTGAACCCTCGACTGTCACAGTGAGCAGGAAACGGTATGATGGGCTAGTTCACTCTGCACACTTACTCTACGTTTTTTAAGGATTGTCAGCAGTGTAAGGAAGTCCCTGACTACCCTCAAATGATCAGAAAATAGGTGAAAGTGTATACAATTAAAAGAGGAAACCTATTTAATGCAAAGTATGCAAAATATTTTCTATATGAAAGTATGCAACATCTGTCCTGATGGATCTTATATTTGCCTGTGTACAAGCCTTTGATAATCAGTCCAATATTACTTGATTAATTTTTAGGAGAATTGAGGGGAAAAATGCACCTTATTTATTAATTGAAAAGGGATGTTTACAAAGTGAAAGACGGATGAGAAGTGGAGCAGCAGAATTCATCACCCGTGCTTTACCTTCACAATCCGAATCAGCTTTAATGGAGAAGTCAGTGTGTACACGTACAAGGAATTTAACTCTGCCTTTTGTGTTTTCAATGTAATCGCACAGAATTTGACATACGGCTACAAACAAGAACTGAGTGACATTTTTCTACTATGTACAAATATAAATACATATACAAATATCGCATGCAATGTTTCATAAATTGGGACTTCATCTCATAGATTTTAAATGCGAAGCTGTAATCTTCATTACACTGTAGAGCACAACATTGTTGGATGATTTAATGAAAAATGAAGACCACTTTACTATTCAGATTTTTACATTTAATGGGACACAAAATGTAAAGTTCGTCCTGAGAGTAGTGCCACAGCAAAGACCATGTTGTTAGCTAGATAAAAAAAAAAAAAGGTTATACTCTGTACGGTGGCCAGATTAGGACGCATCAGACTCAGGTTATTGAGCTCAGCTGTAGTTTTAGGCTGAATGCTAACATTAGCTACTTATTTACACAATTTATAATGCAGGGCTCAAAATTCTGCATAAAAAACCCCCCAAATGTTTACAATCTCTTTGCCTCTCTTTCAGGACTCGTAACCCAGATGAGGCGGTGCTGTCCCAGCTAATGATTCAGGACAAGAGACCGAAACAAGATCCTTGCTCAATCGAAGAGGAACTGCTCCTCAGCCACAGATTTCTGGTGAGGGGAAGGAAATGTTAACCCAGCACCTTATTTAAAGAAGTTTACAAAGTGTGTTAGACAGTGTGTTCAATAATGATTTAACATTTACCCAGAGCAAATGTAACTTTTTACAGAGCAGAGCAGAGAGAACACGGCAGTGACGTTTGCTTTGAGCTTGAATTCAGTTTGCAGTCAAATCTGATAATCATACAGAGACTTTCACTCTTGATAGTTCCGCTTTATAAATGACAAAGCAGCAGACAGGAAGCACGGAACAGTTAGTGAAATATCTTTCAAAAACGGAACTTACAATTCGATGTTTGATATGTTGTTTGATAGTCCTATTAAGCTTCTGTGGCGCCCTCTGACCATTTTTATTCTCCATCTTCAGGGCTGTCTGGAGGAAACCTACCAATCAGATTTGTTCCTTGAGTCGGGTCCTGGCAGAAAAAATCCTCTTCTCACAGACAGAGACCCTATTTTGGGAGGCATGCAGGGACTCTGTGATACTGCATGTAAGACAGAGAGACACACACACACACACACACACACACACCCACACCCCACACAGTTGTTGGAGTTAAAATGAAAACCATAAAAGGGATTTAGTCCTAAATCCTTCTGATCATCTCTTGATGTGTTTGACAGTAAAACGGTTTAGTTTTTGGCTCCTGGACTACTGTGGCCCTGAAAACTGCAAATTAAGAAAACATGTCGCCATGCAACCAGTACCTTTCTAAACCAGTAACTTTCTACTTTCTCAAGTTGAAATTCCTAACCTGACAGACTCTTGTTAGCCGAGTAGTGTAGTACATTTACGCTATTGAAAGTGAAAATATAAATATAATATGACTTTTTTTACAACAAACTATTTTACTGCTTTTTATGAAATTCTATTTCTTTTGTATATATATCGCTGATGTAACCAGTTAGAACTATGGAAAGGTTCTTTAAAAAAAAATGTATTAAATCTAACTTCAGGATTCCTGCATATACCCTGTGTTAACATGAGCTGTATCTGAATTCTGACATTAATTTAGAGCCCTTGTATTTACATTTATTAAGCTTTCTTATTTGGACCTAAATATATATAAAATATATATATATATATATATATATATATATATATATATATATATATATATATATATATATACACACACACACACACACACACACACACACACACACACACACACACACACACACACACACAGTGCCCTCCACAATTATTGGCACCCCTGTTTAAGATGGGGTCATGGACTTCTAAAAAGTCTCCTTTTTTTTTTTTTTAAACAACATAGAACCCAAATGCAAAAAAAGAGAAAAATCCAACCTTTTATTTAAGTACATTACTTTGGTGGTAAAACCAAAAATCACACATTTAGAAAAAAAAAAACTTGAAATCATGTGTCCCACAATTATTGGCTCCCCTGATGTTAATACTTTGTACAACCCCCTTTTGCCAACAAGACAGCACTTAATCTCCTTCTATAACATTTCACAAGATTGGAGCACACAGAGAGAGGGATCTTTGACCATTCTTCTTTGCACAATCTTTCTAGATCATCCAGAGTCCTGGGTCCTCTCTCATGCACTCTCCTCTTTAGCTCACCCCACTGGTTTTCGATTGGGTTGAGGTCTGGGGACTGAGATGGCCATGGGAGGAACTTGAGTTTGTGACTGCTGAACCATTTTTGTGTAGATTTTGCCACATGTTTAGGATCATTATTCTGCTGAAAGACCCAGTGACGACCCATCTTCAGCTTTCTGGCAGAGGCCATCAGGTTTTTATTTAAAATTTACTGGTAGTTCAAAGCATTCATAATGCCATGCACCCTAACAAGGTTCCCAGGGCCTTTGGAAGAGAAACAGCCCCAAAGTATCACAGATCCTCCACCATACTTCACGGTGGGCATGAGGTGCTTTTCGGCATACTCATCTTTTGTTTTACGCCAGACCCACTTAGTGTTTGTTGCCAAAAAGCTCAATCTTAGTCTCATCGGACCAAAGCACACGATCCCAGGTGAAGTCCCAGTGCTGCTTAACAAACTCCAGACGTTTACGTTTGTGAGTGTTAGTGAGAAAAGGCTTTTTCCTTGCATGCCTCCCAAACAGCTTGTTGGCATGTAGAGAGCGTCTGGTTGTTTTGGAGACTTCGTGACCCCAAGATGCCTCTCTTTGATGCAATTCTGTGACCGTGAGCTTAGGACTTTTTTTTTACTTCTGTTACCATCCTCCTCACTGTGCGTTGTGGCAAGATAAACTTGGGACCTCTTCCAGCCTTGTTTGTCACTGTTCCCATTGTTTTAAACTTCTTAGTGATTCCTCTGACTGTAGATACGGGCAAGTTAAGGCGAGTGGCTATTTTCTTGTAGCCATTGCCTGACTTATGAAGGTCGACACACATCTGCCTTACTTGAATTGTGTGTTCTCTTGTCTTCGCCATGTTGACAAATGGGTAAGAGAATTAGGACTCTGTGTCACGTCATATTTATACCCCAGGGAAACAGGAAGTCATAAATTACTATTTAAAAGTTCCTAGATACCCTGACCAACTTTAGCAACTACAGAAAAAAAAAAAAAAAAAAAAAATCTATTACATTTTTCAGCGGAATTGTTAGGGGTGCCAATAATTGTCGGACACATGATTTCAAGTTTTTTTTTTTCTAAATGTGTGATTTTTTTTTTTTTTACCACCAAAGTAATGTACTTAAAAAAAAAAGGATGGATTTTTTTCTCTTTTTTTTGCATTTGGGTTCTATGTTGCTTAAAAAAAAAGGAGCATTTTTAGAAGTCCATGACCCCATCTTAAACAGGGGTGCCAATAATTGTGGAGGGCACTATAGATAGATAGATAGATAGATAGATAGATAGATAGATAGATAGATAGATAGATAGATAGATTTTATTTATTCTATTAAGTAGAGCATATAACCCATTGCGTGGCAGATCCAGGAGGATGATGATGCCATAATTATTTTTGATGTGGGAAGGAAAGCTTGTTTACCAGGCAGCTTGAGGGGGAGTTAGGCATGTTAGTTGCATGTTAAAATCAGGTGTAAATGAGCTCTTAAAGGGATATTCCACCTAAATAACACGCTGTATACAAACAGGCCATCATCTCACTTCTCAAGCGTTTGTGTGTGTGTGTGTCTCTCTCTCTCTCTCTCTCTTCCAGCTCTGATGAGGGACTTATTTACACCTCGTCCACCGGACCTGTCGCCGCCTCTCTCCCCTATGACTTGACGGAGCTCCTTTCCAATCAAAGAGTCGACTCAACGCCGGACATGATTATAGACTCACGCTGCGAACCGTCTCCTTGTTGCTTGTAGCTGAAACAAGAAGGGATGACATGTTATAAAGCAGGTGGGGGGTGCTGACGGCGCTGCAGTTTGCTTTCTTTAACCCGTCTCTGCCCAGTTGTTGCTTGTGTTCCTTCGACATTACACGGCATCACTGATTTTAATGTGAGAAAACCAGCAGGTGGTGCTACAACAGTTTTAAATCCTACACAGTGAGCCAAATCTTCCAAATGTGTTTCTCTTTGCAGCTTTCAACTTTATCACATTTAATCCGTCTCAGTGAGTCTGGTCATAAAATCAGATATGAACATTTCTTTTCTTTATTTTCAATCTCACTGCAATTTAGTGAAATTACAGACCGTGGATGTGTATTCTAAAAACTGGAGACCGGCCCGCAATAGTGACCGCCCACTTTTTGAACCGCTCTGGAAGTGATCTTCCCCATTCAATATCTCCATTGCCGTTTCGTGAGTTTTAAGCCTGGAACCAAGCCCAACCAGCTACGAGATGAATCATGACCATAAAAATTGATTCAGCGCAAAATAACACATTTTGAAAACTGAAACAAGTCACAACGTACAACAAGCCTGTGTTCATAAACGATCATAGACTTCAGTGGTAGCAGCTTGCTAGCGGTTTATAGGTGCAGTAAACGGCAAGTTCCAATCAGATGTCGCTGTTATGCTTTAGGCTTGTGGCTAGTGCAGTACAACCGTGTGTTTCTTAAAACAAGGTTCATTTTGATCCAGACTTCTAGCTTCCACAGGAGCAGAAACCTTCATTTACCAAGCTCACAGCTTGTGGTCGGTCTGCCTTAGATGGTTAAGACATCACGGTTCATAATCGCAATCCTTATGGAGAAAATGAATGGGTTTTTCACTTTCAAAACCACAATATATAGATAAAGCTCTACACTGTCCAATAGGAATTACTCACCCAGTGCAAAGTAGGACTTTCTGCAGGTCCTCAGTACTACAGGACACGCCCTCAGGTTATGTTAGATGGATTAGGGTTAGGCACAAGAACTAGTTGGTTATTTTTAGGGTTAGGTTTGTTTTTAGGAAGGGTTAGCGATTAGGGTTATCATGTACCTTATATGAACTCATGGTTTAGGTTTAAATAAGTATGTTAATGCAGAAAATTATGTGAATGGGTGTGTTGTGTGTATTTACAAATCTACAACCTCCATAGTTAAAAACAAATTCATAATAAAAATCATGATTGACCTAGCTTGCATTTTGAGGTGGCACTACCGGAAGCAAGGTAGAGCGGCGGTGCCGACCCTCGGATTTATTATACACACACACACACACGCGAATATCAGTGGCAGCGTTTATTTCAGTGGCATATTTTTACGTCTTTTTTTTTTTATACACTCAGAACTGTTATTACTGTTATAGTGTTCCCATTGCTCTTGTCGTTTGTTTTAATCGTCCCGCGGTGCCAGGTGGGTGGGGTTTAGCTTATCGAACGCTCTCCCTACGCGCTAACAGTAGGCGACCAATCACAGGAAAGTTTAGTAAATGAACACATTTCAGACATCACTATGACTGTGAAATGTTTGTTTCCACTGTGGTAAACACATTCAGTCCGATATCAAAGTGGACTAAAACAAGCCATAAATAAATAAAATGCTGTTTTATCATAATTTTAAATATATAAATCGGAATAACTTGCAGTACAAATAATAGCATCTGCTTGTTCATATATGCTTATTAGAAATATAATTAAAACACTAGTTATTCATGTTTTGTCAAATGAGTTTTAGTTTATGACTTGTAATTGAATTGTAGCTCAACATATATGAGATGACGAGAGTAAAGTTGTATTTTTCAGTATCTGTGTTTGATTGAATATTGTGATGCTACTATACTTCTTATTTGGCCTTAGCTTTTCAACTCCATCCTAATTCAATGTCTGTTTTTGGTTATTTTAGACAAGTTCTCTGTGCATGAAATTAGAATAAGCTTTCAGTTGTTACCGTTTTGTCCTGTTTGCATTCTAAAGCTAAATAAAGCTGATGGAGCAGAAGCTTCAGTGTGATCTGTGAGAGGGGGGGGGAAATGTCAGAAAAGAAGTCCTCGTATAGTATATGATCTGTGTGCAGAGATGAAACATTCACCAGCATCTGTAGGTGATCAATCGGCGAATGTTTTCTCTTCCCAGGAACAGGAGCTTCTCTTCACATCAGTGCAGCTCTGAAACAGGAACCTCTCATTGTCACTGTGCACCGAGGCTTTTAGTTTAAAACTTAAAAACAGTGCGTTTGACTTCAAACTATCAACTTTAAATAAACCTCTCTATAACATGTGCGGCGTCTTGGTTTGTTGCAGCAGTCTGATGCAGTGGTGAAAAGTAACTACAGTTACTCAGGCACTGTTCCTACAGTATGTATAGATTTGAGGAACTTTTTACTCTTATTTTTTTTTAAACCTGCTTCTACCACACAACTCACTATTTGATACAATTCAAGATTTTAAGTTCACAATATGATTTTCTCACTTTTCTTAATACCATGAGCTGCAGACAAACTACTGACAAATATTTCATTATTCATATAAGCTGTGCAAAACAACAGATGTGTCTCACAAAAGTGCAAGTGGTACTGTATTTTTATCTTAAATAACAAGTCCCACATCAAAATAACAAAAAAATGTTATGCCTTTTTTCCGACATACAGTACCAGGCAAAAGTTTGGACACGCTTTCCCATTTAAATGAATGAGAAAACATGTCCAAACTTTTGACTGCATGGTACTGTACTATTTCATGACTTATTTATGACTTCTCTCGACATACTATTTCAGCACAGCATATTTTTAACCAATTCACAAAACATCGGTACATCCCTGTTATTTACACGCATAAGATCGGAATGATTATACATAAAACTTAAAAGATGGTGCTTTGTTAAACCCAACAATACACAAGATGTTACTTACACGGGAATGCATCAACAGTAGTATTCTAATACAATATACTGGATGATCCAATGGGGCCTATATCAGAAAATGCATCACACACCTTTACTTTTGATAGTTCAAGTACATTTTACGAACACTTACTCACTTTTACTTGTAATCAGGGGTAGAAAGTAACTGAGTACATTAACTCAAGTACAAATGTGTACTTAAATGTGTAGTAGATCCATTTTGTGCTACTTTATACTTCCAATCCATCTCAGGAGGGAAATATTGTACTTTGTACTCAATAATACATTCTCTGTGTGTGTGTGTGTGTGTGTGTATCTATATATATATAGGCTATATATATATATATATATATATATATATATATATATATATATATATATATATTGATTGTTTGTTCTGTTTAACCTATTTGTTTAACTTATTTTAGAAAATGTGTGACATGCACCTACAACACCAAAACAAATTCTTTGTATGTGTAAAAAAACGTACTTGGCAATGAAGATTTTCTGATTTTGATTCAAGTAAAAGATCTGAGTAGGCCTACTTCTTCCTCCGCTGCACGAGCGATGTATATAACCTTCTCAAATGGTGGATGGGATTTATTAATAAGAGAATAGAATAAAGTGGCAACTTTTCAGCTGCTCTCTGTTCTACACCTGACAGTACTTGAGTAAAGCTACTTAGTTACATCACACTGGATAAATCTGACCCCGGGGAGGGAAATCCTCCGACCCCTCCCCTTCTTACAATCAGACCGTTTGGAAAGATTAGTACGGGGACAGGGTGGCGTTTCTGGTAAAGGTTTCCGTGTTTCCTCTCTGGTTTAAACTTGTGTAACTCACTTTTTGTTTAGTGTGTTCACGGTTGACTTCCTGTCTGCGAAGTGATGTCCTCACGTGCCGGGCGGTCCAGTGGACGTAAATGGGTCCTGATTACATAACCACGCTGGTGGACAAATGACTCATGAGCTGTTCAGAGTTCATCACTTTCTTAAATGGAAATACCAGAAGTTTTTTTTACATCAGAAAAGAAACAAAGCCGGAGAATGTCTAATAAAGGGAGAAGTTCCACTCTCTGGAAACGTCCGGCTTCTGAACTGGTTGCAGTTCCCCTCTGGTTCCATATGAGGGCGCTCACGGGCGAGTGTAGAATGAATGGAGGTCTATGGAGCTATACCCCATTTCTCAGGATATACAGTACAGGCCAAAAGTTTGGACACACCTTCTCATTCAATGTGTTTCTTCATTTTCATTTCTTTTTTTTGATAACTCTGCAAACCCTTGGTGTTCTCTCAATGAGCTTCATGAGGTAGTCACCTGAAATGGTTTTACCTTCACAGGTGTGCCTTGTCAGGGTTAATTAGTGGAATTTTTTTTCCTTATTAATAAAAAAGCAAAGGGTGGCTACTTTGAAGAATCTAAAATATAAGACATGTTTTCAGTTATTTCACACTTTTTTGTTAAGTACATAATTCCATATGTGTTCATTCATAGTTTTGATGCCTTCAGTGAGAATCTACAATGTAAAGAGTCATGAAAATAAAAGGAAACTCATTGAATGAGAAGGTGTGTCCAAACATTTGGCCTGTATTCTAATTTTTTGTCTAGTAATTATGTCCTGCCGCGTTCACTGCGTCAACCCATTATCTGCTGTGCCACGCTACATCCCATAACGCCCTGCTGTGCCCGGCTATGACAAGAACTACTATGACTACCATTGTAGTCACTGTTCCATTATCTTTAATGTAACTATTATTTGCCACTGTTCATCACACCCCCAACCGGCCCCGTCAGACACCGCCTACCAAGAGTCTGGGTCTGCCGAGGTTTCTCCCTAAAAGGGAGTTTCTCCTCGCCACTGGTAATGCTTGCTCTTGGGGGAATTACTTTAATTGTTGGGGCTTTGGAAATTATAGAGTGTGGTCTAAACCTACTCTATCTGTAAAGTGTCTCGAGATAACTCTTGTTATGATTTGATACTATAAATAAAATTGAATTGAATTGAATTGAATTGAATGTTGCATTCGAAAGGGGAGGCTAAGAAAATACACACTGCTGGGTGTTAGATTTGTTTAAAGTAACTTTTTTGTTCAAAAAAGCCTTTTAAAATGTCAATGACGTTATACACGTCGTACAGCCGGAGATGCTGCTTTACAGCAAGCTCTGAGTCACTTCCTTTGTTCTCTCGAGGCATCGACAACACAGCTGACAGGTTAGGCCAGGGGTGTCAAACTCAATTTACCTAAGAGCCACACTGGAAAAAGAGAATCACATCAAGGGCCAGACATCTAGAGTTTATTGACATGCTTTTATTTAATCAAAAAAGTAAAATATCTTATCAATTATTGTATGTCTCATTTAGTCTTCTCACTTACAGTTTGGTCCCCATAAAGCCCTGAAAAAGTGAGCAAAAAAGTTCCAAAGCCATCCTAGAATTTAGCAAATCAAGAAAAACAATGATTACATTTTTAAGTATGCTACCACACAGCTGACTCACAACAAGCTCTTTCACAGCCTGAATACGCCAACGCTCTGCTTCTGTGGGAACTTCTGAGTCTCAAAGTCGGTAAAGTTAACCAATTCTGCTCTGAGTTTCCCATGTTTTTGGTTTGGCGCACAACTAGGTGGGCCAAAATATATTGTGAACCTAAATTGATATGCTGGCCAGATCAGAATTTGCGAGGGGCCCGATTTGGCCCGCGGGCCTCGAGTTTGACATGTTTGGGTTAGTCTCTCTCTGTCAATACACGTGCTAGAAAGAGGTTTGCTAATGTTTTAAAGACCACGCCGAAATATTCACTCTGACATTCTGGTTCAGATGCCGTCAAGGGGGATCTCCGGTCGTAATCAGACCTTCGCTGACCAATCAGCATTCATTAGCAGAATGCTAGCGTGTTATGGGCAACATCGACTCACCCTGTAAGAAATCAAAAGGACATAAGTACTCGTTCATTCAACTTTCGACCTATAATCCATGTTGAACTTGTAAAAACTACAATCAAATCTGAGATTTCTCAACGACAATCAGGCGAAAGAGACAAATTTAGCCGTCCAGCTCCATAGAGTCCCGTTCCTTTAGCACTCACCAGCGATCACCCCCCCAGTGGAACTGCAATGGGGCTAAATAAGGAGTGAACAGGCTCTCCGTAGACGGGCTCGGACAAAGCTATAGTGGTAGTTTCTGTCTCCCCCATGAGGAATTCTAAGTAGTGACAACACAGCTGTTGTTGCATCCACATGATACAAGCCTTTCATAAACGCCCATGCGCCCCCACCCCTCCTACAAACAGTTGCTAGTAGCCAAGGAGGACACGGAGGATTAAAAAAACATGATGGACTCTTCAGAAGAGGTCATTATGTTCAGACCACAGTCATACTGAGAGATCCAGAGAGAGTTGTGTGGAGCTGATGGTCTTAATTAGCTTTGTAGCAACTCATTTGGCGATGGCTTGAATGTAACGGACGTTCATTAATATAAAAAGTGACGCACTAAAGCTTTAAATTGAGCAACGCGACAATAAAACTAGAGAATAAACAAATATAAACATAAAACCCTGGTACAAGTAAAAGTTCTGCATGCAAAAATCAAGTAAAAGTATCAGCATCAAATGTACTTAAAGTAGCAAAAGGTAACGATGGAGCTCATTTTTGCTGGGTAGTTTAAACTAAAATAATATATCCAGTGGTGGAATGTAAATAATTACATTTAGTCAAGTACTGTACTTAAATTATAAATTTGAGCTACTTTGAGTCTTTTCATGTCACTTTCTAATTCTACTCGGCTACATTTCAGAGAGAAATATTGTACTTTTAACTCCACTACATTAATTTGATAGCTTTAGTTACTAGTTACTTTACATATTAAGATGTTTTCACACAAAACACTACAGACTACAGGAACAGCTGAAATGACTAGCCGATTAAACACTGAACAGTTCGGATCGTTTCCAGTTTCTAAAATGTGAGGCTATTATTTCTGCATCCAGCACTTTTACTTTCGATAACTGAAGAACATTTTCCTGCTGATTCTTACAAAGCTTCGTTTTCCAGATACAAGACAGATCTTCACACACACACACACACACACACACACACACACACACACACACACACACACACACACACACACACACACACACACACACACACACACACACACACACACACACACACACACACACAGCTCTCTTTACCTTCTTTTAATTCTTCTCTTGAAGACTCGGTTATTCAAACAGGCTTTTAGTTAGACAAGGGTGGTTGTAGGTCTTTTATTCATTGTATTTCATTTCAGTGTGAAGCACAAGTGCTATATAAATAAACTTTACTTACTTAATTTATATTTTGTATTATATATAGTATCTAGTGAAGGGGAGGTATATAAAGTAGCACAAAAATAGAAAGACACAAGTACAGCGGAAAGAAAAAATGTGAACCTTCTGGGATTTCATTGTTTTCTGAATAGATTTGTCATAAAATGTGATCTTGTGTGTGCTTGTTACTGTCCACCACTGGTTTGTCTTCTTCAATGACTCAACATCCACCCATTCATCCTACTGTAACCACAGCTGACTGCTTACAATAAACACACTGCTCCTTTTTTTATTTCCTAACAACAGACTTCTGCTCCAACACACCCAGGATGCCATACTACAGCAGGAAGCCGTTTGTTTAACCCTTCATCATCATCATCACCAGCCCCGCTCTGCAACAGCAGTGAATGGTAACAGGAAGGGTTTTTATGGAAGCAACAGCAGCAGATTGTTTGGAATAAATACAAAAAGGCAAAAAGAAACACCAGGACACACTTATTATCTTCAAGACTAAACGGTGGTGCAGTGGTGGAAAGTAACTAAGTACATTTACTGTATGTAGAAATATTTCTATAATCTAGATGCTTAAAGCTTGTTTTGATCTTACTGAATGGAAATTATTTCATAATCAAAATTCCTTAGATGAAACTACTACAGTGATTACTGATTATATACATTTTTGTGTACAATTGGTCATCCCTACTAAAAGAATAAAGATATATCCAAACAATAAAAGGTTTGTGTCTAAGGATATGAAGGGTATTATAAATTCTAGGAAGGTGGCATTTAAAAATAAAGATACAATTACAGGCAAGCAATTGGATAGAGATTTGAAAAATAAACTTAGGGAGGCCAAACAGGTACACAGAAATCATTTGGAGGAGACGTTCAAAGAAAGAAATCCCAAAAGATTATGGGACAAGGTGAAAAAAATGACTGGTATGTCTCCTTCAAATAAACCTATTGTGACAGGCAATGATGTTATGTTTGCAAATGAGTAAAATGATTTTTTCTGTCGTTTTGATTCAACTGACCACTGTGAGGAATGTGTAAATGTGATTAAGACCATCATACCCTTAGACACAGAGAGGATTGTCATAACTGTGGAGGAGGTCAGGGGTATTTTTCAGCGTAACAACCCAAAGAAGGCATTAGGGCCTGACCACAGCAGTGCATATATATTAAAATCCTGTGCCAGGGAATTAGCCCCTGTATGGCAACCCATCTTTCACTTGTCAGTGGACACACACCATCCCAATAGTGTGGAAAACATCACATAATAGGCCCCTCCCTAAAAAACAGAGTCCCAAAGAATATAATGATTTTCGGCCAATAGCCCTTACATCTGTGATCATGAAGTCACTGGAAAAGATCATGGTTCAACATCTAAACAAATATCTAGGGAAGCATCAAGACCCTTTCAATTTGCATATAAACAGGGTCGTAGTGCAGAAGATGCAGTGGTTACACTGGTGAACCTCATTTCCAAGCATCTTGATAAACCAAAAACATATGTTAGGGCTCTGTTTCTTAATTTTTCATCTGCGTTCAATACAATTCAACCAAATTTACTTTTATCAAAAATGATTCAGTTTCAGATTAATTCTTATCTTATTCTTTGGTATTACTCATTTCTCTCAAATAGGGTCCAGCTGGTCAAAGTAAATGACAAACTTTCTTCTCCAAAGACAACTAATGTTGGAGTACCCCAGGGCTGTATTAGCTCACCTGTGTTGTTTACTTTATATACCTCTGATTGCACTGCTTCTTTACCAAATCAGTTTCTGTTAAAGTACTCAGATGACTCAACTCTCCTGACCTTATTGAACAAAGGTAATGACCCTACACTGTATCAGGGAAATGTGGATTGGTTAGTTGAGTGGTGTGATAACAATGCTCTCATTATTAACACTGTGAAGACAGAGGAAATCATTTTTGGAATAACTCAAAATTGCCAACTGTCCTTAGTGAATATTCATAACTCAGAAATTAGTCAAGTCTCGGTCCATAAATATTTGGGTGTCATGATAGACGACAATCTCTCATGGACTTCTCATATAAATTTTATCTGCAAAAAAATGCAACAGCGTGTTTATTTTCTTCGTAGATTGAGATCTTTTGGAGCTAGCAGTCAAATCATCTCTGTGTTTTTCACATCAGTAATTCAGAGTATGATGCTTTACTGTAGTACTGCTTGGCTAAGTAGCCTCTCAGTTAAAAATAAAACAAAGCTATTTAATCAGATTAAAATTTGCGCAAAGATTATAGGACTACCTGTTAGTGCACTCCTTTCAGGAGGCTCACAATAACAGTATGCTTAGACTAGCCAAAGTTATTTCAAATGACTCTTTACATGTCTTGCACAGTGAATATCAGCTTCTGCCTTCAAACAGACGCTTTAGAGTTCATTCTTTTAATCGTATTAGACTTAAAAACTCCTTCATACATCAATCTATCCTATTGCTAAACCGGTTACATTAAACCCACTGCAATATTTATTTCAGGGATATACATCTCCAAGACTTTGTCTGTGTGTATGTTTATGTCATGTAGGCCTACTGTTGTTATATATGTTTTCTCTGTTTCCTTATTTTGGAGTTTATGTCATCTGTGGTAATGTCTCATGTATGTTTGTTGGTGTTATTAATCTCATGTATGTTTGGATGTATGTGTATGTCCTCATTTGGATGTATGTGTATGTCATTCACTGTTTTTGAATGTATGTCTACGTGCTCATTTTAAACAAGCTACCCAGGGATGTACAAAAAATTTCAGCCTTTGGCTGACAATAAAGTTGTATCGTATCGTAGATGTGTTATTCTCAGTATTAAAAGTTGTATTCCCTGTATAATGTATAGACTCGGGACACACAGATAGCTAGCTTAAGCTTTGATTACCTTATAGCCCAGGAATGGGAGTGTATGTTTTTCTGTACCAGACGGAGAAGTGAAACGGGAGAGGGTGGCTTTTGGGTCAGTGTGTGTGTGTGAGAGAGAGCTGGAAAATCTGCCCGGAGACAGGAGGGAGAGAAAAGGCGGGACACCTTCAAGAAAGAAAATAAAAGATTAAGAAGATGGTTAGACGGGGTTCATAATCGGACATACTGTAGACTTTGTCTGCGGTTAGGGAAACTTAGTCTCATTTTTGTGAACCCACAATTGTGTTTTTTAAACTTAAATGCTGGACTTCAGTAAACTTTCTTGACTTTAATCTATCGTCTCAGTTTTGATCCCGGAGTTCTGGTGTCATCATATCAAGACTTGGGCCATGGCTCTGCGAATGCTGCTAAATCTCAAACATTAAAACAAACTAAACAAATATAATATAGGCTGCTGCAACACTGGCAAACCAAAGGTGTCTCTAATTAACTTCAATCAAGTCACACACACACACGCGCAAATTATATCAAACGCCTCAACATTTATTTATCATATAATCTTGTGCAATAATACAATGTACAAATAATCTTCCTGTAAATATTACAATATTAATAGTCAACATTTGTTGCCACAAAATGAAACATAAATTACATTCAAGGTCTGTGAAGGCATAAAGAGAGGGTACCGGCCAGCTGAAAGTGACGACACAGTTTGTTTAGTTCACGTTTTTTTGGTCCAACATCTGTGGGCTTTTTTTCCCTTTTTTTTTGCAGTTTTAAAAGCACCTCTGTGTGTCTGCACCGATGCCACCAGGGCAAATAAATGTACACATTATTTCAGATTATTTTCACTGTACATTCAAATTCATCCAAATATTATTTTTCGTGTCATTTACCACTGAGACACCCTCTGAAACACTGTGTGCTTTCTGAGTATTTTCAAGTCTTTAAATATAATGTAATATTAAATATAATATGTTGGTCGTCGCCTGTTACCAGGGTTACTGCGCACCAGTGGTGGAATGTAACCAATTTGAGGTACTTGTACTTTCCTTGCAGAATTTATTGCAGCTTTATGCTTTTCCACAACATCTCAGAGGTAAATATTGTAGATTTTACTCCACTACATTTGTCTGACAGCTTGAGTTACTTTTCAAATGAGTTTTCATCCCCTCCCTGTCCAATGAAAACCACGTATCTCCAGATGTGTTGATGTTGAATGTTTGTGATAAACTAAAGGATGAAGTGTTCCTTAATGTGTTGAGAAAGAGAAGAACCTTCTCCTCCTCCTTAATCTAAATAAAGTCTTTCAAAATCCTCTCGGATCAGCTGGTAAAATGCATCGTCACAAAGCTGAAAACAGGGCTGTTTTTCTGACACCATGAAAAGTTGTAAAACTTTTTAGAGATACGTGGTTCTCACAGGACAAACATATGATGATCTTATAGAATATGACGCATTGCTGTGAAAATCTGAATACTTTTTCCACCACTGCTGCGCACCACGCTGGCTTTAAATCAACACCGCCGAGAGAAACGCTGCACAAAAGGTAGAATCAGACACAAGTGGAACAGAGTTTGTTGCCTTGGAAACACACAGGGTTTCTGCAACAGCGCGATCGGCCCCGTCACTGACGGGAAAGGATGGACGACGTCTCCAGAGCAACACTGAAAACACACACACACACACACACACACACACACACACACACACACACACACACACACACACACACACACACACACACACACACACACACACACACACACACACACACACACACACACACACACACACACACGCTTACACTTTTATACGACCGCTGTCCTGTGAAAACTTCATTATTCTAGCTTGCGTGATGATTTTTATTTTTAAACTTAATATATCTTATTGTTTAAATGAAACATATAGGCATCACTAACCAAAAAAGGCATTCAGGTTATAAAAGGTTTTCACCAGACAGCACGTAAACTCCCTTCTCTGTCACTTACATTCATACAACGCACTTTACAATCAACGTTTCATGTAGAAACAGTCAGGTCTTTGTGCTCCAACATCTAGCCAATCAGAGCTCATCGGCTTCGTCCAAACTAGCATGTGATTGGACCGAATGTCCCTGATGCCGGCGAGCCAACCAGGGAAAGTGCAGAAGTCTGCGGTCAGTCTGTGTTTTCCTTTCATCATCTGCAGAGTGAACGCTGCAGCTGTCAATCAAACCCCCCTTCCTGTCCCGTCAGTCAAGCGTCCTTGTCCGCGTCCCCCGTCCGGTCTCTGGGGCGGGACGACTGGACCTCCTCGTAAGGGGGCGGGGGGTTGTCGTGGCTGGACAGGAGGGGCCGGCGACTGCCGTCCGGTTGGTTGTTGAGAGAAGGCGGGTGACCGTCGGGAGCCTCCTGAGCCAATAGGAGCTGGGTGGGCCCCGGCGCCGAGCAGGTGGGCAGGCGCTGCCCCCAGCTGCCGTACACCGCCTCCTCGTAGGAGGGCAGGGAGACAGGAAGTCCGTCCACCATCAGGTCCAGCTGGTCTGAAGAGCGGCGGCTGCTGGGACACACACACACACACACACACACACACACACACAGAATTACACACACTGACTCCACTGACTCCAGTCGCTCACAGTAAATATCAATTCAAGTTTTTGCCACGATTTTTTAAATCGATTCTTCTCCCCAGAATCAATATTTTGTATGTATTCTTTTTTTTTTTTTTTTTTTTTACCAATGATTCACCTTAAATATTTTCTGTTGATACGGTACCGCTGACTGCCACTACATCATATCAGTTTCCCAAAAAAACTGACCGAAAGCAGAAAATGCAGAAAATTCATGTCATGTACTTCTTTACAAATGAAATAAATGTCAGACTGACTGACTGACTAACGTGTGATGTGCATTCTTCTTAGAAAACAATCAGTTCTTAGAAATATCTCATATCTTCTCTAGAAGTGTATAACGCAACTTTTGGTCCCATGACATGGTGCTCTTTGGATGATTTTATATAGACCTTAGTGGTCCCCTAATACTGTATCTGAAGTCTCTTTTATATAGACCTTAGTGGTCCTCTAATACTGTATCTGAAGTCTCTTTTATATAGACCTTAGTGGTCCCCTAATACTGTATCTGAAGTCTCTTTTATATAGACCTTAGTGGTCCCCTAATACTGTATCTGAAGTCTCTTTTATATAGCCTTAGTGGTCCCCTAATACTGTATCTGAAGTCTCTTTTATATAGGCCTTAGTGGTCCCCTAATACTGTATCTGAAGTCTCTTTTATATAGACCTTAGTGGTCCCCTAATACTGTATCTGAAGTCTCTTTTATATAGACCTTAGTGGTCCCCTAATACTGTATCTGAAGTCTCTTTTTATATAGACCTTAGTGGTCCCCTAATACTGTATCTGAAGTCTCTTTTATATAGACCTTAGTGGTCCCCTAATACTGTATCTGAAGTCCCTTTTATATAGACCTTAGTGGTCCCCTAATACTGTATCTGAAGTCTCTTTTATATAGACCTTAGTGGTCCCCTACTGTATCTGAAGACTCTTTTATATAGACCTTAGTGGTCCCCTAATACTGTATCTGAAGTCTCTTTTATATAGACCTTAGTGGTCCCCTAATACTGTATCTGAAGTCTCTTTTATATAGACCTTAGTGGTCCCCTAATACTGTATCTGAAGTCTCTTTTATATAGACCTTAGTGGTCCCCTAATACTGTATCTGAAGTCTCTTTTATATAGACCTTAGTGGTCCCCTAATACTGTATCTGAAGTCTCTTTTATATAGACCTTAGTGGTCCCCTAATACTGTATCTGAAGTCTCTTTTATATAGACCTTAGTGGTCCCCTAATACTGTATCTGAAGTCTCTTTTATATAGACCTTAGTGGTCCCCTAATACTGTATCTGAAGTCTCTTTTATATAGACCTTAGTGGTCCCCTAATACTGTATCTGAAGTCTCTTTTATATAGACCTTAGTGGTCCCCTAATACTGTATCTGAAGACTCTTTTATATAGACCTTAGTGGTCCCCTAATACTGTATCTGAAGAAGACTCTTTATCTGATATAGACCTTAGTGGTCCCCTAATACTGTATCTGAAGTCTCTTTTATATAGACCTTAGTGGTCCTCTAATACTGTATCTGAAGTCTCTTTTATATAGACCTTAGTGGTCCTCTAATACTGTATCTGAAGTCTCTTTTATATAGACCTTAGTGGTCCTCTAATACTGTATCTGAAGTCTCTTTTATATAGACCTTAGTGGTCCTCTAATACTGTATCTGAAGTCTCTTTTATATAGACCTTAGTGGTCCCCTAATACTGTATCTGAAGTCTCTTTTATATAGACCTTAGTGGTCCCCTAATACTGTATCTGAAGTCTCTTTTATATAGACCTTAGTGGTCCCCTAATACTGTATCTGAAGACTCTTTTATATAGACCTTAGTGGTCCCCTAATACTGTATCTGAAGACTCTTTTATATACCCCTTAGTGGTCCCCTAATACTGTATCTGAAGTCTCTTTTATATACCCCTTAGTGGTCTTCTAATACTGTATCTGAAGTCTCTTTTATATACCCCTTAGTGGTCCCCTAATACTGTATCTGAAGTCTCTTTTATATACCCCTTAGTGGTCCCCTAATACTGTATCTGAAGTCTCTTTCCCGAAATTCAGCCTTAGTGCAGAACTACAGCCACTAGAGCCAGTCCCACAATGAGCTTTCCTTAGGATGTGCCATTTCTGTGTCTGTAGCTAATGAGGAGGAGAGAGAGAGAGGGGGGGGCAAGGTGGAGGGTGTGGGTGTGGTTTTGACCAACTGCCACTTTGCTCGTTTGAAAGCCATGATGTCTCTCTCTCTCATGGGTTGGCCAAATTCTCTGGGCGGGCAAAGCAGAGAAAGGGGAGGTAACCTTCCTCCTTATGACCTCATAAGGAGAAGATTACTGATTGGTCCATCTGAGCTTTCATTTTCTCAAAGGCAGAGCAGGATACCCAGGGCTCGGTTTACACCTATCACCATTTCTAGCCACTGGGGGACCATAGGCAGGCTGGGGGAACTCACATTAATGTTAAAAAAAACCTCATAAAGTGAAATTTTCATGCCATGGGACCTTTAAAGAAGGGAAAGAAAATCACAATACTCAAAACTAACGCATCGCAACACATATCGTCCCAGCCCTATTAAATATAGAGAAGAAACATAACCATGTGGCACGTTTAGGAATCAGTGCAGTAAATGATATTTTTCTCACCTGTGTGATCGACAGGGGTAGAGGCGGGACTTGATGACCAGGCAGGCAGTGGTGGTGAGCAGGAAGATGGACACGCCCACCGCGGTTGTGGCCATGCTGGGCATCGAGTCGTTCACTCTGTTGTCAGAGTTCACGTTTGGACCTTCTGAGGAGGAGAAAGGGACATGTTGAGAGTAGAAAAACATCAGCTTTAGACACTAACACACACATCAGCAGGATCTATCGTTGACCAAACTCAAGCTGGTTCCGGCTTCACAAATGTGAACATTTGTGAACAGCTTTTTTCTCCTTTTTATGCGAGTGTACGTTGAATATTTTGGAGGTTTTGGGCTGTTGGTCAAACAAAACAAAGCATTTTGAAGATGTCAAACTGGGCTCTAGAAACGTTTTTCACTACGTTTTGACATTCAGTTAATTAAATGATGAAATCTTAAATCATAAATCATCTTTCCTCAGACTCCTCAACTCCAGTTCTTTATTTATTTTTTTTAAATGGGGTTGTACTGTATGAGGTGCATAGGCATAGTCAGTTTATTACCTACAGAGGATTGCCGTTGGCACGTCCCCAGTTTGGAGAAACAGGCAGGAGTACCGGCACTGAAAACGCAGATTTTGTGGCTATATTAAAAATGTAATAGGCTTCAGACAATGAGCTGAAGCTGTGACAGAAAACAATCACCTGTGTGGCAGTACTTTGGCGGAAGAAAAAAAAAAACTCAGGTAGGCCCTTTACAGAAATAGATTATCAAACACAAGATCTATGAGAGGAATTGTTTTATCTACTTATGTGGTTTCTCTGAGCCCGAGATAATACGACAGTAGCTTTCCATGAGGCTCTGAGAGTGTCAACACACAGGAAATTTTTAATGGTTAATATGGTGGCACCGCCCGCTTCCTCTTTCTGCGCTCTGACTTCCTGTCGCAGCGCGTTTCAAGTGAATGGCGACAGAGGAAGTCGGAACTGGTCTGAGGAAAGTAAAGCGTCTAGTTCCGCTGCAGTGTTTGTAAGTAGGTCAGGGGAGAAACGCGAGCTGCTGCTGCTGCTGCTGCTGCTGCTGCTGCTGCTGCGTTTGCATTAGAGGCTTCAGCCCCAAGATGCTCAGAAAAACTGTTTAAATCGATTGCAGAGGGGAAGTGACTTTTTTTTGTAGCTACAACAAAAAGAAAACAAACCAAAAATACAATTCAAATATTCAAAAGATTACAAATAAGTGGTTCCTTTTTTGTAGATTTACAGTGTTAGCCTTTACTGTGCAGAGATGGATATAAAAGTATGTGTAGTAACACCACACTGTAAAAATAAAAACGTAAGTCAACAACAAAAGTCAAAGTCCTGCATTGAAAAAGTTACTACAAAAATATAATGTGGAAAACGTATGTATGACTGCTATACTATTATATATTCTAACATTAGATTATTATTACTAACACATTCATGTAAAATCTGGATTTTTGAACTATTAAATGAATAATATTTTCATTATGGATTCATCTGCTGATTATTTTCTCGATTGATCGACTATTTGTAAAAAAAAAATAGTAAGAAATGCTGTCACAATTACCCAAAGTGACACCTTCTCAATGTTTGTTTTGTCCAAACAACAGTCCAAATCTCACCATTATTACTAATACATTAACATTATTAACATTATTAAAAGAAAAAGCAGCAAATCTGGAACCATGAAATGTTTTTATATGAAATAATGATTAACGATTTAACGATTTTCTGTCGACTCAGCTGTATAAACTGTTGGGTAGTTACATTTACAACAACACATCATATTTTATAAACTTCATATGTTTTGTGTGTAAACATCTTAACTTGTAAAGTACCTAAAGCTGTCAGATAGTGTAAATGTAGCTGAGGAGAAGTACAAAGTGGCATGAAAAGAAAAGACCTCAAAATTGTACTTAAGTACAGCACTTGAGTAAATGTACTTAGTTACATTCCACCACTGGCTACACTACCAGATGAGTCTCTATAAAGTTTTTTTTGTTGACGCTTACTCATGTCTGGACTCAATCTTTAACACATATTTCAAGTGTGTGTAAGCCCACTGCGAATCAAACCTCATTACCAAACAATGACTTGACGTCTGCTTCCTGAACACTCAAAACAAGAAGTAACTGTCATCCAATGACTAATCAGCCTTTAAAAGTGACAGGGTCAACGCTGCGCTGAGTCGTGAATAGTTTGCATTGCCCCACTGTTGTCCTCGTTCTTAGTCGTATGTCTGTTTCTGTGTGTAAACTTTAGGAGCAACAAAAAGCCGGAGTAAAAATTCTTTGTATGTGTTCACACTTATTTAGCCATTAAAAAACGGCATATGATTATAGACTGAGCTGATAACCAGGGGCGGAGCCAGAAGTTGTAGACATTGGGGGGTGGTCGGCCTAAACCTATGGGGGTCCTGGGCCATGCTCCCCCAGGGATATTTTTCCACATTTTATGCAGCTTTTTTCAATCCATTTGAGATAAAAGGAGGCCTAATATATGTACATTATTTGGGCAAAAATATGGTTTGATAAAGACAAGATAGTTGCAAGGGAAAAAGAATCATCCTCTCAAGCAGACATCCTGTTTTATACGATTCTCCAACTGTCTTCATCATTCTGAAGTTAAAAGAGGCAAAAGTTGTCTGATGTTACTATTTTTAAGTTACATAACATGGGTAGGAATGAACACCAGTACTCATTTTGCAACATGGTTCTGTTATTCTATGCCGAGTTCACAGAATGAATGTTTAGCTGACAAATCTGCTACGTTTGAATACTAATTATAAATCAAGGATCCCCAAAAGGGCATATACTAGTAGTAGACGTAAAAGATTTAGGGCTTTTGAGAAAACATTTTGGGCTCCGCCCCTGGTGATCACTGAGGAACGGTGGGAGGACAGTCTCAAAGTTGCATTAAATGGAAATCGCTCAAGTAAAGTACTCTGTGTTTGTACTGAGAATCCAGTGAATTCAGTATTCTGAAGTCTCACCTCTGATGGGGATGCAGGCAGGTATGGCAGGCTGCCACTTCCCGTGGCGGCACTGGGAGACACGGAGCTTGCTGCTGAGGTGATATCCCGGCTCACAGAAGACGTGGATGGCGCTCTTGTGGGGGAAACCTCGACACGGGGACGGGTCACATCGGAAACCTCCATGTTCCGGCACCAGAGGGTGACTGCAGTTACTCAGTCGGCCTGCACACACACAAAACACAGTGATGTCGCCTTTGTGCAGTGGAATTCAAGCTCATTAATAGCCTCTTCCTCACATGATTGCTATTGGTTAATGTTTTCTCAAAATGAAAATGAAAAAATCTTCTTCTTCCTTATCCCTGCGCCAACTCTGCTCCTCGTGCATTTGTTCTCTTTTGGCTTTAAAGAAGACGATAAACATCTCTGCTTTCACAAGCTGCCACTGCCAGCTTCTATTTTAGTGCTGTAAAGAAATCACAGGGGAGGCTAGTTGTTTGTGGTAATTCTATCATTATACTGTAAGCAGTGCTGGTAGAAGTATTCACAAGCTTTAGTTAAGTAAAAGTATTCATACCACACTGTGAACATACTCCACTACAAGTAAAAGACCTGCATTTAAACCTTATTTAAGTAAAATTATCTAAGTATTATCAAAAATTGTCTATGATTTAAGATTACACGCTGCCCCAATGGTATGAAAATGTCCACACTTTGTCTCCTAAATGGGCGTGGCCTTTTTTGAAAGTGTGTGGATGGATGAAGTAATATTTGTATAATTTATTCATATTTTCTTTTGCTGACATATTAGATATTTACGCAGCTAAAAGACACATTTAGCATAAAAAAAAAAAAAAAAAATCTAGTTTTGTTACAGCGTTTGCGACCGTTGTTCCAGATGTCACCAGCGTTTGTTCCTGAGACAGAAATTGATTTGTCCATCTGAAAAATACCATTTTAGTGTCAGAAAATTCTAGAGATTTGTGGCTTGTGGAAAAATGGGTCCAGTGTTTACTCTGGTGGCTATGGGGTGAAAGGTCATAATCTATGTTCACGTTCACTTCTCCCGTTGGAGTCACTCAGGAGCTGCCGTTACTCTGAGTTGAGCCGTCTCAGTTCTAAACCCTCTCTGGTATTATCAGCAAAATGTACTTTAAAGTATGAAAAGTAAAACTCATTGTGCAGTAGGATGTTCCCTGCCAGTGTTATCCTATTATATTTGATGTTTCTGGATTACTGCTGCATTAATGTGCATGTTACTGCTGTGATATTGTTACTGTAAACACAGCTAATTATTATTTATTTTTAAAGATGATTTTTTTGGGCATTTTTGGCCTTTATTTTTTATAGGACAGCTGAAGATATGAAGGGGGGGGGGGACGACATGCAGCACATGGCCGCAGGTCAGTGTCGAGCCTGCGGTCGCTGCATTGAGGAGCACACCTCTATATATGGGCGCGCGCTTTACAAGGTGAGGTAACGGCTCTATAGAGGGTCAGGATTTGGTTTAGATATTTAGATTTATACATGAACGAATGCACGGACGCTGAGCTCTTTTCCATCTTGAAAACGTTTCCCACAACCACCTCCGTGCTACCCAATGGGCAGAGCTGCCAACACGGTTACCCACTTCCGCTATTTCTTCATCTTCCATCCTAAATGTCTGCGTCTGCAGAATTATGGTTTCCACTGCCCCCGTAAGCTCCTTAAAGCAAAACATCAATCATCACCTATGAAGAGTCAGGTGCGAGACGGAGAGTGGAAATTTACTAGAAATGAAACTACTGGGGGGTGGAACCAGACAGGTCTAAATCAGATTAAAAGCATTAATAGTAGCTTCAGAAAGTTGATCGCAA